>NC_141689.1:1207592434-1208192434 GCF_964263255.1 Lissotriton vulgaris | reverse complement strand
GTGCTGCCGTAGCAAAACAGGGGAGGCATGCACCTTAAGTCTTTCCCTTGCAGCACATGTATGGTGGTTTCAACCTGTTCTCTTGTGCCAGAATGTTGCTTTGAATAACCCTCTGCTACATAATGGCTTGAATGTGGCCCATGTATATATATACATAAATGTGAGTCTCTGTGTGTTCCAGCTCTGGTGGCGGTGTAAGTTCTTTGAATTTTTCAATGCACATTAGCTTGATGGACGCCCCGCCATTGATGAATGGTATCGAATGACCATTCACTTTAATGCGAATAATGGACACTTGCTTTCTGCCCCTTTTGTCTTTACCTGATGCATCTTCTCATTAGAATGTCATATGGGCAGTTCCTCTGGGGGGCTTGTCACAGCTTGCTGAAGTTAGGAGAGTTGGTGCTGTTGGTGATCTCTCTACTATGCAGAATTTGGCGACCTCCTCACGTCCTTGGTGTTTGAGCATCATTGTGAACTAGTTAGCATTATCACAGTCTTTGTTCCTGTCTATGTGTTGATTTTGTGCTGGGTCTTGACTAGTTGAGGTTTGTGTGGCATGTACACTAGTTCTTGTGTCCCTATTATGTTCATAGAGGCTCTGCTGTCGACTAGGAATTCTGTATTGTAGCTCCTAATTTTGACGTTAACAGTGGATGGATAGCCCCCTGCTGTATTATCTTGACAGCAGGGATAGTAGACGATGCAGCCGCTAAGCAGAGATACACGGTAGCTTCTGTCTATCATCATTTCTATACGAACTTTACCAAATTAGAAGCAATGAGGAAAGAAGTAACTATAATAATGATTTCCATGATGAGCCTTTTTAGGTCTCGTCCTATTCATCGCGATAATAGGATGAGAGTATTGAGTGCAAACCAAGCTCTGAAACCACCAGGCGGATTACGTCGAGTGCATGTGCTCGTGCACGCGCTTACCATTTGCTCCCCGAGCCGTCTGCCTCCGAGAGCTTCACTTCAAAGGGATCCGTTTCCTCGCCCCCTGCTTCATACTTTTCACGGCCGCCAGGCCCCCTGCTTCACACTTTTCACGGCCGCCAGGCCATGTCTCGCATTTGTCCTCCCCCCTCCACACTGCAATGCCAAGAGCTTGTTTTAAACTTGTTTCCCTTGTTACACATGAGAAGCAGCTACGATATCAACCGGAGCTTTAAGTGGTAGCCTCTCTATCTATATACAAGCCATTGTTACTGCTTTTTCAGCTTCTGCAACATACAGCCATTTATAAGTCAATAGTGCTGACTTGTTGTAGGTACGATGTTACGTGTAGCATATATCTGGATGCAATGACATAAACAGCATTATACATGTCGGCCTGCTCACCATGCTAGGCACAGTCCCGAGCCAAGGGCCAAATTGGGTATTTGAGGCGCTACCATTATCAGTACGTCCCCGCCACCTCCAATCCCTTAACAAGCTTCTAGAATGCGGGCGAGCACGACAAAAAAAAATATCGGGGCTCGTAACACCTCAAAGCTTCTCTATCTATATACAAGCCATCGTTACTGCTTTTTCAGCTTCTGCAACGTACAGCCATTTTTAAGTCAATATATGCTGACTTGTTGTAGGTACAATGTTACGTGTAGCATATATCTGGATGCAATGACAGAAACGGCATTATACATGTCGTCCTGCTCACCATGCTAGGCACAGTCTCAAGCTTAGGGCCAAATTGGGTATTTGAGGCGCTACCATTATCAGTACGTCCCCACTGCCTCCAATCCCTTAACAAGCTTCTAGAATGCGGGCGAGCACGACAAAAAAAAAATATCGGGGCTCGTAACACCTCAAAGCTTCTCTATCTATATACAAACCATCGTTCCTGCTTTTTCAGCTTCTGAAACGTACAGCCATGTATAAGTCAATAGCGCTGACTTGTTGTAGGTACGATGTTACGTGTAGCATATATCTGGATGCAATGACAGAAACTGCATTATACATGTCGGCCTGCTCACCATGCTAGGCACAGTCCCGAGCTTAGGGCCAAATTGGGTATTTGAGGCGCTACCATTATCAGTACATCCCCGCCGCCTCCAATCCCTTAACAAGCTTCTACAATGCGGGCGAGCACAACAAAAAAAAATTATCGGGGCTCGTAACACCGCAAAGCTTCTCTATCTATATATAAGCCATCGGTCCTGCTTTTTCAGCTTCTGCAACGTACAGCCATTTAGAAGGCAATAGTGCTGACTTGTTGTAGGTACGATGTTACGTGTAGCATATATCTGGATGCAATGACAGAAACGGCATTATACATGTCGGCCTGCTCACCATGCTAGGCACAGTCCCGAGCTTAGGGCCAAATTGGATATTTGAGGCGCTACCATTATCAGTACTTCCCCGCCGCCTCCAATACCTTAACAAGCTTCTAGAATGCGGGCGAGCACGACAAAACAAAAATATATTGGGGCTCGTAACACCTCAAAGCTTCTCTATCTATATACAAGCCATCGTTCCTGCTTTTTCAGCTTCTGCAACGTACAGCCATTTAGAAGTCAATATTGCTGACTTGTTGTAGGTACGATGTTATGTGTAGCATATATCTGGATGCAATAACAGAAACAGCATTATACATGTCGGCCTGCTCACCATGCTAGGCACAGTCCCGAGCTTAGGGCCAAATTGGGTATTTGAGGCGCTACCATTATCAGTACATCCCCGCCGCCTCCAATCCCTTAACAAGCTTCTAGAATGCGGGCTAGCACGACAAAAAAAAAATATCGGGGCTCGTAACACCTCAAATCTTCTTTATCTATATGCAAGCCATCGTTACTGCTTTTTCAGCTTCTGCAATGTACAGCCATTTATAAGTAAATAGTGCTGACTTGTTGTAGGTACGATGTTACGTGTAGCATATATCTGGATGCAATGACAGAAACGGCATTATACATGTCGGCCTGCTCACCATGCTAGGCACAGTCCCGAGCTTAGGGCCAAATTGGGTATTTGAGGCGCTACCATTATCAGTACGTCCCCGCTGCCTCCAATCCCTTAACAGCTTCTAGAATGCGGGCGAGCACTACAAAAAACAAGCATTTGCAATGCAATAGGTCTTGCATTTGTGAGAGTTTGAGCTATTGGCATTGTAAATGACAATGCCTTTTATTTATGCGTTTGAAAACCTGCAAGCTGTGCCTAAACAAGCACTTTGTACTTGTAGTCCTTGCTTATGAGAAGCAAGGCTGGTAGTCTCCTTTACTGCAAGCCTTGCTTCACGTAAGCAAGGACTATATGTACAAAGTGTGTGTTTATGCACCACTTGTATGTTTTCAAAACAAATGAATAAAAGGCAGTGTCATTTACAATGCCAATAGCTCCGTCTCTCGCAAATACGAGACCTATTGCATTGCAAATGCTTGTTCCCTCTGTCACCTATAATTATTGGAGAAGCGATTCGAACCAGTAATCCAGCCATATATCTCTTTCTACTCAATTTTGGGTTATTGATCTGACGCTCTTGTGAATGTCTAACAGACACTTATCGCAACTTATATCTTGTTCTGCTATCTGGATTGGACTTGTGAATTGTCCCCTGACTTTCTGTCATATCTGCAGTGGTCCTGAGGAAGGTGGTGTCTAACACACGTATTCCACCGAAATGCGCGTCGACCCAGTGCCGAGTCTCTAAATTTCCCCTTTTTTGAGACCCGTAATGTTGACAGGAGAAAAACAGTTTTTTCCTGACCATTATCCTCTATCATCTTCAGATATTGTATGTTGATAGTTGTATGGGAGTGAATGTTTTTGTATGATTGGAGTGACTGTATTGGTATGCAATCAGGAGGATGTTGAGTAATATTATTGTATATGTATTTATTTTTAGGATCTTATTCCACAATTATCACGGTTATAAAAGAAATGTATCCAATGATATAATGTATTGTATAAAGAATGAACTCTTAAAGTGATAAAAGTGACTTTCTATTTATAAAAAAATGATATGTTATAAAACAAAAAAATATATTAAAACTTTGATATAAAAAATGTTTTGGGGTCACTGGTATATCTAAAATACTGTTGGTCAATGAGGGAAAATTTGTGATATTTATGTATTAAAATGGTTGCCACTAGTTCACTGCCTAGTGTAAATGGCCGCCTTGGAATGTTGTTCACCTGATTTGTTTCACTCTGCTCCTCGCATGAACTGTGTTTTTTCTGTGATGTATATTTGATTCTGAACATAAGCTCACTGTTCTGCCTTCTGAGCTCGAGCTCACCGGTCTGCTACACACAGGGGCTTCTGGGGTGTACTGGTTTAATTACAATAATTGCTCGGCATGATGGCTGCTAGGGTGCTCTAGATGCTGAGTCTCCCTCCGTGCAATGGCTGCTGGGACTCAATGGTTGCTGGGGCTCAATGGTTGTTGGATTGTGGTGCCTGATGCCAGCCGGGCGCACGGTGGCTGCTGGTGCACTCTAACGAGATTGAGGCCTGGTGCGTGTTGCTTCTTGTGGCAGGGAGATATCGTTGTGTGCTTACATTGGTCCTACTACCTTTGTAACCAAATGTAGTGCCTATAGGTGGCTTACAATGAAAGAACAAACTCAAGTGGGTAAGCCAGAAACATTCACTTTATTTGCTGCATTCACATTCCTCATTACCCATATCTTCACTCCCCCTAAAGTTCCCTTGCCGTGGCATCACATCCCCTTTTCCTCCCACTTCTGGCCATAACCCTTAATGCTCAGGGTCCTAGCATCTGACCCCACACACTCCAACAACCCCCTGCTTTTGAAACCACATACTGAAAGAACTCAGAACTAAAGAAGCAAACCCAATTAAAAAAAAAACTATTGAAATAAAGAACACATGTAGTCATAAAACTAACGTCCTTGGGACCGATTCACAGAACTAATTTAAGACAAAATCCTAAACTTACAACCATTTTGGTATTCTCAGAAGGCCCTTACTCATTTTGGTATTTACAGAAGGCACTTACCCATTTCGGTATTCACAGAAGTTAGGAGTCCTAACTTTAGAACTCCTAAATGCCTTCTGTGAATACCGAAAGTCTGAAAGTTAGGATTTTTCTCAGTTTAGGAGTAGTAAAGCCAGAACTCCTAACTTTAGGACTCATAAATGCCTCTGTGAATACCGAAGGTCTTAAAGTTACGATTTTTTCTCAGTTTAGGAGTAGTAAAGTTAGGATTCCTAACTTTAGGACTCCTAAATGCCTTCTGTGAATACCGAAAGTCTTACAGTTAAGATTTTTCTCAGTTTAGGAGTAGTAAAGTTAGGACTCCTAACTTTAGGACTCCTAAACTGAGAAAAATCCTAACTGTAAGACTTTTGGTATTTACAGACGGCATTTAGGAGTCCTAAAGTTAGGAGTCCTAACTTTACTACTCCTAAACTGAGAAAAATCCTAACTTTAAGACTTTCGGTATTCACACAAGGCATTTAGGAGTCCTAAAGTTAGGACTCCTAACTTCTGTGAATACCAAAATGAGTAAGTGTCTTCTGTGAATACCACAATGGTAGTAAGTTTAGGATTTTGTCCTAAGTTAGTTCTGTGAATCGGGCCCTATGCTGCCTTACTCCTTGTGACTTCACGCGCACAAAGTCATAATTCATGCATAAAAAACCCAATAAATCTCAACATGGCATCAACGTTTAAAAGCTTGGTGATGTTGGGCAAGTGAACCATAGACGTCAACAGGGATTTGTAGTATAGCATGCAGTTGATTGGTTGTCATACCTTCTTATTATCTGGAAAGGCAAGACTACCAGCCAATCACTTTCAAGGCATGGCCTTTGTAAAAAATCGGAGAGCTCACCGCCATTTCATTGTAGAGTGACTAGTCTAGAAGCGCATATAGTATTTGCAGCAATCCTGTTCAACATGAAATAAAGTGTACCTCTCATGCACTTATAAACATTTATATTTAATCAATATCTTTATACTCATCATATTAGCATTTTGCTTATTGTTCTCTTAAAAAGTTTGATAGTGTGATTACTATGCCACTGAGGGGTGCATGGATCTGGCTCATGTGTACCCTTGGCCTCCTGCAGTAACTCTGACATGATGATGCTGTCAAAGTTCTGGAGAAACTCTTGCCTATTGAGCTAAGACTGAATAAAAGGAAGGGGACTGTCACAGAGACCACTCTAGGCTCAGGACATGTCTGTATTCAAAGTGCAGTCTGCTGTAGTGACACCAAGATGTCCAAATGCCTTGGTAGCAGTGGTCGTAGGACTGCAAGGTGACACACTGTAAACATGTGCAGACCCATGGCAGCTCAGGTGCACTGAATCACTGGATATTTTTACCCTGGTGGCGTGACTGGGATAATGGAGAGAGGGGGTTAAACCTATAATCATCAGTGCTACAAGGCCAATCAGGGCGGGGGAAGGACCAAATTATGTGGCAGAGTGTGAGAAATTGGGTTACTGGTTCGGAAGGGGTGAAACCCTACTCAAGCACCAACCACAATCCTGTCAGGGTGAAACATAAGAAAACCCCATATTTTCCTGTTCTTAACCCTCTTGTATCGAGGTACAAAAGTAGTCAGGCTTAACTTAGAGGCAATCTGTAAAGTATTTATGCACCACACCGTTATAAAGTGAAAACACAAGACAAGAAAAATCCCACACCAATTTTGAAAAATAGAGCACATTTTTATAAATTATTATAGAACAGCATGACAAAAATCTAATCAGTAGAACCGGAGATATGCAATTTCAAATATTTAAGGCAAGTATAGCACCTAAAAGCACAATGAGCTGCTCACACTCATCTGGTTATGTGCGACTGGGTGAAAGTCACAAGTTCAGGCCGACTGCGATGGAGAGCTGATCGGATACAGGGACCAGGTTAGTCCCGCTGAAAAGTTACCTTCTAAAGTCCGGAGCTAAGAGCTCCGTTCAAGGTGGAGGTGTTCACAAGGAGCAGGAAAATGCCATGGATGGTCGCCTCTGTAGTGTGAAAAGCAGGCCAAGCATTGCAGATTGTTGCTGCTGTAACGCAAAGATCCTGTCAGGCTTTGCAGACGGTTGCTGCTGGAGATTCACAGTGGCTATCCCTGTGAGCTGTAGATGCTGTAGTACAAAGTGCAGATCTGATGTTGCCGGTCATCACGGGCATTGATTTGGCGTGAAGAGTCAGGTTCACAGGAGCTTGGCATTGGCCGGAGGTATGGGCGGCAAGATCTTGGTACTAACAGGTGCATTTAGAGTCACGAAGATCCAAAAACTGCAGGATTTACCCTTTTCTTGAAGAAGGATCTCAACTGATGCCACAGCAAGGGCTCAGGACCTGAGCTGCACCTCATGGATCAGGAACTCACTCCAGCACAAGCTCCCAGAGCTCAGGCAGATTCAGTTGAAAGCACATGCAGCATGGCAGCTGGGCAAATACAAAGACCCCTCTGGAGTTTATTATGTCCCTGTTGCTCAGAACAGAAGGTCATTCAGCTGAGCCTTGGATCCAGTTCAGCCTGGGATGTAGGGTACAGGTCCAGGCTTCCTTCTCTGCAAGCAGGGCAGCAAAGTAGCAGTCCTGTTTACAGCAGAGTGGCACAGCAGTCCTTCTTCTGTAATATCCACTGGTGCAGAGGTGCATAGAAGAGTTGAGTCTGAGGGTCCAATATTTATAGTTTGTGCCTTCATAAAAGTAGGAGATGGTTCTGGAAGCCTCCACCTTCAGAAGTGTTTGGAATTTCCAGTCTCCTTGCCTTAGCCCTAGCTTCTGTGGGGACACAAACGACTTGTGTCAAACCCTGTGAGATTATGCAGAGACAAAGTCTTTGAGATGTGCAAATGTGGTATGTGACTACTCTGCCCCCCCCCCCATCAAGACAGAGATATCAAATCCTGCCAAAAAACATTCCTCAGTTGTCTCACTGTCTGGAAGCAATACACAAAGACCAACTGGCAGGTACCCCTAGTTATGTGACCCATTAAAGAAGGTTTTAAGTTACAATACTTTTAGACACTAAACTCAACATTTCTACTTGCTCCCTGTTGAAAGTTATTGCTCATTAAATATAATAAGGTATCCCAATATTATCATATGAGAGAAGTGGGCTTTGTAGTAGTGAAAATGTTAAGGGCTAAAAGGGTCACGTCTAACACGGAATTGAGCAAAACACGTATTGAAAAGATGGGCACCAGATTCACAGAAAGAGGATACCCAAACGATATAATACAAAAAGCAGAAGAAAGAGTATCCAGAATCACCAGAGAACAAGCACTAAAAAGAACAATAAAATCTAAAGACAACAGGATGGTCCTGGTATCAAAATTTTCAACAGCAAGTTCCACATACAGAAAAATCATTATGCGACATTGGGTAATCCTCTCATCTGAAATAGATTTTAACAACATTTTCAGTCAACCACCTATCTTTGCATATACAAGAAGCAGCAATATCAAAGAAATACTATCAAGAGAAACTCCTACTCAAGAACAAACAAGAGGAACTCTTCCATGTTTGAATTGCAACAGTTGCAATAACGTTATCAAAGGCGACTCTATTAAACACCCCATGAGAGGTCAAACAATCAAACTTCATGTAAATGCCACATGCGACTCAGCAAACCTAATATATCTTCTCAAATGCCCTTGTGGGAAAATATACATCGGAAAAACAGAAAGAAAAATAAATATACGCCTTAATGAGCACAAATCAAACATACGCACAAAAAACATGAAATCCAATATTGCGGCACATTTTCTGGAACAACATCACAACATTGCACAGCTGGAATTCCTGGTCCTTGAAACTATTGAAAAACGTGAGGGAAGAGACAATAACAGAACTTTACTCCAACGCGAAATAGCTTGGATATATCGCCTACAATCAATGAAGCCCTTCGGGCTTAATGACCGGACAGAATTTAGTTGTTTCATTTAACCACGTTGGTGGTATTCTGACTAAATTTATCTTTGCTGCCTACTGTTTTTTAACAATCTATAACTGTTTATATTAGCATTGTGTACTATACACTCTTTGATATAGGTGCTGTCTGCTCACACTTTCCCATAGCATATACATATCCCACACCTAAAATGGCGCTCGGTTACCATAGTCCGTTTTTGATTTTCACACCCGAGAGTCGAACAGCCGATCACGTGATCACATCACATGTAATATACTAACACTTCTGGCATCACTAACACTCGTACCACGGTTGCTGCCGGAGACTGGTTTTCGGAACGTTGTTGAAACGCGAAGCATTTGCCAAGTAAGTTGTATCACGCTCGCCAATACAACTTTGAGCGTAACCCCGCATTGAGGGTATATCTTATTCTTAAGTTTTCTATCATTTCTACCTAGGACCCATAACTCACTACGCCTGAGTTTGTGTAAGTACCATATGTACTACAGTGTTTTAAGGTTCTGGTTCACGCATCACGTCGGCTTCACTTTTTTTCGATACACTTTTTTAAGCATGTAATTCACACAAAACACGTAGTGCACAAAGCATGTACACAAGGTACACTAACTGAGTTGGATGTATTTCAGACTGTATACCTATAACCAATTTGTTACATGGGATGTCTCATTTATTTCTGTTTGTAGTGCTCCTGGACAAAGGGCTATGGAGCCGAAATGCATTGGAGCGTTTAAGAATGCATTATGAATATGAATATAAAGGAATATGTACATAAATAAGGATACAATGGATATGAATTGAATATCTAAATAAATAAATAAAAAAAACATCAAACATCAACCGTTAAAGGAGTCTATTTGTTAGAACCTATGGTGTGCCCAAACACGCTCACAGTGACAGTGCGCACAACTTTTTAAAAGGTTTCTTTTGCCAGGTCAGAATGTCAGTTTAAACTGCACACACAGGCTGCAATTCCAAGCCTGAGACATGTTTGACAGGCTACTTAAATGGGTGGTAAAATCAGTGTTGATGGCCCGCTAGTAGCATTTAATTTACAGACCCTGGGTACATCTGGTACAATTTTACTAGGTTCTTATAAGTAAATTAATTGTGCCAAATTGGTGTAAGCCAATGTTACCATGTAGTAGGGAGTAAGCGCACATACTTTAGCACTGATCATCAGTGATAAAGTGAGGAGTCCTAAGGTCAACAGAAACAAGATCAGCAAAACATGGAGAAGTAAGGCAAACGTTTTGAGGATGACCATCCCAAGGCTGACAGGTCTAAGTCAGGGTTACTAAATTATGCAGCAAAAAAAAAATATGTGACCTAATGTGGCACATTTTCTGACAGGATTGCTTCAAAATGTTGTCATATTTTCACACTTTAGCACTATCTGGTTAAAGATGTCATCACATTAATGCCAGTTTATTATCCAATTACAGTAATAAGAGACTCAAATATGACCAGTCAACCTTTGCATAGACCTACCACTGTGGGACAACACGGGTCACCGCAATTTCAGTAACTTTTAAGCCATTTAAGCTAGAATTTTTTTAATCTGCATATTATGAATTAGATGATGGATTATATAGCAAATAAAGCAAATCCATAATTATGTGGAAAATACAACTGCTGCAGAAATGCATAATTACAGTGGCACGTCGTAAAATGTGTGGCGTGGAGATTGGGAAGTCAGGCCACAGACTGGAGGATCTTGGCCCCAGGTGCAGGCTGAATGTGTATGTGTGCTGCAAGTAACTTCATTGATTTATAATAAAGAGCCAGTCCAGATGTCCCTTTCCGGGCTGCAGTCAGCAACGTATTTCATTCGTGGGCTAGTCACGTCCTTTTTCTTTGTCTTTGCTTTGGGCCACCAGCAACCAATGAGAGCAACTGCAGGCACCCTGCTATTGATGTATATTTTGCACTTAATCATTTTTGCAATGTCTATTACTGCTTTTAGCCTGAAAGACAAGACCTCAGTTATGTGAGGGGTACTTCTGCTAACCTTAATCTGTAATATCCGTGTGTACATACATTAGTTAGCAGTGATATCTACAGCTACTGACTGTAGGAAGTAGTTACCAAAAAGATGGATTTTGCTGCCTGAAAGTTGGGCCTGTAAGATCTTTGTGACCCAAGGGCACAGTTCTTTTGTTTCAAACCGGAGTCTTTAGGGGCCTTTTAATCTAAGGGACATCTTTACTAGCTGGAGCCAGGGCCGGTATAACCTGTGAGACGGGTAATCTGCAACACTGTATGCAGAAGATCCTCAGAAACATCAGCCACCTGCCTATGTAACAGGCAGCCGCAGCCTGTGCAGGTAAGAGCGCTGAGGCCGGGTTGGGGCGAGGGATTTCGACGGACGATGACGAGGAAAAATTAAATAAATAATTAATTTTCCCTTGTCATCGTCTGTCAAAATCATCCTCCACCCGGCCCCACGGCCCCACCGCCCCACCACTCTTACCAGCTCGTGTCGCGGCTGGGAGCCGGCCGAATTTGTATTGTACTGTACCCAACATGAGGACCTACAGCAGGAGCATTCATCATACCATACTGTGAATTTCTACACGAAATGGCAGAGCGTGCTTTGACTGGTCATCGCATCTTCGGATTAACCATCACATAGCACTGGCCATTAGACATTGGGTTACACTTTCACCTTGGCCGTATGCTTACCATGACCATTGTAGAGCACTACTTGCCAGTGTATTTGATAAGGGTAATCCTTTTGAGCCAGTATCTGCAGGTAAGGCCTCACACTGGCCTCATAAGTGGGAGCGTATGTTGAACTATACTGTGATAGCCAGATCAAAGTATATATTTGAAGAGACATACCTTTAACAAACACCACTGCACAGTAACCGCAATATTTGTAAGAAATATTATGTCTCATCAAATGAAAATCTCACCATGATCCTAACCCTGATGCTAAGCCTTATTGTTACACTGACCCTTACTTTAAACCAGAAGTTTAGCACCCAACCTAATCCAGACCCTAATTCTAACCTTACTAACCAATCTTTACTCTAACATTCACTCTAACTCTAACCACTAACTGTAGTCCTATCCTATATACATTTATACTATCTTTAATCTCTTTAAGTATGTCTTTCACTTGCAGTGGAGCTGGCTGGGAGGGGCAGTCAGTGGAGCTGTTTCAGGATGGAGATGATACAGTCACATTTTCTTTTGTTGGTGATGGGTCTGGAGGCTAGGGCAAGGCCGCTTTTAGGGATTCCTCTGGAATCTGGGAGACTTGTAAGAAGGACCTTGCGAGTGTCTGTGGGAAAAAAACAAAGACCCAGAAACAATTGACACTCTCTGTAAACATCGGATCCAGAAACAATTATTGGATAAATACGACTGTAATAGGAAAAAGTCTGACTCTTCTAAAATATCTGTTGTGGCGCACTCATTAGTAAGTAATGGAGAGGGTATGGAACCTTATCTATTTTTAATGCATAACCCACAGGAGAGATTTTTAATGTGCCGTTTTAGGCTCAATTTGTTAGCCAACATTTTAGCATACCCGTCTGGTTTTACTCTAACAATTGAGCAGAAGGGTGCCTGCGGCTGCGACAATAGGTCTCCGCAGGACACCCTTCATTTTGTACTTTTATGTTCTTTTTACCAAATTCCTCACCAAAGGTTTCTTGTAGATATTTTAAGGGAATCAAAAATCCGCCATGCTAAGCCTGCCTTAACTTTTTGGCAAAGATCAACTGACATGCGTACCCTGTGTTCTATTATGAGTTTTTTTAAATTGTTGTTAAATTAAGAAATACTAGGGACTGATTTGGGATGAACTACATGCTTTTAATTCATAATAATTCCACTTTTAACATTGTACAGTTCAGAAATGTAATCTATTTTATTCTTGATGCTTTGTATTATGTATTATATGCTGTATTTTTATGATGATTTTCAATCATCGAAATAAAGATTTACTGAACTGAACACTCTAACTCTAACCATTAACTGTAGTCCTATCCTATATACATTTATACTATCTTTAATCTCTTTAAGTATGTCTTTCACTTGCAGTGGAGCTGGCTGGGAGGGGCAGTCAGTGGAGCTGTTTCAGGATGGAGATGATACAGTCACATTTTCTTTTGTTGGTGATGGGTCTGGAGGCTAGGGCAAGGCCGCTTTTAGGGATTCCTCTGGAATCTGGGAGACTTGTAAGAAGGACCTTGCGAAGGCCTGTGGGAAGAAAACAAGATGAGAGGATGGGGCTTAACGGCTAGAGCGGTTGACCTTGAAGCTGGGTAACCCGGTTCGAGTCTGTGGAGGCTCAAACGCCCTGTGATTCAGGGCAAATCACTAAATCTCCCCGTGCCTAGAAATTAATGTGTCCATCTGTAATGCAACTGGTGCTCATGTCAAGCGCTTTGGTACCTTCGGGTCGAGTTCACGCTATATAAAACGACAACAACAAAAATGTGGTGCAGGCATCATTGGAAGGTAGAAAGGACTTGATTTTCAATAACAGGGGGAGTTGAAAGCCAGAGGCTTGAGTTTTCTCTCTTAAATGTTCTTAGAATGAGAGGTTGGATTCTACAGGGAAAGCCAGGGACTTGTGGTGCAGAAGGAAAAGCCTTTAAGCTTCATGTCCTCCTGTTAACATTGGATTTAGAGATTGAAGGTGCCGCCATTTATATGGTTTACGTCTGCTTTAATCACTTCATTGGGCTAACTTTGCATGCATTACCACAGTAAACTCAGATCTATCAGCTTTTCAATGCTTGTTTTAGGCAGGCCATCCCCGGAACTGGACACTGCATTTAAAAGGGTATTTCGTAGGTACTTTGGGCCTCATTTATAAGACTCTTTGCGCCTCTGGAACGTCACTTTTTGTGACGTTCCGTGGTGCAGAAGCCTGCGTGACATTTATCAGGCAGCACTAAGCCATTTTTTTGGCTTAATGCTGCCTGATAAATACCAGTCCCTTTAACGCAGTGTTCTGCGTTAAAGGGGCGTGCAATGGGTGTTGCTGGGGGCATTCCAGGCAACATCCATGGCTTTTTGCCACTGCCCCAGATTTACGAAAAATCGTAAATCTGAGGCAGAGGCAAAAGCTTACACCTTACCAGGGGAGGCATAAGGGAGGCTCAACAAGAAGAAATATCCATTCTGCAGCACACATAGAAAGAGGAAAAGTCTCTTGTGATTATTTTTGTACAGGAAGGCTTCCCTTCCTGTACAAAAATAATCATCCCCGCAACACAGGCTCCCTTGCACCATGGTGCAAAGATGTCTGCGTTGGCGCACGGCAGCCCATTATGCGCCGGCGCTGGAGAAAAGGACAGGAATGCGCCATATGTTATAGATACGGCGCATTCCTGCCCTGTTCTTTTTCCATAGCGAAGCACAGCAGGAAGACCTTCTGCGCTGCCCTACGGCAAAACCTCATAAATGAGGCCCTGAGTTTTCACTCTTCTTTTGACAGAAGATTTTTACAGGCTTATATATTTTTTTTAATCTTCACGGATTTTTCTGAGTATATATTTTCAGTTTACTTGAAGTCTTGAGATGGTCTTTTATGAAGGAAGGTGATCAACCCTCTTCCTTGTTTTGTTTAAAGCTCTCAGGGTTGGGAGGATTTCATGTGCAAGTGCATCCTCAGGTGAGAGATCACTATCAGCCCTACCCAGGTCCATGCGTGATGTGCTGCTCCAGTCCAGGGTTTTCTTTGAATTTTTGGTCTTGTAGTCTTGTTTATGCCATTACAAAACAGGACTGCAAGTCCCAGAATTCATCAAAAAAAATCCTCGTTTGGAGTAGCACATCACGCAAGGACTTGGCAAACTTGGCAGCAATGCACTGTAGGATGAGGGCAGAGGGGCCTCTCCATCAGTGGAGCTTGGAGGAGGGTGGAGGGTAGCGATGGCGTTCTCATTATGCCACTGCTCAAAACTGCTGCAGAATAAATTAAGATTATGAGACTTGGTGCTGCGCCGGACTGGGAACAGATACCGGCGCTGGCACACTGCTCAGCCAGCCCCCACTGGGGTGAGGGGGAGTGCAGCAAAGCAGTGTGCGAGGGCCGGTTTCGGCCGATTTTGTTATTGCCGACCCCCGGTAACAAAAAAACGGCCCCCCAGGGGTCCAAAATCGGCCCCCACCCTAGCGGCCAACCGGGAAACGCCCGGTGCCCGCTATGGCCAGTCCGGCCATTGGTGCATGGAAAGAGTCAACAACCTGCAGCCCTCGATGGTTCAATTATAAAGTGGCCCAGCTCCGTTTCATGAGTTAACGTTACAGCCTTTTGAGTAGCACCCTTTCTAAGTACAGTTTTACATGTTTGGTGGTATTATTGCTTTTCAAACGAGTTACTATCAAAGGTTTGGGAAACTCAATGCATTGAACAGTGAGAAATAAACATTGTAATTGCTAATGAACAGAAAGCGTGCCCTTTGTTCTTTCAGATTAAGACCTAATGCAATAGTTTCAGGCACTTTCACTTGACAATTATGCAAATGAGTTTCCTCAAATGTGGCTATCGCTAAGACTACGAGCATCCCCTTGAGCCTGCCCTCGCTGTCCCTGGGGTTTGAGTCTAAACAAAACAGTCCCTAGAATGAATATTCATGCCGTTTTAATGCTCCAAATATTTAATTATAAACAGAAATGTCAAAATCAATCTGAGGTCTCAACTTCCCATTAATTTTGCCATAAAAAGAGGAAGGACCATTTGCATTTTGAGTCTGACTCGAAATATTCTGTGCATTTTTGCCGATGTCAACCAGTCAAGAGTTAGATACAACAAAGTACGTTTGCATAAAAAAAATTACAAAAAGATATAAATATACATATATGCATTTCTAATTGTCAGTGTGCCAGCTTCCACAAATATCAGTCAAAAACCGTGTAGATTCTCGACCTTAGTAGCTGTCCTTTTTTATATCAAACACACTAAATTTGAAAGCGCGCTGTTTCTGCTCACATGTGCAAGAAGACGATTGTGTTTCCACGGCATACCGAGTTAAAATATATTCTCAGCTAAACAAGTCTTGTTCGAATGCCGCTGTTAGTACACTGACGTGATTTTGGAAATGTGCCTGTCTCCATTAATGCTGTTATTACAGGGACAATAATTAACTAAGACTTTAGCTTTTGCAGCTCCACTGTTTTAAAGGCACAATAAAATCGTTACATTATTGAGGTTAATTTCATCCATAAATCACGGCACTAGAAATAAAAATAAACTATTTATATGTGAAAGAAGACAAGGAAAAAAAGGGTAGCTGACACAATATTGTGGTAAAAATATCGTTGACAAAAATATGATACCAAAAAGAACGTTTTCCACAATACTGTGGTCCTATATTTATAGAAAAATATTAAAAACAATGTCATTGACACTAATATCTTTTAAAAATAGACAAGAATATCGATTTTTAAAATATAAATAGAAGGGGGGGCGTGGCTACGCGAGCGGCGATGGCGGTTGTAGCCTGATAGAGCTCCCGCCGGCCCGCCATTGATCCGACGAATTATCCTGGTCCCCGAGCCACTGACCCGCAGCCAAAACGGGGATAAGATTACCAGAGGTGCCAGTGACCATCCGGTGTGTTCGGTGGCGATCCCGCGCTCCCGAGCGGAGCTGGGCGGCGAGGTGCGAGGTGCGGCCTGGTGGACTGCGGAGCAGCCGAGGAGTGGGTTGCGGCCGGGAGATGGCCGCGGCGCCCCACTTGCCCTGGGGCAGAGAGACTACTGGCAATCATCCCCCCCAGGGCCTGGCTGAGCCTGGGGGCAGCGTGGACGTGGAGGACGGACCGGAGCAGCAGAGGCGACCTGGTGGCCCGGGCGCAGCCGGGACCTCGATTTTCACAGCCCGGTGTCAGGGGCCGGCAGTGCAGAGGGGAGACGGACGCCCTGGAGAGCCCGATCGGCGGTGAAAGTGCCGAGGCGACTATTCGGCATACCGGCAGCAACTGTGAGTAGTGCCCCCCCCCCCCCCCCCCGGGCCCACAGACCTGAAGGGACATCAACGCTGTGGCGCGTGACGCAGGGAGTTCACGCACCGACTGGAAGAGCAATACCGGTCACTGAGAGCCACGACCAACAGCGGCTGGGGGGGACAGCATGGTGTGGGGGAAGTGACTGAGGTTCACCCGGCGCTGTACCCAACTATAAGCCGACCCGAAGTGACTTGTCTGAGACTCCCCCCTCCCAGTGGCCAGCAGCGGTCAAGTGGCCCTAATAACTCTGCCATCATGACCAGGGGGGGTAACAGCTCCACTAAGCAAGTAACCATCGATAAATTCACCGGGCCTAGTGGGGGCCCTGGGCCATCAGGGGGCGGCCCGCCTGGAGGGGGGCCGGATAACGCGGCCCTTATGGCAGCCATAACCCAGTCAAGGGACATGCTGGATGCCAAGATAGGGGCCGTTGGCGCAAGAGGAACGCCGTGGCGCGGATCACGGAAACAGAATCCAGGGTGTCAGTGGTGGAGGACGACGTGAGTAACCTTAAAAAGAGGATGGCGGCGATGGAAACGGCGCAGCGGATTATGGCGCTCCGTGTGGAAGATGCAGAAGGGCGGGCGCGCCGCAACAACCTCCGCTTCCTTGGATTTCCGGAGAGTTGTGGGAAGGGTGGCATGGAACAGTTCCTTACACAGTGGCTAGAATCATGGATGCCCCCGGGGACGCTGTCTGCATGCTTCGTTATTGAAAGGGCACACCGCGCCCTGACGCAGAAACCACCTGAGGGCGAGCGACCTAAAGATCTTGATCTTCCCTGACTACACCAAACTCGTCCAACAGCAACGCCATTCTTTCATGGCAGCCAAGGCAAAGTTGAGAGGCCTTAAGCTGCAGTATTCCCTGCTGTACCCGGCGTGCCTGAGAGTGATCTTCCAATCACGGACACTATTCTTTGATACGCCGGAAGACCTTTTCAGATGGACCGATGAAACTGTGCAGGTCAGACCAAATTCTCAACCAGGGCTCAATCCGGGCTCCCCTGAGGGCTCGCCTCGGCCACAGCGAGATCGGACGTCTAGACACGGACGAACCAAACGCTCCAAATCACGCAGGCGGGCAGCCTCGGCCGATGGCACGCAAAACACTGCTAGAACCGAAGACTCCGAACAATCTAGCACAGATCACTGAAGTTTCCGGGGCCTCGGCTCCCTATTCTGCTACTATTGCTGCAAATCCTAGATGGACGCACCTGGTCGCCTGAGACCCACTGTATCGCCGGCTGTATCACGGCCTTGTGACAGTACTGTTAATGTCTACTGAGCGTAGATGAGGTTGCGGGGTGGGGGTTCGGGGACTACATAATGGTGGCTGCCACTTTCCAGTCTGTGAGAGGGACACTGAGGGGGGGGGGGGGGTGAGTTCACTGTTCCTCTTTGGGATGTTGGGATCCATTGGTATGGATGGGCCTGAGCCCTCAGTTTTGGTCTCGGGACTACCCATACCGCGACAGGTACTTCATAGTTCATTGAGGTATAGGGTGGGGGGAGGCAGGGGACGGGCGGTCAGGGTTGTGGCTGCTGAGTTGGGGTTGGGGAATGTTGGGGATTGTGGGGCTAGGGGGTTGGTGAGGTTCTCTGGGGTAGGTAGTGCAATGCATGTGTGTGTCGTAATAATGCTTCGTGTGGCGTGTGGTGGGTGGCGCTGGAGTGGGGGGCTCGTGTGGTGGACTCCAAAGGACTATGGCTGATTCGACTCATCGGGCTCCAGAAGACTCTATGCGGGTGATTACGTGGAATGTCAGGGGGTTACTAGACAAAATCAAGCGTGGGGTAGTTTTGCGATGGGGTAAGAGAGCAGCGGCAGATGTGTTATTGCTCCAAGAAACTCATATGATGGGCACAAAGGCGCTGGGCCTGCAGAGGTTTGGTTATCAACGGGTTTTCCATGCCGGGTTTTCTAGGGGATCCAGGGGAGTGGCCATATTGATACACCGTAGAATAGCGTATGTTCATGAGAAACAATGGGTAGATCCACAGGGTCGCTACTTGTTTGTGAAAGGCATGGTGGGCACGGAACCAATAGTGTTTGGGAGTGTGTACGCCCCCCCCCCCCCTCTGCAATGGGCCCTGGCTGAGAGACTGTTCTCTGTATGGGAAGATATATCCGGGTCGGTGGCAGTAATTGGGGGAGATTGGAATGACGTAATGGATGTGTATATGGATCGCCGGAGGCGCCAAGAGACGACTGAAACTCCCCCGCCTTCCCTTCCACCCACCAGACTGCATGCAATGAGTGAGGGGCTGGGCTGGGTGGATGCTTGGCGACATATGCACCCTGCGACCCGTGAATATACCTATCTCTCGGCGGTGCATGGGTCATTCTCGCGCGTAGATTATGTGTTTTTACCTCGTGAATGCCTGAGTAGGGTGAAGAGCGCAGACATTTTGCCAAGAGGCTTATCCGACCATTCCCCAGTTTCGGTTACCATAGACCTCCTGCGAAAACGGCAGCCGTTCAGGTGGAGGATGTCCTCGTGGCATCTGCTACAGCCGGCCTATACTAAACATCTGCGAGAAACCATAGATCACTACTGGCGGGAGAACCTGGTGGAGGGGGCGGACGTGGAAGTGGTATGGGAGGCGATGAAACCTACCGTGCGTGGGGTGGATATAGCATGGTGCTCGGAGGCCCGTAGGCGGCGCCGGGAACAGACAGCGGTGGCGGCTGAGCGAGTGGCGACCCTGGAACAGGAGCGCCGCGAGGGTGGCGATGAGATCGGGCTAAGGCTGCTTCTACAAGCACAGCAATCGTATGCGTCCCTCTTGATGGATGAAGCCAGACAGGCGTGGCTGGCCACAAGAAGTAGGGTGTATCAATGGGGGGACAAGTCGTGCTCCATGCTCCATAGACTATGCCAGCACAACTTTCAACCCCTCGTACTGCCGGGCATTACAGACGACAATGGGGAGGTCCTGACTGACCCTAACGAGTTGGCAGCGAGCTTCTCCACATACTTCGAAGCCCAATACGCCTCTTGTGACCAATTGCCCGAGGGCGATTTAGCCCGGTTTTTCGCAGACCTACCACCCATACCGGTGTCAGACGAGTCCAAGGAGGTCTTGGATGCACCCCTCACGGCGGAGGAGCTAGGAGACGCTCTGGGGCAACTCAATGCGGGTAAGGCTCCTGGCCCTAATGGCTACCCGTGTGAATTTTGAAAAAAATTTCACGTACAGCTGGGGCCACACTATCGCCGAGTTCTTGAGGCGGCGAGAACGCGGGGCGCACTGCCCCCCGATTGGCGCCATGCCGAAATAGTGGTATTTCAGAAGCCTGGTAGACCCCCGGGCAGCCATGACTCGTACAGACCCATTTCCCTCATCAATATCGAGGCCAAAATATTGGCCAAGGCCCTAGCAAACCGTCTGGCTCCATATATTACGGATCTGGTCCACTCGGATCAGGCAGGCTTCATGCCCCACAGGGCAACGCGACACAATATCCGACGGGCACAGGCGGCACTAGACGCGGTTGGAGCCTTGGGGGACCAGGCGGCATTGCTATTGGCCGATATCAACAGGGCTTTCGACTCGGTCAGCTGGTCGTACATATTTGCACTGCTATCGTGGCTCAACCTAGGCCCAGTTTTCCGGTCCTATATCAGATTACTTTATACGGACATCACGGCCTCGGTGCGAGTCGCTGGGGCGGTGTCGGAGACGTTCCGCATTGGCCGGGGGACTAGGCAGGGGTGCCCTCTTTCCCCCTATCTCTTTGCCTTAGCTATGGAACCCCTAGCTGCCAGAGTCCGCAGAGATGCGTTGATACGGGGCTTTGACTGGAATGCCACCCTGTCGGATAAAATTGCATTATACGCGGATGATGTCCTCTTCTTCCTCACCGATTTACAGCGCTCCGGCCCACGTGTCCTGGAGGTCATGCGACTGTTTGGGGAGGTATCAGGTTTATACCTGAACTTACGTAAATCCACCCTATGGGTACTACGTGGGGACACGGTGACGGATCCCTGGGCTTCGGAACTGCAAGTGGCCACAGTTGGTCTGAAATACCTCGGGGTGTTTCTCTCAAACTCGGTGGATACGGCCTGGGAGCGTAATATACTGCCCGTCTGGGAGCGGGTCCAGACGGATGTCAAAACTTGGTCCCGAATGCCCCTATCAATCATTGGCCGGTCACCTATCTTTAATATGGTTGCACTACCGCGCCTACTCTACCAACTACAGAACCATCCATATCCTATACCACCCTAATGGTTTCGGCAGGTTGACTCGGTGCTGGGCCGCTTCCTATGGGCTGGCGGTGCTGCCAGGGTAGCGCTGCGCACTTGTTTTCTGTCCACATACTGTGGGGGCCTAGCCACCTCGGATATACGGTCGTACTACCAAGCCGCTCATCTCCTTGTTCTAAATGAATGGTGGTATGGTGACGGTGGAGATCCGGCCTATGCCCTGGAACGTGCATTGATGGGGGATAACTCGCTCCACACCATCCTATACTCACCCCGGCTACGTCGGCCACTGCCGAGAGTCACTAAACTTGTATTTGCGATATGGCGGCAGGCCCTGCGTCGCATGGGTTGGTGGGGTAGACTGACCGCGGAAACACCGTTATGGCACAACGGTTTACTACCAGAACTATCTAAGTTATCAGGCTTTGATGGCTGGGACTCAATAGGCATTTCGCAGCTCGGCCATGTGATGTCCGGGACGACTCTCAAGTCCTTTCAGGCCCTTAGCGCCGAATTTGATATGCACCAATCTCAATTTTTTTGTTATTTACAATTCCGACATGCATTGACGCCCAGTATAACCAATCTTGACTCACTCCCGGAATTCAGCCCGATTGAGGCGAAGGTCTTCATGGGCGACCTTGGGGACAAAAAAGTATCGCGCATTTACCAGACCATGGTCACGCATTGCTCATCCACCCTTCTTCCGCTGAAGGCGACCTGGGAGGCCGACATAGGACCACTAGATGAGGATGATTGGCGAGAGGCATTAGAATCCCCGAGGGGGGCGGCTATAGCGATACGGTTTCGCCTTATACAGTTCAAGATTCTACACAGGGCCTACTATACCCGAGAGCGTCTGTGGAGGGCGGGCCTGATTGGGTCCCCGGAGTGTCTGAGATGTGGGGCGGAGGTGGGTACGTTGCTCCACACAGTGTGGTCATGCTCCAAACTAGTTGGCTTCTGGAGGGGTGTATGGGGCTGTCTGTCGGAGGTGCTGGGCTGGACCCTTCCCCGTACCCACCGCCTGGGTCTATTGCACATCCTGGAAGGGGTTGGTGGTAATATCTATAAGCGACACCTGCTCCTCCTGGGGCTGATGGTAGCCAAAAGAGACATGGCCCGAGCATGGAAGGATGTGAGGCCCCCCCCCCTGACTGCATGGAAGGCTGGTTTAGACTTTTGTATGGGTCTGGAGAGGCCAATCTTTGAGGCACGAGGATGCCCTCGTAAACATTTCAAAATATGGAAGAGGTGGGCAGACTACAGAGGTTTGACACTGGACCCCCCGGCGGAACCAGAGGAGGACCTATAGCCCTGTATGCTCCTGCGAAACCCATTCCCACACACACACTTGATACGCCAAGAGCTTCCGTCTATACGGTTCACACACACATGCATGGGGTTAGGGAGGGTTGAGGGAGGGCTCAGGGAGTTGGGTGGGTAGATTCTTGAAAAGATGAAGGTGGGGTTAATATGTTCGTGTATCCTTGATTCCGCTGGTTCATTGTTTCAACGCTCAGATTTATATTGTAATTGTAACTACAATGCCTGGTGGTATCGTCCTGAATGTGGGATGCCACTTTAATCCATATGCTCATCTTTATCAATAAAATTGTTGTGAAAAAAAAAAATATATAAATAGAATTAAAAGTCGTAAATAGTAAATATTTTAATATATACATTTAATAAAATATAAATTAAAATTAAATATGTTCCACTAATATTTATATAAACACACAAAACACAAATATTTGTGTTTGTGTATTTAAATGTATATGTAGTGTAACATAGTTAAGTAAAATATTTATTTTACATTATATCAATGTTTTAATATTTTTAATGTATTAATATGAATATATATATCTATATATAGAATACAATGATAAATAATATTTTACATCATATTAAATTTTTTAATAGTTTACATTTATTAAAAGGAAATTATATATACATATTTGACAGTGATCTCTGCACGCACGGAAAAGGCGTAAAGAGAATCGTGGCAAATAACGAGTGGAATAAATTAAGTTGCATCGCACCCACCGAAGGAACAGAATTGTTGCTGACTACCTGGACCAGAAAGCTCTGCACTGCACGTCATTGCAAGAACCCACCGGATGGTAATCATCAACAGAAACATAAGAGCAATGAACGGGTCCAAGCAAGTCAGCAAAAAACGGCGATTGCAAGCTCCCCCTCTGACGAAGGCCAAAGGTTGGCTGAAATGCATTAGGAAAAACGGAGCACACCAAAATGAAATAAATGTATTTTAATCACCACGAAGTGTGCGACTCACTCTGTCCTCAACAGGATAGGTTTTTGAAATATATACATATTTGTAGTCATACGTTTAAAATATTAATAACATAAATATACTATAAAATACATATTTTATTATTGATCTTACACTATGGCCCCGATTATGAGTCTGGTGGTCCTTGGACCTGTGGGGGCGTGGTGGTTGGAGCCTATTGCAAGATGGGTTGTGGGACTGCCACAGCCCTGCTGCCGCTGCCAGGGAACCATTTTGCCCTAGCAAGGTTTCGTCAATGGAGAGGCATCCATATGCTTGGTGGGACCGCCGCAGTCTCACTAATCACGTTAGGAGTTTCATCTCCACCAGGGTTTTCACGGTGGTTCCCCCTCCATGAAAACCCTGGTGGAGAGGAGACAAAGGGGCCACCTACAGAGCCCCCTAGTGCCTCTGCACCCTGTGGATGCACACAGGGCGGCACCACAGGAACCCCCCTGTGTGATGCACACCAGTTCCTGCACGGCATGAACTTTTCAGTTCATGCCGTGCAGGACCTGTTTTTGGCGTACGCACTGCGGTGCCAGTTTTTAGAGGCCCCTCCATGGTAATGCCCCAAAAAGTCCACTAGACAGGAGGAAACTCTTAATCAGGCGGGGCGTCTGACCACGGTTTTGGTGGTGCGGCAGCAGAGGGGGCCCGGCGCCGGACTGCCAAAGTCGTAATCAAACTCTATATGTATATACATACATATATGTGAAAACCACTCCTCTCTTTACCTCCACCATAGAGACTCACATTCCAAAGTTGCAAAGTCAACCATTACTGCAGTCCTTGATGTAAGACAAATTCATAATACCGTACAGAATCAAAAAAGATACCCGAATCGTTCCCGACGCCTTGATCACAGGTGAATTGTCCTATCACCTGGCCACACATACATTCTTGTGCTGTAACAAACATAAACAAAGCGCTGCAGGTCTGATATTTACAAGCTGCACCATGGAATGAAGTAATGGTTGACTTTGCAAGACTGGAGTGCATATCTCTCTTGTGGATGTAAAGGTAAAAGTGGTTTGCAAGTTATACAGGTTCTTCACCTGGACGCGCAACGCTGCCACCAGGGCTCCGAGAGTGGAAGTCTTTGTGATTAGGGATATAAAAATAAATAAAATAAAAAATAAAATAAATAATATATCTATCTATATCTATATCTTTCTATCTATCTATCTATCTATCTATCTATCTATCTATCTATCTATCTATCTATCTATCTATCTATCTATCTATCTATCTATCTATCTATCTATCTATCTATCTATCTATCTATCTATCTTTCTCTCTCTCTCTCCCTCTCTCTCTCTCTCTCTATATATATATATATATATATATTCACTAAGATATATTTAATAAGTCAGTTATACAGTTAATTTTACAAACAAAAAAAAACATTTAGACACTTATTTACCCATTTATTCTTCCATCAACCTTCAGATATACATATATAAAAAATATTTATTTGTCAGAAAGACACACATTTACAGGATGATGTCATCAGTGATGTCATTTGAGATGTCATCAGGGATGTCATGAGTGATGTCACAGACCATGTCATGAGTGATGTAATAGGTGACGTCATCAGCAGTACATTGTGGGCGCGCGAGTTATAGTTAGCTGAACTAACTATAACGGGGGAATGTCAATGGTTTTGTATGAGTGAAATGTCCAGCTAACTATAACATGTGTGAAACCTATGTTTTTTCCAGTGAATTTGCAAGGTTTTTTAAATGCTAATTCCTAACTATAACGTGGCTGAAGCCTATGGTTTTTTCTGTGAATTTCAAAGTATTTTTAAATGCTAATTCCTAACTATAAAGTGGCTGAAACCTATGGTTTTTTCAGTGAATTTCAAAGTTTTTGTAAATGATAATTTTTAAATGTATTAATTGTTATATTTTTTATACTAATTTACTACATTGTTTTAAAGTATTTATTTTTAGATATTTTATTTCTTAAATTACATTACATATTTTTAATATAAATTGAATAAAAAAAAAATATTGAAATTGTAATATTTTTTTTTATTTAATATTTTTTTAATTTATATATATTTTATATAGCAGGCAATGATATCCTATTGAAGGAAATTCAAGTTACTGGTAAGTACAGTTAAATTTACTTTTCAGGAATAGTAGTGAGCTGAAAGATGCAGCACTGAGGTATCTCCTGATAACAGGTGAGTAAATTGGAATTCGTAGTTCGGCTGATTTTTGAGGAATGTTTTGCTCAATAGTGAAGGAAGGGGGCGGGGCCTGAGGTAACATGTGTGCAAACACACCCTGTGGCGCGTTTTAGATTGGGGAATTAATTCCTCTTCAATCCTGAGGTCCCCATGTGAGCCAACTAGTCCACCAGGTACCTCCAGTATGCGCCAGGCAGCTGTGTTACAGAGAGGTGTTCAGAGGGCACACCCCCTTTTTTCAAGTGAAACCAGTCAATGTTAGCCTATGGAAGGAAATTCAAGTTACAGTAAGTATGGTTAGAATTACTTTTCAGGATCAGTAGTGCGCTCAAAGATGCAGCACTGACGTTTCTTGTGATAACAGGTGAGTAAATCAGAATTCGTAGTTCGGTTAGGGAATATGTCTGCCTTTTACCATCATACACGAGAGATACCACAGACTTTCTGAATAAAATAAAAAACACACATTGGGCAGAGGGATCTCTGCTCATTACTATGGACGTGAGTTCTTTGTATACTATCATAGACCACATCCAGGGTATGGAGGGAAGCTATCACTTCCTTAAAAACAGAGATATATGTTTTTTAGATCATACCTGTATGCTAATGGAGATGATAAAAATATGCCTAAGAAATAACATCTTCATGTTTGATGGGGATATTTACAAACAGGTGCGTGGCACGGCCATGGGATCGTGCTTCGCACCGAGTTTTGCGAATCTCTTCCTGGGAAAGTGGGAAGAAGAAATCAGGAGAGATGAAATGTTGTCTAGTGATTTTGCTATGGTGGACACATGGATCAGATACATTGACGATCTTTTTATTGTTTGGCGCTGTACAGAAAAAGAGGCTGAGAGCTTCATCTGTAAGCTAAACAATAACGGCTATAACATAAATCTCACATACAACATGAGTAGGGAATGCATTGAATTCCTGGACACTGAAAACAAGGTTGGTAATGGAGTCCTGGTATCAAATCTACACAGAAAAGAAACCACAGGTAATAGCCTCTTACATGCCCTTAGTGCTCATCCAGACACACTAAAATAAAGAATACATTTGGAGAGTTACTGAGGGCAAGAAGGAATTGCAGCAGCAATGAAAGTTTTCTTCTAGAACAAGAGAAAATGCTAGGAAGATTCAAGGAACGAGGCTATCCAGAATGGGTCTTGAAAAAAGCTGTCAACAAGGTTGCAGGGATTGAGAGATCAGAGACACTTACACTCAAACCCAATAAGGAGACAGAGAATGCAACCACTAGAGTTATTACACCCTTTAACCAGGGATCTGATAATATTCGGAAGATCCTAGCTGACAACTGGAAAATTTTGAAATCTGACAATATCATAGGTCCAAAATTGAGTGAAAGACCGCAGATCACTTATAGAAGGGGCAAAAGCCTTAGGGACATCTTAGTGAAGGGTGACATCACTGACACAAGGAAACAACATATACAAGGCCTTAAAGGATTTTATCCTTGTGGACACTGCAGGGTATGCAAATCTAGCTATATGGTTAAGGAGGTAGATATTCCAGGTAATTCACAACGCAGAATAATCAAACAATTCCTAACATGTAACACTAACTGTGTGATTTATGTTCTTGAATGTCAATGTAAACGTAGGTATGTGAGGAGTACCATATGTATGGTAAAGAAACGCATACAGGAACATTTAAGGGCCATAACCAATGTAGATACACATTACCCCATTGCACGTCACTTTCAGGAATCACATCAATCGAATACCTCCCTTCTCAGATTCTTTGCGGTTGAACAAGTCAATATAGGGAGAAGAGGAGGCAACCGCGAACTAGCACTTAGGAAAAGAGAATCAAGGTGGATTATGGAACTCGAAACCAGATTCCCGGGAGGGCATAATGTAGACGAAGAATTAGCAACTCATTTACATGAAGATTAACAGTATGGGTGTTTATAATTTGCCTGTTGTCTTTAAATAAGGGAGACAGAGAAAAAAAGAGTTGTAAATAGGTATATGCAGATTTGATTTAATGATCTCTCCTCTTCTATAAACTGCCTGCTTTAACAGTACTGTAATTATGTAACATATGCTTTTCAACATTTTAATTCACTGTTGATTGTAACTGTTTGTTTTTATGTTTCTTGCAGGAGGAAAGGAAGGGACACTTCACTTTTATGTGCACTTCACGGGTTCCCTACCCTTTTCTTCATGTGGATAGAAGACACAGTCTCACTTTACAAAGATAAGAAACTTCACTTTTTGCACTTTTTTGCAGTCGTGTGCCGGTTATTGTATGGACAATAAGGACATCTAGGTGTTATGCGTTTCTTGATAGTAGTAGAATTTGATATATAGCTGGATTTTGACATTTTCCTTTCAGATTTCTGAGGTTGCAAGAAAACATGAGTTGTAATAGGAGCTGTTTTCACCAAATTGTATGGTTGACCATCCCCCCTTTTTCAAATATCCCCGTTATTAGGAGGGCACTAGTCCGAACAAATAGGGAGGGAATTGGTATTGACTTACCTTGAGTCTTGGGCATGTTTCTGTTTTATGACCTTTCAGGAATTACAAGTACTGTGTGTAAAATTAGTAACAGAAATCGCTTACCTGCTTTGGACCGTTACTCATTGGTCACTTTGACTAGAATGACAAATAGATGTTGGAATTTTGGTACTATAACTGACTGATTCATAATCATGAGTATGGTGGCCAATGATAAACAACGGTGGCTGGGTGTATATAGAAGGTGATCAATCACTGATTCTCAATAGACGGGCTCATACCAATTTTTTTTTTAGCCCATTACAAAATGTCTGCCTTCGCAAGGGGCACGTGATCTGAGAATCAGATGTGGTGGCTTTAAAATTTATTGTAGCCTCCTACGATAATAATGTCTATGAAATCGGGTACTAGACCAAGATCAAGTAATTCATTACCCCGGGTTAGGATATGTTCTTTTAACATTTACGGGGCAAAAACGGTATGAATTTGAATACTGCATTAATTCGCAATATTTTATGTGTGTTTTTCTTACCACCATTAAGAATTACAAAATCAAATGTAAACTGCATTAACAAGTGTATATGTTTGCCTTTTGTTTAAATTTTGACCACTTAGTAATGGCTGCCATTTTCACTGTCACGTGACACACAAACTACGTTGCCTCGTCAATATCTATTATTTAAATATGCCTGTGCCGACTGTATGGTTATCGTGTGATCAAGACAAAAGTACGTGTCGAAACGCGTAGCGTTACCAATGAATAAAATACTTTGCGACAAATATTAACCTCTGAGTGCGCGTTTGCTTGCAAGCAACTTTTGGATTTGGAATATATATATATATATATATATATATATATATATATATATATATATATATATATATATATATTTATATATTTAAAGACAACAGACTGGCCTTTCACGATTGTGTGTATATATATATATATATATATATATATATATATATATATATATATATATATATATATATATATATATATATATATATATATATATATATATATATATATATATATATATATATATATATATATATATATATATATACACACAATCGTGAAAGGCCAGTCTGTTGTCTTTAAATTTGACCCTAGGGTAAAGTCTTTTTTCCTTGGATACTAGAGGTCATGTGACAAACTGGTAAACTTTTCATTGGTGGTTAGTATATTTAAAAAATGTGTTTGGCTCTAATCACTTTCATCTGGTGAGCAAGGCGACTGAGTTCGCCGAAACGCGTTGGATCGTGGCACTTTTGATTCACTTGTAAAATGGAATAAAAACTTCTCTGCAACAAGCACACCGGAGTGAAGTGTCTGTTTCTCGAAGTGTTTATTTACAGAAAAAAAAAATATATATATATGTATATTTTTTAGATGTGGAGATTGTCGTAAACAATGGGAAACTTGAGACTATCTTGTACAGAAAACCTACGGCGGGCAATACAGTGCTGCATGCCAAAAGTCACCATCCGGCGCATCTGATACGCAGCATCCCCTACGGGGAGATGCTGCATATCAGACGCATTTACAGCACTGATTTGCAATGCCAACAAGCACATGAGGCCAGTACAACAAGATTTTTAGCGAGAGGCTACACTGTTACTGCAATAGACAATGCCATTAGAAAAGCTAATTCCATTTCAAGGAAAGAGGCTCTAATCTGTAGGAAAAGTCGGGCAGCTAACTCCTCTGAATTGAAACAGCCCACCAGATTGATCTGGACTTACAACAGACAGCACAAAGCTCTACTTAAAATTGTCAACAAACATTGGAGCCTAGTGCGCCGTGATCCGGTCATCGGTGACCTAATGACATCCAAACCAGCTTTTAGAAAGGCACGTTCCATGAGTGAGGATCTGGTTAAATCAAGTCCTGAGGTGGTAACCCCCAGTTCATGGTTGCTGGCTAGTAAGGGCTTCAGGAGATGATAACCAGCATATAACTACACAATGAGTACCGAGTGTAGATAGCTGAATCACCTAGCCATACTTCAAGATGTGTGATTTGACTACTTGTATTGAACTTATATTCCCACCATAATGTAACTTGATTTCAGCCTTAGCTTTAGAGGCTTGACTCACCGATGTTCATCCCGCCAGACACTGCTGCTACATTTAACTTGTGACCTCTAGGTGAGTGGGGTCCTCAGACCGGAACTGCTGTTCTTTGTTGTTTTTAATGCTGTTGCTCCTCTTGTTTTTAAATCACCGGAAACTTCTCCACCTGAACACATGTGAGCATGTCACTCACTGTTTCACTTCCACAGCATGCTAGTAGCCACCAACACTAGCATGACACTGAATGCACCAGGTCTCACAAAGAGTGGATTAATGTAATGTACCTACTAGAGTGATGTAACCAAGTACATTCTCCAATTTTGTTTCCTTAACACAGGCATGGAACAATGTAGATGCAGGTACTTTAATTCTCATATATACACATAAGCACTGATACTTAGAAAGATCAGCCATACTGTAGACAATGAGTATTGTTCTGTATAGGTCCTTAAGAATCGCGGGTAAATTAACCCTTGCAAGAAACATGTCGACCACAATTCTCACCTATTAGCACAGTCTTGAGCACGGAAAACATTACTTTCCAAGTCTCCTAGGCTAATTGTTGTTTTTAGTTAGCACATGGGACCACCCGAATAAAGTTCCTTCTGGTACCCCTGCGCTATTTTAAGTTCACATACCGTCTACAATCACTTCTGGCCCCTCACCCGCACTTCACCCTAAGGGCAGTTAGATTAAAAGATCTCCGTTAAAGAGCCCCTCTTTGAGGTGTTGCCCGTTGGGTATTGCACCGCCCACCCAACGAGGAGCATTGCCCATGATGAAGCATGACACCTGCAAGGGTGTGTGAGGCCAATATATCCAACAAAATGGATACCCATAGGCGGGTTACCCTTTAACCCCCTACACAAATCCACTCTACTTTGACCTGTATTTTCTAAACCAGGAACAACCCAGCCCCCTCCTTGGTACCAGTTATCTGAGGGCCTATTGCTGCGGTCTGGACCTTCCACTCTCCCCTTGAGTGGTAATTCGGCCCTCTGGATCCATATAGATCCCTCTTCCCCCCTTGTTGTACACACTTCAGGAGATGTGCCATCTGCAAAGCATGCAAGCATGGAGTCAGTAAAACGGAGTTTACTACACCATTCTCTGACATTCCTCGACCCATTGGGAAAAAGTTGACTTAAAAGACTGAGTTCACGGTCTATGTGCTGGAGTGTCCGTGTGGCCTGCAATATGTTGGGAGCACCAGGTTGCAGGTCCACAAACGGATACTCCAGCACATCAGGGTCATTAACACCAACGATGCCGCGTACCCAGTCGCTCGTCATTTTAAAGAGAAACATGACAATAAAAGCCAGCTATTGCAGTATTTTGTGATAGATGCTGTTCCCCCCCTGAGAAGGGGAGGCAAAAGGGAGGCGATTCTGCGAGCACTGGAAACTAAGTATGTCGTGGAATTGGATTGTAAGACCCCCCCCTAGGCCTTAATGCGACTGAAGATTTTGTAGTTCCCAGCATTCAGTTCCACATCACCATTGAGATTATGACATTAGTATCATGAGTAAGTCAAACCTCCCCAGTGCCCTGTTAACCATCTGGTACCAGTTATCTGAGGGCCTATTGCTGCGGTCTGGACCTTCCACTCTCCCCTTGAGTGGTAATTCGGCCCTCTGGATCCATATAGATCCCTCTTCCCCCCTTGTTGTACACACTTCAGGAGATGTGCCATCTGCAAAGCATGCAAGCATGGAGTCAGTAAAACGGAGTTTACTACACCATTCTCTGACATTCCTCGACCCATTGGGAAAAAGTTGACTTAAAAGACTGAGTTCACGGTCTATGTGCTGGAGTGTCCGTGTGGCCTGCAATATGTTGGGAGCACCAGGTTGCAGGTCCACAAACGGATACTCCAGCACATCAGGGTCATTAACACCAACGATGCCGCGTACCCAGTCGCTCGTCATTTTAAAGAGAAACATGACAATAAAAGCCAGCTATTGCAGTATTTTGTGATAGATGCTGTTCCCCCCCTGAGAAGGGGAGGCAAAAGGGAGGCGATTCTGCGAGCACTGGAAACTAAGTATGTCGTGGAATTGGATTGTAAGACCCCCCCCTAGGCCTTAATGCGACTGAAGATTTTGTAGTTCCCAGCATTCAGTTCCACATCACCATTGAGATTATGACATTAGTATCATGAGTAAGTCAAACCTCCCCAGTGCCCTGTTAACCATCTGGCCCTGGGCAGTCTCTTGGTGTATGGCCTCTCCCCTCACTTTTACTATTCAGGTTTCGTTTTTTGATTAGGCTGTACATATAAAGTATGAGTTTTTATCTTTATGAACTATTTATTCACGTACACATTTTTTGCACTATTTTGCACATGTTTTGCACTACAACATCAGCTCGGCATGGATGCCACTATAATTATATAACAGGGACATTCCTGCAAAGTATGTTATTTGGGTAGGTCTCTATTGCACATTGCTTCATTTTGCACACTTACATTAAAATCGTATTAGGAGGACCTGCTTTTAAACAAGGAATTCTTTTATGTATTCTTCTCTATGTGACATTGTATATAAAAAGGGCTTTTTTATCTTCTTCCCTTTTTTAAATATATACATACTGATTGGCATTTTTTTAATGTGCAAATATTTTCCATCCTCATGGGGGTCTCAGACCGTTTGACCACATGAATATTAAACTCACTCGGGTGATATGCTTGTTTTTTGCATTATTTGCACAGTTGCCCTAAATTTTTCACTGGTAAAAAGTTTGGTGCTAGATACATAATGAATTTATTCATGTATATATTGATTTTAGATATTCATTTATGCTGTCTTTGATTTAGTTTGGTCCTGTGCATATATCAAACGAGTTTGTGCATTTATATTGGGCTCCATTTGATTTCATTTGCAAGTCTGTTCTCACTGCCTATTATGCTGTGTGTGTTGACAACCAATCATGTGTGAGCTTTCTACTGAACTGTGCACTTTAAAAAGATGTTTGCTTCTAGTTTGGCGTTGTGTGACCAAGGCCTCTGGGCAGGCCGAAACGTTATGTTGGCAGACTGCGCTAATACTGAATTAAACAACTAATTGCTCACCTGCATTCCTGGGTCGACTCTCGTTTCTTTCTCTGCGGAAACCCCGTTAAAGAGGGGTTTGGTGATTTGGATCGAGTCCTGTGACATAAAAAGTTTGGTAAAAAGTTTGGTGCTAGATACATAATGAATTTATTCATGTATATATTGATTTTAGATATTCACTGAAAAAAAACATAGGTTTCAGGGACGTTATAGTCAGTTGGATATTTCACTTGTAGAAAACCAGAAAAATGTGGCCGTTATAGCTAGTTATAGCTAGTTGGGCTAACTATAACTCGCGCCCCTGCAATGCACTGCTGATGATGTCATATATTAAATCATTCATGACATGGTCCGTGACATCACTGATGACATATCAAATGACATCACTGATGCCATCACGGATGACATCATCCAGTGACTGTGTGCTTCTGTAAAGTTTAAATATGTTTTATATATATATATATATATATATATATATATATATATATATATATATATATATATATATATATTACCTACTGGCGGTCGCCAGTAGGTATATATAGTTAAAATTTTTTCTCTATGGGACTTTTGAAAATTCTATGTCTAATAACTTTGGCGTTTGTGGACGGAATCGGCTGAAATTTTCAGGAAAATGGCACATTTTGTTTCTGAGCAGCCCCTGAAAATTTTGGGGGGGGGAGTTTCGTCAAGGGGGGTCGAGAAAAAAGGGGGGTCCCAAAACGCGTTTTTCCCATTCATTTTTCCATAGGGCGTTTGGCCTCACTTTTAGCTCGAACGCAGGAATGAATTTGCACGAAACTTGGCAAAATTGTAGGGACTGTTAGCCCGATGTGCCTTTGCTAGGTCTCAATATATGTGCTCCAGTGGATTTTGAGAAATTAACGTTTTAAAAAACAGATATATCTGTGACAGCGTCCCGGTTAGCGCTCCGGTTCGCGTACTTTTCGCGTTACGGAACTTTGCGAAACGAAGCTGATTGGCTCTCCGGTGTCTGTCAACATTCTAAACAGTCCGGAACGGCCGCCATCTTGTTTCTCGGTAGGATCGAGAGACAAGAGGAGGAGAAAAACGAAGGGGGAATTTAATGAAAGGGTGCAAGGTAGACCCTTCTTGACCCCCTAGGAATGATGTTGGGGTTATTAAAGGGTCCCGTGGGGCAAATAAAAAAAATTGGATTTTTCGCGGTAGAAGCGCTTTCCGGTTCGCAAACCAGGTAGCGAACCGGGTCGCGAAACGGGAATTCGCCATTTTGTGTTTCGTTTTAATTAAATTACAAGATGGAGGAAAAACAATGTGAAAAATTGGTATAAGGGGGTACGGGAGACGTATCCTGACCCCCTATGTTTTCTGAGGGTGGCTGAGGATGCTCATATATGTTGATACATGTCTTCCAGCGGCTGCGCGTGAGCGTTTTTTTTTTTTTGCTGCGTGACGTCTGTTAACGTTCGATTCGAAGGAAATCAGGAAGTGTTGACCGCCATTTTGACACTGCGAGTAAATATATTGTTAAAAATAATTGTAATAAATTAATCTGTATTGATAAACATTGTCTGCGCCATCTTGCCCTTTTTCCAATGCCACACTTTTGTCGTGCACGGCAGCCATTTTAGATGCCTTGACCAGACCCACTCTCTGCACGCCGCCGATCCTCAGCATGGCTCCCCACCCTCACAAGCATCTCCCCCATGCACTGGTCACCCCCGCTCTCTCTATCATGCATGGGCCATAAACCTCCCCCCATCTGCGCTGCTCTTCCCTGAGAATCACACCCTGTGCCCGCCCGACACCTCCCTTTCACCCTATTCACTACCGCACCCTCTGACACTCCTCTTCCTCTGTGTCTGATTGTCCAGGCAGGTCCCAAGCTATCACCTAGCCCTGTGGATGTAGTTTATGGCCCCAACTGTAAAGAATCACCCCTCTTCAAAGGAGTTACAGTAGATCAAGGCCCCCACCCCATGAGATCCGTCACACCACACGCGTTCCTACTATCTGATAATGATCCTGTATTGTGATTGGGGAGGGGATTCTCACTGTGAGGGTGTGTGGGACCGAGCCTGAAGCGGAAGATTCCAGGGATGCCTTTTTGTACATCAAAGTCTTCACAATTATGTGTCACATTAAAAATATATAGCACTCCAACAAAGTAGTAGGATTATAACACTTTAATAACTTATAAATATATACAACGCTCCAACAAAATAAACACGTTAAAAATTTTTTTTTTAAACAAAGCAACAATGGGCTGCATTGGTCTGTCTTTTAGTTGGCAAAATCCGCCTGCCTGTGAGGTGGCGTCAGTAGCTGTTCGTTGTGCGAATAGGCCGAAGGCAGCACAACGCGCCGAGATCCGCACGGCACCCAGGTGATGTCCAGTAAGTTGCCGCACTGGTCTTGGCATCCTACAATACTGCGCCGAAAAACGGCGTGGGGCGCCCCGGGGGGGGGGGGGGATTTTGTGGGGGGGGGGAGGCGGTGCGAACGGGCCTCCCCAGGTGGAGGCTCCTCTGCTGCAGTGGGGCGCCCCTTTACCGTTTCAGTCGCCATTCAGCTGTTTACCACCCGCTTTTGCTGCACTGTGCCTGATCCGCCATTCAGCTGAGTTGCGCCCGCTCTTGCGGCTACAGCGTCTCGCCCACCATCCAGTTGAATTGCGCCCGTTCTTGCGGCTACAGCGTCTCGCCCACCATCCAGTTGAATTGCGCCCGCTCTTGCGGTGCAGCGATAGGCGGCTGCCACAGGACTCTTAAAATGGCGTCCGGCTCTTCGGATTTGGGCCTGGTCCACTAAAATGGCCCTGGGACACATTTAAACTCGGACATTTGCCTGCTAGGGCTTGGACCCCATTCTCGAAAGCGTCCCCTCAGCCTTGAAGATTCTACAAAAGTCATCGGGGCCCCCGACTCCCGCAGGCTTCCGGTGGGGAGCGGCTGCCATGATTACTTGCGGAATGGCCACGACGGAGCTACGAGATGGTGGTGCTCTCATGCTGACGCCAGCTTCAGTCTGAAACATCCAGAAACACTGTAGACTATCAATTCGATGACTTCCGGTGTAGCCCCAACGTGACCCGGTAGGGAAGAACTTGCCCTCCCCTCTTTTGACTGATGGTTCTTGTTGCCTGTCCCCTCTGTTGTCATCTAACGGAACCTTTTTGGATTGCTGAGTGAGAAAAAAAAAGGTGGGGCTTTCATCATTTGGGAAAAAAAATGTTTCAATCCAATGAAAAGTGTTATTTTTAGGTCATATGATCAAGCATTTCATCATTAGGAAACCAAAAGTAAAATGAACCAATGAAAAGTTTTATAAACAAGTCACATGACCTGTTATGCGGCTTTGGGCTATAAAAAGCCTACAAAATCCGTTGGCCTGTGAGGCGGCGTCAGTAGCGGAATGATGTGCGAATAGGCCGAAGGCAGCACAACGCGCCGAGATCCGGATGGCACCGAGGTGGTGTCCAGCAAGTTGCCGCCCTGGTGTGGCCATCCTACAATGCTGCGCCGAAAGACGGCGTGGGGTGCCCGGGGGGGGGAGGCGGTGCGAACTGGCCTCTCCCGCCTCCCCAGGTGGAGGCACCTCATCTGCAGTGCGGCGCCTCTTACCGTTTCACTCGCTGTCCAGTAGAGTTGCGCCCGCACTTGCTGCTACAGTAGGCCGAAGGTAGCACAGCGCGCCGAGATCCGGATGGCACCGAGGTGATGTCCAGCAAGTTTCACTGGTATGGCCATCCTACAATGCTGCGCCGAAAGACGGCGTAGGGTGCCCGGGGGGGGGGGGGGGGGTAGGAAGGCGGCGCAAACGGGCCTCTCCCGCCTCCCCAGGTGGAGGCACCTCATCTGCAGTGGGGCGCCCCTTAGCGTTTCACTCGCCGTCCAGCTGAGTTGCGCCCGCACTTGCCGCTACAGTACGCCGAAGGCAGCACAACGCGCCGAGATCCGGATGGCACCGAGGTGGTGTCCAGCAAGTTTTACTGGTGTGGCCATCCTACATTGCTGCGCCGAAAGACGGTGTGGGGTGCCCGGGGGGGGAGGGGAGGCGGCGCAAACGGGCCTCTCCCTCCTTCCCAGGTGGAGGCACCTCATCTGCAGTGGGGCGCCTCTTAGCGTTTCACTCGCCTTCCAGCTGAGTTCCGCCCGCTCTTGCGGCTACAGCGTCTCGCCCACCATCCAGCTGAATTGCGGCCACTCTTGCGGTGCAGCGATAGGCGGCTGCAACAGGACTCTCAAAATGGCGGCCGGCTCTTTGGATTTGGGCCTGGTCCACTAAAATGGCCCTGGGACACCTTGGAACTCGGACGCTTGCCTGCTAGGGCATGGGCCCCATTCACGAAAGCGTCCCCTCTTTTGACTGATGGTTCTTGTTGCCTATCTCTTCTGTTGTCATTTAACGGAACCTTTTTGGACTGCCGAAAGGGGTTCTGGTCCGACCGCTGGTTGGTGGAGACATTTTGACTATATCCTGGACCTGCCCGGCCTCGCCCAAAATGGCGCCGGTATAAATGGGACTCGTAACTCCTTGTTGTGTACTGGTTGCCCAACCTTGATATCACGAGATACGTATGCAGTTTTGAAGCACATGGCGGGCGGGGACGAGTACTGATTGAATATTTGGACACCCCTATTGATATTAGGTTCTGATGTGTTATGATTACTGTACTATTGAAAGTTCGAATTAACGTCACCTATGGTACTTGCCCGCAAATGTATATCTAGATAATTTTATTGTAACTGGCCCTGTCGTACTTTAATTATAAAATGTACGTCCACCGATTCCGCAACTGTTAGACACCTTAGTTCTTGCAACCTAATGGCCCGCCCGTTACGTTCTTCTACAGTGTAAATGTTCCCTCATCATATACGATTCCAGTTTGCTCCGTGGCCGGCCCACGTGGTTATAGGCCCGTATATGTATACTGACATTTTCACAATAAAGGTTTTTAAAACAAAACATGGTAGTAGTACCTAGATTGGTAAAGTTTTGAATAATAGCCACTGTTTTCGAATCAGTAAAAGGCAAGTGAAATAAAGCAGCTCGATTACATGACGGTTAAAAGGTATAATACGCAGGAACGCAGTAAAGATAAATGGTCAAGGGCTGTTGTGTTTTCTACTCCTGCAACATAAAGTGATCGATAAGAATCCAATATTCATGCCTATCAGCGACTAAGACAGCAGGCCGAGCCTCTTTTGTTCAACGGCCCCCTCATGGGACGAAGAAACGCCCTTTTTCTCGAAATAGGAATATTTTACTTGCAGGACAGTTGTAAATTTCCCGGGAAAATACATTAGCTTGGAACATTGTTAGTGATAAACTGTAAATGCATCTGGGTCCTTTGCTTTACAAGTCAGAGTGAGAGAAAAAAAGGTGGGGCTTTCATCATTTGGGAAAAAAAAATGTTCGAAAGCAATGAAAAGTGTTATTTTTAGGTCATATGACCAAGCCTTCCATCATTAGAATAACAAAAGTAAAATGAACCAATGAAAAGTGTTATTAACAAGTCACATGACCTGTTATGCTCTGGATCGCTTCCGGCAAGCTGCGCCTCGCGCACCGGAGCACTTCCGGGTACGCTAACGCGGCGCGTCATATGACGCATTAAGCGACAACGCAGGTCCAGAATATAGTCAAAATGTCTCCACCAACCAGCGGTTGGAACACAACCCCTTTCAGTAGTCAAAAAAGTTCTGTTAAATGACAACAGAAGGGACAGGCAACAAGAACCATCAGTCAAAGAGGGGAGGGCAATTTCTTCTCTACCGGGTCACGTTGGGGCTCCACCGGAAGTGATCGAATTGGTAGTCTACAGTGTTGCTGGATGTTTCAGACTGACGCTGGCGTCAGCATGAGAGCACCACCATCTCGTGGCTACGTCGTGGCCATTCCGCGAGCAATCATGGCAGTCGCTCCCCACCGGAAGTCTACGGGAGTCGGGGGTCCTGGTGACTGTTGTAGAATCTTCAAGGCTGAGAGGACTCTTTTGGGAATGGGGCCCATGCCCTAGCAGTCAAGCGTCCGAGTTCCACGGTTGCCCAGAGCCATCTTTGTAGGCCAGGCCCAAGTCTGTGGAGCCGACCGCCATTTCGTGAGCTCCGTAGCAGCCGCCTGTCGCTGTACCGCAAGATTGGGTGCAATTCCGTTGGATGGCGGGTGAGACGTTGTAATAGCAAGAGCAGGCGCAATTCAGCTGGCCGAGTGAGGCACTGTGTCGCAAGAGCGGGCGCAAGTCAGCTGGTCGAGTGAAGCGCTGGGGTGTAGCTGAGAAACCTCCACCTGGGGAGGTGGGGGAGGCTCGTTCGCGCCGCCTCTCCCTTCTAGTGCACCCCACGCCGTCTCCTGGCGCAGGTATATGTGATGGTTGGACCAGGGCACCGCAGGACGTGTCTTCAGGTCAAACGGATTGTGGGACAAGGTGTGGAGCAGGCGCAATTATCTCGGCGGCCTCCGTCAAGCGGTTCAGGGAGGCACCGCATCACATTGTTTTCCAATGCAGTCAGGTCCACAAACAGCCCCCACTTACTTTGAGAATAGTGAAGCTGCAGCAGGTGCAAATAAGCTTCAGACAGTGTTACAAGCGCTGCTCGGAACCCTCAACTATGGCACCCAACATCCAGGACTTATGCTATTTGTGCAAGGCAGTGACATCGAACATCTCAGGGACCAAGCAACATACTATATCCAGAGTCCTTACCACAACGTCTGCCTTCCTTCTTACCTAGTTATTGTTCTTTCACTCCCACTCCAGGCTTTTAGTCTGTGCATGGAAAACCATGAACCTACACTCACCTATGAAAATCTTACTATTGATGGTTGATTTTGAGCTCCAAATACAAAGGCTTGTTTGGATCGATGTTGCAGCAGGCTGCCATGTAAATAGATATTTAATAAAACGTTTTCCCCTGTTACTTGTTGATTTTGAGTCCCAAATACAAAGGCTTGTTTGGATCGATGTTGCAGCAGGCTGCCATGTAAATAGATATTTAATAAAACGTTTTACCCTGTTACTTTGCTGGTGTGTTGTATATATTTATAATATTTGCATAGGGTTTGTCGTTATTTTGGGTGGGGTGGGCGGCGGAGCCGAGCTGTCTTGCAGCCATCATGGTGTCGAGCTCAGTTCCTCTCACTAGTTTCGTATTTCTCATGAGGGGTTGTTCATAATGTTTCTATTTTAGCGAGGTCAAAAAGAGATCCCATTAGTGGCCTATTGATTTTGCTTGATTCCTTTTGTTTTTTTAACGATTTTTCACTATCTGCAAAGACTAAACAGAGTATTGCGACTCTGTGCTTGTTTGTAAATAGAGAATGAACCAAAGAGAACCAATTCCAAAACAATAAATGCTAGGATAACAATCAATCAAATGGAGAGGGAAGCAGGCACGATGGATTACAACGGGGGCAAAGGCCTGTGTTACCTACCCTTCACTATCTGCAAAGAGAGAATACTCCTAAAAGAAAAGAGGGGGGGGGGCAGCGTTCAAAGCACATCAGCGTGCATAAACACGAAAATGTTTTTACCTACCACCTACTTGACATTTTACAGCTTTTGATATTTGCTATTAAAAAACCATTGAAATTCACTGAAAAAACCATAGGTTATAGACCATATATAGTTAGGAATTAGCATTTACAAAACCTTGAAAATTCACTGAAAAAAACATGGGTTATAGACCATATATAGTTAGGAATTAGCATTTACAAAACCTTATTTTACTCACACAAAACCATTGAAGTTTCATATATAGTTAGTTGCACTAACTATATATCGCGCACCCGCAATCCACTGCTGATCATGTCACATATTACATCATTCATGACATGATCAGTGACATCACTGATGACATCACTGATGACATCACTGATGACATCTCAAATGACATCACTGATGACATCACTGATGACATCTCATTTGACATTACTGATCACATCACTGATGACATCATTAATGTGATAATACGGTGAACCTCTTCAGACTCTAATATAATCTTAGATACACTCAGAGTAAATAGACACTCACAGACTGTCACTCATCCATGGAGTTACTCACACACCTAGTCAGTCATGCAAAGAATCAATCACACTTCCATTTCCTCAACTATATAGTTATACACACCTTACTTATTCAAACATATACTAACATATATTTACTCTCTTATACAATCCCTGATACAAGTTCACAATGATCCATACAGCCACTCACAAATTCACTGGCTCTTATGCAAAGTTATTTATATATGTCAACTCTCACATGTACTGTGTTTTACATATGTACTTACTTTGACATGTAGCACTGAGATATTCATTCACTCACCAATACACTCATGCACACAGTCAACAGCCCATACAGCTGTTTCACCATGCACTTTTGAACCCATACATCTAGTGAATCAACTGCTCACACATCTATGCACAGAGTCATACACCTCCCAGCCACCCACATACACACTCAGTCTCCCATACAAATACTTGGGCAACCAATCAATAACCCATATACTTAATCATAAAGCTACTGATCAACACATGCAGCAGTTTACAGTACAACAGACATAATGATGCACAAATTAAGACAGTTTAGTCACTAACCCATGCACTCAGTGAGACACATTTAATCACTCACTCATACAGTCAGTCATGCACCTACTAAATCCTTCATCCAGACACTTATACATCCACTCATTCTTCAATATGTAAGAAATATTTTGACTTTACAGAAACACACAGTCACTGGATGTTGTCATCAGTGATGTCATCAGTGATGTCACTGATCATGTCATGAATGATGTAATATGTGACATGATCAGCAGTTGATTGCGGGTGCGCGATATATAGTTAGTGCAACTAACTATATATTAAATTTCAATGGTTTTGTGTGAGTAAAATAAGGTTTTGTAAATGCTAATTCCTAACTATATATGGTCTATAACCCATGTTTTTTTCAGTGAATATATATATATATATATATATATATATATATATAAATCCAGCGACGCTTTCAGACAGAAACGGACCACAAATCAGGTTCAGTTGAAAATAGTGTGCAATTTATTTCTCCATTTCCTCCAACATGACGCGTTTCAACCGGGTCACCCCGGCCGTGATCACACAACATACATGGACTCCCGCGTGGTTTAAATACTCCATTTCTCCATTACAGTCCCGCCCAATAAAATCATAGAGTTCAAAGACAGACTATCAGGGTACAAATATTCGCCATAAAATTGTAAGCATCAGTGTTTATATTTAAAAAGACAAGGCGCAAATTGTACAAATACATGTACAATCAAGGGCAAGTGCCCGAATTCAAACCCATAAGATCAGTCATAAAATCATCTATTTTTATGAACGCAATGGAGACTAGAACATTTCACAAAGTGCAAAAAGTGTATCGTGCTACTAGGCGAACCCAGTAAATATGAAAAAAATAAAAAATATTGATTGTCAGGGTTTGACGGATGCAAAACAATCTTTACATTACAGAAAGATGCCAAAATACATTACGCAGTACATAGATGTTAAAAACAAGTCAATAACAATAATGTGGAAGCTCATAAATTCATATAGTCATAAATAGTGTGAAAAAAATGCATGAGCTATTTCATGATTCTAATACTACACCAATACCAGATAGAAACCAGTAAAACCAGGAACCTAGTTAAACCAATAAAAATCACAATACAAGTGCAGATAAAATTTCATGAATATTACGTCTGCTGACACATTAAAAACCACTATATAAAAAATATATATATGTACACCAGATCTACATAAAATTTCATTTGTATATAGGAAAAAAAGGAATTCAAAATGACCCCGAATTTTTGGATAGATCATTAAATTAAATTCATACTCCTAATAATAGCAGCAACGACTAGAAAGTGCAAAAAGTGCTTGGAATTTCAGATATGAACAAACAAACCCCATGTTAATGACATCACATTTAGAATTCACAATCTTGTAAAAATACAATTCATTTTAAAAACAAAGTCAACATATTAAAGAAAGTTGTAAAGGTCCTCCCCAGTATTAAGCCCATTTGGCATCTTTGTGTCTAACCGTATAATTTATTGACTTTCCAATTGGCGCAATATCCTCTCTCTGTTCCCGCCTCTAATAGATTTAGGAACAGCGTCAATTATAAAGTAACTTAAATCCTGAAGGTTATTTTTATGCACCAGTTTAAAATGACGTGCAACAGCATACGCGGGATCCGAGTTCACAATCGCTCAAAGGTGCTGTAAAATATGGTTAAAAACAGGGAGTTTAGTACTGCCAACATATTACAGTTGACAAGTACATTTCAGTACATAAACTGCAAAGTCGGTTTTACATGAGTAAAGGCCTTGGATTTTATGTGACATAGATGAAAAGGCATCCTCAAATACCTCTTTGTTTACACCAAACTTGCAGGATCTTTGGCGCCGGTTGAGGAATCTGCCTTAAAATTTCTTCAAATTTGCCTCGCGGCGCTCCAGTCCTTGCCTTAAAGTTTGGGGGGGATTCGTCAAGCGGGGGCCGAGAAAAAAGGGGGGTCCCAAAACGTGTTTTCCCCATGTTAATTTCCATAGGGCGGTCGACCTCACTTTTAGCCCGAACGGCTGAACGGATTTCCACGAAACTTGGCAAAATTGTAGGGACTGGTAGCCCGATGTGCCTTTGCTATGTCTCAAGATATGTGCTCCAGTGGATTTTAAGTAATTTAGGTTAAAAAATATATATATATCTATAAGCGCGCCCCGGTACGCGCACCGAGGCACGAACCAGCGCGCTACGCGAGTTCGCGCGCGGAAAGCTGATTGGCTCTCGGGTGTCTGTAAACATTCAAAACAGTCCGGAGCGGCCGCCATCTTGTATCTCGGTAGGATCGAGACACAAGAGGTGGCAAAAACATAGAGTGAAATGACCAAAAGGGGGCAGGATAGACCCCCCTGACCCCCTAGGTTTGATGTGGGGGCCATAAAAGGGCCCAGTGGGGCAAAAACATATATTTTTTTTCTATTTGCGCGGGGGGAGCGCCTGGTACGCGCACCGGGGAGCGGACCGGGGAGCATACCATGGGGAAAAAAGAATGACAGAGTTTAAAAAAAATGTAGCCTTTTTTTTATAAATTAGAGGTAGTTCTAAAAAGAACTGTTTTTTTTCTTCTTTTTTTGTTTTATATTTTTTGGAACTTTTTATACTTTTTTTGGCTTTTATGAACAGTTTTATATATTTTTTGTATTTTTTATGGGGACAAACAAAAAACAGGGAACTGTAAACAGCTCAACTGGAGCAAAAAAAAAACAGGAAAAAATTAAGGCTTCTTTCGGCACCGGTGGTTGTCTCCAGCACGGTTTATAAGTTTGATGCTCTGCTCCCCATAAGAAATGGTAGTCCCACAAAAATATACAAGTAATCTTGTATTCTCCAAACTGGCGTTGGATATGAAATTCACTGAAAAAACCATAGGTTTCACATCAGTTATAGTTAGGAATTAGCATTTAAAAAACCTATGCAATTCACTGAAAAAACCATAGGTTTCATACTAGTTATAGTTAGGAATTAGCATTTAAAAAACCTTTGAAATTCACTGAAAAAACACAGGTTTTTTAAATGCTAATTCCTAACTATAACTGGTGTGAAACCTGTGGTTTTTTCAGTGAATATATATATATATATATATATATATATATATATATATATATATATATATATATATATATATATATATATATATATATATATATAATTCCAGGGTGAGTTTCCTAGATACAGAAGTGTATATAGATAACAACACTTTACAAACAATGTTACACCGTAAAAAACACTGCCGGAAACTCCCTGTTGCATGCCTCCAGTTCACACCCACACCACCTAGTGAACAGCATTCCCTATGGGGAAATGCTCAGGATAAAGAGGGTATGCAGTACACAGGAAGAATTACAGCAGGCCCAAAAACAGAGCAAACAGCGGTTCCTAGCAAGAGGTTACTCCAGACAAACTATAGGCAGGGCCATTGCCAAAACAACATCATTAAATAGGGAAACTTTATTGGTCAATAAAAAAGAAAAAGAACATCATGAATGCCAGACAAACGAGGATGACATTTTTTTTCGTTTGATCCTAGGATACAGCAAACAACACTAGGCTATACAGAAAATCATCCAGGATGAATGGCCTACACTATTGAGTGATCCAGTATTAGGACCCCTGCTACCGCAGAGGGTGTCCATTACATATAGTAGAGGTCCCTCAATGAGAGATTGCCTAGTTGTATCCGATCCAGAAATCATTGGCAAACCAGCTTGGTACCAGAATCTAAAAGGTTTTAAAAAATGTCCTACATGCAAAGCTTGTACACATGGTACTAATACAAAAACATATCTCAGTCCATTCAAGACTAAACCATATACGATAAATAAAATGTTAAATTGTAAGACAGAATTTTCTGTATATGTGCTTACTTGCCCATGTGGGTTAAACTACGTTGCTCAACTAAACTTCAAGCACATGTTCGAATACTTCAGCACCTTTGAGCCATAACAAATACAGATAATACATATCCGGTGGCCTGACACTTTAAGGCTTTCCATGGGTCAAACAATAAAGGTTTGACTTACTACCATATTGATGCAATCCCCCCCAACAGACCAGGAGGTGATCGTGAGAATAAGCTAAGGAAGCTGGAGACTAGATACGTTTTATTGTTAGATTCAAAATATCTGAATGGATTGAATCTAACGGAAGATCTATATACATGTCTGGTTTAGACACACATGAAGATAACAAGTTCTGAGGTAGTAAGAAGATAACCAGTTAAAATACATACAACAAGGTATTACTTTATATCCCTTATAAAACACATAGGACAAGTTTATGACATCAGATATGAAAGAGAAAAAAAAGGTGTTTTATGTTGTAAATATTGTACATATGTATTTCATGAATAATTGGGGTACAAATGATTTTAAATATTTGTAAATACCTTAAAATGTTGTTTTTTTAAACATTATTTATAGATCGGATCAAATATAAACATCTGGTATCAAAGGGATATAATTAAACTATGGTACTGATATATAGAGTATGCATGTTGGACAAGATCCAAATAATAGAATTGTTACTGGCTGGTGAAAAAAGTTCATGAAAAAGTAATTGCATTGGCTATCCAATATTGAAAAGATGAAAACACATAAAGAGAAAAAAAGAAGGAAAAAAGCAATAATTGGTAACAAATATGTGGATCGTATCAAGCAACAGGAATATGTAACTTAATTGAATTTATTTAGTTTTGTAAAATATGAAGAGAGCAAATGGAATGATTTTAATGTCACTAGCACATTCAAGCACTTTAGTCATGTTTTTTCGCCAATGAAAATGGATGAAATGTTTACTGAGTCAATATAACAGTTTAAGGGCCAGCGTATTTTACAAGAATTTATTTAAAAAAGCTGATATGGATTTTATTATCATGCTTTTTAGATTGGTTGATTTCAACATAAAAATGTATTTTACAAATATTTGTATATCAACTGATAGCCCAACAAATGCACAAACCAGTATTATACGATGAATGTAGTGTTTTTTCTATATCCATGGCGAGTAGATAGCACGTGATTCACTTTTGTATGCACTGCCACTTTAAAATGCCTTCTGGGTAAAAACAAATTGTCGAGTGAACAAGCGGTGTCTCAGACACTTGGAAGAATAAATAAGTAATCAGCACGAATTTTGGGTCTGTGTCCTGTTTGACTCCTGCGCGTGATTCAAGACGTGGCGTTTACAACAGGATTTGGAATATATATATATATGTGTAGTTGCAAAAAAAGATACGTGGGAAGCACAATACATCCTGCCCACGTAAGAGTGCTACAGCATCTCAGGGCCATAAAAAATAATGACCCAACGTATCCAGTGGCAAGGCACATCAATTTGAACCATGAGGGCAAAGCAGAAAATATCAAATACTTCGTCATAGACCATGTGAAGAAAAACATTAGAGTGGGAAATAGACAACTGGCCCTCCGAAGACTAGAATCGAGATATATAATTCTCCTAGACAGTAAGGCTCCACAAGGTTTAAATGCAGACGAAGCGCTAAGCGTACATTTATAAGTATAAAAAGTTAATTGTTTTCAAAGTAGCTTCTAAGTGTTCCCCAAACCCTTTCCCCCGTAAGAGAATCGTAAAAATGAATGTGACTTATTAGATACATGTCATGTATCATAAGAAACACAAGTACATGTTCACAAATTTTTTTTTTTTTTTTTTGATGGTTACCGGAAGTAAAATGATGTATCATTGCTGACAAGCAGAGAGATAAAGAAACATAATGTACAAAGGAGAAAGTAACTTAGTTGGGTTTAATACTGCATTTGGATGATTCATTGCCCACTTGGGCCTTATTCACGAGAACCTATCAAACAAGGGTTCCCAAAGTAAAACTACCACCAAGCGGTTTCAAACGGGCACTAGACCCTATATAACCAGAGTACAACCCTTACTTACACAATATATGTAATGCGGTAATACATTGTTTAAACCTGTGACATTGTTAATAACTTAAATTGTACATGAACGGGTAATAATATATTGATGGAAAAATATATTGACGATATATATTTGTGCAAAAGCATATGTCAGCAATGTGAAAATTAATTATGTGCTAGTAATCGACAATGAGATTTAATTGTCTTTTATTTTAAGTTGATGTAAAAATGTGCAGCGTAAATACTTAAGCAAAGCTAAAAACAAAATAACTGTGGCAAAGCAAAAAGATAACGCTGTAAATTTCCAGTGAGCTCGGTAAACTGGTTGTCATGACTACGGGTAAACCATCACATGATCCAATGAGCACTTGACATGTTTAAAAACACTGACGTAATGTTATTCTGTATTGTGAGCAAGACGGTTGTGACCGTCGAAACGCGTCAATCTGAGCACTAAAAGAAAATAAACTTGTTTCTGAAACAAGACCCCGGGGAGTCAGCGCCTGTTTTCTCGCACAGATCGACAGGATTGGAGAGGATATATATGTATATATATATATATATATATATATATATATATATATATATATATATATATATATATATATATATATATATATATATATATATATATATATATATATATATATATATATATATATATATTACCTACTGGCGGTTGCCAGTAGGTAGTTATAGTTAGGATCTACTTTCCATAGGAAATCCGCAACATTCTATTGGGAATAACTTTGGCGCCGGTGGACGAATCTACACGAATTTCTCTAAGAAGATGGCCCGCTCCGCTCCTTCCCTGAAAATGTTGGGGGGATTTGTCAAGCGGGGGCCGAGATAAAAGGGGGGTCCCAAAACGTGTTTTTCCCATGGTAATTTCCATAGGGCGGTTGGACTCACTTTTAGCCCGAACGGCTGAATGGATTTCCACGAAACTTGGCGAAATTGTAGGGACTGGTAGCCCGATGTGCCTTTGCTATGTCTCAAGATATGTGCTCCAGTGGATTTTGAGTAATTTACGTTCCAAAAAATATATGTATCTATAAGCGCGCCCCGGTACATGCACCGGGCGCGCACCGGGCGCGCTACGCGAGTTCGCGAGCGGAAAGCTGATTGGCTCTCGGGTGTCTGTAAACATTCCAAACAGTCCGGAGCGGCCGCCATCTTGTGTCTCGGTAGGATCGAGACACAAGAGGTGGCAAAAACAAAGGGGTAAAATACCATAATGGGGTAGAGTAGACCCCCCCTAATCCCCTATGTTTGATGTGGGGGCCAAATAAAGACCCACCCGGGGCAAAAGAAAAATGTAATTTTTTTTTCGATTTGCGCGGGGGGAGCGCCCGGTACGCGCACCGGGGAACGTACTGGGGAGCGTACTAGGGGAAAACCCAGTAAAACAGTAAAATAATAATTTAAAGTGCTTAGAGGTAGGGTAGCTCTGCATAGAGTTGTTGTGTTGTGTGGGTGATATAAGTACCAGCATGTAGGTACCAATGCAGAGTCTTAAATTCAATGTCTCCTCTGTAGATAATTTGCATGTTGTTACAGAAGTTATTGTGGTATATGGAATCTATACTATAGTCTGTCAGGAAAGCAGAAACAACATGGAGGCAGGAGATGAAAAAGAGATGTAAAATACACATTGTAGATAATATAGTGGGAGAAAGGAAGTAACTATGAGCAAAATTACTATGTAACACAAAAAAGTTGCACAGTATACTATAAGTCTCACTTTATATTATATTCATTTTGGTACTATTTCATGATTTACATATAAAAAAGAATAATGTCTCGAACAAATTTTAATTATTAAATAAAAATGTATTGCTGTGATTTTTCAAAATTTAAAAGAATTTCCAACATTATATCGTCAGGTATGTCCTCATTTGGATTCGATGATTCCATTTGTTCCACACAATTAAGTAACTCTTGGTCCAGAGACTGATCCAAAAAGTCTAAATCATCAATCTCTTCCTTAGGATTCGGGAAAATGGTAGGGACTGCTATGTAGTAGGGCCTATTCTATATTTGGTGTAAGTGTCTCCACTGGTTTTTATTAACTACTGAAGAAAACAATTTAAGGCAACAAGTTTTACGCTTTCCATCCCATCGTTGTGGAAAGTACTGTCGTCGAAAATTTTGAAACAAGGACAAGTTCTACACAAAATGTTGTTTCGCGTTTCCACGACCAGTGATTTCTAAAGGAAGAGTAAATTATTTGATGTCTTCTCTGCGACATACTGTGACGAGGAAATCACCAAGCAATACATACAATTTAAAAAGAAACGAAGAGTCCAAGTATATTAACGACTACAACCCAGTGATTTTGTCCATGTGGAATGCTAACATGGATATTCAGTTCGTTGCTGACAACTCTATTGCTGTGGCTCGATATGTGACCTCTTCCATCACAAAAAAAGAAAAGACATAACTGAAGGAAATGTGGGAGGAAATTTCACATGAAAAGAGTATAAGTAAAAAATTATACAGTTTCAGTCTGAAGATGTTGTCGCATCGAGAAATTGGAGCATATGAATGTTCTGATCGATTATCATCAGCAAGTCTCTATGCCAAATCTAGAACAATCATTTGGGTGAGTCTAGGTCTTGCTGCAACACGAAACCGAGTTTTGAAATCTGTACAAGAAATTGAGTATTTGGTGGAGAAATAACCAAACAGTACAGATATTTTGAAGACAAACATGTTGGATACATACTATCCAAATAGAAGTACTCACCTTGAGAACACTTGTTTGTATGAAGTTCTGCAAAACTATAGTTATAAGAGGAACATCACAGAAGATATGAATAATGGAATATATGCTGTCATTGGAAATGAAGGATGTCTAGTGAAGCAGAGAAAGGGCCATTTGATTAATCATCGAAAATTGAGTTGTGAATCTCCAGACAAAAGAGAATTTTACTATTTAGCTCTTTTGCAACTCTTTAAGCCATGGTGTACAGAAGAGGAACTACTTGGAGATTTTCTCTGTTACAAAGATTCTTTTAATGCAACCAAGGATACCATAGAATATTCTGTTTTTCCAAATTATCTGCAAATGTTGAACGAAGAAATAGGGCAAGAAGCCACAATTGCTGAAAAGATTGCTAGAGACAGTTCTCAAGACAGTCAGAGTTCTACTTCATTGAGTCAGGATCCACTAGGAAGACCAATTATCCAAAATGAAGCTGCCACTGCCATGGATGAGGTGGGAAGAGCTATGGAACAAGCTCAAGAGGATGTAGTTAACTTAGAACATTTGGTAAAGCAACTAAACGTTGAGCAGAAAAAGATATATGACAAAGTCACAGAACAGATTGAACATGGATTTAGACAGGAGAAAAAAGAGTGCTCATGTACATCATTTAAGCCTGTCCGACTGTACGTAAGTGGAGAAGCGGGAACAGGAAAAAGTTTTCTGATTAAAGACATTGCAACTTATCTGCAGAAAAGGACTGAATCACCGCTGTCTTGTGTTGTAACCGCTCCAACTGGACTGGCAGCACATAACATTAAAGTGATTACTCTACATCGTTTACTGATGCTGCCAGTTGATCATGATAATAAATTGCATTACAACAAGCTATCTGGAGATGCGTGTTCTGAAGTTTCCAGATTCCTGAAGAAAATGAAACCTCTTATCATTGATGAAGTAAGCATGGTCTCAAATCTAATGCTTGCTTTTGTGCATTTGAGGATGCAAGAAATTCTTAGAACAGAGTATGATGTGTTATTTGGAGGAAAACACATTATTGTTTTTGGAGATCTACTGCAGTTGACTCCAGTAAAAGGACAACCAGTGTTTAAAATGCTCACGCATGAAGATACCAGGAAGTCCCTTGGAAGCATTGGAAACGTTATTATATGGTTAAATTTCAAATATTCAGAACTGCTTCAAAATATGCGACAGGCAAAGGATGAAGATTATAAAACAATTCTACAAGATGTAAGAATCGGAAAAGTAAGTGAGCATGGCAAAGAAGCTTTACATGCACGATTAATTTCAAATGTGTATCCAAATGAAAACATTCTTCCAGAGAATATTTTTAAAGAAAATTACTGAGAAAAAATCTGGGATATGTTTGATGCCAACTCTGCAAGAATGTTCCATCTTCAACAACAAAATCTTAAAGTTAGAAAATAAGGAGATTGTGAAACTGGAAGCTATAGATAAAATAGAGCATATGGGAGCAACAATTATTTTGTCTGAAAATTTGAAATCAAAATTGGATTCATTAGAGAAGAGTATATCTAAAACTGCTGGTTTTGAAAAGACTCTGAATGTGTGTTTAAATTGTCGTATCACTTTGAGAAGGAATTTAAATGTTGAAAGAGGTCTGGTAGATGGAGCAATGGGTCATGTTGTTGATTTTGTGAATTACAGAAATAGAGATGGAATTGAATTTTTAAAAATGAAATTTGATGGCATTGAGCAAGTACAAGAAATCAGTCACTGTTCTGCTAGATTTTTGCTTGTAAAAGACTTATATGTTCGCCGAAAACAGTTTCCTGTTTGTTTGGCATATGCGGTGACAATTCATAAATCTCAAGGTTTAAGTGTAGATAGTGCTATGGTGAACATTGGAAGTTCTGTGTTTAAAGAGGGTATGGCATATGTGGCATTATCACGAGTCAGAACTTTATCAGGATTGTACTTGATTAAGTGTGATGAGACAAAGATTTGTGCAGATCTAGATTGTGTTAAAGAATACAATAGGTTAAGAAGAGAGTATGCTCCACATTTGCCTCAATATCCTCTGTTTGAAAAACGTGTGGTAGGCCGAAAAAGAAAAAATTAGAATAATTGCAGTGAGGTAGTAGCAAAAAGACAAAAAGTAGATGAAAATGTAATTGAAAACAGAAAGAAAAAGGAGTCTGATGAAGATGTTGTTGGATTTCAGTTTGAAAACAGTTCTGGTGTCAACTGCTATGCTAATGTAGTGGTTAATGTTGTTTTTTTTCTTCAAACTTTACAAGAACAGATTGTTGAAAATCGGGATCAAAGATTGTGTGGTTTATTGAATTCTGTGTTTGAGAAATGTAGCAGTGATAGAGCAAAAATAGAAAGTGTTTCAGAAATTAGAAATCTTTTAGATATATGTTCGGGTCAAGAAAAATTTTCACAGAATATTCAGCAGGATTGTCAGGAATTTTTAATGTATATGTTTGGTGTATTGGAATTTGAAGGTGTATATGTAGAAAATCATTTTAGCCTTTCTTATCAATGGCAACATGACTGCGACAATTGTAGTTTATCAAGTACTACTAGAATAGACACTGAAAGATTTATATATTTGACTTTACCAGACTGCAAATCAGTGTCCTTTAATTATCTAGTTAAAGCAGCTGATCATAATATGGTGTGTACCCAATGTAAGTGTACAATGCTGTCCCCATTATTTATACAAACTTATGGTCAGTATGTCATTTTAATGTTCCAACGATGTAGACCTGATGGAACTAAATTGACAACTTCTATTAAAAATTTCGTGGCTTCTCAGTTATCAATTTTAGGAAGAACCTTTACAACTGTAGCTTTTATTTATCATGACGGTCCTTCGACAACATCAGGGCATTATACATGCTACTTAAAATGTCAAAAAGGTTGGAGTTACTGCAATGATACTCATTTGACTTTCAAACAACGTTTGCCTTTTGACTTAAAAAATTCTTACCTAGTGTTTTTAGGACCAAAATTTAAGTAAAGGTATTTGTCCTATGAAGACGGGAGTAGTTAATAAAAGTTAGTCTACTGTTTAAAATTATATTGTGAGTAAAACTGATCAACAGAATATAAAAAATCCCGTTCTCATATAGGTACTATAAGTGGATCTCATAGTAAGTGATATCAGTATTATAGGAAATGTTGAACATGAGTGATCCAAAGATGGGAATATGAATTTTTAAACATTGTGAAAATGTTGTATGAGCTTTTCTTTCAGAACATCGGGTAAACAGTAATTTCAGAATTAGATTTGAGTAATTTGAAAACATACAGATATATCTGACACTATTTGGCCGTAAGGAAAGGTGAAGGAATGATCAAAGAGTTATGACTTAACACAAGGAGGAAATGAAAACATTGAGATATATTTCAGATGTTCTTAGAGCTTTTTTTATAGAAAGTCGATAAAATGGAAGTTTTAGAGAACAGCAGAGTATTTTCCTTCGAAAAGGACCTTCACAATCTACTATTTGGCCTTGAGGAAAAGTAAGTGAATCAAAGATTAGTGTACATTATTGATTTGTAAGTTTATATGTTTTTTTTTAAACACAATCTTTTAGATTGTGTTTTTTTCCCGCTGTTATATGATGAAGAGTTTAAACTCACTGTTTTTAGTGAAATTCAATATATTCTGAGAACAGCAAAAATAAACTATCTAACATGTTGTATAAGTTATTCTATAGTTTGCATTGTGTAATTTATATTGTATTCCCATTGTCTAACACTCACTTTCCTTTTTCCACCCTTTTCAGCTCTCTTTACTCACTCATACTGCCTTTCTCTCACTCTGTTCCTTTACTCCACTTCTTCCACAACCTCTCAATTCCATTTCAACTGTCTGCATCCCCTCTCTCCCTTGCACCACTTTTCAGCTTTAATTCTCTCTACTTTACTTCCTTTTTCCATCTTTTCCTCCTTGGCTCTTTTACTAATTCCTCTTTACGCACTCACCTCTTTTGTCGCACTCTGTCAGAATAACTCACCCATTCTCCCTCACTTATCTTTCTTTGCTTCTTTCTTTTGACCTCTTTCTTCGTTCACTACCACTATGTCCTCAGTCCCTCACTCTCCTTGTGTTATGCTTACTTGGGTTTATCTACCTTCTATCATTTCTCTTACAACAACTTCACTGCTCTTCTCTCATCATTCTTCACCCCAGTTCTTTTACTCCGGTTCCATTACTACCCCGCATTTCCTATCTTTCAGTGTCCTTCTCTTTACTTTCATCACCGAATCACATTGTCTCTGTACCACTGCTTTAGTCCTCTTGCCCTTTCTTTCCTTCTTTTGCTCCCTTACTCATTTTCCTTTCCTCACTCATTGTACTCCACTTCGGTCAGTCCTTCCCTTAGTCCCTCTATATACTTAATTCCTCACTCCTTTTCCTTCAATCCTTCTATATTATCCTCACTCCCTTCATCCCTTCATTCTGTGACTCCCCTTCACTCACTCTCAGTCATCTTCCATTCCTCTTTCTTGTAAATGGATTCTAAATCAGACTCCTTACCCTCTCACTCATTCTCCTTTTACTTACTCCTCTTTCCTGATTTAGTTTTGCTAACTCACATTCTTTTAGTATTGTATTGTATTGTATTGTCATTTATATAGCGCGATTGCTGCCCAGTGGGCGTCCAAGCGCTGAGGCCTAAGACAGAGCTGAGTAAGCGGAAGGAAATTAGAGTACAGTGGACCTCGCAAACAAGTAGGTTTTAAGTTGTTTGCGGAAGGAGAGTAGGTTTGGGTTGGCCCGGAGCTGTAAAGGGAGTGAGTTCCACATCTTGGAGGCGTTCAAGGAGAACATCCTGCCTCCGGACCTAGCTCTCTTTACTCTGGGTACTATGGCCAGAAAGGCTTCTGTAGATCTGAGGTTTCTCTTAGGGTGGTATTGCGTGACTAGTTTGTCAATGATAACTGGGCCTGATTTCCAGAAGGCCCGGTGGGCAATACATAGTGCCTTGAATGCCACTCTCTGTCTCACTGGAAGCCAGTGTAGTTTATTCAGTGCTGGTTTAGCCGACTGAGTCCGTGGGATCTGCAACAGGATGCGGGCTGCACAGTTCTGCACCACCTGTAGCTTTCGCAGGGTCATCTCTGGAGCTCCGACATACAGGGCATTGTTCGAGTCTAACCGGGACTGAATCAGGCCTTGTATAGCCACCTGTTTGGCTTCCATAGGTAGGAGGGGTAGAACCTTCTTTAGTGTTCTTAGTAGGCCAAAACATGTGGCAGAAAGCTTGGTGGCCTGAGTGGAGAAGGAAAGATTTTTGTCCATCCAAACTCCTAGGCTTTTTACGCTGTCCTTAGGAGTTGGAGGGGTACCTAGGCACGGAGGCCACAGGGGAGTGAGCGATACTGGGGATACTGAGCCCAGGAGCATGAGCTCAGTCTTGTCTCCGTTAAGTTTTAAGGAGGAGCAAGTCATCCACTCCTTGACGTCCTCAAGGCATTTCATCAGACCTGCTGACGTGTGTCTGGTACCCTCTTGCGCCAATGAGACCACTAGCTGGGTATCGTCGGCATACGAAACAATTTTTATTCCGTATGGTTCGACGATCCCAGCCAGCGGCCTCATATATACGTTAAACAGCGCAGGGCTTAATGAGGAGCCTTGCGGTACCCCACAGTTCAGGAATTTGATGGCTGACACTGTATCCCCGTCAAAGATCTGAAAGGATCTATTGTTGAGGAAGGAGTCAAACCACCTTAGAGCCTCACCTGTGACGCCGGTGTTACATAGACGGTTCAGCAAGATGGCATAGCTGACCGTGTCAAAGGCCGCACTTAGATCAAGGAGGATCACTGCCACTGATCCTCCCTGATCTAGTATCCTTCGTGACTCTTCGGTGATTGCAAGTAGTGCAGTTTCAGTGCCGTGCTTGGGCCTGAATCCTGTCTGGGTAGGGTCCAGGAGCAAGTTATTTTCCAAGAATTGTACTAATTGGGAATTTATGTACTTCTCCAGCACCTTACTTACCCAAGGAAGTAATGAGATTGGTCGGTAGCTGGAGTGGTCTTCTGGGTTAAGAGTGGTTTTTTTTAGTAGTGCCCGAACCATAGCTCTTTTCCATCCAGTGGGTACTGTACACGACGAGATGGAGGAGTTGAGTAGGTCAAGAACCACGGGGAGGATGGCTTGGCTAGCCTGGAGCAGTATCTCCGGAGGTGCCGGGTCGCGGGGGGAGCCGGATTTAACCTGCTGTGCCAGTTTGTGAAGGGTGTCTATGTCTAGTGGAGGGAAGCGTTCTAAAGTAGGCTGATCTGGGGGGGGGGAGGAGAATGATTGGGTGGTCCTGGGTTATTGGCTGCTACCGGGAAAGAGGAGTAAATTTGCGAAACTTTATCATGAAAAAAAATCTGCTAGCTCGTTGCATTGTACCAACGTTTTTGTCAAGGGGGGGGCAGAATTCACTTTAATGCAGTTTTTTATTAAGTGGAAAATCTCCTTAGGTTTTGAGTTAGCTGCCATAATTTTATCTGCGAAGTAGGAGGTCTGTGCCATCCTGACCCCGTTTCTATAGGCTTTGATTGCCTCTTTATATTGGGATTTTTTATCAGGGTGAAAATCTAGTCGCCAGGCTCTCTCTTTTTTTCTGCAGAGGCGTTTTTGGTCTCTCAGAGTGTCTTAGTATCTTACTTACCTTCATTTCATTTTTCTCTTCTTCTCTTCCTCTCTGTCACTGAATTTATCTGCCTTACTCTTAGTAATTTGCTCTCCTTCTATTTCTTTTTCTGCTTTTTGTCCTACTACATTACTTTATTTTCCTTTCTGTATCCTTCACTCTTGCTTTATTTCTTAGTACACTTTTATGATTTTTTTACCTCTAGACCTGTCTCTTCTATTTTAAAATATATATTTTACTAATTATAACTTATTTTTTCTTCTCTCTTTCACAGATACAGAGTGTAGTAAAAATATGTAATTAAGTTTACATTAATTATATGGTAAGTGTGACTAAAAAAATGTAGTTTGTCATCACCTTTTGCTTTAACCTCACTACTTTTCTCTCACCATACCTCACCCCTATTTCTTTACTCTGCTTCCCTCACTTATTCTTATCCTCCATGTTTACTTCTCTTTTCCATACTTTTCTACCACATTCAACTTCTTTCAGTTCCCTTTGCTCACCCACACTCCCTCACTTACCTTTTTTTTCTGGTTCACTTAGTCCCTTTTGTCACTCCTTCCTTTACCCTCTCTGTTCTTTCTCTCTGTCACTCCCCATGTCTTACCCTTATTCACTTTTATCCACCCTCTTTCACCCCTCTTTACTTACACTCACTGCTCTTTTCTTTCCCTCCCTCACCGCTGTTCCTTTTCTCTGTTTCCATCACTATCCGTCATTCCCCATCCTTTACTCTCCTTCCTTTTACTTTCATCACCCATTCACATTCTCCCAGAACCTCTGCTTTAGTCTTCTTCCTCTTTCTTCTCTTCTTTCGCTCCCTTATTCATTTTCCTTTTCACAGTTACTTCCTCTTACACCTTTTCTCTGTCTTACTATCTATTACACAGTCCCTCTGTTTTCCTCCCTCTAGCTCTCTTTCTCTTTACACCACGCTCTCCCCTTTCCTCATGCTCACTCCTTCATTACTGTTTTGTTCTTTTTTTGGGGTGCGCTATTGGGACGCGCCCCCCGAGTCGCCCCGAAATACTGCGCTTACCAGTGCGCTCACCGGTACGCACACCGGGAGCGTTCCAGGGAAAAAAAAAAATACAATATAGGATTCATTTTTTTAAAAATTACCTTTCTTAGCTATAGACATTTGCTATTAAAAAACCTTAGAAATTCACTAAAAAACACATAGGTTTGAAGCCCTATATATAGTTAGAAATTAGCATTTAAAAAACCTATGAAATTCACTGAAAAAAACATAGGTTTCACACGAGTTATAGTTAGGAATTAGCATTTAAAAAACCTATGAAAATTCACTGAAAAAACCATAGGTTTCACACCAGTTATAGTTAGGAATTAGCATTTAAAAAACCCGAAATACTGCGCTTACCAGTGCGCTCACCGGTACACACACCGGGAGCATTCCAGGGAAAAAAAAAAATACAATATAGGATTCATTTTTTTTAAAATTACCTTTCTTAGCTATAGACATTTGCTATTAAAAAACCTTAGAAATTCACTAAAAAACACATAGGTTTGAAGCCCTATATATAGTTAGAAATTAGCATTTAAAAAACCTATGAAATTCACTGAAAAAAACATAGGTTTCACACTAGTTATAGTTAGGAATTAGCATTTAAAAAACCTATGAAAATTCACTGAAAAAACCATAGGTTTCACACCAGTTATAGTTAGTTGCAAATTTTACTGACATAAAACCAGTGAAATTCCACGTTATAGTTAGTTGGACTCACTATAACTTGCGCGCCTGCAATGCACTGCTGATGACGTCACATATTACATCACTCATGACATGGTCAGTGACATCACTCATGACATCACTGATGACACCATCCTTGTGACAGAGTGACAGACCTCCTTTCAGTGTAATGTAACCCTTGAAACACATATTCAAAAATAGAAACTAAAATTTTCAAAAAAATGGAGATACCCATACCAGTTACAACAACCAATTCAGTAATTTCACCATCTATATACACATCCACTCATTCACCAACAGTTCTATATAGTCACTCATACATATATTCACTCATCATATGTAGTGAAACACCTATACATCCTGTTACACACCGACAGTCATCCAAAAGTTACTCATACACATACTCACACATGCAAATAAACTATTGAACATCCATTTATTTGCATATACAACTATACACACACTACCACCTTATTTCTAAGGAAACTTACACATACTTACTCTCTTAAACAATCACTTATAGAAACACATACTTATTTAAACAGGAACTCTTTCAATCTCTCACTCTCACATATACTCACTGATATACATCAATACTCACATATACTAGATTAAAACACATGTAGTTACTCATAAAGACACTAGTGAGGCAGGCATTCACTCACTAACACACACATATACACACTCATACACCCATACAGTCCTGCACATATGCTGTCTTCAAAACACATACAAGCAGTGAGTCAGTCATTGATGCATCTATGTGCTAAGTAACTCCCCCACCAAACCATACAGACACTCATACTGATACTAAAAAAAACATCTAATAACCCATATACACACACATGTAGCTACTCACCAACCCATGCAGCCACTTATACACAAAGTGAAACACTGATACAAACATTTAAATATTTAAACAATACTCGCTAATATATGTATTCACTAAGATACACTTAATAAGCCAGTTAACCAATCAATTTTTAAAAAAAAAAACATCCATTAAGACACTTATTTAAACATTTATTCTTCCATCGACCTTTACATATACATATATAAAACATATTTATTTTTCAGAAAGACACACATTCACTGGATGGTGTCATCAGTGATGTCATGAGTGATGTCACTGACCATGTCATGAGGGATGTAATATGTGTCATCAGCTGTGCATTGCAGGCGCGCAAGTTATAGTGAGTCCAACTAACTATAATGTGGAATTTCGCTGGTTTTATGTCAGTAAAATTTGCAACTAACTATAACTGGTGTGAAACCTATGGTTTTTTCAGTGAATTTACTAGGTTTTTTAAATACTAAATCCGAACTATAACTGGTGTGAAACCTATGGTTTTTTCAGTGAGTATATATATATATATATATATATATATATATATATATATATATATATATATATATATATATATATATATATATATATATATATATATATAAAACCTACTGGCGGTCGCCAGTAGGTAGTTATAGTTAGGATTGTTTTCAATGTTAAATCTCAAAATTCTATTTGGAATAACTTTGGCGCCGGTTGATGAATCTGCCTGAAAGTTTCCTCAAAATGGCCTCTTCGACCTCCGGTCCTTCCCTGAAAGTTTAGGGGGATTCGTCAAGCGGGGGCCGAGATAAAAGGGGGGGTCCCAAAACGCATTTTCCCCATGTTAATTTCCATAGGGCGGTCGACCTCTAAACAGTCTGGAGCGGCCGCCATCTTGTATCTCGGTAGGATCGAGACATGAGAGGTGGCCAAAACAAAGGGGGAAATTATCATAAGGGGGCAGAGTAGACCCTCCCTGACCCCCTAGGTTTGATGTGGGGGCTTTAAAAGGGCCCTGTGGGGCCAAAAAATAAATTTAAAAAAATTCGATTTTTGCGGGGGAAGCGCCCGGTACGCGCACCGGGGAGCGGTCCGGGAAGCGTACTATGGGGAAAAAAGAATGACAGACTTTCAAAAATTGTATGTTTATTAATTGTTCTTTTTGTTGTTTTTTTAATTTAAGTACCAACATGTTGGTACCAATGCAGAGTCTATAATTTAATATACACCATTTCCTTTGTAGATATCTTGCAAGTTGTTACAGAAGTTATTGTGGTATATGGAATTCATAGCATAGTCTGTCAGGAAAGCAGAAACAACATGGAGGCAGGAGATGATAAAGAGATGTTAAATACACATTGGAGATAATATAGTGGGAGAAAGGAAGTAACTATGAGCAAACTTACTATGTAACACAAAAAAGTTGCACAGTATACTATAAGTCTCACTTTATATTTTAAACATTTTTGATCTACTTGATGAATTACATATAAAAATGAATAATGGCTCGAACAATTTTTGATTATTAAATATAAATGTATTCTTCTGATTCTTTTTCATAATTTAATAAAACTTCTAATAATATATTGTCTGGAATGTCCTCATTTGTATTCTGTGATTCCATTGATTCCACACACTGAACTAATTCATGGTCCAGGGACTCATCCATAAAGTCAAAGTCATCATTTTCAGCAATTGTTTCTTCTGTGTTGTTGTCCAAAACAATTTCAAAATAAATATCCTGTTCTCCTTCCATTTTGTTGCTGTAAATTGCATTAAAAAAAATATATCAGTAGAGTTAGGGCACTGTTGTGTTTAAGTTCAGACAGGCAGTTTGGATTTTTTAATAGTGAAGCTATCTTTGGGTAGTGTATGGTATTAGGCTGGAATTAGAAATATATAAAAGTGTATGTGATAAAGCCTAAGTACATTTATAATAATATAAGGGAAGCCTAACTGAATCCATACCTATAACAGAGAAGTCTATCTCAATCTATTTCTATTACAGTGGGATAGTATTTAAGTAACAGAATATTTTTTCTCAAATTAACTGAAAGTTCACAACATACTTCACTTTTCCAAATAACAACTTACCTTTAAGAAAGCAGTTGAAGTTGTCAGCGTAATTTCTTTTCAAATGTACTTCAGGAAGTAGTAATCAAAATGGCTGTGTTTCCTTCTCTTTTTTTATATATATTCATGTACATAACCAATCAAATGTCAGGAAATAATCGTAGAAAATGTAAGAAACTTTTTAATTGGTTGTCAATTCTAACACTTCATATGTGTTTTGGTCATGTAATTTACCTCAGGATATTTAGACAGGTCTGCAGCCTAAATGTCTCAATGGAATTTCACCAAATTTGGGCAAATGGTAGGGACTGCTATGTAGTAGGGCCTATTCTATATTTGATGAAAGTGTCTCCAGTGGTTTTTCTGTAAATTACTTTCCCACCTTTTTTTATGGAGCGCTTACCAGTGCGCGCTCCGGTACGCGCACCGGCAGCGTTACGGGAGTCCTCCATTTTGTGTTTCGGTACAATAGAGACAGAAGATGGAGGACAAACGTTGGGAATGGGTAGAAGGGGGCACGGTAGACACTTCCTGACTCTCTAGGTTTTCTGAGGGGGGCTTAGGACGCTCATATAGGCCAAAAATAAAAAATAAAATTGAAAATTTCGCGGGGGGAGCGCCCGGTACGCGCACCGGTAAGCGTACCGGGGAGCGTACTTTGGTGAAAAATAGTGAAAAAAGTTAGAAAAAGATAAACGTTTTGAATGATCAGAGGTAGGGTACCTCTGAAAAGAGCTTTTGGGTTCTGTGGCTGATTTAGGTACCTACAAGTAGGTTCCAATGCACAGTCTTAAATTCAGGAGGAATATTCTATTCCCCTCATCTGAGAAGTGCACACCATCTCCTCTGTAGATGTCTTGCATGTTGTAACGCAAGGTATTATTGTATATTGAACCCATTCCACAGTCTCTCATGTAAGCAGAAACAGATTTATTCACATGTTTCCGTGCTTTCTCAAATTGTGGACAAAATTGGTTGGACCAGTTCCATTTCTGTCTTTGGCATATATTGGAATATACCAAGGCAGTTTGTGGAAAAAGTGTCATCAATTGATCAAAGGTGTCCTTTAAAAGCATTTCCAGACCAACCCCAGTCATAGTGCCCAAATCATTTCCACCACAGTGCACTATTAAGAGGTCAGGGTTAGGCAGATGCAAAAAGGTTTTCACCAATGGTATCAATTGATGACATCTCAATCCTCTCTGGCCAATCCACTTAATTTCCACATTTGATAAATCAAGGTTGTGATAATTTCTGCTTGCTGCATACCTTTGAGCCCAGTGAATGTAGCTATGTCCAATAATCCATACAGAATACATGATGTGAGAAGGTTCTGGTGCAGTCAGATGAAGTGTGGGAATGAAATGGCAGTTGGAACTGTAGGAGTTTACAAAAAAATAATTGTGGAGTTTCCCTGCTCTTGAATCACAAGCAATGATTGGTGGATTCAGTTAGTTGAAAACAGAAAGTTAGGGTGCATGGTTGTGTTGTGTGTAAGAAGCAATTTGAATGGTTAAGAAAAAGTTACTAAAAGCAATAATGCCCTGGATATGCTGGTGTATTGAGAGGTCAACCATCCTTGCTGACTTAATTTGCAACATTGTAGAATAAACTTTTGAACCTGAGAGTTCAGTTAGGAGGGAGTTGCTATGGTAACAGATAGAAAGGTCTGAGAGGGGGAAGGGTGTTGGTTTGAAAATAGTGAGGGAAGACTTTTGATTGGTTGAAATAAGGCATATGTGTGTGTAAACTTACAGATTTTCTATGCCAGTCTTGGTTTCAGTGTATTGAGTGCACACCTTTTGCTCTGCTAAAGAAAAATTGGTGTGTGTGTCTGACACTGTTCTTAATCTCCCAAAGCATTTGTAAAGGTAAGTAATGATTTATTTAATTTAGATAGAGACTTGTTTGCTCTATGGAGAATATTTGGAAGCAGATAGTTATGTTTCAGTAGTGAAATTGTATGCTTGTACATAGGCCCTGTGTTGTGTTTCTAAAATGTTATTCAAAAAACGATTTTGGGGGCAAATCAATGGTATTTTCATTTGGCCCTTACTTATGATTGCCTTGTGCAGCCGGTGCATCACCTTTAACATGGGAAATACGTGACGCTCTTGTGGTGCAAGGCCTTCATAAATAAGGCCCTGATTGTTGTTGTTGTTGGTTTGTGTTTTTGATTTTTGTTAATACTAGCTATGAACATTTGCAAAATAGAGGATTTGTATTTTGGGAAACAGTGAGGTTTCAAAAGTGATATTGAGTGGTTGTACATTGGTTCTGCGCAGTTTTTCTAAAATGTTAATCAAAAAACGATTTTGGGTGCAAATGATTGGTATTTTCATTTGGCCTTTATTTATGATTGCCTTGTGCAGCCAGTGCATCACTTTAAACATGGGAAATAAGTGACGCTCTTGTGGCGCAAGGCCTTCATAAATAAGGCCCTCAGTTTGTTGGCTGTTGATTTGTTTTTTGTTTTTTGATAATACTTATTATGAACATTTGCAAGATAGTGGTTTAGTATTTTTGGAAACAGTGAGGTTTCAAAAGTGATATTGAGTGGTTGTACATAGGTTCTGCGCAGTGTTTCTAAAATGTTATTCAAAAAACGATTTTGGGTGCAAATGAATGGTATTTTCATTTCGCCCTTATTTATGATTGCCTTGTGCAGCCAGTGCATCACTTTAAACATGGGAAATAAGTGACGCTCTTGTGGCGCAAGGCCTTCATAAATAAGGCCCTGAGTTTGTTGGCTGTTGATTTGTTTTTTGTTTTTTGATAATACTTATTATGAACATTTGCAAGATAGTGGTTTTGTGTTTTGGGAAACAGTGAGGTTTCAAAAGTGATATTGAGGGGTTGTACATAGGTTCTGCGCAGTGTTTCTAAAATGTTATTCAAAAAACGATTTTGGGTGCAAAACAATGGTATTTTCATTTGGCCCTTATTTATGATTGCCTTGTGCAGCTGGTGCATCACTTTAAACATGGGAAATAAGTGACGCTCTTGTGGCGCAAGGCCTTCATAAATAAGGCCCTGAGTTTGTTGGCTGTTGGTTTGTTTTTTGCTTTTTGATAATGCTTGCTATGAACATTTGCAAGATAGAGGATTTGTATTTTGGGAAACAGTGAGGTTTAAAAAGTGATATTGAGTGGTTGTACATAGGTTCTGCGCAGTATTTCTAAAATGTTATTCAAAAAACGATTTGGGGTGCAAATCAATGGTATTTTCATTTGGCCCTTATTTATGATTGCCTTGTGCAGCCTGTGCATCACTTTAAACATGGGAAATAAGTGACGCTCTTGTGGCACAAGGCCTTCATAAATAAGGCCCTGATTTTTTTGTTGTTGGTTTGTGTCTTGCTTTTGGATAATACTTGATATGAACATTTCCAAAATAGAGGATTTGTATTTTGGGAAACAGTGAGGTTTCAAAAGTGATAATCAGTGGTTGTACATAGGTTCTGCGCAGTGTTTCTAAAATGTTATTCAAAAAACGATTTTGGGGGCAAATCAATGGTATTTTTTATTTGGCCCTTATTTATGATTGCCTTGTGCAGCCGGTGCAAGACTTTAAACATGGGAAATAAGTGACGCTCTTGTGGCGCAAGGCCTTCATAAATAAGGCCCTGAGTTTGTTGGCTGTTGATTTGTGTTTTGCTTTTTGATAATACTTATTATGAACATTTGCAAGATAGTGGATTTGTATTTTGGGAAACAGTGAGGTTTAAAAAGTGATATTGAGTGGTTGTATATCTGTTCTGCGCAGTGTTTCTAAAATGTTATTTTAAAACGATTTTGGGTGCAAATCAATGGTATTTTCATTTGGACCTTATTTATGATTGCTTTGTGCAGCCTGTGCATCACTTTAAACATGGGAAATAAGTGACGCTCTTGTGGCGCAAGGCCTTCATAAATAAGGCCCTGATTTTTTGTTGTTGTTGGTTTGTGTTTTTGCTTTTTGATAATACTAGCTATGAACATTTGCAAAATAGAGGATTTGTATTTTGGGAAACAGTGAGATTTCAAAAGTGATATTGAGTGGTTGTACATAGGTTCTGCGCAGTGTTTCTAAAATGTTATTCAAAAAACGATTTTGGGTGCAAATCAATGGTATTTTCATTTGGCCCTTATTTATGATTGCCTTGTGCAGCCGGTGCATCACTTTAAACATGGGAAATAAGTGACGCTCTTGTGGCGCAAGGCCTTCATAAATAAGGCCCTGAGTTTGTTGGTTGTTGATTTGTTTTTTGCTTTTTGATAATACTTATTATGAACATTTGCAAGATAGAGGATTTATATTTTGGGAAACAGTGAGGTTTCAAAAGTGATATTGAGTGGTTGTACATAGGTTCTGCGCAGTGTTTCTAAAATGTTATTCAAAAAACGATTTTGGGGGCAAATCAATGGTATTTTCATTGGCCCTTACTTATGATTGCCTTGTACAGCTAGTGCATCACTTTAAACATGGGAAATAAGTGACGCACTTGTGGCGCAAGGCCTTTATAAATAAGGCCCTGAGTTTGTTGGCTGTTGATTTGTTTTTTAACAGTGAGGTTTCAAAAGTGATAATCAGTGGTTGTACATAGGTTCTGCGCAGTTTTTCTAAAATGTTATTCAAAAAACGAATTTGGGTGCAAATGAATGGTATTTTCATTTGGCCCTTATTTATGATTGCCTTGTGCAGCCAGTGCATCACTTTAAATATGGGAAATAAGTGACGCTCTTGTGGCGCAAGGCCTTCATAAATAAGGCCTTCAGTTTGTTTGCTGTTGGTTTGTTTTTTGCTTTTTGATAATGCTTGCTATGAACATTTGCAAGATAGAGGATTTGTATTTTGGGAAACAGTGAAGTTTCAAAAGTGATATTGAGTGGTTGTACATAGGTTCTGCGCAGTTTTTTAAAAATGTTATTCAAAAAACGATTTTGGGTGCAAATGAATGGTATTTTCATTTGGCCCTTATTTATGATTGCCTTGTGCAGCCAGTGCATCACTTTAAACATGGGAAATAAGTGACGCTCTTGTGGCGCAAGGCCTTAATAAATAAGGCCCTGATTTTTTGTTGTTGTTGGTTTGTGTCTTGCTTTTTGATAATACTTGCTATGAACATTTGCAAAATAGAGGATTTGTATTTTGGGAAACAGTGAGGTTTCTAAAGTGATAATCAGAGGTTGTACATAGATTCTGCACAGTTTTTCTAAAATGTTATTCAAAAAACGATTTTGAGTGCAAATGAATGGTATTTTCATTTGGCCCTTATTTATGATTGCCTTGTGCAGCTGGTGCATCACTTTAAACATGGGAAATAAGTGACGCTCTTGTGGCGCAAGGCCTTCATAAATAAGGTCCTGAGTTTTTGTTGTTGTTGGTTTGTGTCTTGCTTTTTGATAATGCTTGATATCAATATTTGCAAGATAGAGGATTTGTATTTTGTGAAATAGTGAGGGTTCATTAGTGAAAATGAGTGCTTGTACATAGGATCTTTGCTGTGTTTCTAAGATGTTATTCCAAAAACGATTTTGGGAACAAATCAATGGTATTTTCATTTGGCCTTTATTTATGATTGTCTTGTGCATCCGGTGCATCACTTTAAACATGGGAAATAAGTGATGCTCTTGTGGCGCAAGTTCTTCATAAATAAGGCCCTGAGTTTGTTGGCTGTTGATTTGTTTTTTGCTTTTTGATAATACTTATTATGAACATTTGCAAGATAGAGGATTTCTATTTTGTGAAATAGTGAGGGTTGAGTAGTGAAATTGATTGCTTGTATATAGGATCTTTGCTGTGTTTCTAAAATGTTATTCAAAAAACGATTTTGGGTGCAAATCAATGGTATTTTCATTTGGCCTTTATTCATGATTGCCTTGTGCAGCTGGTGCATCACTTTAAACATGTGAAATAAGTGACGCTCTTGTGCTGCAAGGCCTTCATAAATAAGGCCCTGAGTTTGTTTTCTGTTGGTTTGTTTTTTGCTTTTTGATAATACTTGCTATCAACATTTGCAAGATAGAGGATTTGTATTTTGGGAAACAGTGAGGTTCCCAAAGTGATATTGAGTGGTTGTACAAAGGTTCTACGCAGTTTTTCTAAAATGTTATTCAAAAAACGTTTTTGGGGGCAAATCAATGGTATTTACATTTGGCCCTTATTTATGATTGCCTTGTGGCACCAGTGTGTCTCTTTTAACATGGGACGCACTGGTGGCGCAAGGCCTTCATAAATAAGGCCCTGAGTTGCTGTGGTATAAACTTTAAAATGTTGCAAATTAGTGTTTATATTGTTTTCTTTTTGGCATTACTTTGTTGTTTGCTAATAGTGGTCTTTTATGTGTTATTTTTTTCAGAACCGCAGATTGAAATCAACATTTTAAAAGCAAGCAAATATGCCATCAAGGCAAAGGAATAGAAAATATACCATACGTAAAAAATCAAAATCATCAAAGGAAATACAAGAATCTTCTACAACAAGTACTTCAAAAAACACCAGAAAAGCTCCTGGTAAGACAATTAAGTCTTTTCTTCACAATTTATGTAGATCAAAAAGTAATGTTAATGGTCATATGAAGATCCAGAAGCAGTCAACAAATTTAAAAAGGAAGGAGAGGACCTCAAAAAATGTCTCTATTGGATCAGGAGATAAGACTATGGATAGAAATAGAAGGTTAAATCAATTTAGGGACATTCGTAGACGAATGTCTCGCAATAGGGTAGTTTTAAATTTGCTAAAAAATGAAAAGAAAGGTAAACAGAGAGCTGCTTTTTACAAGAAAAGGAAAAGTGTAGAGACGATTGTTGATCAGGCTTTTGAAGTTGAGAAAAAAATATTTATTTTAGTAATCAATAGAATTAGAATACTTAATAAGGCAATTGATGTTTTCAAATCGAACAGTAGATGGAAAAGAATTATTAATTGGACTAATTTTTGTGAAGTGTTTTCTGGAGAATGGATGCATAGTTCAAGTTCTGAGCCATTTTTTAATGAGGAGAGTTACTTTCAGGAAAATTATTTGGTGCATGCAGTTGACACCAGTGGTCGAGCATATGAGGTGAAAGATGGTTGTCCGATGGAAAAAGAGAAACTTATGTCTAGAGATGCAGAAGAGGTGTTAGGTGATGAAGTTTTAGGGAGAAGTACTAAGCGTCCAGTGTACACATGGAAATGCAGTAGTATTTGTAGTGTGCGACAGGATTCAATCGATTTGCTTCGAAATTTCTTATGTACATATAGTAAGAAAAGTCTAAAACAAAAAATGAAGATCTCGCAAGAGTTAGATCCTTGCAGAGTGAGAGAAAGCACAGGTTTGCATGGGCATTCACTGGCTTGTCTTTATAGAAAAATATGTCCGAGTGTTTTTCATCATTTTAGGATGTTAGCAGTGCATCATAATAAGGCGAGGAAATTAGTGAGAAGGTTGTATCATGCAAAAAGTCCAGCACTTAAGCTTAAACAGTTAAACGGTGCTCTTTTGCATGGATCTGAAGTGGATGTGAAGACTATTTGTGAAGAAATTGAGTTTTGTTATTTTGGGAACAAAGAGGACAGTGTAGAAATGGATATAGTATTGGATGGTAATGTGGAAGACAATGTACAGATTTCAAGTACAGAAAAGTTTGACGAGGAAATTACCAAGTTTAAGGTGAAATCAAGTGAAAGGCCTAATTTAACTTGTGTGTGTTGTCGACGGACTCATTATAAGATTCAGACTAGGTTAGTTGATTTATATGCAAAATGTGAATTGGAAAATAATCGTGAATGGCAGGATTTTGTAAGTTATTTGTTGGTGGAGAATTCTTTTGATTTGAGTTTTGATCAGTGTATTTGTAATTATTGTTTGAAAAAATTAAATGAAAATAGAATGCCTTCTAGAGCTGCTCATAATAATCTTCAGTTGATAGATATTCCTTCGGAATTGATGGATTTAAATACTTATGAATCAATTTTGATTCAATGTGTCCATCCTTTTCAAGCTATTGTTCGCATGGAGCCTAAGATAGGGAAATTACCTCCTACAGATTTACAAAGAGGATTAAAGGGAAAAGTTGTTTATTTGCCTCTAGATATCAAGAAAAATATTGATACAATTGGTGTAGAAAGAGTAGAAGAGGATCCTCTGGTTATTCTAGTTAATGGGGTTCCGACAAAGAGTCAGAAAATCTGGCAAGATTTAGTGGATGCTAGGAAAGTCAAAAAGGCAACGTTGTATTTGGTCAAAAACAATGAGTACTATAAAGATGTAAGTGTTGGAGCAGAGGAAACAGCTACAGAAGAAGACAGTGATTGTTCAGTTGGCCAAATTGAAAAAGTTGATGTGTCTAGAAGTGAAGAAATATATGAACATTATACTGTTCATCCTTTGCATTCCAAAGAAGTAATGGGGAATGCAATTGACTTGTTTCAAATGAAAGCAGCAAAAGGAAGTCCCATTAGTGTATGGGAAGAAAGTTTGGAAGCTCGTTGTTTTCCACAGTTATTTCCAACAGTTCGTGGTGGACGATATGATGATCGACCAGTTCAAATTCCTGCAGCTGAATACCGGACTTTAAGATTATATGCTGAAGATCCAAGGTTTCGGCAATGCATTCCGTATTTGTTTCATCTACTGTATGAAAGTGATTTGTCTGGGCTTTCTTATGCAGTTAATCATATATTGAAAAGTGGAGCTCATCTGCAAAATGTTTCAGCAAGGGACTTTATGGAGAAAGTCAATCTGCAAGACAGTATTTTGGAATCTCAGCTAATCCATCTCATGGCATGTCAGCGTGGAACAAATGAGTATTGGTTCCGTCGTCATGGGGAATTGAAATGTATGCTAAGAAACTTAGGAACTCCTACATGGTTCCTTACTCTTAGCTGTGCTGAGTATGCATGGGACGACTTACTTCAATTTCTACGAGAGGCAAATGGAAACATACAAAATATAGAATTGAAAACACCTGGAGAACTGTGTTCTTTGGATCCAGTGAATGCTTGCAGATATTTTAATCATAGATTTGAAGCTATGATGTCTTTTATTACCAACAAAAAAAATCCTCCCCTTGGAGAGGTTTTGGATTTCTTTTGGAGGAAGGAATATCAAGCGAGAGGTGCTCCTCATATACATATGCTGTTATGGATTAAAGATGCACCCAAATTTGGATTAGATTCGGATGAAACAGTGATGAGTTTCATTGAACAGTATTCAACATGTGCTGTTCCAAAAACTACTGAAGAAAACAGTTTAAGGCAACAAGTTTTACGTTTTCAATCTCATCGTTGTGGAAAGTACTGTCATCGAAAATTTAAAAACAAGGAAAAGTACTACACGAAATGTCGTTTTGCGTTTCCACGACCATTGATTTCTAAGGGAAGAGTAAATAATTTGATGTCATCTCTACGACATACTGTGATGAGGAAATCTCCCAAAAATACATATAATTTAAAAAGAAACGAAGAGTCCAAGTACATCAACGACTACAACCCAGTGATTTTGTCCATGTGGAATGCTAACATGGATATTCAGTTCGTTGCTGACAACTCTATTGCTGTGGCTCGATATGTGACATCTTACATCACAAAAAAAGAAAAGACAGAACTGAAGGAAATGTGAGAGGACATTTCACATGAAAAGAGTCTAAGCAAGAAATTATACAGTTTCAGTCTGAAGATGTTGTCGCATCGAGAAATTGGAGCATATGAATGTTCTGATCGGTTATCATCAGCAAGTCTCTATGCCAAATCAAGAACAATCATTTGGGTGAGTCTAGGTCTTGCTGCAACACGAAACCGAGTTTTGAAATCTGTACAAGAAATTGAATATTTGGTGGAGAAAGAACCAAACAGTACAGATATTTTGAAGACAAATATGTTGGATACACACTATCCAAATAGAAGTACTCACCTTGAGAACACTCTTTTATATGAAGTTCTGCAAAACTACAGTTATAAGAGGAACATCACAGAAGATATCAATAATGGAAAATATGCTGTCATTGGGTATGAAGGATGTCTAGTGAAGCAGAGAAAAGGCCATTTGATTAATCATCGAAAATTGAGTCGCGAAGCTCCAGGCAAAAGAGAATTTTACAATTTAGCTCTTTTGCAACTCTTTAAGCCATGGCCTACAGAAGAGGAACTACTTGGAGATTTTCTATGTTATGAAGACTCTTTTAATGCAACTAAGGATACCATAGAATGTCCTGTTTTTCCAAATTATCTGCAAATGATGAACGAAGAAATAGAGCAAGAAACCACAATTGCTGAAGAGATTGCTAGAGACAGTTCTCAAGACAGTCAGAGTTCTACTTCATTGAGCCAGGAGTCCACTAGGAGGACCAATTATCCAAAATGAAGCTGCAACTGCCATGGATGAGGTGGAAAGAGCTATGGAACAAGCTCAAGAAGATGGAGTTAACTTAGAAGATTTGGTAAAGCAACTAAACGTTGAGCAGAAAAAGATATATGATGAAGTCACAGAACAGATTGAACATGGATTCAGACATGAGAAAAAAGAGTGCTCATGTACATCATTTAGCCTGTCCGACTGTACGTAAGTGGAGAAGCGGGGACAGGAAAAAGTTTTCTGATTAAAGCCATTTCAAGTTATCTGCAGAAAAGAACTGATTCACCGCTGTCTTGTGTTGTAACTGCTCCAACTGGTCTGGCAGCACATAACATTAAAGGGATTACTCTACATCGGTTATTGATGCTGCCAGTTGAGCATGATAATAAATTGCATTACAACAAATTATCTGGAGATGCGTGTTCTGAAGTTTCAAGAGTCTTGAAGAAAATGAAACTTCTTATCATTGATGAAGTAAGCATGGTCTCAAATCTAATGCTTGCTTTTGTGCATTTGAGAATGCAAGAAATTCTTAGAACAGAGTATGATGTGTTATTTGGAGGAAAACACATTATTGTTTTGGGAGATCTATTGCAGTTGACTCCAGTAAAAGGACAACCAGTGCTTAAAATGCTCACGCATGAGATACCAGGAAGTCCCTTGGAAGCATTGGAAACGTTAATATATGGTTACATTTTAAATATGCTGAACTGCTTCAAAATATGCGACAGGCAAAGGATGAAGATTATAAAAATATTCTACAAGATGTAAGAATTGGAAAAGTAAGTGAGCTTGGGAAAGAAGCTTTACATTCTCGATTAATTTCAAATTTGTATCCAAATGAAAATATTCTTCCAGAGAATATTTTTAAAAAAAGACTGAGAAGAAATCTGGGATATGTTTGATGCCAACTTTACAAGAATGTTCCATCTTCAACAACAAAATGTTAGAGTTAGAAAATGAAGAGATTGTGAAACTGGAAGCAATAGATAAAATAGAGCATATGGGTGCAACAAGTGTTTTGTCCGAAAATTTGAAAACCAAATTGGATTCATTAGAGAAAAGTATTTCTAAAACAGCTGGTTTTGAAAAGACTCTGAATGTGTGTTTAAATTGTCGTATCATTTTGAGAAGGAATTTAAATGTTGAAAGAGGTTTGGTAAATGGAGCAATGGGTTATGTTGTTGATTTTGTGAATTATAGAAATAGAGATGGAATTGAATTTAAAAAAAAAAAAATTTGATGGTATTCAGCAAGTACAACAAATCAGTCGTTGTTCTGCTAGATTTTTACTTGTAAAAGACGTATATGTTCGCCGAAAACAGTTTCCTGTTTGTTTGGCATATGCAGTAACAATTCATAAATCTCAAGGTTTAAGTGTAGATAATGCTTTAGTGAACATTGGAAGATCTGTGTTTAAAGAGGGTATGGAATATGTGGCATTATCCAGAGTCAGAACTTTATCAGGATTGTACTTGATTGAGTGTGATGAGACAAACATTTATGCAGATCTAGATTGTGTTAAAGAATACAATAGGTTAAGAAGAGAGTATGCTCCACATTTGCCTCAATATCCTCTGTTTGAAAAACGTGTGGTAGGCCGAAAAAGAAGAAATGAGGATAATTGCAGTGAGGTAATAGCAAAAAGACAAAAAGTAGATGAAACTGTAATTCAAAACAGAAAGAAAAAGGATTGTGATGAAAATGTTGTTGGATTTCAGTTTGAAAATAGTTCTGGTGTCAACTGCTATGCTATTGTAGTGGTAATGTTGTTTTTTTTTCTTCAAACTTTACAAGAACAGATTGTTGAAAATCGGGATCAAAGATTGTGTGGTTTATTGAATTCTGTGTTTGAGAAATGTAGCAGTGATAGAGCAAAAATAGAAAGTGTAACAAAAATTCGAAATATTTTAGATATGTGTTCTGGTCAAGATAAATTATCACAGAACATTCAGCAGGATTGTCAGGAATTTTTAATGTATATGTTTGGTGTTTTGGAAGATGAAGGTGTAGATGTAGATAATATTTTCAGTCTTTCTTATCAATGGCAGCATGACTGCCACAATTGTAGTTTATCAAGTACTACTAGAATAGACACTGAAAGATTTATATATTTGACTTTACCAGACTGCAAATCCGTGTCCTGATGGAACTAAATTGACAACTTCTATCAAAAATTTTGTGGCTTCTCAGTTATCAATTTCAGGAAGAACCTTTACAACTGAAGCTATTATTTATCATGACGGTCCTTCGACAACCTTAGGACATTATACATGCTACTTAAAATGTGAAAAAGGATGGAGTTACTGCAATGATTCTCATCTGACTTATAAACAACGTTTGCCTTATGACTCTACAAATTCTTACCTAGTGTTTTTAAAACCAAAGTTTTAGTAAAGGGAATTGGCCTTTGAAGACGGGAATAGATAAAATAGTTAGTTAGTTAGTTAGTTAATCTAATGTTTTAAATTATTTATCTCATATAAGTACTGTAAGTGGATCTCAAAGTAAAAAATATTCATATATCAGACACGATTTTGCCGTAAGGAAAGTGTAAGGTATGATGTTCTTAGATTTTTTTTCATAGGAAGTCGATGAAATGGTAGTTATAGAGAACAGCAGACTTTTTTTCCACCAAAAGGATCTTCACTATCTTCTATTTGGCCTTACGGAAAAGTAAGTGAATTAAAGATTAGTGTACTTATATGAGTTATAAGTTTTTATGTTTTTTTTTAACACAATCTTTTAGATTGTGGTTTTTTTCCCGCTGTTATATGATGAAGAGTTTGAACTCACTAATTTAAGTGAAATTCAATATATTCTGAGAACAGCAAAAATAAACAATGTAATATGTTGTATAAGTTATTCTATAGTTTGCATTGTGTAATTTATATTGTATTCCCATTGTCTCACACTCATTTTCCTTTTTCCACCCTTATTTAGCTCTCTTTACTCACTTACACTGCCTTTCTTTCACTTTGTTTCATCACTGTTCCTTTACTCCACTTCATTCACAACTCCTCAATCCAATTTCAACTGTTTGCATTTCTTCTCTCCCTTCTACCACTTTTCATCTTTCTCACATTCTCTCAGTACCACTGCTTTAGTTCTCTTCCCCTCTATTTCCTTCTTTTGCTCCTTTACTCTTTTTGCAATCTTCACTCATTGTACTGCAGTTCACTCAGTACTTCTCTTTGTCTTTCTGTGTACTTACTTCCTTACTCCTTTTTCCTCTATCGTTCTATATTAACCTCAATCCTTTCATCCCTTCACTCTGTGACTCCCCTTCACTCACTCTCAGTCACCTTCCATTCCTGTTTCTTATTAATGGATCATCATTTAGACTCCTTTCCCTTTCCCTCATTTTCCTTTTACTTACTTCTCTTTCCTCATTTCGTTTTGATATCTCACATTCTTTTAGTATTTTACTTATCTTCAGTAATTTGTTCTCCTTCTATTTCTTTTTCCCTCTTTTTTGTCTTTCTATATTACTTTATTTCTGTTTCTGTATCCTTCACTCTTGATTTATTTCTTAGTATACTTTTTTGTTTTTTTTCCTCTTGACCTGTTTCTTCTATTTTAAAATATATATTTTACTAATTATAACTTGTTTTTTTCTTTTGTCTTTCACAGATACAAAGTGTAGTTTTAACATGGAGTAAAGGTATAAATAATTATATGGTAAGTGTGATTAAAAAAAAGTAGTTTATCATCACCCTTTGCTTTAACTTCACTACTTTTCTCTCACCCTATTTCACTCCTAATTCCTTACTGTGCTTCCCTCACTTATTCTTATCCTCCATGTTTACTTCTCTTTTCCTTACTTTCCTACCACATTCAACTTCTTTTAGTGTCCCTGCTCATTTGAACTCCTTCACTTACCTTTTTTTTCTGATTCACTTAGTCCCTTTCTGACACTCCTTCCTTTACTCTCTCTGTTCTTTCTCTCTATCACTCCCCATATGTTACCCTTATTCACTTTTATCCACCCTGTTTCACTCCTCTTTACTTACACTCACTGCTATTTTGTTTCCCTCTGTCACCGCTGTTCCTTTTCTCTAGTTCTGTCACTACCTGTCATTCCCCATCCTTTACTCTCCTTCTTTTTACTTTCATCACCCATTCACATTCTCCCAGAACTTCAACTTTAGTCTTCTTCCTCTTTCTTCTCTTCTTTTCCTCCCTTATTCATTTTCCTTTTCTCATTATTTTATTTATTTATTTTTTTAAAAGTGCGCTGACGGAGTGCGCCCCAGTACGCAAACCGGGGCGCTCACCGGTACGCGCCCCGGAAGCGCACCAAAGTGAAATTTAAAAAAAAATGAATATACTCTAAAAAAAATATATATATTAATATACAATATAGGGTTCATTTTTATAAAAACATACCTTTCTCAGCTATAGACATTTGCGAAAAAATAACCTTAGAAATTCACTAAAAAGTACATAAGTATGAAGCCCTAGAAAAAGTTAAGAATTAGCATTTAAAAAACCTATGAAATTCACAGAAAAAAACAAAGGTTTCACACCAGTTATAGTTAGGAATTAGCAGTTAAAAAACCTTTGAAATTCACTGAAAAAACCATAGGTTTCACACCAGTTATAGTTAGGAATTAGCATTTAAAAAAACTATAAAATTCACTGAAAAAACCATAGGTTTCACTCCAGTTATAGTTACCTGGAAATTTTACTGACATAAAACCATTGAAATTCCCACGTTATAGTTAGTTGGACTCACTATAACTTGCACGTGTAATGCACTGCTGATGACATCACATATTACATCACTCATGACATGGTCAGTGACATCACTCACTTTTATATATATATATATATACATATATGACAAAGTGTATTGAAGAATGATTGGGTGTATAAGTGTCTTAATGGATGATTTAGTAGGTGCGTGACTGACTGTATGAGTGAGTGATTAAACGTGTCTTACTGAATGCATGGGTTAGTGAATAAACTGTGTGAATGTCAGTATCAGTCTATCAGATGGTGTGTAAGCGGCTGCATGGGTTGGTGAGTAGCTACATGAGTGTCTATATGGGTTATTGATTGGTTGTCTGAGTATCTGTATTGGTGCCTGAGCATCTGTGTGGGTGGGTGGGGGTGTGTGACTGTGCATAGAGTGGGTAATTCACTGGGTTTATGGGTTCAAGAGTGCTGTATGGGAAGGTGAGTGTGTGTATGGGTGTGTTGGTGAGTGAAAGGATGTCTCAGTGGTACATGTGTGAGTAACTACATATGTGAGAGGCAGAATATGTGAGTGTTGGAGTCTCGGACTATATGTGAGAGTGAGTGATTGTGAGACTGGCTGTATGGATGAGTGTGTGCTTGTATGAGTGATTGTATAAGAGAGTAAGTATGACTAAGTGAGGTGGTGTGTGTATAACTGTATAGGCGAGTAAATGGGAGTGTGATTGACTTTTTCCATGACTGACTATGTGTGTGAGTAACTCTATGGATGAGTGGTGATGTGTGAGTGTCTGTATAGGTGTGTGAGTGCAAATGATAGTGCTATATTGATAAGTGACTGCATGCATGAGTGACTGTACAGGTGAATGAGTGGACGTCTGTGTAGACCTAGGAATCTGTGAGTCGGTATGTAGTAAATTGTATTGGTGTGTCTATGGTTTCGAAAATGGTAGTCTGTATTTTAGAGTGGGTGTATCAAAGGTTATATTAGGGTGTGAGGAGGTGCATCAGATTATCACGTTGATGTTGTCATCAGTGATGCCATTTGAGATGTCATGAATGATGTAATAAGTGAGGTCATCAGCAGTGCATTGCAGAGACATGAGTTATAGTTAGCCCAAATAACTATAACAGCCGAATTTCTCTGTTTTTTATGAGTGAAATGTCCAACTAACTATAACGTCCCTGAACCCTATGTTTTTTTCCATGAATTTCAAAGGTGTTTTAAATGCTAATTTCTAACTAAAACGTCCCTGAATGGTATGATATTTTCAGTGAATTTCTATGGTTTATTAAATGCTGATTTCTAACTATAACGTCCGTGAAACCTATGTTTTTTTCAGTGAATTTTTAAGGTTTCTTAAATGCTAATTTCTAAACATAACGTCCCTGAAACCATTGTTTTTTTTCAGTGAATTTCAAAGTTTTTTTAAATGATAATTTCTAACTATAACATCCCTGAAACCTATGTTTTTTCAATGAATTTCAAAGGTTTTATAAATGCTAATTTCTAATTATGCTCAAGAGGTAGGAAATGTGAAGAAAGAGGAAGAGAGGCGCAGAAAGAAGAAATAGAAATGCAGAAAGTGGCAACAGAAGTTCAGAAAGACGAAGAAAAGGGCAGAAAGAAGCAAGAGATATGCAGAAAGAACCAACAGATGTGCAGAAAGAGGCCTTGTTGCAAAGTCATCCTGTGCCCCCAACATTTTGCTGACTAGTACTGGTTGTAACAGACTCTGATTAACCAGGCCAGGAGCCAGTGCTATGGTCAAAGACACTGAGAATACAGTGAAAACACCTACATACACGAGGGTACACTTTGGATTGGGGTACCCCTGTGATTGGCATGACCTCCCCTGTAAGGCCCTAGTACATAATAGGGTACATAGATTAACACTACCTCTGACTCAGAGGTGCAGAAAGAGGCAATAGAGGTGTATAAACAGGCAGGAAAGGTACAGAAACAGAGAACAGGGGTGCCGAAAGAGGGAAGTGAGGTGCAGAAAAAAGCAAGAAGAGTGCAGAAAGAACCAACAGAGGTGCAAAAAGAGGCAAGAGGGGTGCAGAAAGAGGAAAAGAAGTGCAGATAGAGGCAGGAGGGGTACAGAAAGAAGGAAGGACAGAGGCAAGAGAATTGCTGAAAGAAGCAACAGAGGTGATGAAAGAAACACGAGAAGTGCAGAATGTCGCAAGTGAGGTGCAGAAAAAAGCAAGAGCAGCTCAGAAATAATAAACAGAGGTGCTGAAAGAGGCGAAAAGGGTGCAGAAAGAGCAAAAGAAGTGCAGAAAAGGGCAACAGAGGTAAAGAAAGAGGCAAGAGAGGTGCAAACACAGGCAGGAAAGGTAAAGAAACCGGGAACAGGAGTGCAAAAAGAGGCAAGAGAGGTGCAGAAAGAGAAAAGAGGGGTGCAGAAAGAGAGAAGATATCTGCAGACCAAACTCCCCGCTAATTCTCATAATTAATTTGTATAATGCCCCCACAAGGGATAGTAACTGTTCTCATCTGAAGTCCCTTTTTCTGTTTTTACTTTCATACAAGTCAAAGCAATGCGCTCCATTCGACATCCTGTTATTGGGTGATTTTAACGTCCATCCATGTGGGTGGGGTTGTTTGTCCATGGAGGTATTGGGCCCACCAGGAGCCGTTAGTACTCACTTTGAGCACACCGCGCATGGGGTGGACCTAGAAAACTTACTTGCCAATTTAAATTTATATGAGGCTGAAGGGTCTTGGGGTGAAGTGAGGGCACCGACCTTTGTAGGCAGGGATGCCAGTACAATTATCGATTACATCTTCATTACTCCCGGCCTAATCAACACGGCGGTAGCCTATGACGTGTGCACCTCCCCTTTTAGCGATCACAACCCTGTAGTCCTGACACTGGACATGGGCGACAACACTGCCACCCAGGTTGAGCGTCTGGGGGCCGGTGGAGACGCCCTTGTCCCTAGGGAGCAGGGCCGCAGATTAAATTGGGCAAAGGTTGTCCCGGAGAACTTTATGGACAACCTTGTTCAGAACAGACAAGCTGACATTAAAACCTGCATGGAGAGTACAAGTGAGGGAACGGCCATTATCACTTCCTTCACCGCCATATGCACACAAATTAGCCATGACCTGACGTCCACAAAAAACCATGTGGTTTCATCTAGCCCTAGATGGTTCGACAGGGAGTGCTCTCAAAAACACAAGGCTTTGCTCCAGGCTCTCAAACATCAGCCCAGAGATAGGGAGTTGGTGGGTCGGCTTAGAAAAGAATATAGGCAGGCTATCGAGACACGCAAAAAAACTATAAAAAGCGAGGCATGGGATAGCTTAACATCGGTCAGCATACTGAGAGATAGTTCCCAATTTTGGTCGATCTTAAATCATCCGTATTTTGCCTCCTCTAATAACACCGTGTTGGACTGCGTGATACCAGAGGATGATTGGGTGAACCACTTCAGTAAAATTTATAACAGTGCAGATCTTCTAACCACACCCCATCCCCATCAGCCTCCTACCGAACCCCCCCTTTTGTCCTTTTCCGAATTTGAGGTTAGCAGGGCAATTGAAGATATGACTAAACATAAGGCACCGGGCCCAGACGGAGTCCCTGCAAACCTATATAGCTTGCAGCCACTATTCTGGGCCAAAATCCTTACAAATGTCTTTAATTCAACTGTCATTGTGGGGTTCCCAAAAACCTGGTCCACCTCAACCATCATCCCTATATTTAAGAAGGGCTCTAGATCGGACCCGGCATGTTACAGGCCGATCTCGCTAATCGACTCTGCCGTAAAGATTCTTGGCAGAGTCATTCTACACAGATTAGGCGACATTATTAAGGAGAAGGGGGTGCTCTCTGACCTGCAATACGGTTTCAGGGAGAAAAGAGGTACAATAGAGCAGTGCTTGAACCTCCACATGCTGATTAGTAAGTACACCATGGCCAAGGAGGGGTACGTATACCTGGCCTTTATGGACCTTTCTTCGGCCTTCGACTTGGTCAGTAGGGCCAAGCTATGGACCATACTGGCTGGTATTGGGATTGATCCCCCCCTAGTAGACTTCCTGGCCGCACTCCATGCAGACCTTTCAGCTAATATCAGAATCAACCGTGATGGTAAAACCACCAGACCATTTAGTTCCAGAAGAGGTGTCAGGCAGGGCTGTATCTTAGCCCCACTTCTGTTTACCATCTACATCAACTCCCTAGATAAAGCCCTGGAGGGGACCACACCCGATATCCCTTATGTGGGGGGGGTCCGCAGTCCCCGTACTCCTCTATGCGGACGATGCAGTGCTTTTAGCCCGCACAGGGGTGGGGCTACAGAGGCTCCTTAATGCATTTGGTCATTTTATGTAAAAAAAAAAATAAAAAAAAAATATCTGCAAAAAAAAGCAACAGAGGCGGTGAAGAGGCAAGTGAGGTGCAGAAAGGGGCAAGAAATCTGCAGAAAAAAGCAAGAGAGTTGCTGACAGAGGCAAGTGAGGTACAGAAAGAAGCAGGAGAGGTACAGAAAGAGGCAATAGAAGTGCAGAAAGAAGCAAGAGAGGTGCAGAAAGAGGCAAAAGGGGTGCAGCGAGAGGAGAGAGAAGTACAGAAAGAAGCAAAAGAGGTGCTCAAAGAGGCAAGAGGGATGCAGAAAGAAGCAAGAGCAGTGCAGTACGAACCAAGAGAAGTGAAGAAAGAAGCAACAGAGGTGCAGAAGGAGGTAGGGGATGCAGAAAGAAGGCGGAGAAGTCCAGAAAGAAGCAACAGAGGTGCTGGAAGAGGCACAAAAGGTGCAGAAAGAAGCAAGAGAAGTACAGAAGGAAACAACAGAGGTACATAAAGATGCAAAAGTGGTGCAAAATGAGGGAAGAGAGGTGTAGAAAGAGGCAAGAGAGTTGTATAAATAGGGAAGATGGATGCAGAAAGAGGCAGGAGGAGGGTGTAGAAAGAAGCAACAGAGGTGCCAAAAGAGGCAAGAGAGGTGCAGAAAGAGACAAGGAAGTGCAGAAAGTAGCAATAGAGGTGCTAAAGACGCAAGAGAGGTGCAGAAACAAGCAAGAGAAGTACAAAAAGAGGAAAGATAATTGCTGAAAGAAGCAACAGAGCAACCCGCTGGAGCCTTGCAAAATGGCGACATCCCCACACCGACAGGGGTCTCGGAGATGCTGTCTCCAGAATTCACTGGGGAGAGCTGAGAGGTCCTTGAGCTCCTAACATCCCCCCATGCAACCACCACAGTAAATCTTGTAGCGCGGACCATTGTGCAGAACGATGGCGCTTTAATACCCTTGATCCCGTGGCTGTTGAGATTACAGAAGCTCCCGAGCACCATAACCCATACCTGAAAGTGAGGAATGGCAGAGATCAGGCCGACCTGGGCTAGGGAGGCAGTCTCATGGCTGGACATCAAACTGGACAGATTGCTTCTGTTAGGAGCTGGGAGTGCCCGTGACCGAGTCAAACATTTCCATACAGAACCCTCTCAGAACAATGCCTGACATCAAGATGGCATCTGGATTTCATTCAGACCATGGTTTCTCACCCCCAAACCACACCCAGTGCTACTCTGACATTCTCTGAGTTCACCCGATCACTATCCGGACAGCGGAGTCCAAGCATTTTGTCCGACGCCCGGTGGAGTTGCTCAGTTCAGCTAGTGAGGAGAGCGGCGCTGGTTCATCGCCTCTGTCATCAACTACCCAGCCGGACATTGGGCACAGTTTCTCCCCTTCTCCCTGTTTCTCCCATCCTTCCCCCTCCCATAACGAATTTTCTGAAACACTGCTCTTTTCTTTCTTTCCTATGTATTGATTGCTCTTAAAAAAAGTACCATGTTAGCCGGTAACTCTGATCCTCATGTAAAGTGCTCTGATACCTCCGGTTGTACCCAGCGCTACATAAAACTCAAATAAATATATAAATATATAATAAAATACAAAGAATCAAGAGAAGCGCAGAAAGAGGCAAGTGAGGTGCAGAAAGAAGCAAGAGCAGTGCAGAAAGAACCAACATAGGTGCAAAAAGAAGCAAGAGAGGTACAGAAAGAGGCAGGAGGGGTGCAGAAAGAAGGAAGAAAAGTGCAGAAAGAGGCAAGAGAACTGCTGAAAGAAACAACAGAGGTGTAGAAAGAAGCAAGAGAAGTGCAGAAAGAGGCGAGTGAGATACAGAAAGAAGCAAGAGCAGTGCAGAAAGAACCAACAGAGGTGCACAAAGAGGAAAGAGGGTTACAGAAAAAGGTGGGAAGGGTGTATAAAAAGGCAAGAGAGGTACAATAAAAGACAGGAGGGGTACAGAAAGAGGGAAGAGAACTGCTGAAAGAAACAGTAGAGGTGTAGAAAGAAGCAAGAGAAGTTCAGAAAGAGGCAAATGAGGTGCAGAAAAAATCAAGAGCAGTGCAGAAAGACCCAACAGAGGTGCAAAAAGAGGCAAGAAGGGTGCAGTACGACATAGGAGAGGGTCACATAGAGGCAAGAGATGTACAGAAAGAGGCAGGAGGGGTGCAGAAAGAAGGAAGAGAAGTGCAGAAAGGGTCAAGAAAATTGCTGAAAGAAGCAACTGAGGTATAGAAAGAATCAAGGGACGTGCAGAAAAAAGCAACAGCAGTGCAGAGAGAACCAACAGAGGTGCTGAAAGAGGCATGAAGAATAGAGAAAGAGCAAGAGAAGTGCAGAAAGAGGCAACAGAGGCACAGAAAGAGGCTAGAGAGGTACAGAAAGAGAAAAGAGAGGTGCAGAAAGGGGCAAGAGGTCTGCAGAAAAAAGCAAGAGAGGTATTGAAAGAGGCAAGTGAGGTGCAGAAGGAAGCAACAGAGGTACAGAAAGAGGCAAGAGGGGGGCAGAAAGAAGAGAGATAAGTACAGAAAGAAGCAAACGAGATGCTCAAACAGGAGTGAGGGATGCAGAAAGAGGCAAGAGCAGTGCAGAAAGAACCAAGAAAAGAACAGAAAGAAGCAACAGAGGTGCCGAATGAGGCACGAGGGGTACAGAAAGAAGGTGGAGAAGTGCAGAAAGAAGCAACAGAGGTGATGAAAGAGGCACAAAAGGTTCATAAAGAGGTAAGAGAAGTTTAGACAGAAGCAACAGAGGTACAGAAAGATGCAAGAGTGGTGCAGAAAGAGGGAAGAGAGGTGCAGAGAGAGGCAAGAGAGTTGTACAAATAGGGAATAGGGGTACATAAAGAGGCAGGAGGGGTGCAGAAAGAAGCAAGAGATAAGCCAAAAAGGCAAGAGAGGTGCCGAAACAAGCAAGAGAAGGGCAGAAAGAGGCACAAGATTTACTGAAAGAAGCAACAAAGGTTTAGAAAGAAGCAAAAGAAGTGTATAAAGAGGCAAGTGAGGTGCAGAAAGAAGCAAGAGCAGTGCAGAAAGAACCAACAGTGGTGCAAAAAAAGGACAAGAGGGATACATAAAGAGGTAGGAGAGGTACACAAAGAGGCAAGAGAGGTACAGAAAGAGGCAGGAGGGTCGCAGAAAGAAGGAAGAAAAGTGCAGAAAGAGGCAAGAACATTGCTGAAAGAAGCAACAGAGGTGTAGAAAGAAACAAGAGAAGTGCAGAAATAGGCAAGAGAAGTACAGAAAGAGCAAAGTGAGGTGCAGAAAGAAGCAGGAGCAGTGCAGATAGAAACAACAGAGGTGTAATAAGATGCAAGAGGGGTGCAGAAAAAGCTAGGAGGGGTGCAGAAAGAAAGAAGAAGAGTGCAGAAAGAGGCAAGAGAATTGCTGAAAGAAGCAACAGAGGTGTAGAAAGAAGCAAGAGAAGTGCAGAAAGAAGCAAGTGGGGTACAGAAAGAAGCAAGAGCAGTGCAGAAAGGTGCTGAATGAGGCAAGAGGGGTGCAGAAAGAGGAGAGAGAACTGCAGAAAGAAGCAAAAGAGGTGCTTAAAGAGGCAAGAGGGATGCACAAAGAGGCACGAAGGGTGCAGAAAGAGGCAAGAGAAGTGCAGAAAGAAGCAACAGAGGTACAAAAGATGCAATGGGGTGCAGAAAAAGGTAGGAGGGGTGCACAAAGAGGCAAGAGAGGTACAAAAAGAAGCAGGAAAGGTGTAGAAAGAGGCAATAGACGTGCAGAAAGAATCAACAGAGATGCAGAAAGAGGCAAGAACAGTGCAGAAAGATGCAACAGAGGTACAGAAAGAGGCAAGAGAGGTGCAGAAACACTCATGAAAGGTACAGAAAGAGGGAATAGGGTGCCAAAAGAGGCAAGAGAGGTAAAGAAAGCGAAGAGGGGTACAGAAAGAGGCAACATATCTGCAGAAAAAAGCAACAGAGGTGCTGAAAGAGGCAAGTAAGGTACAGAAAAAAGCAAAAGATCTGTAAAAAAAGCAACATAGGTGCTGAAAGATGCAAGTGAGGTGCAGAAAGAAGCAAGAGAGGTGCAGAAAGAAGGAACAGAAGTGCAAAAAGAAGGAACAGAGGTTCAGAAAGAGGCAAAAAGGTGCAGAAAGACGTAAAAGGGATACGAAAAAGGCAAGAAAGGTGCAGAAAGAGGAAATAATGGTGCAGATAGAGGCAAGAGGGGTATAGAAAGAAGCAAATGAGGTGCAGAATGGGGCAACAGATGTGCAGAAGGAAGCAAGAGTGGCTTGCACATCATTAGTACCAATTTAACAACCACAGTTAGCAATAAGTAACAGGTGACCATTCTAAGTTTGCAAAGGGCCTTCCACCACACTGTAACACTTGTCGCTACATATTTGGTAACGTTTGAGCCATTTGAGCTAGAAACAAGGCTTTTTTTGTTCAAATCTGCAGATTAGGGAGCAGATGATAAATAATGTGCCTAATGCAGAAAATGTATAATTGTGCGAAAGTCGGTGCAGCCAAACAGTCGCATAATTCCAGTGGCCCTGCTCATACCTCTGACTAGGTCCACGTGCTCCTCAGTGATTCCTTCTTTTTTTGTCTCACTGAGTTCATGGTTGAGCTTCTATGGAAATGAGGAAGACTAAACCTTAGATTACCACTCCACAACATAGACTACCATACCACATAATTACTCTCCATAACACATAATCCCACTCTACATTATTCCTATACACTAAATACCACATACTTTCTATCCACATAATTTCACTGCACAACATACCACATAATTCCACTACACAAAACGTACATCCACTCCACTCCAAAAAACATGAGTAAAAAACTACATTTACAACAACAATAGCTCTAACTCTCGCAAATGCGAAACCTCTTACATTGCAAACACTTCTTTAACTAGTAGTCTCGCTTGCAGAGTGGTGGAGAAAGGGTGCTGGGCCTCTGATCAGCGCTCAGGAAATCTGCTGCGTAGGATTTACCGGAGGTACCAGAAGGGCTTCTTGGCCCCCAAAGTCCCTCAGGTGATAAAATGGACTTCATCCACCTAACATGCAGCTCCCCTTGCCCAAAAGCAATTCTGCTTTGCTTCATTGAAGCGAGATCAGGTTTCCTGCTCTTGTTTCAATGCAGAGTTTGCTATGGCAGGGCAGAAGCTGTGCTCCCACCTTGACAAAGCAAACAGCAATGTCCTTGTGGTGGGCACCCGGTGACATTGCAGAAGCCGATCCTGGGGGTTGGTGGTCCCCAGGGCCATTGAGGCCTCTAGGAGGGGGGCTGCGCAGTCCCCCTCCCATCATTTCTATAGCCCTGGGGAGGTGGTGGTCCCCCGGACCCAGGGGTCCACAACAGACCCCTGTATGTAAACAATTAGTGCCCGGGTGAGGTGGTGGTGCATGTGTGGGGGGCTTGAGCCCATCCACACATTTAAAAATAAAATAATCTGACTCCAAGGGAGGTGGCGGTCCCCAGGGCTGCGGGGCCCCCACATACACCCACCTTTAATTGTCAGGGAGGTGGCAGACCCAAAGCAGTGTGAGCATTTTATTTATGTTAATAAGCCCCCCGCAAATCATTAATGAAGCCCCAGGGAGGTGGCGGTCCCCGGGGCTGCGGGGCCCAGTGCGGGCCATGCATACATTATAAATACTGCCCTGGGACCTGGCCCACCCGGGGGCTTAAGTACAACAAAGCACAGGAGCCCGCACTTTGTTTTTTAAATTTTCTTAGCTGGATTTGCGCACCCAGTGCGAATTCTGCCGATTTAAAAAAAAATTGCCCTGGGGGTCCTTGTGGGACTCCCTGGGCAGGCCTAGGGGGTCAGAGTGTTTCTACCCTGTCCCCTTTTCTTGTTTTCCACCTTTTTTCTACTTATATCTTGTGACTCGGTTATATTTTGCCTTCCACTTATGTTTCCATTATTAATATTTTCTTTGTCACTATATTCCATTATTTTGCCAAGCAGATTAGTCAAAAAATGTACAAGTACATGTGTTATGAAGGCCTCGAAAATAGGCAATTGACCAATTCTATAAAATCTAATAATGGCAATGAATTGTACAAACAAATGCTAAAAATGTGAGAATACCCCTCTCTGCTGACACAATGTAGATTTGCAGGGACTCTAAATACATTTTGGACTGAATCCATTGGTATTGTACTGTCAGAGTAACAATAGAATTGAATGTAAATGTCTGTTGCAGAAGCTGCATAAATCTTGAATCATGAATGTCAACATCGACTTCCCATATAAACGTATAAGCCATACAATTGAGCATTATTGATAGCACTCAGCTACCATATCACAAGCACAGGAGATTCCATATCCCTGTTCTATAAGACGGAAAAGGGGCACTCAGCCCGCTAAAACCGCAAAGCCAAAACAGGCTTTTAAAAGTAATCGCCAGAAACAATATAAAATTTGGCTTAACGCTTATGATGGGAATTCGATAATGGCTTTAATTAAGCCAAGAGTGAACTACCCCTCCCACAATGCCTCCTAATTGTCTGCGTGGAGATGAGGGTATAAATAACAGAAACTAAAAACGGACTTGTAACTACCGTGATCAGGAACATTTACTGTTCGAAACGCGTAGGTGAAGGAAGTTTTTTCTGAGCTGGAATAAATCGCTCGAAAACAGATCTGAGAAGAGTGCGGCGTATTTATTTTTCTTGCTTAATAATTAATATATATATATATATATATATATATATATATATATATATATATATATATATATATATATATATATATTACCTACTGGCGGTCGCCAGTAGGTATATATAGTTAGGATTTTTTCTCTATGGGATTTTTGAAAATTCTATGTCTAATAACTTTGGCGTTTGTGGACGGAATTGGCTGAAATTTTCAGGAAAATTGATTATTTTGTTCCTGAGCAGCCCCTGACAATTTGGGGGGGTTTCATCAAGGGGGGGCCGAGAAAAAAGGGGGGTCCCAAAACGCGTTTTTCCCATGTTAATTTCCATAGGGCGGTTGGCCTCACTTTTAGCTCGAACGGCTGAATGGATTTGCATGAAACTTGGCAAAATTGTAGGGACTGTTAGCCCGATGTGCCTTTGCTAGGTCTCAATATATGTGCTCCAGTGGATTTTGAGTAATTTAGGTTCAAAAAAAGATATATATCTGGGCGGAGCCTAACCACACATCTAATCTGATTGGCTGTCAGCACTTCATCCAAGAAGTGTTGGCAGCCATCTTGGGACCAATATACATGATAGCACCTCATTAAAAAGCATTGTAGTTAATAGAGGGTTTTAGGACTTTAGTTACATTATAAATCATTTGTTGATGGTACCATACTCGTTTTAGGAATTGTGGTGGGTTCTAAGGTGATTTTACCATGTGAAAAAACCTTCTGCTGTGATATCATGAATATTGTTTGAAAGAAAACTAATATCTCATGATTTTCCCACAGTGGTTTGGAAGGGGATCTATAAGCTAAACTGAAAGCATATTTTCTGTAAATTCACATTATCTTTCTCAGTCATGTGAAAATGAAGTCTGACATTCTCAGTAAAACCTGTACATCCAACAAGGACAGAGACTGTCAGTTAATTCCTTTGTGCTCTACTGCAGCCTCCTAAAGTGTTCTAAAGAACAACTAGAGCGCTAACAGTCCTACGTATTACAAAGGTATTGCACACCTGGAGCCATCGTGATGGGAATAAAGTGGTAACTCTTAAAACATTTAATTTAAAAAGGAACAAAATGAGGGGGTATATTATGCAATAGAAGGTATTATTAGTGCTGCAGAAAGAAAAATTAGGGCACATTTTGAGTGACTTTTCAAATCCTCTTCTATTTCATTAAAAAATTCTGACATGCAGTCTCCCAAAATGGCCACCAGAGACAAAAGAGCCCAAATGTAGCCCAAATATCAGCCAGATGTAGCCCAAGTATAGCCCAATGACAGAATGTCCCAGAGTGTTCTAAAGAACAACTAGAGCGCTAACAGTCCTACTTATTACAAAGGTATGGCACACCTGAAGCCATCTTGATTGGAATAAAGTGGTAACTCTTAAAACATTTAATTTAAAAAGGAACAAAATGAGGGGGTATATTTTGCCATATGAATTATGATTAGTGCTGCAGAAAGAAAAATTAGGGCACATTTTGAGGGACTTCTCAAACCCTCTTCAATTTCATTAAAAAATTCTGACATACAGTCTCCCAAGATGGCCACCAGAGACAAAAGAGCCTAAATGTAGCCCAAATATCACCCAGATGTACCCCAAGTATAGCCCAATGACAGAATGTCCCAGAGTGTTCTAAAGAACAACTAGAGAGATAACAGTCTTACTTATGACAAAAGTATGGCACACCAGAAGCCATCTTGATTGGAATGAAGTGGTAAGTCTGAAAACACTCAATTTAAAAAGGAACAACATGAGGGGGTTAATTTTGCCATAGAAAGTATGATTAGTGCTTCAGAAAGAAAAATTAGGGATCATTTTGAGTGACTTCTCAAATCCTCTTCTATTTCATTAAAAAAAGACAGTGATGTCATCAGTGATGTCACTGACCATGTCATGAATGATGTAATATGTGACATCATCAGCAGTGGATTGCGGGTGCGCGATATATAGTTAGTGCAACTAACTATATATGGAATTTCAATGGTTTTGTGTGAGTAAAATAAGGTTTTGTAAATGCGAATTCCTAACTATATATGGTCTATAACCTATGGTTTTTTCAGTGAATATATATATATATATATATATATATATATATATATCCAAACAACAACGACCCGTTACTGAAGTCCTGTGACCCGTTGGCAGATGGCGAGTATAGAACCGAGCGGATCACTCAGTAAAATTATAGCACACGATAATCCTTCACAGGAAAACACCGGCACTCAGGATAAGAAACACCACAGTTTATTCCAGCAAAGTAACGCTTTTCGACAGCAAGAGCTGACGAAGGCTTGTCGTCGAAACGCATCTGTTGAATGATTAAAGAAAAGTTTGCAACGTCCCCCTTGTGAGTGCAGAAATTGTTGTGTGTATTTAAGAATATATATCGGCAAGATTTTGTCCGACCTGCACACATCGTAAATATTGTGTTCATGTCGTAGGTTGGTTAGTTTCCAACAATTTGTCATTTTCCTAAGCCTTATAATATACTATATGTTAATAGTATTATGGTTTTGATTTATGACAACGATGTAGCCGATACACGGCAGTATTTTGGTTGTGGTTTACCTAATAGCAATACAGTATAAGAAATGTGTTAAATGTATACACTTCAAGATGGTGCCCCTTGCTGCGAAAAAGTATCAGTCCTTTGTTTGTTTTTGCTTTATTTGAAAAACATTCATAATGGCGCTGCGCACGTCTTGTCAGATGAAATCATTGAGAAAGGGAGGGCTCTCCCGAAACGTGTCTGTCTTTGAATAAACCTGCCCTGTGAAACGAGCTGTGCCGTGCTTGCGAGTGCTTTTCTTTCCTGTAAACCCGGCTGGGTGTTCTCAGGATTCCTGGAGCTTTGATATATATATATATATATATATATATATATATATATATATTTATTCACTGTAAAAACCATAGGTTTCAGACATGTTATAGTTAGTTGGACATTTCACTTGTACAAAACCATAGAAATTCCCCTGTTATAGTTAGTTCAGCTAACTATAACTCACGCGCCCGCAATGCACTGCTGATGATGTCACATATTACATCATTCATGACATGGTCAGTGACATCATTGATGACATCTCAAATTACATCACTGATGACATCATCCAGTGACTGGGTGTTTCTGTAAAGGTTAAATATGTTTTATATATATATGCCAAGGTGTATTGAAGAATGAGTGGGTGTATAAGTGCCTGAATGCAGGATGTAGTAGGTGCATGACTGACTGTATAAGTGAGTGATTAAATGTGTCTTAGTTAATGCATGGTTTAGTGACAAAACTGTGTGAATGTCTATATCAGTCTATCTGTTGTTGTGTAAGCTTCTACATGAGTTGGTCAGTAGCTACATGAGTGTCTATATGGGTTATTGATTGGTTGCCTGAGTATTTGTATGGGAGACTGAGTGTGTGTGGGGGTGGGTGGGTGGTATGTGGCTGTGTGCATAGATGTCTGAGTGGTTGATTCACTGGGTGTATGGGTTCAAGAGTGCATGTGGAAACAGCTGTATGGGTGGTTGAGTGTGTGTATGGGTGTGTTGGTAAGTAAACGGATGTCTCAGTGGTACATGTCCAAGTAACTACATATGTAAAAGGCAGTGTATGTGAGAGTTGGAGTATATGAATGACTATCTGTGAGAGTCAGTGATTGTGAGAGTGTCTGTATGGATGAGTGTGTACTTGTACCAGTGATTGTATAAGAGAGTAAGTATGTCACCCCAATGGAGAAGTGTGGCTCAGTGGTTAGAGGCGGCAGACCCGGAAGCTGAGATCGGCCGTGGACCAGGGTTCAATTCCCTGCCTCGGCGGGTCTCGGGCTCAAAAATTCCGATTCGACAATCGACAATTCTCGCTCTGGTGCCTACTCGACTCACGGGGTCACACTCTGCGACTCTGGGCAATAGCTTGGTTAATCTCCACTACGGCCCCTCGCGGCGGGATGCCTGGCTTTCACCTTGTGGATACCCGGCCGGGGTATCTCACAGGGGAATACCAGGACGGGTTCCCTAAGCAAGCGCCTTGAGACCCCTGGGTCATAGTGCGCTATATAAATCGAAACACATTTACATTTACATTCATGTGATACTGTTCTGTAGATTTTATGCAAGGGAATGAACTAGATGGATTCTTCCATTATTAAAACAGCAGATTTGAGACAATGTAGACCAGCTTTTTTATATTTACAATTTTTAGATCGTTTTTTAAAACTATTTTTGCTATGTCTGGTTTTCTGAAAAATATCTTCAGAGTTAGGAAAAGCTTAAATGAATTAAAAGGATGTGATTATTGCTCGGCCACTATTACTATGTAAGCTAACTGAATGCACAATATGCACTTTGCACTAGATAATGCCTAAAGGTCATATCAAATGTTTTAAAATGTTTTTATGTTTGTGTATGCTTTAGTGATTTTAAAAGCCTAAAATTGAATAAAGCTAGATTTGATTTGAGTAAGTATGTGTTAGTATATGTTTGAATAAGTGAGGTGGAGTGTGTATAACTGTAAGGGTGAGAAAATTGAAGTGTGTTTGATTCTTTGTATGACTGACTATGTGTGAGTAACTCCATGGATGAGTGGTGGTGTGTGAGTGTCTGTATACGTGTATGAGTGGCTATGATAGTGTTGTATTGATGAGTGAATACATGTATGAGTGATCGTATGGGTGAATGGGCAGATGTGTGTGGAGGCCTAGGAATCAGTGAGTGCGTATGTAGTAACTGATAATGGTGAGTCGATGCTTTCGAAAATGGTAATGTGCATTTTACAGTGGGTGTATCAAAGATTATATTGGACTGTGAGGAGGTGCATCAGACATGGATGATGTCATCAGTGATGTCATTCGTGATGTCATTTGAGATGTCATCAGTGATGTCATCAGTGATGTCACTAACCATGTCATGAATGATGTAATATGTGACATCATCAGCAGTGCATTGCGGAGACGTGAGTTATAGTTAGCTGAACTAACTATAACAGGTGAATTTCTATGGTTTTGTACAAGTGAAATGTCCAACTAACTATAACATGTCTGAAACCTATGTTTTTTTCAGTGAATTTCTAAGGTTTTTTTAAATGATATTTTCTAACTATAAACCATGAGAATGGACAGTGGATATAGCACCAAGATATAGCACCAAACTCGTATCAACCAGAAATGATAAGTAATTCAAAAAGTAAGTCCAGTGTGCCACTTGAAAAAAACGGTACCCTCTGTCTAGGGGCACCTCACGTAAAACGTGAATCCAAAATGTTTGTCATCCAGTTTAGGGCACCACTCCAATCATAAACAATCAGTTCAAATTTCTCAGAGTCCAAATCCAAATTTAGAAGTCTCGATATTTTCTCAGTTCAGTTTTTTATTTTCTTATACTCAAAAGAACCATCAGCCAACGCGTTTCGTTCTGACCACCAGAACTTCTTCAGGGCTGGAATAATCAAACATATATAAAGACAAACTGTCACATAGATGTATATATAAAAACTACATATGAAATTGTACATACAACCATATAAATACATAGAAAAAACACAAAACATCTGTATATATTAAAAACATTACATAGCATCACATGACAATAGATTAGCTGTTTGTGTAATTTTGTAGAGGATTACAAACCTCTTTTCCCTTTATGGACAATCAAAAGTTTCACTATTCCTCCTAAAGTGCTGGACTCTTACTACAGAAATAAGTAATAATGGAATATAAAATATTACTAAAATGAAGCAGCAATACAATGATATCAAATCAAACAGAAAAAAGAAGGGAGGGGGGAAGGGGGAGAAAGAGAGCAATCTCGGCATACCGTGTGCAATTGTAGAAAACACCAACAGTGAGTACCACTGATAAGTATAGGATCCTTCCAAGAAACAAAATCAATCCAATTAGAATATCTGGAGAAGTCTAACTGAAAAGAAAAAATATGAAGAACCAATTACAAAGAGAGCATAATAGCAACAACAGCCATAAGCAATGACACAAACATATGGTGGGCGGGAAATGGGAAGAGTTCATTATTATCTATTCAAAAAACGTGCGACCATGAGATGTACATAATAGTACTTTCATCAACAAACTACTCAAAAAATGATCAAGAACACCTATGACAAATGTCAAGTCAAAAAATAAAAAATCAAATTATTACAATGAGAGAGTCACTTGTTTGTGTATTAATTACCTATAATCCTTGTCCTGGAACGTAAAACACGTATAGAGATAGCACAACTAAGTAACTCCAATAACACATAACAATGTGAAGCAATAGGCCTACCTGACTGGCTTATTCGTCACACAATTGTTAGTAGCAGCTGTTGGTCGACAAATATTATAATTCAGACATTAGACCTGATAATCTCAGCAGCAAGCCTATGGATAACCAAAGATAAGAAAGGGCAATGTATAAGGCATAACATTATTACCCATGGCTTAACCTCAAAAACTATCAACACAATTGTAGACTCTAGACAATTGCCATCATACCTATTTGTAGGCAGGGCCGGCTCTAGGCATGTGCAAGCTGTGCACCTGCACAGGGCCACCAAACCCCAGGGGCCACCACACCAATATATATCCTTAATATAAATCCTCTGAGGATGGATACATATTTGCGTGGTGGCCCCTGGCAGGGATTTGGCGTCCTCCGGCTCCGTTCTACTTCTAAACTCCCTGACCCCCCCCCTCTTTACTGGCCTGCGCGCTCTGCCCCGCCCGGACCCCCTCTTCCGGGCCCCCTACCTTCGCTCCCTGCCCAGGGCCACCATGAGCCTAGAGCCGGCCCTGTTGTAGGGTATTGGTGTGTATCTTCTCAAATATTCCCAATATGAATCCAACCCAGTTTATTCAAAGTATGTAATCCCAGTCAGATTTGCGATGAAACAATGTTACCTAGACGTAATATCGAAAAGGTATCTAGGAAAAGTGAAAGACCCAGTATTAGTGCGCCTGTTCCAATGGGAGAACTCGATATTTGTCAGAAATAAATAAATAGACAAGCGGTCGTACCCGCGTTCAAGAGCACGAAGCCCCGTGATAAAGTCAGACAACGGGAGCCAGTCACGCACACGTGGGAATCACAGCTGACCTCCCACACGTATTACTCAAACGGCGAGCACATGTCGGGTCAAAAAACAATTTAAACGCCCAACGGTGATATCTAACTTGCCAATATAGTTTAGAGACAACGGTCACCCTCCCGCAGGTCGCGATAATATAACGAAGGAATAACAGAAAATATAACCAAACAAACCCACAACAGCGGTGTCAAACTTACCCCTGCGACTCGGCCAAATCCGCCACAGTCAGTGAACAGGAACTCGAAGCGCAACTGGTATCAGTCGCGTCCCGACTGTCCTAGGCGGACACGTCATTACATCCAGTGCAGGTGTAAAAGCCATTAGGTGCACCTGGAAACCAAGTTTTGGTTGCTTTGCTGCGAGGGTAACTGGGGCACAGTAAATTTCGTAAAGTTTTGCCCCTTCTAAATGCGACAAGTGCACATCCCAGCTCTGTTATTAAGAATATACCCTTTGGTGAGATGGTGCGGGTACGCCGCATCTGCAGTACAGAAGACACCTTTAGGGAAAATATTAATGTGGTTAAAGAGAGGTTCAGAGCAAGAGGTTACAATGAAGATATTCTGACAAACGCTGATACAAGAATACAGAAGGTAACCAGACAGAGCACACTAGAAAGAGATAAAATCTCAAAACAACAAAAGAAGGAAACTGCCAGATTGACATTTACAACACAATACACTAACAACAGTACGAATCTATTTAGGATTTTGAAAAAACACTGGGCATTATTGTATGAAATGCCCAGTTTAAGGGAGTTAGTCACATCCACTCCAAAGGTCACATTTAGAAGGGGCAAAACTTTACGAAATTTACGGTGCCCCAGTTACCCTCGCAGCAAAGCAACCAAAACTTGGTTTCCAGGTGCACCTAATGGCTTTTACACCTGCACTGGATGTAATGTGTGTCCCCTTGGTAAGAACAAGACCAAGTGTTTTAGGTACAACACCTCAAAAGAATATGACATAAGACATTACATTAATTGCAATACCACCCATGTTGTTTATGTGATAGGCTGTGGATGTGATAAGATTTATGTGGGTAGTACTGTTCGTCCCTTAAAATTGAGAATACAGGAGCATGTCAGAGCACTTAAAAAGTTTGACCTGAAGTACCCTATGGCCTACCATATGCGTGAAAATCATGCGAATGACAACAAAGTATGGTTCCATGGCATCGATCACATTCCCCCCAATCCACGAGGGGGTAACAGAGAGTTGTGCCTTAGAAAGAGGGAAGCCATGTGGATTTGTCATCTTAAATGTATAGAATTGGGCCATAATACTGATGATGAGATGCATTATTTCCTGTAGCCCTGTATTATCCCTACTGTTTAGTTATATACTATTTGGATCTGTGGTTGACTCATTGCTCTCTCTCCTTAAGCATACATACTTACTGTTTATTCTTTATCTTTTAGGAAGTTCCACCTCAAGGTTAGACTGGTTGTTTTTGCATATTATATGTTTTGCTCATTGATGAATTGGGGATTAGCCCTCTGTGCATGCCCAAATATATTGCATTGGGCTCAATGCAATAATTTGGTGCTCTACTTTAGCCTCAGTTTCTCAGGAGGTGTGGTATTACTGTGTTTTTCACACATGGTTACTGTTGGTTGACATTTCCTTTCATCTTGGACCCTTGTTCTGCCTCCCTCCGCCTCCCTTGCGTCTCTCTTTTTGTATATATAAATGATACACCTACAGTGACTGCTATTGTGTTTAGGTTGGATCCACTAATAAGCAATAGTTTATAATTTTTCTTTATTTTATTTTTTTGACGATATTTATTATTTTATTATTTTTTCCTTCTATCTTGATTAATTTATTTATATTTCTCTGTGTAAAGTGTCAAATTATTACTTGATTGGGCATTTTCTACTCACAATCGAGAAGTTCCAACATGTCCGCCATGCACGCACCGTTATGTGATACTATGGGCTCTTTGGTGCGCATGGGTGTTACCGCGAGAACGCGCATGGGCGGAGTGCAATAACATGACGTGTCCGCCTAGGACAGTCGGGACGCGACTGATACCGGTTGCGCTTCGAGTTCCTGTTCACTGACTGTGGTGGATTTGGCCGAGTCGCAGGGGTAAGTTTGACACCGCTGTTGTGGGTTTGTTTGGTTATATTTTCTGTTATTCCTTCGTTATATTATCGCGACCTGCGGGAGGGTGACCGTTGTCTCTAAACTATATTGGCAAGCTAGATATCACCGTTGGGCGTTTAAATTGTTTTTTGACCTGACATGTGCTCGCCGTTTTAGTAATACATGTGGGAGGTCAGCTGTGAATCCCACGTGTGCGTGACTGGCTCCCGTTGTCTGACTTTATCACGGGGCTTCGTGCTCTTGAACGCGGGTACGACCGCTTGTCTATTTATTTATTTCTGACAAATATCGAGTTCTCCCATTGGAACAGGCGCACTAATACTGGGTCTTTCACTTTTCCTAGATACCTTTTCGATATTACGTCTAGGTAACATTGTTTCATCGCAAATCTGACTGGGATTACATACTTTGAATAAACTGGGTCGGATTCATATTGGGAATATTTGAGAAGATACACACCAATACCCTACAAATAGGTATGATGGCAATTGTCTAGAGTCTACAATTGTGTTGATAGTTTTTGAGGTTAAGCCATGGGTAATAATGTTATGCCTTATACATTGCCCTTTCTTATATTTGGTTATCCATAGGCTTGCTGCTGAGATTATCAGGTCTAATGTCTGAATTATAATATTTGTTGACCAACAGCTGCTACTAACAATTGTGTGACGAATAAGCCAGTCAGGTAGGCCTATTGCTTCACATTGTTATGTGTTATTGGAGTTACTTAGTTGTGCTATCTCTATACGTGTTTTACGTTCCAGGACAAGGATTATAGGTAATTAATACACATACAAGAGACTCTCTCATTGTAATAATTTGATTTTTTATTTTTTGACTTGACATTTGTCATAGGTGTTCTTGATCATTTTTTGCCTAGTTTGTTGATGAAAGTACTATTATGTACATCTCATGGTCGCACGTTTTTTGAATAGATAATAATGAACTCTTCCCATTTCCCGCCCACCATATGTTTGTGTCATCGCTTATGGCTGTTGTTGCTATTATGCTCTCTTTGTAATTGGTTCTTCATATTTTTTCTTTTCAGTTAGACATCTCCAGATATTCTAATTGGATTGATTTTGTTTCTTGGAAGGATCCTATACTTATCAGTGGTACTCACTGTTGGTGTTTTCTACAATTGCACACGGTATGCAGAGATTGCTCTCTTTCTCCCCCTTCCCCCCTCCCTTCTTTTTTCTGTTTGATTTGATATCATTGTATTGCTGCTTCATTTTAGTAATATTTTATATTCCATTATTACTTATTTCTGTAGTAAGAGTCCAGCACTTTAGGAGGAATAGTGAAACTTTTGATTGTCCATAAAGGGAAAAGAGGTTTGTAATCCTCTACAAAATTACACAAACAGATAATCTATTGTCATGTGATGCTATGTCATGTTTTTAATATATACAGATGTTTTGTGTTTTTTCTATGTATTTATATGGTTGTATGTACAATTTTATATGTAGTTTTTATATATACATCTATGTGACAGTTTGTCTTTATATATGTTTGATTATTCCTGCCCTGAAGAAGTTCTGGTGGTCAGAACGAAACGCGTTGGCTGATGGTTCTTTTGAGTATAAGAAAATAAAAAACTGAACTGAGAAAATATCGAGACTTCTAAATTTGGATTTGGACTCTGAGAAATTTGAACTGATTGTTTATGATTGGAGTGGTGCCCTAAACTGGATGACAAATATTTTCTAACTATAACCTGCCTCAAACGTATTGTTTTGTCAGTGAATTTTCAAGATTTTTTAAATACTAATTTCCAACTATAACGTGCCTGAAACCTTTGGCTTTTTCGGTGAATTTCAAAGGTTTTTTAAATGCTAATTTCTATCTATAACTTTCCTGAAACCTATGTTTTTTTATAGTGAATTTCAATGTTTTTTTAAATGCTAACTTCTAATTATAATGTTCATTTAACCTATTGTTTTTTCCGACTCCCAAGAAGGACACAACACCCACTGCCACAACCCTCAGGACCTCCCTCCTCCCTCAACCACGAGGCCGCGCACAACCAGACAGCAAACTTTCCGAAAACAGCATGACCCCTCAGCCACACAATAGCTGAATATTGGGACAGGTGTGAACAAGCAATATGTGAACGGAGCAATACGTCCATTAATAACATTCTACACAATGCAAAGTGTAGCAGTGATGTGCTGGACACATCTCAGTATGTGCAACACACACCTCTTCATATGCACAAATACTACTGGTGCTTGTAGTGTTGTGGACAGTGGACCCAACCATGCTATGTAAAACATTAGGGAAGATCTCAGTCATGTGGGTGTGTCCCCCCTACAAGCATAAACATAACCCGTGCGGGCTGGTCCAACGTACACCACTTATGCGTAGGAGTGTGAATAAATAGGCCGGATCCCTGGGCATGGTTCACTTGTGGGAAAGCCAAAGCGTCTGCCAGGGCGGCGCCCCTCAACCTTCCACGAGGCCGCTATTGTGCCCTCAGCCTCCTCAGCCGATCGCTGACTTCCACCACACAGGCCCCTTGCAGCACAGCACCACAGACTTATGTCAGTACAAACTACTGCCTTTGATATACACTGCGGACAGCAAGGCTCACAATTCACATTGAGTTGCAATTGCAGATGACGCAGTCCAGTAGGCAACAGACATTGCTTAAGTAAACGCCAGGTACCTGTGGGCCCTTTCTCACCGCTGCCTCCTGCCTCCACTGCCATGAGTAGGGCTCACAATTCACATCGAGTCGCAATTGCAGATGACGCAGTCCAGTAGCAACCCACAACAAACCAACGGCAAAGAACAACCTCTTGGAATTTAACAGCTTCCATCCGCGTCCGCTGAAGGAAAACCTCCCTTATGGCCAATACCTTAGGCTACGAAGGAACTGCAGTACGACCACAGATTTCAAAGACCAATCAGTCAACCTGACGGAAAAACTAAAGAATAGAGGCTACCCTACATCTACCCTTAATAAGGGATTTAAAAGAGCTAAAAATCAGCCAAGAGAGGCGCTTCTGGAAGAAAGGACTAACAACCCAGACCAGATCCCACTCACATGTGTTACCACATACAGCAGTCTCTCAAACACCATGAAAAAGAGCGTAAATAAACATTGGAATATTGTAAAAACCTTTAAAAAGGACTGGGAAAAACCCCTTTTTTCTTTCAAAAAGGGACGCAGTTTAAGAGATGCCCTGGTACACACACGCCCAAAAGAGAAACCACAAAACATGACACCATCAGTGACAACAACATGGGGTCTCCCTAAAATTACCGGGCACTACCCCTGCTCGGACTGCAGTGTGTGCCACTTAACACAAGCTACCAAAACACTGGCACTAGAAGAAGGGAAAGTGTGGACCCAACGTGGACATACTAATTGCAACTCGATCAATGTGATCTACTTGATCACCTGTCCTTGCCAGCTCCGGTACGTAGGCATGACCACTAGAAAAGTGAAACAACAGATCTGCGAGCACCGCAGCAACATAAGGTGCAAAAAAGTAACAACAAAACTGAGTCGCCACTTCCTAGACAAAAATCACACCACCAACGATATGAGGTGGACTGTGATTGAAGCTATCGACGGTACAAGAAATGTACAAAACAGACTGTTAGAAAAAGAACAACGTTGGGTATACCGTCTGGGGACAAATACCAACGGCCTCAACGACGATATCCCCTGGAATACAGTCCTATCGTGAACTCCATGACTACCAGCTTCATGAGTCTTTTAACGAGATATATAGGGTGATCTGAACTAATACACCATCGAAAACTAATTAACTGGCGCATTTCCATAATCTGCGCACCTTCAGTATAAATGCATCAAAGTGGAACGATGTCCGTCAACAAAACACAAATGTTTGAAAATTCGCCTACACAGTGTGTGCATTTCTCCTCTAATACCACTTAACTGTCCCTTCAATCATAGCAGTATTAATATTTATAAATATATGGAACTCATCCATCCCAATACAAACTATTATTGAAAAGAAATGATCGCCTTCGGTAGCCATAGCAACCGCTAGCGTGCCTAATTCCCTTCCATGTAGAGCTCAGGGATAGGCTCACCACTCCAAGCCTCACTCTGATCTGAAGCGCACCGCGCCCAGAGGGGCGTGTGCGCTCCAAGCCTCGCTTTGAGCGAGACACGCCCAACCAGGAAACGAGCGCGCGAACAAGAAACAAAGCGCTTTTAAACACAGTTACCGGCCCCACTCTCCATCGTCGGGGTCCGGTTAAGAGGATTCTTGAAGGTTTAGAAGCGGATTGTGAACGCTGAGGGCGTGAGTCTGCATGCCCCGGCGGAACGACTTTTGCGATCACCATAAGCTAAGTACCTGTATGCTTGGGTCATACTGACATTTAACTCTTTCATTTCCTAGGATGTGCCAGGCGCGCTCCAATCCTCCTCCCGAGACCCATGGTGCTAGTAGCGCCCTATTTTAAAGTGAGATTTTCTCCATACTTACCAGCTTAGGGGGGTCACCGACCACTTGGTCAAATTTATCCCTCCTTATGGAGAATTCACATCGTGTTTTTACTTCCCCTGCTACAACAGTAGCTTTTAAAAAAAAAAAAAAAAAACACCTTTTAGCACTCCACCTCCTAGCGTGTACAATATCCCTAGGGGCTACTTGGATGGTGCATAAGATATCATTTATTGTGTGCACACGGAAACTTTGTCACCATCTTAGGAGCACTATGATAAGTCTACTCTGGCATATACTAATCCTATGTATGTCTATATCTGTTTGTCTGTGTATTTTTTCTTACAGGTGCTGACACATCCCTGAATTTTGGGGCTTTTTTAGAATGAGCAATTGCTCTTCTAATTTTTAAGCACTTTTTCACTTTTTTCTTTTTTTCACTTTCACGCCCCCAGGTCAGGGTGGACTATTAGAGTGTCCATACCGCCGGGGTATAGTCCTGAAGAATGCCTTGGTGAATACATACCACAAGTACGGCAGAAACATGTTGACTGATTAATTTTAAAGCGCGTGGTATTTAGCTGAATTTATCCCAACTCGTAATAACCTTGGCACGTAAATTCAGACACATAAAACCACCAACACGTGTCTTAGGGATCACTCATTAAAAGTTTTTTTGATACCCTGTTAGGCACTTTTAATTTTCTAATTTTCACATCACGTCCTCCCCACACGACCAGCTCCGCAGTCTTTCTGGCGTCGCAGCACACCGAAGAGGCACTCGGTCTCTTCGGTGGGGCCCGATGATGAAGCATGACACTGACCAGGTCGGTGTGTGAGGGCTTTCCTACTCAATCAGAGTGACTGTGTACAAACAAAACCCGCTTATCTCCTTGCTCCATATTTTCTGGCAGCCTTGTGACTGACCGGACCTCTCTTTTCTTGTTGTTTGATACTTAACTGGGGACTAAGAGAGTGTCCTTGACTCTCCCTACCTCTCTCTTTGTTGACATATATTATAGCAGCGCACAGCTGTGAGAGCCTTTTTTACTTTGAGCAAGACAATAACAATCCCCCATTGCTTGTTCTTTTAAGACTAAAATCTCACTATGGCGAACCTGGGTCTGACATACTCTGAGGCGGAAATCGAGGAGTTAATGTCAGATGCTGCAATCTTTGCAGATCCACATATATCACAAGCGATAGCCAACACTGCTGAATGGGACAACCTGTCAGAGAAAAAGAAAGAGCACATACGTACTGTCCTTCATGGAACGATCCTTAAGGGCTATCTAACAACCAACACAGCCCGAAGGGCCTTCTAGTGGCAAATGCCCCACGCATCTTTCTGAATGATGCTGCCTTTCGGAAGGACTGGGCCTCAATCGCATGGCACTGCACGCGCGATTGGATGGTCTTAATAATAAAGACAGCTTTGAGACTCTCGGAATCCCTTATGATAGAAATCAGAGAAACAGAGTCTCACTTTAAAGCCACCATCACCGGCTACAAGAAACGACTGGATGAACTTAACAAGGAGATGAACGAATATAAAGATAACCTAATGCAATCTAAGGCGACAAAACTTCAAAAGGACCAAAAGAAGTTTGAGTTCGAAAAAGTATACCCTTACTCTGCTGTTTCGTTCACTCCACCAGCACGCAATGCCAACAACTCAGACTACTCAGATGATGATTCATCTAATAGCAGTGGTTCCAGTAACAACTCTTTCAAACAAACAAAAAGAAGAGGGAACCGAGGCAATAGAACCAACAGAAGTGGGCATGGGAATCAAGGCAACCACCAACAGTGGTATCCCCCACAAATGGGGATGGGCACACACCCTTATGCCTTCCAACAGCCACCATATCCATTCATGGGTTGGAACCCGGGCTTCATGCCCCGGCCAATTTCCAACAGCAGTATAGACAGCCTTTTTTAGAGAGCGGACGGAGAGGCCGAGGCAAAAGGAGAGGGAACACCAGAGTAACCTGGCAAGAAGACGACTCAGTAGCGAACCACACCCGGAGCAATCAGCAACCGGGCCCGAGCGGAGTTTGAGTTTAGTGACAAATCTATCAACCAGAATACTTACTCCGGTGGAGATTCAAGTATTGGAAAAAGGGTTAGGCTTTGTCCCCACAGCAAAGCCTGACAAATTCAAATTACACTGCGAACTGGCAGCATTCTTCCGCAAACTGAAATTAAAAGCGTTTTTCGATGGGAAAACAGACCCAATGGAATCAGTTAGGAAAGGTGATACAGGTTTAAGACCTAGCTCTACTTTCATCCCGCCTCCACACACAATACCAGCGGCCATAACTGCTTTTGAGCAGGCTGTGTTTAAAGACCTAGAACATTGCCAAAACCCGAGAACATTCGGGAATTTCAGTACTGCTGAATTCAAAGCATTGCAACAATTAAAAAACGACACCTCCATAACTATCAAGCCTGCGGATAAGGGCGGAGGGATTATTATCCAGAACACAACTGACTATGAGATCACCTGTAAAAATCTACTCGGTGATGCCAGAAATTACACTCTACTGACATCAGACCCGACTCCTGACCTCTCCAAAAGGATCAGCTCTCTGGTTAAACAAGCAGAGGATCAAAACCATATATCCAAGAATGAAGCGGCATTTCTGAACAATACAAGTAGTGTTATTCCCTACTTCTATACGTTGCCGAAAATGCACAAGAATAAACTACCACCACCTGGACGTCCAATCGTCTCAGGGATTGGTTCACTTCTAGAGCCGTTATCACAATTTTGTGATCACTTTCTAAGACCGTTAGTACAGTCTACACCAACCTACTTGAAGGACACAAAAAGTCTGTTGCGTCTGCTAGCAGAGATCACATTCCCTGAAAACTTGATCACTCTGGTAACATTAGATGTGGAAAGCCTCTACACAAGCATTCCACAGGATGACACAATCAAGGTCCTCACTAAGGTACTTGATTCAACCAACTGGGAATTCCAGACCCCAAAAAAATTCATTATTGAGTGTGCCACTATAGCACTGAAAGAGAATTTTTTCTCATTCAAAGACCAACTGTACCTACAATGCTCTGGGACATCCATGGGCAGTACTTTCGCGCCGAGCGTGGCGGGGTTGTATGTGGCAGACTTCGAAGCCAAACATATCCTACCACCCACTGCAACCTTTTTTTCGTCAATGCTTCTGTGGAAACGCTACATTGACGGCATTCTGCTTATCTGGAACGGCAGTGATAATGATCTGGAAAATTTCCTCACATGGATCAACACCCTAGACCACAACTTAAGATTTACTAACACCAAAAGCAGAAGAGAAATTGTGTTCTTAAATGTGGTCATCTCAATCAGTGGAACGACACTCGCCACAAAAACTCACAACAAACCAACGGCAAAGAACAACCTCTTGGAATTTAACAGCTTCCATCCGCGTCCGCTGAAGGAAAACCTCCCTTATGGCCAATACCTTAGGCTACGAAGGAACTGCAGTACGACCACAGATTTCAAAGACCAATCAGTCAACCTGACGGAAAAACTAAAGAATAGAGGCTACCCTACATCTACCCTTAATAAGGGATTTAAAAGAGCTAAAAATCAGCCAAGAGAGGCGCTTCTGGAAGAAAGGACTAACAACCCAGACCAGATCCCACTCACATGTGTTACCACATACAGCAGTCTCTCAAACACCATGAAAAAGAGCGTAAATAAACATTGGAATATTGTAAAAACCTTTAAAAAGGACTGGGAAAACCCCTTTTTTCTTTCAAAAAGGGACGCAGTTTAAGAGATGCCCTGGTACACACACGCCCAAAAGAGAAACCACAAAACATGACACCATCAGTGACAACAACATGGGGTCTCCCTAAAATTACCGGGCACTACCCCTGCTCGGACTGCAGTGTGTGCCACTTAACACAAGCTACCAAAACACTGGCACTAGAAGAAGGGAAAGTGTGGACCCAACGTGGACATACTAATTGCAACTCGATCAATGTGATCTACTTGATCACCTGTCCTTGCCAGCTCCGGTACGTAGGCATGACCACTAGAAAAGTGAAACAACGGATCTGCGAGCACCGCAGCAACATAAGGTGCAAAAAAGTAACAACAAAACTGAGTCGCCACTTCCTAGACAAAAATCACACCACCAACGATATGAGGTGGACTGTGATTGAAGCTATCGACGGTACAAGAAATGTACAAAACAGACTGTTCGAAAAAGAACAACGTTGGGTATACCGTCTGGGGACAAATACCAACGGCCTCAACGACAATATCCCCTGGAATACAGTCCTATCGTGAACTCCATGACTACCAGCTTCATGAGTCTTTTAACGAGATATATAGGGTGATCTGAACTAATACACCATTGAAAACTAATTAACTGGCGCATTTCCATAATCTGCGCACCTTCAGTATAAATGCATCAAAGTGGAACTATGTCCGTCAACAAAACACAAATGTTTGAAAATTCGCCTACACAGTGTGTGCATTTCTCCTCTAATACCACTTAACTGTCCCTTCAATCATAGCAGTATTAATATTTATAAATATATGGAACTCATCCATCCCAATACAAACTATTATTGAAAAGAAATGATCGCCTTCGGTAGCCATAGCAACCGCTAGTGTGCCTAATTCCCTTCCATGTAGAGCTCAGGGATAGGCTCACCACTCCAAGCCTCACTCTGATCTGAAGCGCACCGCGCCCAGAGGGGCGTGTGCGCTCCAAGCCTCGCTTTGAGCGAGACACGCCCAACCAGGAAACGAGCGAGCGAACAAGAAACAAAGCGCTTTTAAACACAGTTACCGGCCCCGCTCTCCATCGTCGGGGTCCGGTTAAGAGGATTCTTGAAGGTTTAGAAGCGGATTGTGAACGCTGAGGGCGTGAGTCTGCATGCCCCGGCGGAACGACTTTTGCGATCACCATAAGCTAAGTACCTGTATGCTTGGTTCATACTGACATTTAACTCTTTCATTTCCTAGGATGTGCCAGGCGCGCTCCAATCCTCCTCCCGAGACCCATGGTGCTAGTAGCGCCCTATTTTAAAGTGAGATTTTCTCCATACTTACCAGCTTAGGGGGGTCACCGACCACTTGGTCAAATTGATCCCTCCTTATGGAGAATTCACATCGTGTTTTTACTTCCCCTGCTACAACAGTAGCTTTTAAAAAAAAAAACACCTTTTAGCACTCCACCTCCTAGCGTGTACAATATCCCTAGGGGCTACTTGGATGGTGCATAAGATATCATTTATTGTGTGCACACAGAAACTTTGTCACCATCTTAGGAGCACTATGATAAGTCTACTCTGGCATATACTAATCGTATGTATGTCTATATCTGTTTGTCTGTGTATTTTTTCTTACAGGTGCTGACACACCCCTGAATTTTGGGGCTTTTTTAGAATGAGCAATTGCTCTTCTAATTTTTAAGCACTTTTTCACTTTTTTCTTTTTTTCACTTTCACGCCCCCAGGTCAGGGTGGACTATTAGAGTGTCCATACCGCCGGGGTATAGTCCTGAAGAATCCCTTGGTGAATACATACCACAAGTACGGCAGAAACATGTTGACTGATTAATTTTAAAGCGCGTGGTATTTAGCTGAATTTATCCCAACTCGTAATAACCTTGGCACGTAAATTCAGACACATAAAACCACCAACACGTGTCTTAGGGATCACTCATTAAAAGTTTTTTTGATACCCTGTTAGGCACTTTTAATTTTCTAATTTTCACATCACGTCCTCCCCACACGACCAGCTCCGCAGTCTTTCTGGCCTCGCAGCACACCGAAGAGGCACTCGGCCTCTTCGGTGGGACCCGATGATGAAGCATGACACTGACCAGGTCGGTGTGTGAGGGCTTTCCTACTCAATCAGAGTGACTGTGTACAAACAAAACCCGCTTATCTCCTTGCTCCATATTTTCTGGCAGCCTTGTGACTGACCGGACCTCTCTTTTCTTGTTGTTTGATACTTAACTGGGGACTAAGAGAGTGTCCTTGACTCTCCCTACCTCTCTCTTTGTTGACATATATTATAGCAGCGCACAGCTGTGAGAGTCTTTTTTACTTTGAGCAAGACAATAACAATCCCCCATTGCTTGTTCTTTTAAGACTAAAATCTCACTATGGCGAACCTGGGTCTGACATACTCTGAGGCGGAAATCGAGGAGTTAATGTCAGATGCTGCAATCTTTGCAGATCCACATATATCACAAGCGATAGCCAACACTGCTGAATGGGACAACCTGTCAGAGAAAAAGAAAGAGCACATACGTACTGTCCTTCATGGAACGATCCTTAAGGGCTATCTAACAACCAACACAGCCCCGAAGGGCCTTCTAGTGGCAAATGCCCCACGCATCTTTCTGAATGATGCTGCCTTTCGGAAGGACTGGGCCTCAATCGCATGGCACTGCACGCGCGATTGGATGGTCTTAATAATAAAGACAGCTTTGAGACTCTCGGAATCCCTTATGATAGAAATCAGAGAAACAGAGTCTCACTTTAAAGTCACCATCACCGGCTACAAGAAACGACTGGATGAACTTAACAAGGAGATGAACGAATATAAAGATAACCTAATGCAATCTAAGGCGACAAAACTTCAAAAGGACCAAAAGAAGTTTGAGTTCGAAAAAGTATACCCTTACTCTGCTGTTTCGTTCACTCCACCAGCACGCAATGCCAACAACTCAGACTACTCAGATGATGATTCATCTAATAGCAGTGGTTCCAGTAACAACTCTTTCAAACAAACAAAAAGAAGAGGGAACCGAGGCAATAGAACCAACAGAAGTGGGCATGGGAATCAAGGCAACCACCAACAGTGGTATCCCCCACAAATGGGGATGGGCACACACCCTTATGCCTTCCAACAGCCACCCTATCCATTCATGGGTTGGAACCCAGGCTTCATGCCCCCGGCCAATTTCCAACAGCAGTATAGACAGCCTTTTTTAGAGAGCGGACGGAGAGGCCGAGGCAAAAGGAGAGGGAACACCAGAGTAACCTGGCAAGAAGACGACTCAGTAGCGAACCACACCCGGAGCAATCAGCAACCGGGCCCGAGCGGAGTTTGAGTTTAGTGACAAATCTATCAACCAGAATACTTACTCCGGTGGAGATTCAAGTATTGGAAAAAGGGTTAGGCTTTGTCCCCACAGCAAAGCCTGACAAATTCAAATTACACTGCAAACTGGCAGCATTCTTCCGCAAACTGAAATTAAAAGCGTTTTTCGATGGGAAAACAGACCCAATGGAATCAGTTAGGAAAGGTGATACAGGTTTAAGACCTAGCTCTACTTTCATCCCGCCTCCACACACAATACCAGCGGCCATAACTGCTTTTGAGCAGGCTGTGTTTAAAGACCTAGAACATTGCCAAAACCCGAGAACATTCGGGAATTTCAGTACTGCTGAATTCGAAGCATTGCAACAATTAAAAAACGACACCTCCATAACTATCAAGCCTGCGGATAAGGGCGGAGGGATTATTATCCAGAACACAACTGACTATGAGATCACCTGTAAAAATCTACTCGGTGATGCCAGAAATTACACTCTACTGACATCAGACCCGACTCCTGACCTCTCCAAAAGGATCAGCTCTCTGGTTAAACAAGCAGAGGATCAAAACCATATATCCAAGAATGAAGCGGCATTTCTGAACAATACAAGTAGTGTTATTCCCTACTTCTATACGTTGCCGAAAATGCACAAGAATAAACTACCACCACCTGGACGTCCAATCGTCTCAGGGATTGGTTCGCTTCTAGAGCCGTTATCACAATTTTGTGATCACTTTCTAAGACCGTTAGTACAGTCTACACCAACCTACTTGAAGGACACAAAAAGTCTGTTGCGTCTGCTAGCAGAGATCACATTCCCTGAAAACTCGATCACTCTGGTAACATTAGATGTGGAAAGCCTCTACACAAGCATTCCACAGGACGACACAATCAAGGTCCTCACTAAGGTACTTGATTCAACCAACTGGGAATTCCAGACCCAAAAAAATTCATTATTGAGTGTGCCACTATAGCACTGAAAGAGAATTTTTTCTCATTCAAAGACCAACTGTACCTACAATGCTCTGGGACATCCATGAGCAGTACTTTCGCGCCGAGCGTGGCGGGGTTGTATGTGGCAGACTTCGAAGCCAAACATATCCTACCACCCACTGCAACCTTTTTTTCGTCAATGCTTCTGTGGAAACGCTACATTGACGACATTCTGCTTATCTGGAACGGCAGTGATAATGATCTGGAAAATTTCCTCACATGGATCAACACCCTAGACCACAACTTAAGATTTACTAACACCAAAAGCAGAAGAGAAATTGTGTTCTTAGATGTGGTCATCTCAATCAGTGGAACGACACTCGCCACAAAAACCCACAACAAACCAACGGCAAAGAACAACCTCTTGGAATTAAACAGCTTCCATCCGCGTCCGCTGAAGGAAAACCTCCCTTATGGCCAATACCTTAGGCTACGAAGGAACTGCAGTACGACCACAGATTTCAAAGACCAATCAGTCAACCTGACGGAAAAACTAAAGAATAGAGGCTACCCTACATCTACCCTTAATAAGGGATTTAAAAGAGCTAAAAATCAGCCAAGAGAGGCGCTTCTGGAAGAAAGGACTAACAACCCAGACCAGATCCTACTCACATGTGTTACCACATACAGCAGTCTCTCAAACACCATGAAAAAGAGCGTAAATAAACATTGGAATATTGTAAAAACCTTTAAAAAGGACTGGGAAAAACCCCTTTTTTCTTTCAAAAAGGGACGCAGTTTAAGAGATGCCCTGGTACACACACGCCCAAAAGAGAAACCACAAAACATGACACCATCAGTGACAACAACATGGGGTCTCCCTAAAATTACCGGGCACTACCCCTGCTCGGACTGCAGTGTGTGCCACTTAACACAAGCTACCAAAACACTGGCACTAGAAGAAGGGAAAGTGTGGACCCAACGTTGACATACTAATTGCAACTCGATCAATGTGATCTACTTGATCACCTGTCCTTGCCAGCTCCGGTACGTAGGCATGACCACTAGAAAAGTGAAACAACGGATCTGCGAGCACCGCAGCAACATAAGGTGCAAAAAAGTAACAACAAAACTGAGTCGCCACTTCCTAGACAAAAATCACACCACCAACGATATGAGGTGGACTGTGATTGAAGCTATCGACGGTACAAGAAATGTACAAAACAGACTGTTCGAAAAAGAACAACGTTGGGTATACCGTCTGGGGACAAATACCAACGGCCTCAACGACGATATCCCCTGGAATACAGTTCTATCGTGAACTCCATGACTACCAGCTTCATGAGTCTTTTAACGAGATATATAGGGTGATCTGAACTAATACACCATCGAAAACTAATTAACTGGCGCATTTCCATAATCTGCGCACCTTCAGTATAAATGCATCAAAGTGGAACTATGTCCGTCAACAAAACACAAATGTTTGAAAATTCGCCTACACAGTGTGTGCATTTCTCCTCTAATACCACTTAACTGTCCCTTCATTCATAGCAGTATTAATATTTATAAATATATGGAACTCATCCATCCCAATACAAACTATTATTGAAAAGAAATGATCGCCTTCGGTAGCCATAGCAACCGCTAGCGTGCCTAATTCCCTTCCATGTAGAGCTCAGGGATAGGCTCACCACTCCAAGCCTCACTCTGATCTGAAGCGCACCACGCCCAGAGGGGCGTGTGCGCTCCAAGCCTCGCTTTGAGCGAGACACGCCCAACCCGGAAACGAGCGCGCGAACAAGAAACAAAGCGCTTTTAAACACAGTTACCGGCCCCACTCTCCATCGTCGGGGTCCGGTTAAGAGGATTCTTGAAGGTTTAGAAGCGGATTGTGAACGCTGAGGGCGTGAGTCTGCATGCCCCGGCGGAACGACTTTTGCGATCACCATAAGCTAAGTACCTGTATGCTTGGGTCATACTGACATTTAACTCTTTCATTTCCTAGGATGTGCCAGGCGCGCTCCAATCCTCCTCCCGAGACCCATGGTGCTAGTAGCGCCCTATTTTAAAGTGAGATTTTCTCCATACTTACCAGCTTAGGGGGGTCACCGACCACTTGGTCAAATTGATCCCTCCTTATGGAGAATTCACATCGTGTTTTTACTTCCCCTGCTACAACAGTAGCTTTTAAAAAAAAAAAAACACCTTTTAGCACTCCACCTCCTAGCGTGTACAATATCCCTAGGGGCTACTTGGATGGTGCATAAGATATCATTTATTGTGTGCACACAGAAACTTTGTCACCATCTTAGGAGCACTATGATAAGTCTACTCTGGCATATACTAATCGTATGTATGTCTATATCTGTTTGTCTGTGTATTTTTTCTTACAGGTGCTGACACACCCCTGAATTTTGGGGCTTTTTTAGAATGAGCAATTGCTCTTCTAATTTTTAAGCACTTTTTCACTTTTTTCTTTTTTTCACTTTCACTCCCCCAGGTCAGGGTGGACTATTAGAGTGTCCATACCGCCGGGGTATAGTCCTGAAGAATGCCTTGGTGAATACATACCACAAGTACGGCAGAAACATGTTGACTGATTAATTTTAAAGCGCGTGGTATTTAGCTGAATTTATCCCAACTCGTAATAACCTTGGCACGTAAATTCAGACACATAAAACCACCAACACGTGTCTTAGGGATCACTCATTAAAAGTTTTTTTGATACCCCGTTAGGCAATTTAAATTTTCTAATTTTCACATCACGTCCTCCCCACACGACCAGCTCCGCAGTCTTTCTGGCGTCGCAGCACACCGAAGAGGCACTCGGTCTCTTCGGTGGGGCCCGATGATGAAGCATGACACTGACCAGGTCGGTGTGTGAGGGCTTTCCTACTCAATCAGAGTGACTGTGTACAAACAAAACCCGCTTATCTCCTTGCTCCATATTTTCTGGCAGCCTTGTGACTGACCGGACCTCTCTTTTCTTGTTGTTTGATGCAGTCCAGTAGGCAACAGACCTTGCTTAACTCAACACGACTTGCCTGTGTGCTCTTCCTGACCGCTGCCTCAAGCCTACACTGCGGTGAGTAGGGCTCACAATACAGATTGAGTCGCGATTGCAAATGACGCAGTCCAGTAAGCAACAGACATTGCTCAAGTCAATGCCATGTGTCTGTGGGCCCTTTCTCACCGCTGCCTCCTGCCTCCACTGCGGTGAGTAGGGCTCACTATTCAGATCGAGTCGCAATTGCAGATGACGCAGTCCAGTAGGCAACAGACATTGTTACCAGTACGGCCTGCCCGGACAACGCATCATCGGCACAGTAGATCTCACACGTGCAACTGTGTCCTGAGTCCTAAATGGCAGTGACCCAAGTCCATGGCAGCAACCACAGCCACAGACTCCCTTTGATCAGTGAGGTATATTTTCATATGCAAGACCGGCGACATATGATGCTACTAACCCTGTACAACACACGCTTATCCCACATGTGTAACTGTGTCCAGAGTCCTGAATGGCAGTGACACCAAGTCTGCGGCAGCGACCATATCACCAGACTCCTTTTGATCAGTGAGGCATATTTGGAATTGCAAGACCGGCGACACGTGATGCCACTAACCCTGTTCAATACAAGAAGTGACACATGCTGTCATTAACTCTCTTTAACACAAGCTGCAACACGTAGTACCACTAACCCTGTTCAATAGAAGCCAGGCAGAATTCAATAGACAAAGGACATTGGTCCGACTGCGGCCCCCCCTGAACCACGCATCATCGCAGGGAACGTACACGCTGAGCGCCAAAGGTACTACTAACTCTGTGAATCATAAGTCAGCGCAAGGAAGATTGAACAGATTAAGTCAGCAGTGAGGAATAGTATCACTCAAAAATCACCCAAAATACTTATAATATAAAAAGAACAGAACAATCGAAGTACATTAATGATTGCAATGCGTTGATTTACAAGATGTGGAATGCAAATATAGACTTACAATATGTTGCACATAACTGAACTGCTGTTTCTCGCTAGGTCATGTTCTATATTACCAAGTCTGAGAAGACAGAATTGAAAGAAATGTGTGGAAAAAATTCACAGGAGAAGACACTTAGCAAAAAATTGTACAGCTTCAGCTTAAAGATGCTTTCACATCGAGAAATTAGATCTTAGCAATGTTCGCGTTGATAGACATCTGCAAGTTTATATTCAAAGTCAAGAGGGAATGTCTGGATAAGTCTTGGTCTTCCTGCAGCACGAAATTAAGTTCTGAAATCTACACAAGAAATTGAATACGTGGCACTGAATGAACTGGAAAGTACAGATATTCTGAAAACAAATATGTTGGATACGTACTATCGAAATAGAACTCCATACCTGGAAAACATATCTCTATATGAAATACTGCAACATTATACTTTCCCAAAAAATGTTACAGAAAACATAAATGAAGGAAAATACTCTGCAATTAGATCTGAAGGATGTTTGGTAAAGCATGCCAAAGGAAATCTGATTAATCACAGGAAACTAAGTTGTGATACTCCAGATAAAAGACAGTTTTTCTATTGACCTCTTCTGCAACTCTTCAAACCTTGGCAGACTGAAATGGAGTTACTTGGGAGATTGTGACTGCTATGAAGATTCTTTCAATGCCCTTACTCACCGCTACCTCTGGCCCACACTGCGGTCAGCAGGGCTCACAATTCAGATAGACTCCCGATTGCAGATGACGCAGTCCAGTAGGCAAGAGACATTGCTCCAGTGTGCCCCGTCCTCACCAAGCATCTTCACATGCTCATACAGTCTCAATGCTTCTGGTGCCACTAACTGTGCACCTCAGTTCAATGCCACGTGGCTATGGGCCCTTGCTGACCGCTATCTCTGGCCCAAACTGTGGTCATCAGGGCTCACAATTAAAATTAACTTTCAATTCTTTAATTACAGAGTCCAGTAGGCAAATAACTATAACAGGCCTAAAACCTATATAATATTCTTTTAGTATCCTTGCTTCCAGAACTTTTTTTATAACATTTATAGCTTTAGTACGATCACCAAATTCATCTTCAAGTGCAAACGAACACTCAATACAAGTCTACACTGCGGGCAGCAGAGCTCGCAATTTGAATTTTGGACACGTGCTGCCACTAACCCTGTTCAACACAAGCTGATCCCACATGTGTAACTGTGTCCTGAGTCCTAAATGGCAGTGACCCTGTTGTATGGCGTTTTAGATTCCGAATGGATTTTCCCAATTCATGCCCTTATATAGGTACAATTCACATTGCTCCTATATAGGCATTGGAATCAAGCCCTTATTTAGGCATAGCTCATGCAACCCAAATACAGGCATGGCTACTTCTATCCGTTCACCAAACATCACAACGATTTCTTGTAAAACAAGCTCAAGCCGTTAGGTACTTCCCCTTGCTTGAATATTGATTTGTCCAAGAACTCAGTTAGTTTTACAAAGAACATCTATTCCTTAGGGGTTCATTCAGGACGTTCAGATGCCCGACTTTACGTCAAACCTGGCATTCTTAAACACCTTCAAGGTATAAATATACCTTTACTTGCTATGGCAAAGCACCATGGTTTGGTGCAGTTTGACAACCTACTTGCCCGACGCAGCTCGTTGCAGCAAGTGCCGAATGAAGCCAACTCTCCAGCTGACGCACTGATCAGGAAGCTGCCCTCCTCTGCCGAGAATTCAGCTCAAGTGTTTCTGACTCCCCTTGCAGGATGTTGGGAAATCAAGTCCTGAGACAGAGATACCAGACCTCTTTCATTCCAAGGTATGGAGCCGATTGGAACCTAGAGAAAACTTTGGTAGATTCTTGGCAAAACTAAACCTATGCTAAAAACCATACTTACTTCTTCCCTCATACTAGACTTAGGTTAGGTACATTGGGGTAGGCATATTTTAGAAGCACCAGTTGAGTATTTTAGCCTGTGGTATTTATGTATGTATTTTTATATGGCTTAGAAACCATACAATGCTATTACAGCATTATTGTATAATACTATTCTCGCTGTACGCATTATACTATTCTGCCTCATGATTGTAGCAGTTCACCTCTCTTGCATGAGAAAGAAGACTGTTCAATAAATCCTTTTATTGAAAACGCCCGTCTGACTATTTCTCTGCAACTCTGTAGAAACAAAGCATGCATGATTGGCTTTGTGAAATACTTATCTATTGTTTCCATGACTCTGAAGATAGTTATTCCAGTCCTAGGGAAACAAAGTTGTCATGGTTATGTGGTTGTCAAAAACTAATCCCTTCTTGTGAATTCAAGAAAGTTTCTAGTGACCTCTGAGCTAGCTGGCACTCACAATTAAGTTTAGTATGTACGATACAGACCTACTGACATAAGTCCTACATCTTATCTATAGGATATATTATTCCAATGCGCAGAGCCTATTGGGAATGTGGGAACTACACTACATGGCGCCCAATGTTTGGTAAGGCACTAATTTAACACTTGATACTAAAGTAACTCAGAGACCCCTTTGTCCGTAATACTCCAATAGACGTCTGGAGTGGGTAAAAGGATAATATCCGCCATAACTGAGTAGGACAAAACATCCTATGTATTAGCTTTTTGGTTTGTCCAACATTGAAGGATACAGTGTTCCAAAATATTGTGCACCTTATCTTTGTTTCCTTGAAACTGGCTCTGCAAACTTTCATTCAACAAAATGTCGAATAACGGCAACAAAACCAAGATCGATGGAGCTGCAGCTGATCCAGCCGATGCAGCTCTTAACTTTTCAGGTTTTCAAGAAACAGATGATGATGCTATAATCATTCCCCCAAATTTAAGGAGAGCCATTACTATAAAATGTATAAAAAATGGCCTATCAGCAAGAGGTGGTGGGGCAGTTTTTGTGATAGAGGCACATGAATATCACTAGACAGAGGTATTCTGCTCATGGATAATCTTCCCTGAAGCAAATCCAGTAACAAATGTGTTTCACTTCTACAAAGAAGATGAACCACCAACAGAATACATTCCCTTTGAGGACATTGAAATTCCACTAACATACCAGGAGCATGAGCTCTGGTTTAAAGGCACCCTAAAACATATAAATCACATTATCAGGCTCTGTCCACTAGGTAGACCAGGAGCAACATGGCCAGTTTTAGCCAGCTATACACCACATCCTGAAATTAATGAAATGACAGATGTGGAACTACGAGCTCAACTCAAAGAGCTAATCAAAATCTACAGATAACTGGCAATAATGATTCCACAACACCCCCCTCACCAGGGGAACACAAATAAAATTACACCACAGACTCTACATTCGGTCGTTGGTAAATTACCCACAAAACGGGAACAAATTCCATTCTGGATAGCTCAAAAAGTTACTCAAAGCGAGGCAGTATTTCCTAATACTACCCTACATGAGAAACACAGAATTTTAGCAATCTGTTTACCAATGGGGATCGCACCACATCTGGAGGACTGCAACACTTAGGGAACAGTCTTTGCTGGAATCTACACTAAAACACATGGTGTTCCATCTATGGTGGTAATACCGGAGGTCCTGAAAGAGATTCAAAAGGAATACGGGGCAGAGCCTGCTTTAAATCTAGGTATGAAAGTACTGAAAGATTTCAAACTGGTCTCAACAATAATATTAGCTAATATTAAAGGTGAAGCAGCATCCGTGGCGATCCGCCAAAAGTTAAGGGAATTTGACGTAACTGAGCAACCACAAGAACTGTCCAGAATAATTGAAAAATCCACGAAGAATTAGGCAGAGACAGTCTGGGAGGGAAACCAGTAAAACCCCAACTGTCTGAAAGTCCTGAAAAGGTCTTTACTAAAAAACACTCCTACTCCTCCTAAAAAGAAGTGGGAAAACACCAAACAAACTTCTAAAGAGAACGGTTCTCATTCCTGGGGAAGGTCTCCTCAAAAGGAGCCCACTGAAAGGAGGTATAACCTCAGGAATAGGGATAATTTGAGAAAACCTGATGGATATCAAGATACTGATACACGTTTCTCCCGTACCTTTCAGACTTTGTCACAGAAATCCGAAAGCAGAGGACGGTCAGAAAACAAGGAAGAACGCGTGAAGTCCAAAGATGATCAACACGTTCAGAAAAACAAGAAACCTCAATTCACCAAAAAGAAGGCAGCAGGTCTAAAAATCAGACATGCAGAGGATCTTGAGGACACAACTCAAGAATGGGGAATGGGCTCAGACGATGTTGGACAGCGCAGCAGAAGTCACCATAGCTCGCAAGAACTTGAAGGATCATCTGAAGACAGTGGACTTGAATGAATTTATTCAAGTTGAAACTGCAGATACCAGGGTTTGTTGTCCACATAAGTTAGATGAAATAACACTCTGGATTGAGAGGGACAAACAAAGAAAAATGAGAACACTCTTTTAGTAGTGACTTTCTAAGGGATATGACATTCCTCCAGCTGAACAAGACTGGCCACCAGAATTTGTCAGGGGGTGCCTACATGGCAAAGACATCATCATGCCAGGCTTCTCCAACCACATTCCAATTCATTTGAAATACACCTATGCTAGTAAATGGGCAGTTGCCCAGGCTCCTGCATTATATAAAAATCATATAGGATGGGATGAAGATTCTCCTCACCATAAAATCCAGTTAAAAAATCAATCAACTGCACAAAGACAGTATACAGTTAAGAAAGAAGCTAAGAAATCGGTCAGGGAGATATTAGATCAACTTGAATACCAAGGGGTGATTGAAACATGCACCTCGTCAATTAACAATCCTTTGTTTCCTGTCTCCAAACCAAACAATACATATCGTCTAGTATTGGATTACAGACACTTAAACTCTTGTTGCAAAACTTTTGCAGTACAAAATGCAAATAGTGCAGCATTAATGAATAACATTGTGCACAGAAAATACAAAACCACTTTAGATATTTCTAACGGTTTCTTCTGTCAAAACATGGCCCCAGAAAGTAGGTATTTGACTGCTTTCTCAATTATGGGGACACAGCGTCACTTCTGTTGTCTCCCTCAGGGATTCAAGAATAGTCCTGGGTTATTTTCAGCAAGAGTAAGAGAGTTACTACAGACTTATGATGATGAAGTCTTATCATATGTAGATGACATCTATCTAAGAGACGATTAAATGGATAGGCACTTGAACAGGGTGAACACCATCATACTTGACTTAGCCACTGAAGAGTATAAATTCAATTTTAAGAAATCGAGAATTGCCCACCTCAACGTCCTTTTTCTGGGATGTGAACTATCAAGTGAAGGCAAAAGCCTGGCAGCAAACTTTCCAGAGAAGTGTGCGCTGCTCCAACCTCTAAAACTTTTGATTCTAGGTTTCCTGAATTTCGGAAGAACATACATTCTAAATTACGCAGAAAGGGTTAAACCTCACTACAAATTAATCAAACCTGATTATAAAACAGTTAATTGGACACAACAACACACTGAAATTTTGCGTTCACTCCAAACAGACCTGTTAGCAACAAAACTTTTGCAAACACGCGTAAACTTACGCAACTTAGTGATCCAAATCATTCCAGGACAATGCGGATTCACTTAACTTTTAACGAAGGTGAAAAAGTACCAATAGCTCACAAATCACACTTGTACACACAAGCAGAAATGAAGTTTACTTCAACAGAAAAAATCCTGACAGAGGTTCAAACTGCAGTAGCAAAAGAGAGAGCCCTTGCACAGGGTAAGAGCATTATGGTCATTACACCTGTACCTGCCTTAGAGGCAGTGCCAAAAGCGAGCATTCTTAATGCTAAAGCTTTACATTCAAGATGGATATAATGGGTTAATTCTCTTGCTGCGACAGACGGTGAATACGTTTCTGATCCTTATTCGAAAGCACAAGCATTTCTACAATACGAACAACAATGTCCTCTGCCTACTGAGATTCTGCCTCTTGACCAATATGAATGTATAATTTATACTGACGGGTAAACATGCCTATAATGCGGCGTGCGCGATCGTTAAAGTCGTTGGCACGATGGCAAATTCCGATCAATGGTCACTAAAACACAATCTCTAGGAAATTGTACAGCTCAGCGAGCTGAACTACAAGCATTCAAGATGGCGCTTGAGAATACAGACCGCGAATTCCCCACACTCATAGTATGCAATTCGTATGATTGTGTTCAATCTTACAATGAATACTTGCAGAGCTGGATTCAAAACGGTTACAAAGATGCAAAAGGTAGCACAAACAAGCATAAAATGCTTTGGGAACAAGTAGTTCAGTTACGACAAGGACTACAAAACACTCATGTGATACATGCACTGAGTCATCAACGTGATGGCGTTCACGTTGCTTGGAATTTATTGGCTGATGAAGCCGCAATGGCAGCTGTGCCAAAGGTTTCCGTAGCAACAATCACTCATTCAAAAACGAAAATAGACGGCAAAATAATGCAAGCTGTCAATGCTTCAAGCAAAGACAGTGGTAAAACATTACCAAAAGGGTTCCACTCAAATACTCATACATAACTGAGGCAAATAATGTTCAGTTTGCTCGAATCCCTGGAGTGGGGGATAGAGTAATTCCAAACATGGAACATAGATTAGGACTAATCTTAGTAGCACATGAAGGGCTTGCCTCTGCACATGCAGGTGTTTCTGCCACAGTGTAATTATTAAAACAGAGATACTGGTGGTCACGCATGAGGAAACAAACCAGAAACTACGTTTTGGAATGTGAAATATGCCAAAAGATGAAAGTCTCTACTGTGAAACGTCCTGCGCAGACGCCCCTGTTAAGTTCAGATAAACCATTAGCTTGCGTTTACCTGGACCACTGCGTTCCCTTACAGAGGGATGGTAACTATAAATATATCATGGTCACAGTGGATTCGTGTTCAAGATTCATTTGGATGTGGCCTCAGCGCTCGGCTGACGCTCGAACTGTTATAAAAGATTTGCGAGTCTTTATCGGCACAAACGCAGTCGGCACGCTACATTCTGACCAGGGTCCTGCGTTTAGCTCTCGAGATTACAAGGAGTCCATGGCCAAATTGGGCATTGCACTGTGGTACTTTAGTCCATTCCATCCTGAGGGAAACTCGGTAGTGGAGAGAAAAAAACGGGACATAAAGCAATCTATAACAGCCAGGGTATTAGGCTCGGGTGACGGGTGGGTCAAACATCTAATAAGTGTCCAACGTAGTCTTAACAATCTGCCAAGAAGTTCTCAAGGGGGTATCACTCCATATGAAGTTCTTTTTGGGACCAGAATGATAGTGTCAGACCTCGATTGTCAGACTTCATTGGTAGACCAAACACCCTTTGATATCAAAGACGGTTTGGCTGTTTTACAGAACTTAAATGAAATAAGAACAAAACAAAGTAATGTGTTCCTGAAGCCAACCTGTGCTAAATATTTAATTACCGTCCTAATTTCTATGCAGGTAAGTACTAAAAATAGAATAACTCAATCGGAAAGAAAGACGCAGAGTCCGTGGTGTTAGAGTTCTTAGGGGTTTTATTCCTTAAAAAGGAATGGTTCTTGAACCGGATATCGGGTTCCTGACACCACTGGGGTTCAGGAAGGGATAGAGCAATGCTTTATTGACAATACATAACTTTTATACTCAAATCATATAATGGAAACCAATACAGTAGGCGTAACAGCTGAGAGAAACAAGATAAGAGCACACACGTGTTAGCAATACGTAATCAGAAGGCATGAACTAGGCGTGAACATAGAGGTGTGTGCTAGAAACGTCACATGAAAGTGTCACAAGTGGGTGGGTACATAGCAGAATCTTTGCAATGTCAGCAGAAATCTGAGATCTGGATGCGCGCGCAGCTGCATGACGTGTGATTGACGTGAAGCTGGAGGGTGCAGGGGACTTGACATTTACACTAGAGGAAAAAGACAGAAGTCTGGCATGTCAGATCAACTTGTTCCTATATCATATCTGATATCTGAAGTTTGGGAACCATATTATCTAGAGGGAAAGGTCTCTTGGGCAGAGGCTATTCTATACTGACTGTGAGTGCGTGTATAAGCGTCTACGTGTCTGCATGAGATGCGAGGGGGCATGGGCCTACCATGGTAACAGGAGCTATGAATTACTTGCACGGAGACAGTAAGGCCGGGCCCTTTGCTCTGCAGCTGGAAGGATGTTTACTTGAACTAGTAGGCAGGAATGTATTTTCGAGGAGCGGAGCAGATAATTCGAAGGATGAATACAGTCTTGGCAGGCAACAGGCTGAGCTAAGCGCCGTTAGCCGCACAGGGAGTAAGGCAGAGGTCACGGGTACAGAGGCAGGCCCAGGCTGAGACATTCAGAGTCAGAAGGCAGGAAAAGGCTCGATGGCAGAATTCAGGGCCTACTTCGCCAGAGCTGAAAAACGTGTAAAGTACACCACATAAAGACGTTGGCAAGGCATACTTAGGAACGGAATATTCAACCCGTTCAGGGTGGATCTGAAAGAGGACATGTTAACGTTGGACGCAAATGTATGTGCGTCTTCATAGCTGGCACAGGAGGGAAGTTACATGCACTTTAAGCTCGCACATGGAGACGGTGGGGTACACGTTAGGGAACATTTCTTGACCATAACATTTATATTTCCTCATTCCCTCCTTGTTCCCTACGGACCCTTCATGATACATCGATCCTCATGAATCGATCAGTCTGTTCATGTAACATCATTTGCTCTTCTTTCTTCTTTTCGCGTTTTGAGTGGAAACGTGAATGCGGAATACATGATGTGGCGCACAGACCACAAATCGCTGGCCCACATTGTAGGCACAGGCAGCAACTGAATACTATGAGAAGGGCAATGCCTAGGAAGGATAGGATCTTCCATCCCCAAGCGGTCAACGTTGTCCAGAACCAACCGGACCAAGTCCAGGTGCCTGGATTCTGATGTATCAAACTTGCAATTTTATGAAGACGTGTGATAGCCTTATATACTGTTGGCGCGTTTTCTGGAATGAAAACACAGCAACTCGACCCGATGACCTTACAGGCTCCGCCCCTATCTGCTAGGATGACGTCAATAACAAGACGATTTTGAAGAACAACAACCCGCATGGCAGATTGCTCCTCTGTTAAGTTGCCTAGAGCGGAAGTCGTTTCATTCACCACTGCTTCGAGGGTTCTAGTTAATTTTCGTATCAGTTTACTATTAAAGACAGTACCTAAGTAGGGGAAGAAACCTTTATTGAAGTCTGTGTATTGCTCCCATGCCGTTTCAGTATAGTCGACAATCGGGAGATCTCTTCGGAGTCTATTGGTTACTAGATTTGTATTTCTGTGATAATCAGGAGGGGCTAGAAAAACAGGTGGCAGAAGGAATGCTATGTAACAGGTACCATCCCAATCTGGAGGTAAGCGTATGTATGCGGTATGGTCACAAACAAAGTAGGAATGACGAGTAGCTCTAAATGTAGACTTGCCTTGATCACTGAATTCGACCACAGTAGTACATTTACTATGACCTAAGTGTACTGAACCCTTCTTTCTGACACATAAGTCACCCGTGACTGGTAATACTGACATAGCAGGGAGAACTGGTGCAGCTTCGGATTCAACAGTAAGAATCATGAGGTTAATTGTATAATTACCTAATCCATATACTTCATTTTCTAGATCAGTTCCTGTCCTAGTGGGAAGTCCCTTCTTGTCAGGGTAACAGGCTTTAAGCAAAACTAAGTTCAGGTTTCCCCAAACCCAATTTCCTTCGAAAACAGCAATATCAGAATCTAAAGAATTAATTAATCTAAACCATGCTCCACATGAGCCATTGTGAGTGAACGGGTATGGAAAGAGAGGCAGAACTCCCTTGTATTTCTGATAGGGAGGGAGTCGGCCACATATCCAACAATTTGTAGCATTATTAGTCTGATGGGAGTGATGTAACATACTAATGAATGTGTTGTTGCGCAGCGCAAGTCTGTAAGATAACTCGTGTGGGGGTAATTCACTAAAAGAATGTTCGGCAGTGACATTGTAAGCAGATTGGGTACGCTTGAAGATAGGGTAATATATATGCAACAATATACTGGCAGCAATCGTCAGAAGGCTTAGAAAAAACATAACCAATAATGTCACTATACAGTGACTACGAAGTGATTTACAATATGCACGTTTCTTGAGTTGTCTCTCTCTCTCTCTATCTCGGTCTAGGGGATACATGTCAGAAACTAATTTAACCGATTCACCTAGGGGAGGACTTAAACAATTAAACTGTCTGACTTGCTAGACCGCAACTTTGATTTATACTCCTCTTGCGGAGTTTTCTCTCTCTTGGGAACTTTAAAGTCACTAGAATCGGGGCAGTCCTTTGAGGGAGTGGAAGAGTCAGTCTCTGGCAACAGTTCATTACACTTTTTAATATGACTCGTATGAATCCACCCCTTTCGGCCCTCAACCTTGATTGCAGTCCTCGTGGTCAGAAGGACGAGCTTCGGCTCCTGCCAAAGGGGCTCCAACGGACTCCTCCTATCGAAATTTCGTATCAGGACAGTATCTCCAGGACGTACATCGTGTGGCTTCACATCAGTGTTGTCGGGAAAGGCTGCGGCAACCTGTGAACGACATGATTGGAGTGCAGACATCAAGGAGGCAAGGTAATCTGTCAGCATATTACAGTCAACATCGGTTATTTTCCTAGGCATGGGCGTCCCCCACATATTTGGTGGTCGGCCAAAGACCACCTCATACGGGGATAGTCCTGATCTCGAATGTGAGACCATTCTCATGTAGAATAGTGCAACTGGCAGGGCGACTATCCAGTCGACCCCTTTCTCTTTACATATTTTAGCAAGACGTGTTTTCAGTGTCTGATTGTGCCTTTCTACAAGGCCAGCTGCCTCGGGGTGTCGGACGCAATGGAATTTCCACTGGTATCCTAGCAGAAGTGAAACCTGCTTCATGAGCTCGGATGAGAATGGCTGTCCGATATCTGAGTACACGATACGAGGCAAGCCGTACCGTGGGAAGAATTCTCGAACCAGCTGCTTGGCAGTGGTCGGGGCAGTGTAATCTGGGACTGGATATGCTTCGGTCCAACGGGAAAGTGCACAAACAACTACGAGGACGTACTTGAATCCTCGACAACGTTCCATCTGGATATAATCCATCTGGAGGACTTCAAAAGGGTGATCGGGAGGATGAAATCCACCTTGCTCTACAGGGACGCTTTTACCTGGATTGAACTGACAACAGATCATGCAAGTACGCACTTTCTGTTTTGCTGCTGCTCGTAAATGTTTGTTGTACCAGAGATTCTGTAAACTGTCTAACATAGCTTTTTCTCCTAGGTGTGCTGGACTATGTGCTGTATTTATTATGACTTGAACCATAGAGTCGGGGAGAAACCATGTAGATTTTCCCTTCGTCATCCATCCCTGATCTGTCTGGATCCCTCCTAGTTCAGTCCATTTCTTGATTTCATCTGGAGTAGCATGTGTCTGAATATCGGTTACATCTAGTGTGGGATCCCTAACTGTCATACAATGTGTTGGCACTATGGTCTTTGTTACATCAGTTGTCTGGGTGTGAGTCAATGCTGTATGTTTTGCTGTTTGGTCTGCCAGGTCGTTACCCTGGGAAATAGAGTCTGTAACTTTAGTATGTGCTTTACACTTCATGATAGATATGCCTGAAGGCAGATGTATTGCTTCTAACAGTGCTTGAATGAGGGGACCGTGTTGAATCTTGGCACCGTGAGAGGTCAAGAAACCTCGTTCTTGCCATAACACTCCGAAGTCGTGTACGACTCCGAAAGCATAACGTGAATCGGTGTATATGTTAACATTTCTGTTCTTGGCTAGTATACAGGCTCGGGTCAGAGCGATAAGCTCTGCTGCTTGAGCGGACAGTGTATCTATACGATGTGTTTCTTTGACTTCAGTTTCAGTGGTCACTGCATACGCGGCTACTAATTCTGCTGTGTTTGTTCTCATACATGAACCGTCCAGGTAAAGTGTCAGGTCTGGATTTGTCAGTGGAACATCTGTTAAGTCTCTTCGGGGCTTTGTTACTGCATTAATGATCTCTATACAATCATGCGGGGCTGAATCTGTCATAATCGAAGGTAACAATGTTGCAGGATTTAGAATGTTACAGCGTCTGATTTCTATGTGTGGCTGGAATAGCGTTAATTCATAACCTGTCAGTCGTGCTATAGTCAGGTGTTGAGTCTGTGTTCGGTTTAGAAGGACCTCTACAGAATGTGGAACTTGTACTGTCAATGGATGTCCTAATACTATTGAGTCGCTTTGTCTGATTGCTAGGGCTGTCGCTGCAACTGATTTTAAGCACGCAGGCAGAGCCTGGGCCACTGAATCCAATGTACTTGAAAAATAAGCACAAGGCTTATGTGAACCTGCTTGATCTTGTGTGAGGACAGACAACGCTGTACCATCACGTTCTGTAACAAAAAGTGTAAAAGGTTTGCTGTAACATGGTGTCGCTAAAACTGGTGCTTGACATAAAGCTTTCTTTAATTCCTCAAAAGCCTGAGTATGTTCCTGAGTCCAAGGGAGGGCAGTCAAAGTCGCTGCCTCCTGTGTTGTCAACTGAATGAGTGGTTTAGCTAGAAATGCATACTGAGGAATCCATTGTCTGCAGTACGAGGTGAGGCCTATAAAGGCCCGCACTTCCTTTTGTGTCTGGGGTTGTGGCATGTTTACAATTAACTGGATGCGGTCAGGAGTGAGCTGTCTCCCCACTTTGGACAGCAAGTGACCCAGGTACACAACTTGCTGACCACAGAATTGTAGCTTCGAAGGAGACACCTTGTGTCCCTTGTCGGCCAGAAAATGTAAAACTGTCAGTGATGCTTGTTCACATTCGGGTTCACTTCGTGCGGTGATCAGCAGATCATCGACGTACTGTAGTAAGGCAGTGTTAACTGGCATTTGGATACAGTCAAGTTGTCTTTTCAGTGCTTGGCTATAGATGCTGGGGCTTTCTGTGAATCCTTGAGGTGCGCGTGAAAATTTGAAACTTCGGCCATTTAAACTGAATCCGAAGAGCTATTGGCTCTCTGGATCAATGGGTACACTGAAGAAGGCGTTCTTGAGGTCAATTACAGTGAAGAACGTCGCTTCTGAATCAATAGCAGTCAATAAGGATGAGATGTCGGGAACCACAGGATACTGTGGAACAATGCATTTATTCAGTTCTCGTAAATCAATCACCAGCCGATATACTGGCGGTGCATTGGGATCAGTACGTTTGAGAATCGGAATGATAGGGGAATTACAGATATTAGAGTCGGTCTCTACGACCACTCCTTGGGCAATGAGCTCTTCAACGATTTCCAGTAAAGCCACTACAGCATCGGGTGGTAACTTGTATTGTCTGATTCGGGGTAAAACAACTCCTGGTTTGAGTGTAACACGGTATGGTGTGATGTGCATGCAACCTACATCGGTTGGGCCTTGTGCCCACAGGTGTTTCGGTACATTTTTCAATCTGACATCAAACTCTCGTAATACATAGTGACCCTTAAAGTCACGTAGAAAAAGTCTAACTCCTTCAGGAGAACAACATATCACAGCTCCTAGAGCCTTCAATGTCTTGATACCTAGCAAGTTTTCTGGACATGATTTTGTGAGTAACAAGTCTGTAACGCGTGATAATGGACCTACTGCTAGGGGGACTGGTTTCGATACTTCATTTACAATAGGCTGTCCTGAAAAACCAAGGGAAACATTCTGTGAGCCTGAGAGGGGTGCCCCTGGGACTTCATCATGACTGATCGTTGTGCGGCTTGCCCCTGTGTCAATTAAAAACTTTCTGTCTTTTCCCAATACTTGACTGTGTACATAAGGACCCTCTTGATCTACAGGAATCTCAATAAGAGGCAAGCCAACCTCCCTCTCTAGGCTGTTTCATGTGTATCGCTGATAATCGGGATAATCAGATTGGGCATACTGGCACATCTGCCGTAAAACTTGCTGCGTCGCGGCAATGGGCTGTGGCTGTGGCTGTGATACCGCTGCGGTCTGTACTATATGTGGTGGAGCATGCATAGGCTGTGTATTCTGTGAAGTCTGTTGCTGGGCCTGGTCTTGTCTAGGCTGACGCGGTCTTTCTTTAGTTTTACCTGTTGATATATTGTGTTTCAGGACGGGACATTCATGTACGTAATGACCTGGTTGTTTGCAATAGTTGCATGTCCCTTTAACGGGAGCTGCTGAATTACCTGTCTGGGTCGCACCCTTTCTCTGACCGTCAGCTGGAACCGACTGGGCCACTAACATTTTCATTTTCGTGTCTTTCATACGTCTCTGTTCGTGATCCTGTTCTTCTCTAATTCTGTTCTGGTGATATTGTAACATTTGTAACATCTGGGATGGCGTATTTGCTTGCCATGTACTTTCAACTTTATATACACGGTTCTTAACTTGTGTCAGGGAATTCTCAACTAATTTTGTTACAAAAAGATGTGGGTATGACTCGCTACCTGGTTTCAGGCCACTATTAATAATGAAACATTTCTCGAATCTTGAATAGAAGTCGCTAGTATCTTCATCGTGTTTCTGTTTACAGGCTGAGATTGCGTCCCAGTCTTCCTTTTTAGTTGTCAATAATCTTGGCAAAACCTGTACTATTAAACCTGGTAATGCTTTAGCTTTGTCCCCAAGGCCTAGCCCTGGAGTGCGAGCTTTTTCCTCGTCTTCTATTTCAGTCCAAATAATCTTTTTATCTCCCACCTCCCATTCCTTTTCCTTGAGTTTCTCGTAAATGCCGGTGGGCAGCAGTACTTTTAACAATTTCATAATATCCGTATACGTGTAATCTCCCATGAGTAACATGTCCTTAAGTTCTCGGTGAAAACCTGCAGGGTCTTTATCATGACAGGGTACTAGTTTCTTCATTTCTAACAATTCCAACTTTGTTAAAGGTGTGTACACAAACACACGTTCCAAGGCATGATTGGCATTCATAACTGGGTGTACTTCTCGTAAAGGATTCTGCCTGTCAAAATGAAACATTTTTCTTTCTGGGGGCGGAGCTGGAACATATTGTGGGCCTAAGAAAGCGTTATATCTGCGCCGTTGTTCTAGGATTATTTGAATTAACTTGGTACTTAGGCCTCTCCATCTATTCATAAGTAGTGCTTCTAATGTATCAGGTAAGGGACCTGGATCAGAATGTTGTTGTCTGTATAACGTGATGAGATGCTGAATCATGTACACACCAGCCAATTTCTGCTCGTCTGGAGAAAGGTTCAGAAATGTCTGTGCTACTGTATCATCATTGTATGTGCTAGGATTGTCAGCCCATAGTACTGCTGACCGGGCTAGTTCTTGTTCATCCATAGAATCGAGTACATGGTACCCCATTCGTTCTTGAAGAATTTTATCGGTACCCTGAAACAGATATTCAGGAGAACTCGGTTTTGATATGCCAGAGAGAAAAACTCTCTTGCTTTCTGGGCGAATGCCTTTCTTAAGGTAATTTCCCTTACCCACATACGCTATCATTTCTTTAGCCGTGCCAGGTTCTTCAGGTCCGTCCTCTTCGGAGGAGTCATTCCTGCCGCTTTCTTTTTCTTTTTCTTGTTCTTTTTCGTGTATTTCTATTACTGCTTTTCTTATTTTCTTGTACATGCTTGCTATACAATTCAGTTTATCATGGTTTCCTTCGGCTATATTTTGACCCCACCTGTTTAGTGCTTCCATCTCTTCCTAGTCTACTCCAGGCCTGTCTCGTTCTCTTATTAAGCAATTTATGAAGAAACGTAATATACAACCTTGAGTGCCAACTTTCTGGTGAGCCAGGGCCTCTTTAATACTTTCAGGATTTTCCCCAGTCTGGATAAAATGATATATTCTATCTAGGTGTTCAGTCATTCCTGGAAATAACACTAGGTAATCTGCAACTTTTCGTAAGCGTAGTGATGCTAACAACATTCTATCGTCTTTACCGGGTACTGGATCATATCTGCAAATTGGAAGGGGTTCTTTAAGCATGTCTAAACGTGGTGTTTGGGGTGTACGTTGCTTCATTATGTCCCTAAGGTTCAATCTGTGTGTTGATGGCGGAGTCTGGAGGCCTCCTGTCGCACCTCCTGAGACGGAGGCTTGAAAATTGTGTGTCTGTGGAGTCGGTATCTGTACCTGAACTTGTCTCTTATTAGGATCAGGCGTAAACGGATTTAGTATATTAATCTTAGATGTGGGAAGTGGTGGAGGTGGAGGAGCAGGTGGAGCAGGCTGTCGAACGGGTGAACTTTGTTGCGGTAATGGCGGGACATTGTCTTGGAGTGGGTTGCCACCTCCGTCACCGTCAGTAGGCGGTACGTGGGCACGTGAATTGGTGTAAGCGGGAGCTACATCGTCTAGATAGGAAGCAAGGAATATGTCTTTGGTGGTCCTGTGACTTACTTTAGTTGGAACCAATGGTGGCGGCAGATCTTTCGGTATTTCTGAAGTGGCTTTAGGCAAACCCTCGGCCACAAAGTACATGCCATTTGCAAGAGTGTTTCGCATGCGGTCTACTTGTTCTGCTTTTACTCGGATCCCTTCATTAACTAATTCGTTTTCTCGGACTTCATCCGACTCTTCTCTATGTTTATCTTCTTTTCGGAGTGCTTTTTCGGCACGTTTATGTGATTCTTTACGCCACAATTCTATGGCATCTTTCTGGGATTGTCTGGCTTTCTTTTTCCATAACGCTTCTTCTACTCTCAAGATGCACTCGGCATCCCATGTTCCTGTAACGGGCCACCTGTGTCTCTCTTCTAGGTGCTTGGTATAATCGGCCCATAAATCTAGGTACAGTATGGCATCTAAGCCATGCTTATGGTACATAAAATTTCCAGGAGTGTCCCTAGGGGGGACAGGAATTTCTTCCTCTAGTATCCCTTTCCTAGTTCCTATCTGTCTTAATTTATTGAAAAACGGCATCTTGTTACTTAGTACTGGATACTCGATACTTGTTACTTACTCTGAACACAGCTAGTTACACAAAAACACAGTAATGTACATCAAACAATCACTCATACCACGACATTAATCACATGAAAACATTTTGAACACATATGACTACCCTTGATACTAGATGTACTGCTAAACAGTACAGATACACTGTCGAGAACAGTGCAAGAACTTGAATGCCTGATGTACTGCTAAACAGTACAGATACACTGTCTAAAACAGTGCAGACCGTGTTTGTGTACCCAAACCCGTCTTTACCGGATACATAAATGCACCCGTCTAGATGCGTCCCCAGCAATGGTACTCACCGGGAAGCACGGAACAGAAGGCCTCGGAAAACTCGACTGGACTGGACCGGACTGGACTCACCTCGACTCGATACGTGAATACTTCAGAACTGGTGGGCCTCTTGACACCTCGGACCTTGCTTCTTTCGGCTAGGCTCTGGTCGGGATCCTCCGCACTCCTCACCGCCTCGTCTGGGTGCTGATCGCAGTCTCCGTCACCTCCGTAGGCCTGAGGGAGATACAGGAAATCCTGCGGGTACGCGTAATTGTCCGTCTTGACTTATGGCAGGGGGCAAAGGTTGCAACGCACCAACCGGCGCGTGGGGTGGGGGAGGGGTCCCTATTCGGGCGCCAAAATAATGTGGTAAATATTTAATTACCGTCCTAATTTCTATGCAGGTAAGTACTAAAAATAGAATAACTCAATCGGAAAGAAAGACGCAGAGTCCGTGGTGTTAGAGTTCTTAGGGGTTTTATTCCTTAAAAAGGAATGGTTCTTGAACCGGATATCGGGTTCCTGACACCACTGGGGTTCAGGAAGGGATAGAGCAATGCTTTATTGACAATACATAACTTTTATACTCAAATCATATAATGGAAACCAATACAGTAGGCGTAACAGCTGAGAGAAACAAGATAAGAGCACACACGTGTTAGCAATACGTAATCAGAAGGCGTGAACTAGGCGTGAACATAGAGGTGTGTGCTAGAAACGTCACATGAAAGTGTCACAAGTGGGTGGGTACATAGCAGAATCTTTGCAATGTCAGCAGAAATCTGAGATCTGGATGCGCGCGCAGCTGCATGACGTGTGATTGACGTGAAGCTGGAGGGTGCAGGGGACTTGACATTTACACTAGAGGAAAAAGACAGAAGTCTGGCATGTCAGATCAACTTGTTCCTATATCATATCTGATATCTGATGTTTGGGAACCATGTTATCTAGAGGGAAAGGTCTCTTGGGCAGAGGCTATTCTATACTGACTGTGAGTGCGTGTATAAGCGTCTACGTGTCTGCATGAGATGCGAGGGGGCATGGGCCTACCATGGTAACAGGAGCTATGAATTACTTGCACGGAGACAGTAAGGCCGGGCCCTTTGCTCTGCAGCTGGAAGGATGTTTACTTGAACTAGTAGGCAGGAATGTATTTTCGAGGAGCGGAGCAGATAATTCGAAGGTTGAATACAGTCTTGGCAGGCAACAGGCTGAGCTAAGCGCCGTTAGCCGCACAGGGAGTAAGGCAGAGGTCACGGGTACAGAGGCAGGCCCAGGCTGAGACATTCAGAGTCAGAAGGCAGGAAAAGGCTCGATGGCAGAATTCAGGGCCTACTTCGCCAGAGCTGAAAAACGTGTAAAGTACACCACATAAAGACGTTGGCAAGGCATACTTAGGAACGGAATATTCAACCCGTTCAGGGTGGATCTGAAAGAGGACATGTTAACGTTGGACGCAAATGTATGTGCGTCTTCATAGCTGGCACAGGAGGGAAGTTACATGCACTTTAAGCTCGTACATGGAGACGGTGGGGTACACGTTAGGGAACATTTCTTGACCATAAAATTTATATTTCCTCAAACCACCACTGAAGAAAAACCGACCGTCCCAGCAAGGCCTGTCTGAATCCCAAAGCTTGGTGCTCTGGTCAGAGAAAAGATCATGGACAAGAAGGAATTTGGGCCTTCTTACAGACAACCAGTACCTGCCCTAGCAATCCGCGGATCAAGAACAGTATTACTGCCACCCCTTGCTGGTAAAAAGGAGAACAGGTTTGTGTCCATCGACCTGGTCAAACCACATTATGTGGCCGAACATAAGCAGTAGGACTTTGCCAATGTAGCAGATGCCCTAATTGGGCTACTATACAAGAGGTTCAAACTGGGAGAATCATCACCTTTGAAGAATCTGCAGTGCGAAATGAAGGGCTAAGCAACAATGCTATGGAACTTGTACCTCTTGAAACTCAAATAACAGTTCGTCAAGAAACACCTGTCTACAATGAAGTAGCATCCGACTACACAAATGTAACACGTGATCAAGTGGTTCCAGCGATTTCAACAAATCCTGATGCAATCCGAACAATTGACAGAACTGCCTCTGGCTAATTCATTAACTTGGATACTTTTTCCGAGGATCCCAGCGAACCTGAAACAACGCCAGTAAAAAGAACTTTGAAAGAACAAGCAACAGAACTTTTTTTATCACCTGGAAAAGACTTAACTGGTTTCACCATGGATTGAACTTTGTATTGTGTTGGGTGTACTTTTTCTTCTAATTTGGTTGACTCTGGTGATAACTTTGGGAATGCTGATAAATGGAAGATATCTAAAAATGGACGCAACAAGTAAGAGCATCAACTTACTCCTCAAGCCACACAAATCATCTCAGCGTGAACGGAGAGACTTGTTTGTCATCAGTGAACATCACAGCCGTTCCTATACCAGGGGGCATAGCTTGGGACAGAACTGATGATGAAATTTTTGACCCTACAGAGCTGTTGAAGATTCCACACCAGTTCAAGATTTCCTTGAATTACTTTGTTTCATCTAGTACCTTTTCTGATGATTGGGAATTCGAGACTGTTAATAATATGATGTCAGACCTAGACATGGTTGCAGTATGCACTAATCATGAATATTTAGAAGGTTCATCAGACTATGAACAAATGTATTGTTATAATCAGGATGGTCATCATTTCTTGCACAAAACTGCAAACCCTAAAAATGTAGTTATGTATAACCAATGGGAACATTGTCCTATGCCACCAAAGGGTAGCTCAAAAACGGTTTTTAGAAAGTTTCCGTACTTTTCAGGGTTCAATACATCCAATCCAGAATCATTTTACTTTAAAAATGTAAACAAAACAGGAATGAAAATTATGTTGACAAATACCAAACAAATGTATTCTGCAGCCTTTTATGCTCAATTGTCTAAATTAGGTTTCGACTATATTGAGACAAAAACTGTCTGGGGCAGAAAAGATTGGCAAGTGCAGGGGATAGAAGCTTTATTTAGAGCCTGCATCATCCCAGAGCAAATTATGTTTTTGAATAACACTGTCCAACAAACATCTTGTCTTGGATTAACCAAGATAAAAGACCTAAACTATCCGTCCATTCCTACACCTACATCTGTTAGTGATAACACTTCAGGGGGGAGGTCGACATACATACTATTTTGCATCACAACAGAACAGATCCAGATTGGAAAAAATGGTTAATCTGGCCCACAGACACAAACAACTGTCAAGATAGACTCCTTAATAAATCACGGGGGTTCAAATTCACTAGGCCAGATCCAAGATATGTTCAGAGACAGCATCTAGGAATAGTAACAACATACAGTGTAGGGAAGCTGTGCCTTGATTGGCTACATAAATCTAAACTTAAGGATGTTAAACAACACTTATCTTTACTTAAAGATGGAGCTGATCTTAGGGAATTATTGCTAGATGGCGCTGATCTTAGGGAATTCTTGCTAGGACCAAGAATACCGCTTCATAAACGTTTTATATATGCTGGTATCTATGCTGCAAATGATGAAGCATGGAAGATTACGCAAGCAGACACTGCAGAAAGAATACAAGAAATTGATCGTATTCATTCAGAGAAAACTCTCTCTGTAGTTGACAATGGGTTAACGACTCTGTTGTCCAGTATATATTCTTTGGACAGCATAGTGTCTTCTGCCATAGACATCATGGAACAGGACTTGGTCATGTTGCAACATGGAATGAATGAATACGTTTTTATAGAGCGCATGGCTACACTTACGTTCTATCATGCTATTAGGCTGGATGTTGCAAAACCTTTGTTCAGGCTATGTGCCTTGGCGTTTAATCAATACTACATCACAGTTTTCAGAATTCAATCTCACTGATAAACAGATCAAATTGGCACAAAGAAGAGCAGACTATACGTTGCTGAGCATTGAAAAACTGGAAAGATTGCCATTTACTGTCGCTGAAAAGCCAGCTACAAAATAGATTTTACACGGAACAATCACTCTGCCTGTTACAATTTTCCGATTTCAGGATTGCCTAAAACACATACCAGCAGGCACATATGAAAGGTTGGGTAAAGAATACATCAAGACATCTTAGGAATTACCGTACACTTACAGATGTTGGAGTGGGGGTCGTGAAGTGTTTGTTAGCGGGAAAAACTGTGAAAACGCACTAAGCGGTTCCCTCCTTTGTCAGGTTATAAGCCTACATGGAGCAGGCAATGGTTCCTTTAACAACGTATTCTGCCACCTGCAAGATTCTCCGGCTGAGGTGATTGATCCACTTTTTGGACAACTTTCAAATGGAAGTTACATTATGTGGAGCGATCACAGCTGCTGTGGCATGTTGCCAGGAATACCATATCTAGTAACTGTGTCAGCCAGGGGCACTTGCTGTATGCAAGTATTGTTTCCTAAAACCAAGCCAGACCGGGAGTCACCTTTATGTCCTTCAATGAACATGTCTTCTATAAGAATTGATACTTTAAGCAGAATGAAAGCCATTCTTTTGCAAAAAACTATGCCACTGACCTCGGCCAAAGAAACATATGATATGCAAGTCGCAAGGACTTCTGCAGAGATACATGCCCTCTTAACTACACATTGCCCAATACATTTCTCGGAAATATTAAATCGTATTTTAAACATGTCTGATACGAGTGGTATTGTACATGCATTTAAGACAGTATTTTCTGGAATGTTAGCACCTTTTGAAGCAGTTTTAGGAATATTTCCAAACTTCGTGCACTATGTGTTTGGCGGATTGCCTCTCATTTTGGGACTCGCTGCAGGGATACTACTTTTGCTCCTGTTGCTGCGATATGGCAAGTCATTCCACAAGCGACACCCAGTTCACTATGGAGACAACTCTACTGGCGATGAAGTGTTGTTGTGTAGGAATCTAGGACCCTAGTGTAATTTTCCAGATTCATGCCTATATATAGATATAAATTACCCGATCCTTATATAGGCATAGAAATCATTACCATATTTAGACTGAGCCTATGCATCCCAAATACGGCATGGCTGCTTCCACTAAGTTCCGAGAATCAACAACGATTTCTTAGAAAAACCCGCCTTCAGCAGCTAGGGACTTCGCCTTGCCTGAATACTAATTTATCTAGGAAATCATGGAGTTTTCAAAGAACTGAGTCTTTGATGACGTTATTATATCCAATCATACGTCAAACTCGGCACCTTCAAGGTATACATATGCCTACATTTGCCCAGACAAACACACAGTGGTTTGGAGCAGATCGACTAACTACTTGCCCGATGCCCTGCAGCAGCAAGTGCCGAAGGAAGCCGACCCTCCAGCTGACGCACTAAGAGACGCTGTCTTTTCTCCTGCTGAGAAATCCAGCTACAGTGTTCCCGGGCTACCCTTGCGGGTTACTGGGAAATCGAGTCCTGAGAAAGAGATACAAGACCTCCTTCATTCTTAAACCAAGGTACAGAGCTGATTAGACCCTTAGAGAATTCGTGGAATAGATTCTTGGCAAAAAATACTAAACTTAAGCTACACCTCACTTACTTCTTCCCTTGTACTAAACTTAGGTTAGGTACACTGGGGTAGACGTATTTTAGAAGCACCAGTTGAGTACTTTTAGACATTATTTTATCACTGTATGTATTTTATGCATTTTAGGTATTTCATGGCTTAGAAACCATATCATGCTTTTACAGTACTACTTTATAATGCTTATCGTATTATATACCTTGTACTTTTTAACCAGTATTACGATTGTAGCAGTACATTTCTTATGCTTGAGAAAGAAGACTGTTCAATAAATACTTTTCATTGAAAACGGCTATCTCTCTATTTTCTCAAAACCTCTGGTGAAACGAAGCATGCACGATTGACTGAGTAAAATATCTATCTATTGTTTCGACGACTCTAGAGATTGATTTCTTATTCTTGGGAAACAAAGTTGTCATGTTTATGCGGTTGTCAGAAACTAATCCCTTCTTGTGAGTTCGAGAAAGTTTCTAGTGACCTCTGAGCTAGCTGGCACTCACAATTAAGTTTAATATATTCGATAGAGACCTAGTCGACCTCAGTCCTACGTCTAAACTATAGTATATATTATTCCAATGCGCAGAGCCTATTGGGAATATAGGAACTACACTACATGGCGCCCAACGTTTGGTAAGGTGATAATTTAACGCTAGTTACTAGAGTAACTCAGTCGTGCTTTTCACACAGACCGCTTTTATCCCATAAAATACTCCAATAGACATCTGGAGTGGGTGAAAGGATAATATCTGCCAAAACTGAGTAGGACGAAAATCCTATGCATTAGTTTTTGGTTTGTTCAACGTTGAAGGATACAGTGTTCCAAAATATTGTGCACCTAATCTTTGTTTCCTTGAAACTTGTTCTGCAAACTCTTCAGTCAGTAAAAGAATTAATAGTGACGAAGAATTAGCTGTGGCAGCAACACAAGCAGTTTTAGATGACAGAAATCGGCTACAAAATGACCTGGATGCTATAATCATCCCGGTAAATGTAAGGAAAACTATAACTTACAAACTCATAAATAATGGAGTATCATCGAGAGGTGGAAAAGTAATATTTGTTATAGAGGCACATCAATATCGGCAGACAGAGGTATTTTATTCATGGATTCACTTTCCTACAGCAGATGGAGAGACACACGAGTTCCACTACTACAAAGTAGAGGAACCTCCAGAGGAATACGTTCCTTACGAGGATGTTGAAATTCCATTAACTTACCAAGAGCATCAGCTCTGGTTTAAAGGCACCCTACAACATAAAAATCACATAATTCAGGCTCGGTCCACTAGGTAGACCAGGAGCAACATGGCCGGTACTAGCCAGCTATACACCACATCCTAACATTGAAAGAATGACAGGTCCAGAACTGTTAGTCCAACTAAAACAGTTAATTAAAATACGTAGACAATTGGTTCAATATTTCATGCAGACTTTAACAGTTCAACCTACTGTGAGGATTCCACAGCACACCCCTCACCAGGGGAACACAAATAAAATCACACTACAGACTATACAATTAGTCATTGGTAAATTGCCCGCAAAAAGGGAACAAATTCCTTTTTGGCTAGAATAGAAAAAATCACTCAGATAGAGGCAGTATTCCCTGATAGTACACCTCATGAGAAACACAGAATTCTGACAATCTGTTAACCAATGGGGATAGCACCACATGTGGAGGACTGTGACACTTGGGGTACAGTCTATTCTTCAATCTACACAAAAACACATGGTGTTCCGTCTATGACGGTAATACCAGACGTTCTGAGACAGATTCAAAATGAATACGTTCCCGAACCAGCATTAAATCTGGGTATGAAATTACTGAAACATTTCAAACAGGCCTTGGCTATACTATTAGCCAACATTAAAGGTGAAGCAGCATCCCTGGCAATCCACCAAAAACTAAAAGAAACAGATATAACAGACCAACCATATGAGCTTGCAAGAATTATTGAAAAATCATATGAAGAACTGGGAAGAGATAGTTTGGGTGGTAAACCATTAAAACCCCAAACCAACAGAAAATCCTGAAAACGTTTTTATCAAAAATTATCTCACTACTCCTAAAAAGAAGTGGGAAAATACTAAACAGATACTTTTTAAAGAGATACGTTCTCAGTCCAGAGGAAGATCTCCCAAACGGGAGCCCTCTGAAAAGAGGTATAACCTCAGAAATAGGGATAATTTGAGAAAACCTGACAGAGATCAAGATACTGATACAAGTTCCTCTCGTACCTTTCAGACTTCCTCGCAGAAATCCGAGAGGAGAGGACGATCAGAACAAAAAGAAGAACGCATGAAGTCCAAAGACGAAGAGCACGTTACAAAAAATAAGAAAACCCAATTCACCAAAAAGAAGGCAGCAAGCGTAAAGATCAGACATGCAGAGGATCTTGAGGACACAACTCAAGAACCGGGAGTGGGCCCAGACAATGCTAGACAGCGCAGCAGAAGTGACCATAGCTCGCAAGATCCTGAAGGATCGTCTGGAGACAGTGGACTTGAATGAATCGATTCAAATTGAAACTGCCGACACCAGGGTTAGTGTACCCCACAAGTTATATGAGATAACACTGCGGATGGAGGGGGCCATACCTAGAAAAATAAAAGCACTATTTTGGGAGAAGCTTTTTAAAGGTTATGACATTCTTCTAGCTAAACAAGACTGGCCACCTGAATGTGTCAGGGAGTGCCCACATGGTGAAGAGATAATTATGCCAGCCTTCTCAAATCATATTCCTATTCATAAAAAATATACCTATGCCAGAAAATGGGCAGTAGCTCAGGCTCCAGCATTATATAAAAATCACGTAGGATGGGAAGAGGATTCTCCTCACCATAAAATCCAGTTGAAAAATCAGCCTACTACACAAAGGCAGTATCCAGTTAAGCAAGAAGCGAAAAAACAAGTCAGGGAGATTTTAAATCAACTTGAATACCAAGGGGTTATTGAAACATGCACCTCGTCAATGAACAATCCTTTGTTTCCTGTCTCCAAACCAGACAATTCATATTGTCTAGTTTTGGACTACAGACATCTAAACTCTTGTTGCAAAACATTTGCAGTACAAAATGCACATAGTGCAGCATTAACATCGTAAAGAAGAAATATAAAACCACATTAGATATTTAACATTGCACCTGAAAGCAGGCATTTGACCGTTTTCTCAATTATGGGGACACAGCGACAATTTTGCCGTTTCCCCCATGGATTCAAGAATAGACCAGGGTTATTTTCAGCTAGGGTAACAGAGTTACTACAAACGTATGATGATGAGGCATTATCTTATGTCGATGAAATGTATCTTACAGACGACGATTTGGAAGCGCACTTGAAAAGAGGGAACACTATAATACTTGGGTTCGCTTCCGAAGGGTACAAATTCAATTTTAAGAAATCACGAATTGCCCACCTCAACGTCCTATTCTTAAGATACGAACTTTCAAGTGAAGGTAAAAGCCTGGCAGCCAACTCCCTAGAGAAATGTGCGCTGCTCCAACCTCCAAAGACACTGAAAAACTTACAGTCAATTCTAGGTTTCCTGAATTTTGGAAGAACTTATGTTCTAAATTACGTAGAAAGGGTTAAACCTATCTACGAACTAATCAAACGTGATTTCAAACCAACAAATTGGACTCAAAACCAAACAGAAATTTTGAGTTCAGTGCAAACAGACATGTTAGCAAAAACACAGTTAGAGACATACGACAATGTGCACAATCTTGTGATCCAAATCATCCGAAGGAGATGCGGATTCACGTACCTGACTTTTAATGAAGGTGAAAAGGTACCAATAGCATACAAACCACACTTGTACACACAAGCTGAAATAAAATTCACTTCAATAGAAAAAATTCTGACAGTGTTTCAAACTGCAGTAGCAAAAGAGAGAGCTCTCGCGCAGGGAAAACGTATAATGATCGTTACACCTGTACCTGCCTTAGAGGCAGTGACGAAAGCAAGCATTCCCTATGCTAAAGCTTTACATCCGAGATGGATTCAATGGGTTAACTCTCTTGCTGCAACAGATGTTGAATACGTCTTTGACCCCTATTTGAAGACACAAGAATTCCTACAATACGAACACAAATGTCCTCTGGCGACTGAAATTCTGCCTCTAGAACATTACGGATGTATAATCTATACAGACGGATCAGCACAGCCCGCAATTGGGGGTAAACAAGCCTATTGTGCTGCGTGCGCGATTGTTAAAGGTCGCTGGCATGAAGGTAAACTCAGACAAATGGTCACTAAAACTCAATCACTCGTAGTCTGTACAGCTTAGCGAGCTGAACTACAGGCTTTCAAGATGTCGCTTGAAAAAAACGATCGCAAATTCCCCACACTAATAGTGTGCGATTCATATTACTGCGTCCAGTCTTACAACGAATACCTGCAAAACTGGGTTCAAAATGGTTTCAAAGACGCGAAAGGTGGCACGATTAAGCTCAAAATGCTTTGGGAACAAATAGATCTTTTACAGAAAGAATTACAAAAGACTCACGTGAGTCATCAACGTGATGGCATTCACATGCAGGGAATTCATTGGCTGACGAGGCCGCAAAGGCAGCTGTGCAAATGGCTTCCGTAGCTGCAATCACTCGTTCAAAAACTAAAATAGACAGCGAAAAAATGCAAGCTGTCACTGCTTCAGTAAAAGGCAGTGGTAAGACACTCCCAAAAGGTTTTCCAGTAAAGTACTCATATATAACTGTTTGCGAATAATGTTCCTTTTGCTCGAATCCCTGGAGTGGGGGATAGGGCAATTCCAAACATGGAACATAGGTTAGGACTGATCTTAGCAGCACACAAAGGACTTGCTTCTGCACACGCAAGAATTTCTGCCACAGTGTAATTATTAAAACAGAGATACTGATGGCCACACATGAGGAAACAAACCAGAAACTATGTTTACGAAATATGCCAAAAGATGAAACCATGAATTACCATTTCGTTGCTGAGACGCCTGAATACTCCTGGGGCACACTTTGAGCCCGCCTGCATTGTCGCCAAGCCCGCACTGCTGTTCATGGTCTCCTCCTGCCGCCGCAGCTACCGAGTGGAACACAACTACCAGCAGCATCTCTGGCCAGAAGCCGCTAACACCCGCGCCAGGAGGCGCTTAAATTTACTTACATCCCCGGCGGAGCGGGGGTTTTACCATTTCATTGCTGAGACGCCTGCATACTCCTGGGGCACACCTTTGAGCCCGCCTGCATTGTCGCCAAGCCCACACTGCGGTTCACGGTCTCCTCCTGCCGCCGCAGCTCCATAGCATCAGAGGTTGGCCGCAGTGGGGGGGAGACCGAGGGGACCAAAACTACCAGCAGCATCTGCGGCCGGAAGCCGCCAACACCCGCTCCAGGAGGCGCTTAAATTTTCTGACATCCCCGGCGAAGCGGGGGTTTTACCATTTCATTGCTGAGACACCTGCATTTTCCTGGGGCACACCTTTGAGCCCGCCTGCATTGTCGCCAAGCCCGCACTGCTGTTCACGGTCTCCTCCTGCCGCCACAGCTCCATAGCATCAGAGCGCGGCCACAGTGGGGGGGAGACCGAGGGGACCACAACTACCAGCAGCACCTGCGGCCGGAAGCCGCTAACAACCGCTCCAGGAGGCGCTTAAATTTACTGACATCCCCGGCGGAGCGGGAGTTTTACCATTTCGTTGCTGAGATGCCTGCATACTCGTGGGGCACACCTTTGAGCCCGTCTGCATTGTCGCCAAGCCATCACTGCTGTTCACGGTCTCCTCCTGCCGCCGCAGCTCCATAGCATCAGAGCGTGGCCGCAGTGGGGGGGAGACCAAGGGGACGACAACTACCAGCAGCATCTGCGGCCGGAAGCCGCTAACACCCGCGCCAAGAGGTGCTTAAATTTACTTACATCCCCGGTGGAGCGGGGTTTTACCATTTAGTTGCTGAGATGACTGCATACTCCTGGGGCACACCTTTGAGCTCACCTGCATTGTCGCCAAGCCCGCATTGCTGTTCACGGTCTCCTCCTGCCGCCGCAGCTCCATAGCATCAGAGCGAGGCCACAGTGAGGGGGAGACCGAGGGGAACACAACTACCAGCAGCATCTGTGGCCGGAAGCCGCTAACACCCGCGCCAAGAGGCGCTTAAATTTACTTACATCCCCGGTGGAGCGGGGTTTTACCATTTAGTTGCTGAGATGACTGCATACTCCTGGAGCACACCTTTGAGCCCGCCTGCATTGTCGCCAAGCCCGCACTGCTGTTCACGGTCTCCCCCTGCCGCTGCAGCTCCATAGCATCAGAGCGCGGCCGCAGTCGGGGGGAGACCGAGGGGACCACAACTACCAGCAGTATCTGCGGCCGGAAGCCGCTAACACCCGCGCCAGGAGGCGCTTAAATTTACTGACATTCCCGGCGGAGCGGGGGTTTTACCATTTCATTGCTGAGACGCCTGCATACTCCAGGGGCACACCTTTGAGCCCGCCTGCATTGTCGCCAAGCCCGCACTGCTGTTCACGGTCTCCTCCTGCGGCCGCAGCTTCATAGCATCAGAGCGCGGCCGCAGTGGGGGGGGGAGACCGAGGGGAACACAACTACCAGCAGCATCTGTGGCTGGAAGCCGCTAACACCCGCGCCAGGAGGTGCTGAAATTTTCTGACATCCCAGCGGAGCGGGGGTTTTACCATTTTGTTGCTGAGACGCCTGCATACTCCTGGGGCACACCTTTGAGCCCACCTGCCTTATCGCCAAGCCCGCACTGCTGTTCACGTTATCCTCCTACCGCCGCAGCTCCATAGCATCAGAACGCAGCCGCAGTGGGGTGGAGACCGAGGGGACCACAACTACCAGCAGCATCTGCGGCCGGAAGCCGCTAACACCCGCGCCAGGAGGCGCTTAAATTTACTGACATCCCGTGCGTCGCGGGAGCGCGCAGGAGGGTCCCGGGAGAAGCCCAGGACAAGGGCGGGACCATCCAAGGCCGTCACAGGCCGGAGGAGGCCGGGCTGGGCCCACCCTCTGTCACTTGCAAAACGGGACACACTGGCTAGAAGGTACTGTTATTATCACTTGTAGTGTATGTACGATCGTTGATCGCTTATATATACACTATCTACTGCTGTCATTATGAGGGGGCGTTGAGAAGCATCTGACAATGAGTAAACGTAAGGGTGCAGCGGGAACACTGGATGACTTTCTAGTAAGGGCTGACAATTATCTAACAGACAAAATTGAGCTCACTGTACGGCTCTTGTCTCTGGATGCATTAACTGCTGAAAGACGTGCATCCCTGGATGTATTAAATCAGGGTGACATTCTTTACCCTCGGCTTTCTTTAACGCCGAACTTACAGCCACTGTCAAGGCACCGCCCTCTCCAACGTCAACGTTACTGATCATGGATACTCCATCCACTGCTCCACCTAATGGGCCAAATCTTGCAGTTCGGGCACGCGCCCCCAAAACTATGGCCTCAACAAAGCTACAGGAGCCTGCAGCAAAACGGAAACAAGTTGTTCCCCCTATCTTAAATAAACCCAAAATCCCTTCTAAAACCACAAGAAGCACTGTTTCTCCTACACCCACATTGACCACCTCCACTATTGGTACCCAGACTGATGTTGCACCACTTCCATGGATGATCTGGAACGGTTATTCACTTCAGGGCCCGTCACAAAAAATCACACACACTGTGCTTCTCCTCCAATTATTGATCATACCACGGTGACCAAGGCAGTTAGTGCCAGTAAATTATTTATTAACAGTCAGGATGGCACTATCCTAAAACCTACTACTGCTCCTGGTCCTGGGCTGGATGATTGCAATAAACAGCCCCCATCCTTGATACCTTTTAATGTCGGGGGTCTAAGGATAGACTAACCAACACAAGAGTGTTGCCCATCTGTAAACACCCTAATACTGATGTCTTGAACCTTCCCCCGGCCTCTTGTCCCTATGTTTTGGTTTTGGCAGGTGTTCCTTGTTTATCACCCAATGGGAGGGAGTCATGGGTCGATCTGCGGAATAAGTGCATGGATTGGCTCAAGAAACACAAAGGCTTCAATCCTGCTAACTTGCATGAAATACTAATGGTGCGCAGAGTCGGGTAGGTTGGTTTGTCCCCTAAAAACATCACGGGGGAATATATTGTTCTTAATTTTAGTAAACCCCAGATGGTGCGTAATGTTCTTTCTTCGCGGGAGCAACTTTCAGGCCATGTACTGATATTTGCGCCCTTCCTCTGGGCTACTTTTATAAACCGCCCACCCGTCCGCATCTTAATACACCTGCAGATTTACCTTTGGTTAACCGCTTCTCTGCTCTGTCAGAATTGGATATTCCTGGCTGACAATCATCCTCACAAATCCATCATATAGAGCATGTAACTGCCCCCCCTTCTTTATTCTTACCTCTGTATTCTAATAACTCACCAAGACCGACTAGAACAATGGGAGCTAATGATCTAAAAGTCCTGACCTGGAATATCTCCGGCCTTCAAGCCAGGTTAGAAGACATGGAGTGGCTTAGCCTGGTAAACCAGCAGGACACTGTGATGTTCCAAGAGACTTGGGCACACAAGAGTTGCACCTTAATGGGTTCCAATGCCATAATACCCTAGCTGCCAAATCAAGATTGAGCCGCCCTTCTGGCGGTCTATCAACTTGGATTAACATTTCAGCTAGTGGGTGTGTCAAGAATATACCTACCAATAATTTGCATTTCCAAGCTTTTCTATTTAAACGGAAAGCCTAATTTTTCCTGATTCATTTTTATAGCAATGATTTTAATACTTCCCCTAATAGGAATTTTATTGATTTATTTAATTTCATCACTAATTTAGAGTCCAGGAAAGACTTTGACAAGACACATGGCATTTTGCTGCGTGGAGATTTCAATGCTGGGCTTAATAGGTGTGGCCCCGCATAATAGGCCAAATGGGCAGGGTACTCCTTGCCAAAGGGGCACTGAATTGCTCTCCTTCATAAATACTCACAACCTGCAAAATGTCATGGACACTGTTGCCAATTTTGCCTTTAATGCCCAGCTAGTGCCAACTTTCAGAGGCAGGGGGTGTTCCTCAATTATTGATTACTTCTTTGCCTCACCCTGAATAGCTGATTGCCTATTGGATGGTGCTTTCATTCCAATGAGCCAAGGGGACCACAACCCCATTAGGGGTGTTATGAGCCTGGAATCACGGCCCATCTTTAATAAGGAGTGTGGCGCTAGGAACCTTTCACCCACCACAGATAAACTTAGAATCAGATGGCGGGGTATTAACATTAGGGAACCGTTTCATGCCCTAGTTAGAGACAATTTATATCTCTTCAATTCATGCTTATCAGATAAGGCTTTGCATCCCAAGGCCGTCTGTGATTTTGTCAAGATTTGCGTAGCCTCTAAAACCTTATTATCTGCACCTCATAGGGACACTAAACCAGGCCCCAGATGGTTTAACCACGAGTGTTCAGAGGCAAACAGGGGTCTACGAAGGGCACTGTCTTTTAAACCATACTGTCCCGTCGAAGTAAGAGAAGCAAGACGCAGGTACAAAGCTACTGTAAACAAAAGTAAAACAGAGATTTTAGAAGGTCGCTGGGCCGCTTTGGCCAGAGCTGCTGATATAAAGAAGAGAAATATCTTTTGGACAGCTGTCAAAGACCTACGCTCCTCTGGACAGCTCATGACCCCGATTAGTTGCTCCATCACAGGCAAAGCCTGGGTTAATCATTTTAATGCCATCTATGCCGCCCCCCTTTCGGATCCGGCTCCACTGTCCTTCTGCCACCCAACAAGGGTTGATATAACTTTGTCTGAGGTAGAAGATGGCATTAACCAGAGCGTGGGGAATAAGGCACCGGGCCCTGATGGTTTACCCATTGATATTATTAAATTGAATCCAGATGTCTGGGCTCTGCTTCTTTTAAATGTTTTTAACAATCTCACTGTTGCTCCCCTCCCTTGCACTTGGTCAACAAGCATTATCGTCCCTATTTTTAAAAAGGGAGATCGTTCCCAACCAAGCTGTTACAGGCCCATCTCCCTTATTGATAATACCCTACAAATTCTTGGCAGGATCCTATATAATAAGATTCTGTGTTGGACTGAGGACAATGGTATTCTGGAACGCTGCCAACTAGGTTTCCGCAATAGGGTCGGAACCATTGAGCAGTGTCTCAATTTAAACCTAATTCTGGGGAAATACAACATTGCACGCAGATCGCCAGTATATCTCGCATTTATGGACTTGTCCTCTGCGTTCGATTTTGTCAACAGATCGAAACTTTGGACAGCCCTCTTGAATTACGGTCTAGACGAGCCCCTTGTGCATTTCCTGGCTTATTTGCACAAAGATGTGAACGCTTGCGTCAGAATTGGCCAGGAGGGCGAAGTTACAAATACTTTTAAAGTCCAAAGAGGGGTTAGACAAGGATGTGTTTTAGCCCCTCTTCTTTTTATCATTTATATTAATGGTCTTCATTAAAGCCTTATCCCCCTTTCCCACGATGTCCCGAAAATTATGGGCAATTCCCTCCCCATTCTGCTTTACGCAGATGATGCGGTCCTCATGGGCCGCACTCCGAATGCTTTACGCATTCTGGTGAAGGGATTTGTCGATTTTATGGAGTCCCTCGACTTAGAAACCAACTTCAAGAAATCCTTTATTATGTCCTATGGCCCCAATAAACGACAGTTAGGTAGTATTTCGGCAGGCGCAGACAAACTGCGGCCCACTAATAGCTTTCCCTATTTAGGGGTGGTCTTTGCTGCGAACAACTCCTGGATTGAATACATTGCTCACTCCAGGGGTAGGTTCTCAAAGGCCATTAACTCAATTCTTAGCCTACCCTGCTCTAAACTAACCCTGGGCGGAGTTGGCGGAGTGGGGCTTCGCGGAGCTACGCGAAGTGGGCGAGAAACTACGCCCACCTCGGCACTCCGCGTAGCCCCACTCCGCAAACACCACTGGCCGCCAGCCCCGCCACCCGCCTCCCTCCCGCCCTCCCTAAATACTTTAAATTAAAGGAGACAAATAATTTAAAATGCACTTACCTTGCCCGCCGCTGCCCGCCGCGTCCCCGGGGCTCGCTATCTTCCGTCTTCCGTCTTCTTTATTAATGCGCATGCGCGGGCGGCCGCGCATGCGCATTTCTCACGAGAAAATGCGCATGCGCGGCCGTCCGCGCATGCGCATTAATAAAGAAGACGGAAGACGGAAGATAGCGAGCCCCGGGGACGCGGCGGGCAGCGGCGGGCAAGGTAAGTGCATTTTAAATTATTTGTCTCCTTTAATTTAAAGTATTTAGGGAGGGCGGGAGGGAGGCGGGTGGCGGCCAGCTACGCTCCGTCTGCGGAGCGTGCGTAGTGCCGCCTGGCTACGCCCGCTCCGCAAAATGCGGAGTAGGCGGCACTACGCACACTCCGTGCACGGAGCGTAGCTGGCCGCCCACCCCTACTCTAAACACACTGGCACTTTATCTGCTATCTTAAAAATTTATAAAGCCCAGTGTACCCCCGTTGCCACTTATGGCGCAGAGGTTTGGGGTGTGGCCAAGTGTGGACCCATACAATTGGAAGAGAATAGATTTCTCAGGAAGATTCTCTGTGTCCCTATCTCTACTGCACAATATGTCTGTCACAAGGAGCTAAATTTGAATTTTATCGAGGACTTCATTCGTGCTTGCCCTGCCCTGTTTTGGCTTTCCATTTGGAAAAACCCAGCGGCATCACTCACCAGGGATATTATTACTGACTATCGGAACTGCAATAAATGTTTGGATATTCCCTGGCTCTCTGGAGTGTATAATAGTCTCTTTAGCATTAATTATGGCAATGTTTTTACTAAGCATATCGTAGATTTTCTCCCACACAAAAATGAAATAAGAAATGCTCTTTACACACTATATGATGAAGAAAGATCAAACCGGGAATCTCTTAAGATCACCGTTTCCACATATCTGGCTTTTTATTTCTTAACTTCGCCTACGCCTTATTATTTGACACTCCCGATGAGCCATTGGGTACGGGGATTATTATTCCACCTAAGGGCAGGCTCAATTAAATTTGCACTTTGTTTCCCTCTTGGCCATCAGAAAGAACTTGATTCCATGCCTTGCCCGTGTGATGGCTTGAGTGGTCAATCTGCGCTGCATTTTTTATTCTTTTGTAAATTTTATATGAAATATATTGAACTGTTTTTAATCTCGTATTTTAAAAAACTCAAACCTATTAGCTTGGAAAATGCATATCTGATGATATTAACTCTGGATAATGATGAACTTATATTTCGCACTAGCACTTTTTTGCGTACAGCCGTCCGAGCTAGACAGACCATGCTTGACCTATGAACTTGTATGTATTACGTGAACTTATGTTGCTTCTTTTTAACTGTTTTTTGTGACTTGTACTTTTATGGATACTTTGTTATCCAAATAAAGTTTAATTGAATTGAATTGAATTGAAAGTCTCTACTGTGAAACGTCCTGCGCAGATTCCCCTGTTAATTTCAAATAAACCATTAGCTTGCGTTTAACTGGACCACTGCGTTCCCTTACAGAGGGATGGTAGCTATAAATATATCATGGTCACAGTGGATTCGTGTTCAAGAATCATTTGGATGTGGCCTCAGTGCTCGGCTGACGCTCGAACTGTTATAAAAGATTTGCGAGTCTTTATCGGCAAATACTCAATCGGCACGCTACATTCTGACCAGGGTCCTGCGTTTAGCTCTCGAGCTTACAAAGAGGCCCTCGCTAGCTTGGACGTTGCATTGCGGTATTCTAGTCCCTTCCATCCTGAGGATAATGCGGTAGTGGAAAGAAAAAACCGTGACATAAGGCAATCCATAACAGCTAAGGTATTAGGTTCGGGTGATGGGTGGGTCAAACATCTAATAAGTGTCCAGCCTAGTCTTAACAATCTGCCAAGAAATTCACTGGGTGGAATCACTCCATATGAATTACTGTTTGGTACTAGAATGATAATCGAAGACCTCGATTGTCAGACTTCAGTGGTGGAACAAAAACCCTTTGATGTCAAAGATCGTTTGGCTGTTTTGCAGGACTTAAATGAAACAAGAAGAAGTCTGAGTAACACGATACAGAAGCCAACGACCACTGAAGAGAAACCACCTGTCCCAGCAAGACCTGTCTGGATTCCAAAGATTGGGGACCTAGTCAGGGAAAAGATTGCGGTAAAGAAGGAATTTGGGTCTTCTTACAGAAAAGCAGTACATGTCTTAGCAATCCACGGAACAAGATCAGTAGCACTACCGCCACTTGCTGGTAAAAGGGAGAACAGAGTTGTGTCCATCGACCTGGTAAAACCACATCATGTGGCCGATAATAAGTAGTAGGCCCAGTGGACTCTCAAGATGTATCAGACGACCAAATCTTGCTATAATCCAAGAGGTTCTAACTGAAAGACTTATCACCTTTGATAAACCTGCAGTAAGAAAAGAATGACTATGCAACAAAGCCATGGAACTTGTGCCTCTGGATACCCAAAAAACAGTTCGTCAAGAAACACCTGTCTACAATGATGTAGCATCTGAATATACAAATATGTGAAAGGAAGAAGCAGCTCCAAAGATTAATAACAATCCTGATGCAATTCCAACAATTGACAGAACTGCTTCTGGCTATTTTATCAACTTTTATAAATTTTCTGAGGATCCCAGTGAACCTGAAAATACGCCAGCAAATAAAACTTTCAAAGAAAAAATAACAGAACTCTTTCATCAACTTGAAAAAACATATCTGGTTTCTCCATGGGTTGAATTTTGGATTCTGTTACGTGTACTTTTTTCTCCTGCTCTGGCTCATACTGGTTTTAAGTTTGGGAAAAATGATAGCTGGAAAATATAGTACAATAGACAAAGCAAGTAAGAACATCAACTTGCTCCTGAAACCTCACAAATCATCTTATCGTGAAGGAAGAGACCTGTCATCAGTGAACATCACAGCCGTTCCTAAACTTGGTGGTATAGCATGGGACAGAACTGATTATGACATCTACGGCCGGGTGAAATTGCTGAAGTTTCTACACCAATTCAAGGTTTCTTTGAGTGACTTTGTATCACCGAGTACATTTTCTGATGATTGGGACTTTGAAACTGTTAACAACATGATGACAGATTTAGAAATGTTAGCAAATTTTACAGAATATGAATACTTATAGGGTTCATCAGATTATGAGCAAATGTATTGTTTTAATCATTATGGTCACCATTATCTGCATAAATCTGCAAACCCTAGTAATGTTATTACTTATATTCAATTCGAACATTGTCCAACGCCACCAAAGGGTAGCTCAAAAACATTTTATGAAAAGTTTCATTACTTCTCAGGGTTCAATGTTACAAATCCAGAAACATTTTATTTCAAAAATATGAATAAGACGGGAATGAAAATATTGTTGACCAACACAAAACAAATTTATTCTGCAAACTTTAATGCTCAGCTGTCTAATGTAATGTAATGTTTTGACTTTTGGAAAGACAACATTGAGACAAAAACTGTCTGGGGCATAAAAGACTGGCAGGTGCATGGCTTAGAAGCTCTGTTCAAAGCCTGCATTATACCAGAACAAATAATGTTTTTAAATGACACTGTTCAACAAACCTCTTGTCTTGGCCTGGCTAACATAAAAGATTTAAACAAACCGTCTATACCTAAACCCACATCTGACAGTAATGATACTACAGAAGAGGAGGTAGACGTACCTTATATTTTAAGACAAAACAGAACTAATCCTGATTGGAAAAAATGGTTAAACTGGCCCACAGACACGAATAACTGTCAAGATAGATTCCTGAATAAAGCACAAGGGTTCAAAGTGACTAGGCCAGATCCAAGATACTCCCAGAGACAACATCCAGGGATAGTAACTACTTACAGTTGAAGAAAGCTATGCCTTGAGTGGCTACAGAAATCTACACTTATTAACCTGTCTCTGTCCTCTGGTATAGTGTCCATTAGGTGGAAACAGGCTGTAGTCACACCTATCTTAAAGAAGGCTAACCTAGATCCTCTTAAACCTGAGAACTACTGCCCCATGTCTCTGTTGCCCTGGGCCACAAAAGTTGCTGAGGCCCATGTGAATGGTATCCTGGCAGACCATCTCGCCAGAGCTAACATCTTAGACCCCACCCAAAATGGGTTCCGTGCGGGCCACAGCACGGAGACAGCCCTACTTTCCATGGTCGAAAACCTGCGCTCTGTGCTTGACGCTGGTCGGACTGCGGCACTCGTGCTATTAGATCTGAGTGCCGCGTTCGACACGGTCTTGCACTGGATTTTACTTCAGCGACTCGAGGAAGTGGGAGTTAGGGGGTCTGCTCTGTGCTGGTTTCGGTCTTTCCTTACGGATAGATCGTTCCAGGTTGCGATTTCACCCGGCAAATCTAAATCTTACCCGTTGGCACTGGGGGTCCCACAGGGGTCATCACTGAGTCCCACTTTATTTAATCTCTACGTAAGACCGCTGGCTGCGGTCGTCAAGCGATGGGGCCTGACGATGGTCTCGTATGCCGACGACACGCAGCTGGCGGTCACGTTGAGTGGGGACTCGGATGTGGAGGCCCCCAGGTTCCGCGACGGTGTACGGGCTGTGGCTAATTGGATGAATTTGAACTGTCTCCAATTGAATACTAAGAAGACAGAGGTCATGGTGGTCGGAAAGCATGTGGGGCTGTGGAATGACAACAGGTGGCCTCCTGAACTGGCCATGACCCCTTCTCCAGTATCGGAGATAAAAAACCTTGGGGTCTGGCCCGACCCGGCACTCAGTTTTACTTGCCATACCAAGAAGGTGGCAGCTTCTTGCTATGGCATAATTAGAGGACTTAGGCCAATACTTACATTTTTTGATGCCCCCACCAGACAGCTGGTGGTTCAGGCATCAGTGCTATCCCGGCTGGATTATGCCAGCTCGCTTTTGGCGGGGACTAATCAGGCTGAACTCACCCGACTGCAGCGAGTGCAAAATGCTGCAGCCAGAGTAGTGGTCGGTCTGCCCAGGCGATGTCCGGTTTCTAAAACGCTGCACTCGCTTCATTGGCTTCCCGTAAGCCAGACGATTAAATTCAAGGTGCTCTGCCTGGCATTTAAAATCCTCAAGGGTATGTCCCCACAAATTCTGGCGAACCTTCTAACACCTTATGTCCCTTCGCGATCCTTGAGATCCTTGGGCCAGAACTTGACGGTGGTTCCGCGCTTCAGGCTGAGTAGAACTGGCGGCCGCTCCTTTCGAGTGTTAGCCGCGAAGTGGTGGAACTTCCTTCCTGCTGAGATTCGGGCAATTGATGATCTACTTCAGTTTAGGCGGGCCATTAAAACTTTCCTGTTTGTTTAATTTTTGATCGCTTCTTCTCTTTTATTGATGTTGTGTTGTGTTTACCTTCTCAGAGCGCCAGGACGCCCCTTCGCTGGGGCAGCTGTGCGCTGTACAAATAAAAATAACATAACATAACATAACTTCCAGAAATCAAACAACACTTATCTTTACCTAAAGAAGGTAATGATTTGCAAGACTTCTTAATGGGGCCTCGCAAACTACGTCACAAACGTTTCATATACGCCGGTATATATGCTGCGTACAATGAAGCTGAAATTACGCAAATGGAAGCTGCAGAAAGAATACGAGAAATTGATTGTATTAATTTAGAGAAAACTCTCTCTGTAGTGGACAATGGGTTAACAACTCTGCCCTCCAGAATATATTCTTTGGACAGCATTGTATCCTCTGCAATTGAAATAATAGAGCAGGACTTGCTAATGTTACAACATGGCCAGTCTCAATTACGCTCTATAATGCAGCTAGGCTGGACGTTACAAAATCTCTGTTCAGGCTACGTGCCATGGCGTCTAATCAACACAACGTCATTGTTTGCTGTATTTAACCTTACAACCTAGATAAACAAATCTCTCTGGCACAAAAAGGAGCAGACTTATGGTGCTGAGCATTGAAAAACTGGAAAGATTACCATTGACAGTTTCTGAGAAACCGGTCATAGAATTGATAATACATGGCACCATCACAATACCAGTGAGGATTTTCCAATTTCAGTATTGTCCACAGCATATACCAGCGGGCCTGTATGAAAGGTTGGGTAAAGAGTACATTAAGTCGACCTAGACTTTACCATACACACACAAATGTTGGAATGGGGGAGAAGAGGTATTCCTTAGTGGTAAAAATTGTAAGGACTCACTAAGTGGTACACTTTTGTGCCAAGGTATTAATGTTCACAGAGCCTGCGAAGGTTCTGCAAATAACCTTTCATGCCTCCTGCACGGTACACCCTCCACAGTGATAGAACCAATTTTCAGGCAGCTATCCAATGGCAGCTACGTTATGCTCAATGACCACAGCTGTTGTGGCATGTTGCCAGGAAAAGCGTATCTAGTTAGTGTGTCATCCAGGGTCACTTGTTGTATGCAAGTATTGTATCCAAAGAGAAAGACAGACAGGGAGACGGCGTTATGGCCTTCACTGAATATCTCCTCTATACGAATTGATACTTTAAGCGGAATGAAAGTCATTCTTTCGCAAAAAACTGTGCCACTGACCTCGTCTAAAGAAACGTATGATCTGCAAGTTGCAAGGACTTCTGCAGAGATAAATGCATTATTATCAACAAACTGCCCAGTACATTTCGCAGAAATGTTAAGTCAAATCTTAAACATGTCTGATACCAGTGGCATCGCACATGTATTTAAGACGATTTTTGTCGGGACTGTTAACACCATTTGAAGCAGTCATCTGCATATTTCCAAATTTCGTGCACTCTGTGTTCGGTGGCCTGCCTCTCATCTTGGAACTCGTAGCAGGAATTCTATTTTTATTCCTTCTGCTCCGATATGGCAAGTCCGGTCACCAGCGATACCCAGAATACCATAGAACAATGCCTCCTTGCCATGAGGTATCGTGAGAGAATTACACAGATTCGGCTTGGCATGTTTAAGGAATCTGAACACAACTTGGTTCCTTTCGTTCAGACCAATCTGGCAAGATTGCATCTTACCTGTTCTGCGATGCCTGCTTTGCGGAGAGGAATGCTTGTTGGACATTTGTTTTACACTTCCATCAGTCCTGCCATCGGATGTTGACGCTTTGCTAGGTCCGGTAACGACTCATGCATCGTGTTGCCCCCAACAGCTGCCTATTCTGATGACGGCATTCATTGAGTTCTCACTGGCATGTCTAACTGAGGGTGAGATATGAGACACTACAGGCACACAGGTATGACCTACTGCGGGCATTGCTAATGTATTAAACGCTGACGGCAATGATCCTCATCTATGCACATTTGACCTGCTAACTGAAGTGGTTCCACTTTCGCCTACTATGGTAGACGGTTTCTTTGCCAACCTAGATGATCTGATGTTTTCTCCTGACACCGAGAATAACTTTTGATTCATTCACACAGCGCTCCCTGAACTCTGAAATTCGGCCTTCATAGTTTCAAAACAAACCATCTGACAATTTGAACTTTTTCCAAAAAAGACATTTTTTGGCACAGAGTAATCTGCTTAAAGTAGAACTATTCTTAGAGAACAAGATTTCTTTTGAACACTTCCTAGTGACAATATTTGGCCTAATCATCATAACAGGACGATATAAATATTGTGCTATGGGATAGTCTAGATTTTTTTCTCTGAACTTCAGAGACATTTCATGAATGTACTTTTATATTTTATAAATGTTTTTATACATTTTAGAGTGTATGCTCTCATACTATGCTTCATATCTATAGAGAGCTGTTTTTCATACAGTCTATCTTCATTTCATGTAAACAAGCCTTTTCAAATGCAATGTGTATTTTGTATTTTGGGTGGGATTGTAAACACTTGCCTTAGATATGTTCATTGCTTACACATTTAGTTTTATTGAACTTAATATCGTGGAGTGGATGTTGTGTAGGAATCTTGGACCCTAGTGTAATTTTCCCGATTCATGCCCATATATAGATATAAATTACCCGATCCTTATATAGGCATAGAAATGATTATCATATTTAGACTGAGCCTATGCAGCCCAAATACGGCATGGCTACTTCCACTAAGTTCCGAGAATCAACAACGATTTCTTAGAAAAACCCGCCTTCAGCAGCTAGGGACTGCCCCTTGCCTGAATACTAATTTATCTAGGAAATCATGGAGTTTTCAAAGAACTGAGTCTTTGATGATGTTATTATGTCCAATCAAACGTCAAACTGGGCACCTTCAAGGTATAAACATGCCTACATTTGCCCAGACAAACACAGGGTGGTTTGGAGCAGATTGACTAACTACTTGCCCGATGCCCTGCAGCAGCAAGTGCCGAAGGAAGCTGACCCTCCAGCTGACGCACTGAGAGACGCTGTCTTTTCTCCTGCCGAGAAATCCAGCTCCAGTGGTCCTGGGCTACCCTTGTGGGTTGCTGGGAAATTGAGTCCTGAGAAAGAGATACAAGACCTCCCTTATTCTAAAACTAAGGTACGGAGCTGATTAGACCCTTAGAGAATTCTTGGAATAGATTCTTGGCAAGGAAAACTAAACTTAAGCTACACCTCACTTACTTCTTCCCTTGTACTAGACTTAGGTTAGGTACACTGGGGTAGGCGTATTTTAGAAGCACCAGTTGAGTACTTTTAGTCATTATTTTATCACTGTATGTAGTTTATGCATTTTAGGTATTTCATGGCTTAGAAACCATAACATGCTTTTACAGTACTATTTTATAATACTTATCGTACTATATATCTTGTACTTTATAACCAGTATTACGATTGTAGCAGTACATTTCTTATGCTTGAGAAAGAAGACTGTTTAATAAATACTTTTTATTGAAAACGCCCGTCTCTCTATTTTCTCAGCACCTCTGGTGAAACTAAGCATGCACGATTGACTGTGTAAAATAGCTATCTATTGTTTCCGCGACTCTAGAGATTGATTTCTTATTCTTGGGATCTTGGGAAACAAAGTTGTCATGTTTATGCGGTTGTCAGAAACGAATCCCTTCTTGTGAATTCGAGAAAGTTTCTAGTGACCTCTGAACTAGCTGGCACTCACAATTAAGTTTAATATATTTGATAGAGACCTAGTCGACCTCAGTCCTACGTCTAAACTATAGTAAATATTATTCCAATGCGCAGAGCCTTTTGGGAATATAGGAACTACCCTACAGTGTCGTGAGTGCATCTAAGAGAATTGAATACCACATGATTTCTATCATTCAGACCTATTTGGCAAGATTGCATCTTACCTGTTCTACGATGCCTGCTGTAGAACCAGCTTTTTGGAGACCTCTTCCCCCACTAGGAGAGACAAAGCCAGTGGTGCAGGGGACACCTTAGAATTTACAGGTTCTCCTTGTTCAAGTCATACATTAGCAAAAAGACCAGGACAACCAGCCATGGAGGGAAGTAAGTTATTTATTAGCTTGAGCTAAGGACAGGGTCCCAGAATGGTACAAAGACAATTCTGCGGAGACTGCTGCTTCAATCAAGTTCAAGTTCTGGAATTTGTATAGCGCACTACTCACCCAGATGGTCTCAAGGCGCTTGAGGGAGGGTGGGTGCATTACTTATCGAATAGCCAGGTTTTTAGTTGCTTTATGAAGGAAAGGTGGTTCTGTGTAAGTCGGAGGTGAGTGGGGAGAGAATTCCAGGTTTTGGCCGCTAGGTAGGAAAAGGATCTTCCTCCCATGGTAGATCTGTGGATGCGCGGGATTGCGGCGAGGGCTTGATTGGATGAACGTAGTTGGCGGGTGGGTGTGTAGAAGGACAGTCGTGTGTTGAGGCATACGGGTCCTAGGTCGTAGAGGGCCTTGTGTGCGTGGGTGAGGAGACGGAACGTTATTCTCTTGTTGACGAGGAGCCAGTGGAGATCCATCAGGTGACCGGAAATGTGAGCATGACGGGGAATGTCCAGTATGAGTCTGGCTGAGGCGTTTTGGATGCGCTGGAGTTTTTTCTGTAGTTTGGCTGTGGTCCCGGCGTACAGGGTGTTTCCATAATCCAATCGGCTGCTGACCAGTGCGTGGGTGACTGTCTTTTGTGTTTCGGTAGGGATCCAGCGGAAGATTTTTTGAGCATGCGTAGGATGTTGAAGCATGAAGATGAGACGGCGTTGACTTGTCTGGTCATCGAGAGGGAGGAGTCTAGGATGAAGCCCAGGTTACGTGCGTGGTCTGTAGGTATGGGTGCTGTACCCAGGGCCGGTGGCCACCATGAGTCGTCCCAGGCATAGGGGGATGATTCTAAGATGAGGACTTCCGTTTTGTCCGAGTTAAGTTTTAAACGGCTGTTCTTCATCCATTCGGCTACTTTTTTTATGTCTTCGTGTAGATTGGTTTTGGCGGTGTTTGGGTCTTTGGTGAGGGAGAGGATCAGCTGGGTGTCGTCTGTGTAGGAGATGATGTTGAGGTTGTCTTGGCGCGCTATGGATGCGAAGGGACTCATGTATAAGTTGAAGAGGGTGGGGCTGAGCGAAGATCCTTGTGGTACACCACAGATGACTTCGGTGGCCTCTGATTTGAATGGGGGAAGGCGTACTCTCTGGGTTCTTCCGCGAGGAACGAGATGATCCAATCTAAAGCTTTTCCTTGTATTCCGACGTTGTTGAGGCGTTGTATGAGTGTGCTATGACATACTGTGTCGAAGGCGGCGGAGAGGTCGAGTAGGATGAGGGCAACTGTTTCTCCGTTGTCCAGTAGCGTTCGGATGTCGTCTGTGACTGCGATGAGGGCGGTTTCGTGCTGTGTTTGGCTCGGAAGTCGGACTGTAAAGGGTCGAGGGAATTGTTAGATTCAAGGAAGGCGACGAGCTGATTATTGACGGCTTTCTCAATGACTTCGGCAGGGAATGGGAGGAGCAAGATGGGGCGGTAGTTCTTAAGTTCAGAGGGGTCTGCTGTGGGTTTCTTCAGAAGGGCGCTGAGTTCGGCATGTTTCCAGCTATCCGGGAAGGTAGCGGAGTTGAAGGAACAGTTGATGACATCGCGGAGATGGGGTGCGATGATGGAGTCCGCTTTGTTGAAGATGTGGTGGGGGCATGGGTCGGTTGGCGATCCTAAGTGAATGGAGTTCATCAGGCGGATGGTGTCTTCAGTGGCGATTGGGTTCCAGGCGGAAAGGTTGTGAGAGTGCTGTTTAGGTTCGGAGGTGGGTGGAGTGGGTTGTTCATCGGATTGGTTTTCAAAGCTGTTATGTATGTCGGCGATTTTGTTGTGGAAGAAAGAGGATAAAGAGTCGCAGAGGTCTTGGGAGGGAGTGATGTCGTTGGTGCCGGCGGTGGGGTTGGTAAATTCTTTGACGATGTTGAATAGTTCCTTGCTGTTGTGGGCGTTGTTGTTGAGTCGATCCTTGAATGCTGATTTCTTGGTGGATCGGATTAATTGGTGGTGTTTGCGGGTGGCGTCCTTGAAGGTGATCAGGTTGTCAGAGGTTGGGTTTTTTCTCCAGGTTTTCTCGAGGGTGCGACATAACTTCTTGGATTTCTTAAGGTCATCGTTGAACCATGGGGCCTTTTTGCTACCTTGTTTGATCTGATGGTTTTTCAAGGGTGCTAATACGTCAGCGCTGTGGGTGATCCATTGTGTGAGTTTGATGGCGGCTTGGTTTGGGTCCGATGATATGGCAGGAAGGTTTTGGTTTAGCGATGTGAAGAGTTGGTCGGTGGTGATTTTGTTCCAGTTTCTTCGAGGAATAGGTTGGGGGGGGTTGGGGGTCGTGGTCTTTTTGTAGCTGAAGTGAACGCAGTTGTGGTCTGTCCAATGGAGAGCTGTGGTATGATCGAAGGAGATGTGTTTGCTGGAGGTGAAGATAGGGTCGAGCGTGTGTCCGGCAAGGTGGGTGGGGGTGTCAACAAGTTGTTTGAGTCCGAGGTTGGCTAGGTTGTCCAGAAGGGTGGTGGTGTTGTTGTCGTTTTTCTTTTCCAGGTGGAAGTTGAGGTCTCCCAGGAGGATGTAGTTCTCGGAGGAGAGGGCATGTGGGCTGATGAAGTCGGAGATGTCTTCGATGAATTGTGTGCGGGATCCTGGTGGTCTGTAGATGAGGGTGCCTCTAAGTGTAGTCCTGGGGTCGGTGTGGATCTGGAAATGAAGGTGTTCGGCGGTCGCGAGGTTATCGTCGGAGCTGGTCGTGATTCGGATGGTATTCTTATGTACGATGGCGATGCCTCCTCCTGTTTGGTTGGTGCGGTCTTTTCGGATGATCTTGTAAGCGTCCGGGATGGCTATGGCGATGTCGGGTGCTGATGAAGCGTTCATCCAGGTTTCTGTAAGGAAGGCGACGTCCGGCGATGTAGTGTCGAGTAGGTCCCAAAGTTCAGTGGCGTGTCTGTGGACCGAGCGGGTGTTCAGCAGGATGCACTTCAGGTTGTTGGAGTTGGGGCTGTGGTTGGAGGTAGTGGGTTTGGTGTGGGTCCTGATGCAGGTGAACTTGCAGGATTGACAGGCGAATGGACCATGGGTGTGTCCTGGGGCAGCTTCGCAGCATTGAGGTGTGCGTCTGGGGTTAAGGGCAAAGAGGGTAGCGGCGTCATACGTTATATGGGAAGAGTGGATTTTGCGGCGACCAGGGGGTATGGCGCTGGGTGCGGTCCAGGCGCGGACGGGCGTAGACGGGCTTACCTTTGGCGCACCTTCGGCGCGCATGGGGCGCGACGCCTGCGCGTGAACGCTGCGCCCAAAAGCATCTGTCATATGTGGATGGTGGAGGGGGAGGGGCGAGGGAGGGTCAGCTGGGAGGCGGGAGCGGGGGTGGAGACTCGGGTAGGGAGCTACAACAACAACAATGCAAACAAAATGGTCGCAGGCCAGAAGCCAAACAGGATTGGGGCGCAAACGGGAACAACGCGGTGCAAGTGGCAGTGGTACCGGCACAAAAAACTAGAGGAGTGTTCCTACAGTGGCCGAATAATTCAATAGCGTGTATACATCTCTAAATAATCATATGAGGCAGTGACAGAGGTGAGAGTGCAAACAAAATTCATTTAGAAAAATATTTATTTATTCTTTTTTTCAAAAAGTTTTTTTCTTTAGGTATAAATTCATATAAGTGTTATTATTCAGCAGAAGAAACCTTTTTTAAATTAATAGGTAATACATAAATTAATTGAGAGATTTCATAAAGAGCACAAGACATTCATAAAAACAACAATAAATTTCACAGGTCCCCTGAAAAGCAATCATGCACCACACCTCACTCACGTGCTAACAATCATTCTACATTCATACCACATACAAGAATGGAGAAGGAACTGGATTCCAAATAGCAAGATGACTGTGCTACTGTGGTCCAAGGGCACCAAGGTGTAATAGTTGGCCCTTGTAGCGGGTCTACGCGCGTTTCGGTGGGCAAGCCACCTTCATCAGGACCTTCTTGACCAAAAGGTGAAAATATCAGGGGATCAGACAAGAGGGGTTTTAGCCTAAAAAAGAAGAGATAAATACACATATATAAAAATCTCTGACACTAGCACATATACCAAAAAAAACTGTGTACAAAAGGACATTAATACATTCACTGTTGGGTTATAACCCAGGGCTCATCACTGTGGTTAGAGAATACGTCTACGATGTGGAACAGCAAGTAAAGGAGCCAAGTCATACATGTGCAAGAATTGCTGACGCTGGATAACTGATAATTACTGGAAATATGGAAGGTTCCCATATTATATAGGTTGTTATTACATTTAAAGGAGTGTCCAGTCAGATAGCAGTACTTACGAGTGAGAGAGATCAGCTATCACAAGATTGAGTTTTCTTTTAAAAGTTAGAGGTTAGGGTCACATAAGTTGCATCATTTCTGTGGGGGAGTCAAGGTAGGAAGTTAGGGTAGATGGTAGTAGAGAAGAGAGACTGGTTTGCATATGTGCGTAGTCCTTGTTACATAGGCTTACCCATAATGTCAGGTCCGACGTGCCAGATGACCCTCAAAACTTCATCTTAATGTTATGGAAACCAAATACTGATTTGAAAACTACAAGAAAAATATGTAATAGCCCATGTCATAGTCATTCTAGGTGAGGTAAATCTTAATAATGTGGGACGGCTAGGTCCCTGATAAAAATAGTTTAGTAGAACATACCGAAATGGACAAGATGTTGACGTATCGGTAGGGATTCTAGGAGGATACTCTTATCTCATAAAAACAAGGAGAGGGTTCCAGTTCACGCAGAGGGTAAACTTATTGCGTAGATTCAAACTCTGATAACAAGAAAAAGGATATCAATATAACTGTAAAAGAGGGTCCTCAATATTGTCCATATATTGAAGAAGTGGAGGGACCAGAAGGGTTACATGGCAACTTACTTTTTAGTAAAGATGGGTTATACCAAATGTATAGTTACTCCATGAGAGGATTTGAAGTTGATTAGCCACCTCCGCCCTGCAAAACAAAAATAGAGTGCATATAATAATGTACTCGGGCATACGTGTGAGTGTATCGGAGATGGGGAACAGGTAACACATGCGCCAAAAAACTATGGCAAACTACTTATAGAGGCTGGTCCATATACTAAGTCTCCATTACACAGGTGACCAAGTGTAGATACAGCAAGAGGAAAACCTCGCTGTAAAAGTCGGCGATATGTTGCCGTAAACAAGGTTACATTTGAAGGTCTACGGGGGAGACTGTTATATATTTTTAAATGATGAACAAGTTGCACCTACGCTGAAAAAATAAGCGGCGAACTACATGTGGTGATCAATCAAAAGGGGCATTCACCATTACAAAGGTAGCCAATTATAGATATGGAGAAGGTGAAGCCTGCTGTAAAAATCGGCGATATAGCGTCGTAAAGGAAACTACCTCTAAAGGTATACGGGGGAAACTGCTCTGAGTAAGACAGCTTTCTATCGAATTTACCTTGGTGTCCAGTCGGTAGCATCCAAGCCTCTCCGCGTATCCAGGACCCTCCGTGGAGTGGTGTTAGCGTCTGCCTGCTCTTATACTCTCCCTAATTGAAAACAATTAGCGCGGAAGTGGCAAAGAGAGACGCGAGAGTGTGGCGTCATAGTAATAGACGACGGACTACATTGCGGCGGCCATATTGCAAGTGTCATTTGATAACGGAAAAGTAAATACACATAATAAGTTAGTACACATAATAGGTTAGTGATGGGAAGTTCCCAAGATGCATTAAAGACGGGAGTCATGTCCGAGCAATCAAGTGTGAAGACGGAATACCTTGACAAGTTGTGTCATAGATTGCTGACTCAGAGATCTAATCAGAATCAGGGTGTATGGGTAAATGTTGACTACACAGTGGGAAATAATATCGCAGTCTAGAGAAAGGGGCCATATGCAAGTGGTCATAAAGAGACTGTGAGTACTCATATGCACTGGATCGCGGGAAGATGGCCCGGAACCGATCATATAGTGGCATAGATACAAATGGGCGACGGGAGGGGGGGGGGGTTTGGGGGGGGGGGGGGAGTAAAGGGGAAAGGGGGGGGGGGGAAAGAAAGGGTTGAGAAGAGGAAGGAGAGGGTAGGGAAGGGCAAAAGATACAGATTCTTTATTTAGTGACATACCAGGAAAGTTCTTCGTTTAGTCCCCGCTTGACGCTGTCAAGAAGAAAAATCCAGAAAGTTTCACGTTTTTTACGCGTGATTTCCATGGGCTGGTCCATTTTGGGAGTAATCTTTTCCAGGATGGACCACCTGATCTCATCCTCCCTATGCGACTTCTCAATGCAATGTTCTACTAGTGGGGCTGAGACTTATGTTCGCTGAAACGGACGCGAAACTCACGTCCTGTTTCGCCAACATAGGTTAAGCCACAATCACAGAATAAAATATATACAATATTGCTACTACGGCAGTTGGTAAGATAGCGTAGTTTAATTGTTTTTGCATTGTAGGTGATCGTGTCAGAAATAAGGGCTGAGACACAGGCGTGGCAGCCGCCACACCTGTGGTTACCTACAACCGCTGGAAGTCCAGTAATGGAGAGCTGGTTATTAAAGTAAGCATTTCTGGTTTGGGGTCTCGCATGGACAAGCATGTCCCTTAGGTTTTTATTTCTCCTATAGGCCAACATAGGTAGAGGAAGTGGAGAGCTGCTTTCATCTACGTTCAAAATTTTCCAATTCTTATTTATGATGTTCCTCAGTTTGTGATTCAGGGTAGAGTGGTTGATCACGCAAGTAATCCGGTCGTGTTTGTTCTGGGGTTTGCCCTGTAGGAGTGCGGATCTATTGAAATATTTGGCCCTCTTATAGGCTTGTCGTACTAGACGATGTGGGTAGCCTCTTTGGCCAGAAGCCAAACAGGATTGGGGCGCAAACGGGAACAACGCGGTGCAAGTGGCAGTGGTACCGGCACAACCAGGCAGCAATCAGCAATACACTCGGCGCAGCACTCAAAATTCTATCAAGGCATTTTTTCCATCAATGAGCTACGAACCAAAATGCGCATCAGTATTAATTAATTATCTGGTTATCTAGCGCTACAATGTACTTGTGGTACTTCGTGCAGGCAGTGGCAGAGGCGAAGGCAGCAGACAGCAGTGTAGGAGTCGGGCAGAGCGGGGAGCAGCGTGAGGGAGCGACCGCTTCGGTAAAGTACAGGACGGTCACAGCGCTACAGCGGGGGGAGCGGGGCTTACGCTATCAGTGGGAGGGAGGGTCAGCTGGAAGGCGGGAGCGGGGGTGGAGACTCGGGTAGGGAGCCACAACAACAACAATGCAAACAAAATGGTCGCAGGCCAGAAGCCAAACAGGATTGGGGCGCAAACGGGAACAACGCGGTGCAAGTGGCAGTGGTACCGGCACAACCAGGCAGCAATCAGCAATACACTCGGCGCAGCTCTGCTCAAAATTCTATCAAGGCGTTTTTTCAATCAATGAGCTACGAACCAAAATGCGCATCAGTATTAATTAATTATCTGGTTATCTAGCGCTACAATGTACTTGCGGTACTTCGTGCTTATAGCGCTAGCCACGCCCATTTACACAATACACAGTTCCATATTTTGATTAGTTCCTCATTTGACAAGTTCTTCGTCAGTCTTGTGGTGCAATCGTGGCCAGGGGACATCTGTCTCTTATTGCACAATGTCCACAGCCTTGTGCTCCCTTGCTCAATGGTGTGGCCACAGGGTGCAGCCTTGTGCTTCCTTGATTGGATGGTGTGGTCACGGGGCACAGCCTCGTGCTTCCTTGACCAGATGGCGTGGTTAGGGGGCACAGGAGCTGTGACAGGCTGAGTTACTAACGGTGGACAGGATGTAGCTGAGTCTTTGACACGACTGGGGGGAGTGAGGCACACAGGCAGCTTCTCGGAATCGGCTCAACCACAAGGAACGAAGAGGGTTGTGCAAGTTTCAACGGGGACGTGGAAAACAGTTCTTCACCAAGTTGCAGAGAGCATGGCAACACAAAATGGAGTTGTGTGGGTTATTTTAAAATACAGTTCAACAGTCCCTCCTTTTGCCATGCAGAGGCAACAATCAGTCGTCATCCACGTCAATATCCATCATTTCCTGGACCTCCTTCTCGATCATCATCATGACATTGTGATGGTGTGGATTCACTTGTTTGTGTGCCAAAGAGGTGGCACAGAGCCCACACAGCGCGGGCATGCATTGAACACAGAGGCAGCAAGAGAACAATGCGGCAGCAAGGATTGCAATGAAAATCATTATCTTCCATCCCCACTGAGATACCATGCTCCAAAACCAGCCTGTCAGGGACCATGAACCGTCAACCTGATGGATGTCAGAACCAATCTTGTGGAGCTTCTGGATTGCTTGATAGACTGATGGTGCATTATCCGGGATGTAGATGCAGCAACTTGTTTTGATCAATGTGCAGACCCCTCCATGATCCGTCAGCACTATGTCAGGTGCCATTCTGTTCTGCAAAGTCATGAGGCGGTCTGCTTGAAGTTCAGTCGTGATGTTACTGAGAGCACCAGCAGTTGCGTTGATGGTGGCCTCCACCACCCTGGTGAGATGTCGGAGATTGCGACTATTGACCACAGGGCCCCAAAAGAGGAGGAACCCTTTAGCAAAGTCACCAAATTCTTGGCCAGCTGTGTCTTCAGTATCAACCACACCTCTCTTCTGGATGTGGTGTTTTGCATCGGCTGTGTAGGTGGGGGTGTAGTGTAGTTCCTATTTTCCCAATAGGCTCTGTGCATTGGAATAACATAAACAGCAGTGTAGACGTAGGACTGAGGTCATCTAGGTCTCTACTGACTATGTTAAACTTAATTTAGGTTTGCGCCAGCTAGCTCAGAGGTCACTGGAACCTTTCTTGAATGAAGAGGGAGGGATAACCTTCCCCTGGCTCAGACAAGTAGGGATTCAGTTTCCGACAACCGCATAAACATGACAACTTTGCTCCCTCAGAATAAGAGTATATCTCTAGAGTCGTGTGAAAACAATAGACAGATATTTCACTCAGTCAGTAGTGCATACTTAGTTTCACCAGAATGCAGAGAAATAGAGAGATCGGCATTTTCAATAAAAGGTCTTATTTATTGAGCAGTCTTCCTTCTCTTGCAAGAGAAATGAATTGCCACAATTGCAATACTTAGAGTAAAGTAAAGTGCGTAGAGTAAAAGTAGTATTATGAAATAATACTATAAAAGCATTGATACGGTTTCTTAGCCATATGATACTTTAAATTGGTTAAAATATATACATACATATATACATTGGCTAAAAGGCTCAACTGGTGCTTCTAACTAAGCCTACCCCGGTGTACCTGACCTAAGTCTAATACGTGGGAAGGGACAAGTAAGTAGCAGTGTTAAGTTAAGTTGGTTAAGATAATTTTGCCAAGAATCTGCATCAAGAATTCTCCTAAGGGTTTAATCAGCTCCGTACCTTGGTAATAGAATGTGAGAGGTCTGGTATCTCTTTCCTCAGGACTCGATATCCCAGCAACCTGCAAGGGTAGGCTGGAAACACCGGAGCTGGATTTTCTCTGCTGAAGAAAAAGACAGCGTCTCTCTCATGTGCGTCAAACGGGAGGGGCGCCTTCCGCGGGCACTCGCATCAGCTGGGCACTCGGGCAAGTAGATGGCCACTCTGCTCCAAACCACCGTGTGTTTGCTTAAGGCAACTGTTGGTATTTTATACCTGAAAGGTGCCGGGTTTGACGTAAGGTTGGACATAAGACGTCACCAAGAACTAACAGTTCTTGCAGGACTTCAGGAGTTCTTGTTCAAATCAAAACAAAAGCAGGGGGGGGTTCCCGGGCTGCTGGAGGTTTGGTTTGTTTAAAGAACGCGTTGTGCTTTCTAGGAGTCGATGGGAGAAGCCATGCTGTGCTTTGGATTGCATGGGCTATTACTGAATATGAATCTGATTCTTATGCCTTTGTCAGGACATTATTGATTATAACCTCACAAGGGCATACATCGGGAATATCGAATTAGGGTCCTAGATAAGAACACAACAGAGAGGGAGCAACCAAGCAATGTAACAGGTGCCTGCCCAGGACTTGGGCAGCCAGGTGTAGGCCATTTTCCCACACACAAAGTACATATTCACTGTTGACACCGGAGCTGGGAGAGTCGAACCATTGAGCTGGAGTGTGTAGGCACAGTCACTTTCTCCCACCCATACTGTTCCACTGCTCTTCATGCAGTATTTTCCGAGATGTGGGTAGATAGGGAGATCTCTGATAGATGGCAGTCTTTTCTTTCCCCCACCATTGTAAATGTTCGATGGATAGAAGGACCCATGATTGTTCTCATATTCGTTCTTTTCTGCTGAATCTTTATCCATGCTTGACCACTCCGCAGCCATGATGTGGCGGAAGGCTTGTCTGCTACTGATCTTCCCCAGGGATCGTGTGGATGTGTCACCTGAATAGAATGCATCAAAGAACACAGTGTACCAGCCGTAGGCCGAGCCAGCTCGAGAAAAAGGAGCAGGAATCAGGGACATCCCAGTGCTTGCAGTATGGGGAAGCAACCCACATACCCAACAGTTTGTTGTGTTCACCACAAGCTGGTGCTGGTGTAGCATTTGAATGAAAGTGTTGTTAAAGAAACCTGTCCTTCTGTTTCTCTTATGGGTGGGTAATGACACATGTTGATGAGGTGATTCTGTAGAGGTAGGAGGGTCAGGTGCTGCGAGGGCAGCGTGTATTACCCATCCGAGGCAGGCCAGTCCCAGTGAAATAGTCATTAGTACTATTAGACAGATCGAGTATCGGCCACGTATTGTCTTTATTTACTCTTGTTTCTTTATCTCTTTGCTCTTCAAGCTTTCAGCATTCATTTTCTTTGCCACCGTCTGCTTCACTTGGTCCTCCCCTAGTTGCTGCCTGTGATTGGTGGTTGCTTCACCGGTCAGTGATTCCGGCGGCCCTATTGGCAAGTTCCGGTCTGCTGTACCGGCTCCGGTCAAAAATGCGCCGGTGTATCACATCCCTGTAGCGATTGGTCGGACCATGTCAAGCAGAGGGCAGAGACCTTTGTCTCTTCAGTCCTTTTTTCTGGGTCGGAGGTTGTACCGGGTGGACCTGGGCGTTGTTTGGTCAGAAAACAAAGGCCCTGGCTGTTGAGTGTCCCGCAATCACAGATGCGGAGGAACGGCAGATTGCAGGATGTCGTCGTCCTCTCGTTCAGATGAAGCCCAGGCAATGTTGGCATCACTGAAGGGTACAAAGCGCGGGACCTTTTCGCATTCGTCGTCTCCCAGGCCTTCCTTGACCCACCGGTCGTATGGTAGAGGTAGAGGCACCTTCTTGCAATGTACTCCGTGGACCCAGTTTTTTCTTCCTGCCACCTTCACTGCAGATCTGGTCGCCAGCAACACTTGCTGGGGCACCTTCCACCTCGGCTCCAAGTTCCTTGTTATCTGGAAGTTCCGGATGCAAACCCAGTCCCCGGGTTGGATGGTGTGACCAGGGCCCTCTGGTTTGGGTGGCAGGTTATCTTGTACCTGATGATGAATGAGATGTAGGTTAGTGGTCAATTCATGTAAATAATCAATCAACAATGGGTATTCAATGTCAGAGTACTTCTTGGGGCGGGGTACTCCCCAAATATTTGCCAGCCGACCAAACACTATTTCGTACGGAGACAGTCCGGTACGGGAACGTGCCGTGGCTCTAGTTGATAGGAGGGCAAGGGGCAGTGCGTCCGGCCAAGACAGTCCTGTGTCAGCCTGGATCTTTGCCATTTTTAATTTCAGTGTTCCATTGTGGCGCTCAACCAAACCTGCTGACTGGGGGTGATTGGCGGCATGGAATTTCTGTCTGATCCCCATCCCTATACACACTTTCTTCATTATTTCTCCTGTAAAGTGGCTTCCGTTGTTGCTCCAGATAATTCTGGGCATCCCAAACCTGGGAAAAAAATCCTTTAACAATATTTTGGCAGTGCTTATAGCAGTGTTGTCCTTAAGGGGGTAGGCTTCGATCCACTTACTAAAGGCGCACACAACTACCAGGACATATCGGAGATTATTGCATCATTCCATCTGTATGTAATCTATTTGGAGCACTTCCAAGGGGTAAGATGGGGGTGCAAAAGTCCCAGCAGGTGTCGGTGTACCTTTTCCGTGGTTATGCATCAAACAAATCAAGCAATGCCTGACTAAACTCTCAGCATATTTTGGGATGTGTTTGTTTTGCCATACCGGAGCTAGCAATTTGCAAATGCCTTTTGCACTAATGTGAGCTGGTCAAGGTAAGAGAGAAGACCCCTCGTGTTCCAGGGAGCAGGGTACTAAATGACCAAGCAAGTCTGAGGAGTATCCCTGGACTAACTTTAGGACAACAGTTTATATAGTAATTTCACTAGAATTACACCTCATCCATACATGTACTCTTTGAAAACAGGCCAAGAACTAAAATGTAACGGTAACACTCTTTTATTAAAATATAATCTGATTATTTAGGGTTAAAATTTCAGAAGAAACAAATATTCTGAAAACATACACTGTAAGACATCTTATACATTTGAATAAAATACATATTTTTTTATTTTATAAATCCAGTACATAAAAGAACACCCTAATACGGTAAATACATTTCACAGCAAAATCGTTTCCATTAAGAATACAAATAGAATTAAAAAACAAACATAACACCCCCTGTATTCAGATGGCTCGAATGATGTTTCTACAAATTTGTGGAATCCAATAGCCTTTAAACAATTCGTATGTTACTACCAGAATTCCTAAATTGGCATTTAGCTGGTGTCCTCTAGGCTTTACTTGGATTCTCTATTGCTCAGTGCGTCGATGCGTTTCGGTGTTTATACCGTAGATATGGTCACACCTTCCTCAGGACAGATTTTAGCGGGCTCATCGATTTCATGTAATTGGTATCCTTCTGTATATTAGAAAGATATCCATCAGTAAAAGATACTATCTATATACAGCAAACAGTGCCTAACAATTCATAGGCATTATTAAAGTTTAACTTCTTAAAAGACCTCTACATCTGACTCATTACATAAACCTATTGTATACAGTTACTAGATATAACCATTGGTTTGTCTTTTGTGAAACCTAGAACATCTTACACTTCAAACAATATATGTAATCTGTAGATATAAATTTACACATATATTATGGTTCATCATAATTCACTTTTTGGGTTTCATATCCCCTCATAGGTCCCAGGGCCCTCCATTGCATTTTAGTTATTGGCCTCATGGCCACTAACATAACTTAGGCTTCTACATGATATTATATCAAAAACAACTACCAACCTTAATTATTAGTGTCGGTGTGGTGGAGAACACTGATGTCGTATTAAGTTACTCTCACTCAATGTCATCATATACCTCAGCCCCAACTCATGTGTGGTTCATTGTTTGAAGTCTTGATTCTAGGGAGATTATAGCAAAAACGTATTGGTTTCCACATTAGAAATAGACATTGGTCAAGATTTTGTCTCCTATTACTATTCTACTACCAACCTTAGGTATTCTTGTCAGTGTAGCTGTAGGCTTAAAATGTCCTATGTAGCTGAACTAGCAGGATGTGAACTGTGGCACCCCTTTGTTCGAGGGTCGTGTTCTTGTATTTCAAATCTATTGGGGATTTCATCAGAAACCCTTTAGAATCCCATCGTCTATTTCCTATTGGTTCCCCTACTTAATATCGGATTTCTGACCCGGTGTTTTTCTTACCTTTTTCGAGGTCTGTATGTTTAATTCCTCTCTTATAGTAATTCTGTATGTGTTGGTGATTCCCTTTCCTCTCAGATGTCCGGTGTTTTTTCTTTGGTGTGTGAATATCTATTTTTGAAGGGATACATATCATAGGTTTACTCGTTATTTAGATCTACATTTGACCTGATCGCCCTATCTTCTTAGGATTCTAATCGATTTTCCTTACCTTCTTTTATGAGAAATGTTACTATCCCCAAAATTTTCAATGGACGTGGAGGCTATATGATGCACTCATCAGTGGGCTTTTAGAAGTGGATATGTTCTATGGAAGGAATAACATGCCTTTACTTTGTCATATTTTTGTTTTCTTTGCAAGGCTTTGTTTACACTACTTTAGTACATTAGATTTTCACCATGTTTCTACCGCCTAGCCCCCTCCCTCTTCTATGGGATGGGTTTTTATTTGCTTTTATTGCCGTTCTAAACGTGCTATATACTTTCCTTCGCACTGGCTTGTTTATATCTCCCATTTAGTTCCTCTATCTGTGCCTGCATGTTTCAATTCCCTTATATATTATTCTACAGGAACACATATGGTGCGCTTCTTCACCTTACTTTCAATACGGTCAGTAGTCATAAACAATGTTACATCTTTTTAAACTTTTTACTTATAACCTCTCCGCCCGCCCTATCTTACTTTGTCTCTCCCACGGAACCCTGTCATGATCAGCACATTGTTTAAAGATGTTACCCGCTTGCGGTCTACTACCGTCTCCCTTTCCTACAACCGGCCGACCTTGCCGAATTTTGCAACTATTCCCCATAACATACCTTATACTTGGCCGCTTTCGTTGTTGCCTTGTGTCTTTCTCAGTGTTTAATAATTCGAGAACGAACCCAACTCTCGTCTTTTTAAACGCCAAGAACTAATTCATGTCAGGTGTCGTTCCCTTGGCTTTCCGAACACGCTATACTTTCGCGCATGCGCATATATCATCATTATGGTTGATGCCACCGCGGCCACCCTAGAAAAGGGTGATCTCATCCTTACTTAGCGGGCTCTGGGTTCAAATGTTCCAATTCGATAATAAATTCATATAGGTTTAGGAAATAATCATGTAATATGAATTTATATTGTTGGCAGTACGTGTACTAACCTAGTTCCAATTTTAATTTTAATTTCAATTTTGATTTTAGAGGAGTCATACCTCTGTATAGCTGCCCGTCGTCACGCTATCGATCACTTTTTCATATTAGTCTACAAGCATCTCTACGGTGTTATGTAAGGAATTTACCCCATCTATTCGTAATATTGTCTTATAGTGGACTTTACATAGGTAACAACCATCTTTTCATGATTATTGTGAAGCAACAGATGGGGCACCCAGGATCTTGTCTTCATATTCAAAAACTCACTTTTCTCTTTTTTATATATATTACATCAGGGTGTCCCAGTCCTCCCTAGTGTTCAATCCACATTTAATGGTATTGAACTTAACCATATACCACTTCTCTTGTTGTTTCCTTCTCTTTCCACTATCTCCCATCCTGGTTTGCTCTCTGATTTTTTCCACTACTACCCGTCTTATGTCCTTATCGCTATGATTCTTTTCTTTCCAGTGGCTCACCAGAGGGGCATTTTCCTTGTTTAGTCTGATCGCCGATTTATGCTCCCCTATTCTTACTCTCAATTCTCTTCCTGTTTCTCCTATGTATCCCTAATCACAAGGACACAGGATCAGATACACCACATCTTTGCTCCTACAGTTGTTTAATGTATTAATCCTATGTTTTACAGAGTTGACACAAATTTCTTTTGTTACCAAACACTGATCACAAACGCTACAGGTTCCACACTTATGGTTTACTACTGCTCTTTCTCCGGTGAGGGTATGTTGGGCATCTATAACATCATCCCTATATGTATGTTCTAAGGTAGAGCGTAAATTGTTATTTTTTCTATAGGCATATAAAGGCCTAGGAAGTGTGGTTTAAGCTCCTTCATTAAGGATCTTCCAATTGTGATTGATCACATTTTTTATCTGGTTTGCAATGCCTGAGAATTGGCTCACCATGACAATTTTATCCATGGTTGACTTTCTTTCCTTCTTCTCAAGAAGGCTATCTCTATCATAGTAGCGAGCCCGCTTGAGAGAATGATTAATTCGTTTTTTGGGATAGTCTCTTTCTTTAAACTTAAGCTTTGTCTCCTCTGCATGTTTATAAAAGTCATCTACTGAAGTGCAATTCCTTCTTAATCGGAGAAATTCTCCGAAAGGTATATTGTCAAGTTGGCTTTTGGGTGATAGCTTTTGTAGTGCAATACCCTGTTGCGGTCTGTCTCTTTTTTAAATAATTCTACAGCAAGTTGGTTATTTTCATTTTTTATGGTAATATCCAAAAAGTCCACTTTTTGTTGCTGTAGGAGGCTGTAAATTAAAGTTTATTGTCTCCAAGGTTTATCCAAGTTAAAAATTCCTTAAGGATCTCTTCTGTCCCAGACCAGATGAAGAAAATATCATCTATAAATCTCACCCAGTTACGGATGTTCTCGTAAAAGGGGCTGACATCATTATAGATGTGTTTTTCTTCAAATACACTGACATAAATACAGGCTAGACTCGGGGCGCAGGTTGCGCCCATGCTGGTCCCCTTACGCTGGATGTACAGATCTTTTTTGAAAAGAAAGATATTATTTAGGAGCACCATAGATACACATTGGACTATGAACTCCTTATTAGCACCTATTATTTCAGTCTCTTCTAAAAGTCTCCTTATTACCTCTATAGTGTCTTGTTGAGGTATATTGGTATAAAGTGACTCTACATCGAGAGTCACCATATACTCCATCTCACCCTCAAAATGTAGCCCCTCTACCTTCGTGATCATATCTGAGGTATCCTTAATATAGGACTTTTGTTGCTGTACCAGGGGCTTAAGAAACCTATCTGCATATTTGCTGAGGGGCTCCAATAGAAAATCTATTGAAGCCACTATTGGTTTGAGGGGGCGGTTGTCCAGATTCTTATGGACTTTAGGTAGCCCATAGAATGCCGGTGTTTTGGGACTACCATTATGAAGAAACTTATACTCTTCTTCAGTGATATCACCATTACTCTTGGCTGTTTCTAACAAGGTATCCACCTCCCTTTTTAAGGTGTCTAGACTAATTTGAGATATCCTAGTATAATGTTGTTTGTTAGATAAAAGGGACATTACTCTATGTTCGTAGTCTACGGTATTTAAAACTACAACCCCTCCCCCTTTATCTGCAGGTTTGATGGTTATTTGGGTGTCTTGCGCGAGGGAATTCAATGCCTCTCTCTGGCTTTTGGAAATGTTTTGGGTTTGAAAATGTTTTTTCTCTAGTAATTTTCCAATTTCCAATTTGACCATACATTCAAAGATGTCAATGTTTTTGTCCACCATCCCCAACTTTGGGGTGAATGTTGATTTGGCTCGTAGTCCCGAATCTGTTGGGGGATCCCTCTCTGACCTATTCTCAAAAAATCTCCGGAGTCCGATAGTGGCTTCAATAGATTCTCTATTGGAGCCCCTCACCAAATATGCCGATAGGTTTCTTAAGCCCCAGCTACAGCAACAAAAGTCCTATATTAAGGATACCTTAGATATGATCACGAAGGTAGAGGGGCTACATTTTGAGGGTGAGATGGAATATATGGTGACTCTCGATGTAGAATCACTTTATACCAATTTACCTCAACAAGACACTATAGAGGTAATAAGGAGACTTTTAGAAGAGACTGAAATATTAGGTGCTAATAAGGAGTTCATAGTCCAATGTGTATCTATGGTGCTCCTAAATAATATCTTTCTTTTCAAAAAAGATCTGTACATCCAGTTTAAGGGGACCCGCATGGGCACAACCTGCGCCCCGAGTCTAGCCTGTATTTATGTCAGTGTATTTGAAGAAAAACACATCTATAATGATGTCAGCCCCTTTTATGAGAACATCCGTAACTGGGTGAGATTTATAGATGATATTTTCTTCATCTGGTCTGGGACAGAAGAGATCCTTAATGAATTTTTAACTTGGATAAACCTTGGAGATAATAATCTTAAATTTACAGCCTCCTACAGCAACAAAAAAGTGGACTTTTTGGATATTACCATAAAAAATGAAAATAACCAACTTGCTGTTGAATTATTTAAAAAGGAGACAGACCGCAACACGGTATTGCACTACAAAATCTATCACCCCAAAAGTCAACGTGACAATATACCTTTCGGAGAATTTCTCCAATTAAGAAGGAATTGCACGTCAGTAGATGACTTTTATAAACATGCAGAGGAGACAAAGCTTAAGTTTAAAGAAAGAGGCTATCCCAAAAAACGAATTAATCATTCTCTCTGATAGAGATAGCCTTCTTGAGAAGAAGGAAAGAAAGTCAACCATGGATAAAATTGTCATGGTGAGCCAATTCTAGGGCATTGCAAACCAGATAAAAAATGTGATCAATCACAATTGGAAGATCCTTAATGAGGGAGCTGAAATCACACTTCCTAGGCCTTTATATGCCTATAGAAAAAATAAAAATTTACGCTCTACCTTAGTACATACATATAGGGATGATGTTATAGATGCCCAACGTACCCTCACAGGAGAAAGAGCAGTAGGAAACCATAAGTGTGGAACCTGTAGCGTTTGTGATCAGTGTTTGGTCACAAAAGAAATTTGTGTCAACTCTGTAAAACATAGGATTAATACATTAAACAACTGTAGGAGCAAAAATTTGGTGTATCTGATCCTGTGTCCTTGTGATCAGGGATACATAGGAGAAACAGGAAGATAATTGAGAGTAAGAATAGGGGAGCATAAATCGGCGATCAGACCAAACAAGGAAAATTCCCCTCCGGTGAGCTACTGGAAAGAAAAGAATCATAGCGATAAGGACATAAGATGGGTAGTAGTGGAAAAAATCAGAGAGCAGACCAGGATGGGAGATAGTAGAAAGAGAAGGAACAACAAGAGCAGTGGTATATGATTGAGTTCAATACCATTAAATGTGGATTGAACACTAGGGAGGACTGGGACACCCTGATATAATATATATAAAAAAGAGAAAAGTGAGTTTTTGAATATGAAGACAAGATACTGGGTGCCCCATCTGTTGCTTAACAATAATCATGAAAAGATGGTTGTTACCTATGTAAGTTCCACTATAAGACAATATTACGAATAGATGGGGTAAATTCCTTACATAACACCGTAGAGATGCTTGTAGACTAATATGAAAAAGTGATCGATAGCGTGATGACGGGCAGCTATACAGAGGTACGACTCCTCTAAAATCAAAATTGAAATTAAAATTAAAATTGGAACTAGAAGGTTAGTACACGTACTGCCAACAATATAAATTCATATTACTTGATTATTTCCTAAACCTATATGAATTTAGTATCGAATTGGAACATTTGAACCCGGAGCCCGCTAAGTAAGGATGAGATCACCCTATTCTAAGATGGCCGTGGTGGCATCAACCATAATGCTCAAAGTTTATAGGTCGCACGCTACTCCACCATTACAGCGTGTGTACCCCAGGAGCATCACGGTAGATGTAGTTTTCTCAAAGCGGGTGCGCTTGACAAAGTTCCGAAGTGTGATGCACAGTTGCAGGCCAACTCTGGACACCGGTGTTTCTGGATTTTTGTCCTTCATCAGCAGAGTGTAGGATGAGTGTCAGGGGTTGCTGTGCAGGCTGCCAAAGTGTTATCAGGTATGGTACCTCTCCGGGCGCGTAGGGCGTTACCTGAGCTCGTCAGCTCGAAGGCTCAAGGGAGCCGTAGTTATGTACAAAGTTTATAGGTCGCACGCTACTCCACCATTACAGCGTGTGTACCCCAGGAGCATCACGGTAGATGTAGTTTTCTCAAAGCGGGTACGCTTGACAAAGTTCCGAAGTGTGATGCACAGTTGCAGGCCAACTCTGGACACCGGTGTTTCTGGATTTTTGTCCTTCATCAGCAGAGTGTAGGATGAGTGTCAGGGGTTGCTGTGCAGGCTGCCAAAGTGTTATCAGGTATGGTACCTCTCCGGGCGCGTAGGGCGTTACCTGAGCTCGTCAGCTCGAAGGCTCAAGGGAGCCGTAGTTATGTACAAAGTTTATAGGTCGCACGCTACTCCACCATTACAGCGTGTGTACCCCAGGAGCATCACGGTAGATGTAGTTTTCTCAAAGCGGGTGCGCTTGACAAAGTTCCGAAGTGTGATGCACAGTTGCAGGCCAACTCTGGACACCGGTGTTTCTGGATTTTTGTCCTTCATCAGCAGAGTGTAGGATGAGTGTCAGGGGTTGCTGTGCAGGCTGCCAAAGTGTTATCAGGTATGGTACCTCTCCGGGCGCGTAGGGCGTTACCTGAGCTCGTCAGCTCGAAGGCTCAAGGGAGCCGTAGTTATGTACAAAGTTTATAGGTCGCACGCTACTCCACCATTACAGCGTGTGTACCCCAGGAGCATCACGGTAGATGTAGTTTTCTCAAAGCGGGTGCGCTTGACAAAGTTCCGAAGTGTGATGCACAGTTGCAGGCCAACTCTGGACACCGGTGTTTCTGGATTTTTGTCCTTCATCAGCAGAGTGTAGGATGAGTGTCAGGGGTTGCTGTGCAGGCTGCCAAAGTGTTATCAGGTATGGTACCTCTCCGGGCGCGTAGGGCGTTACCTGAGCTCGTCAGCTCGAAGGCTCAAGGGAGCCGTAGTTATGTACAAAGTTTATAGGTCGCACGCTACTCCACCATTACAGCGTGTGTACCCCAGGAGCATCACGGTAGATGTAGTTTTCTCAAAGCGGGTGCGCTTGACAAAGTTCCGAAGTGTGATGCACAGTTGCAGGCCAACTCTGGACACCGGTGTTTCTGGATTTTTGTCCTTCATCAGCAGGGTGTAGGATGAGTGTCAGGGGTTGCTGTGCAGGCTGCCAAAGTGTTATCAGGTATAGTACCTCTCCGGGCGCGTAGGGCGTTACCTGAGCTCGTCAGCTCGAAGGCTCAAGGGAGCCGTAGTTATGTACAAAGTTTATAGGTCGCACGCTACTCCACCATTACAGCGTGTGTACCCCAGGAGCATCACGGTAGATGTAGTTTTCTCAAAGCGGGTGCGCTTGACAAAGTTCCGAAGTGTGATGCACAGTTGCAGGCCAACTCTGGACACCGGTGTTTCTGGATTTTTGTCCTTCATCAGCAGAGTGTAGGATGAGTGTCAGGGGTTGCTGTGCAGGCTGCCAAAGTGTTATCAGGTATGGTACCTCTCCGGGCGCGTAGGGCGTTACCTGAGCTCGTCAGCTCGAAGGCTCAAGGGAGCCGTAGTTATGTACAAAGTTTATAGGTCGCACGCTACTCCACCATTACAGCGTGTGTACCCCAGGAGCATCACGGTAGATGTAGTTTTCTCAAAGCGGGTGCGCTTGACAAAGTTCCGAAGTGTGATGCACAGTTGCAGGCCAACTCTGGACACCGGTGTTTCTGGATTTTTGTCCTTCATCAGCAGAGTGTAGGATGAGTGTCAGGGGTTGCTGTGCAGGCTGCCAAAGTGTTATCAGGTATGGTACCTCTCCGGGCGCGTAGGGCGTTACCTGAGCTCGTCAGCTCGAAGGCTCAAGGGAGCCGTAGTTATGTACAAAGTTTATAGGTCGCACGCTACTCCACCATTACAGCGTGTGTACCCCAGGAGCATCACGGTAGATGTAGTTTTCTCAAAGCGGGTGCGCTTGACAAAGTTCCGAAGTGTGATGCACAGTTGCAGGCCAACTCTGGACACCGGTGTTTCTGGATTTTTGTCCTTCATCAGCAGAGTGTAGGATGAGTGTCAGGGGTTGCTGTGCAGGCTGCCAAAGTGTTATCAGGTATGGTACCTTTCCGGGCGCGTAGGGCGTTACCTGAGCTCGTCAGCTCGAAGGCTCAAGGGAGCCGTAGTTATGTACAAAGTTTATAGGTCGCACGCTACTCCACCATTACAGCGTGTGTACCCCAGGAGCATCACGGTAGATGTAGTTTTCTCAAAGCGGGTGCGCTTGACAAAGTTCCGAAGTGTGATGCACAGTTGCAGGCCAACTCTGGACACCGGTGTTTCTGGATTTTTGTCCTTCATCAGCAGAGTGTAGGATGAGTGTCAGGGGTTGCTGTGCAGGCTGCCAAAGTGTTATCAGGTATGGTACCTCTCCGGGCGCGTAGGGCGTTACCTGAGCTCGTCAGCTCGAAGGCTCAAGGGAGCCGTAGTTATGTACAAAGTTTATAGGTCGCACGCTACTCCACCATTACAGCGTGTGTACCCCAGGAGCATCACGGTAGATGTAGTTTTCCCAAAGCGGGTGCGCTTGACAAAGTTCCGAAGTGTGATGCACAGTTGCAGGCCAACTCTGGACACCGGTGTTTCTGGATTTTTGTCCTTCATCAGCAGAGTGTAGGATGAGTGTCAGGGGTTGCTGTGCAGGCTGCCAAAGTGTTATCAGGTAAGGTACCTCTCCGGGCGCGTAGGGCGTTACCTGAGCTCGTCAGCTCGAAGGCTCAAGGGAGCCGTAGTTATGTACAAAGTTTATAGGTCGCACGCTACTCCACCATTACAGCGTGTGTACCCCAGGAGCATCACGGTAGATGTAGTTTTCTCAAAGCGGGTGCGCTTGACAAAGTTCCGAAGTGTGATGCACAGTTGCAGGCCAACTCTGGACACCGGTGTTTCTGGATTTTTGTCCTTCATCAGCAGAGTGTAGGATGAGTGTCAGGGGTTGCTGTGCAGGCTGCCAAAGTGTTATCAGGTATGGTACCTCTCCGGGCGCGTAGGGCGTTACCTGAGCTCGTCAGCTCGAAGGCTCAAGGGAGCCGTAGTTATGTACAAAGTTTATAGGTCGCACGCTACTCCACCATTACAGCGTGTGTACCCCAGGAGCATCACGGTAGATGTAGTTTCTCAAAGCGGGTGCGCTTGACAAAGTTCCGAAGTGTGATGCACAGTTGCAGGCCAACTCTGGACACCGGTGTTTCTGGATTTTTGTCCTTCATCAGCAGAGTGTAGGATGAGTGTCAGGGGTTGCTGTGCAGGCTGCCAAAGTGTTATCAGGTATGGTACCTCTCCGGGCGCGTAGGGCGTTACCTGAGCTCGTCAGCTCGAAGGCTCAAGGGAGCCATAGTTATGTACAAAGTTTATAGGTCGCACGCTACTCCACCATTACAGCGTGTGTACCCCAGGGGCATCACGGTAGATGTAGTTTTCTCAAAGCGGGTGCGCTTGACAAAGTTCCGAAGTGTGATGAACAGTTGCAGGCCAACTCTGGACACCGGTGTTTCTGGATTTTTGTCCTTCATCAGCAGAGTGTAGGATGAGTGTCAGGGGTTGCTGTGCAGGCTGCCAAAGTGTTATCAGATATGGTACCTCTCCGGGCGCGTAGGGCGTTACCTGAGCTCGTCAGCTCGAAGGCTCAAGGGAGCCGTAGTTATGTACAAAGTTTATAGGTCGCACGCTACTCCACCATTACAGCGTGTGTACCCCAGGAGCATCACGGTAGATGTAGTTTTCTCAAAGCGGGTGCGCTTGACAAAGTTCCGAAGTGTGATGCACAGTTGCAGGCCAACTCTGGACACCGGTGTTTCTGGATTTTTGTCCTTCATCAGCAGAGTGTAGGATGAGTGTCAGGGGTTGCTGTGCAGGCTGCCAAAGTGTTATCAGGTATGGTACCTCTCCGGGCGCGTAGGGTGTTACCTGAGCTCGTCAGCTCGAAGGCTCAAGGGAGCCGTAGTTATGTACAAAGTTTATAGGTCGCACGCTACTCCACCATTACAGCGTGTGTACCCCAGCAGCATCACGGTAGATGTAGTTTTCTCAAAGCGGGTGCGCTTGACAAAGTTCCGAAGTGTGATGCACAGTTGCAGGCCAACTCTGGACACCGGTGTTTCTGGATTTTTGTCCTTCATCAGCAGAGTGTAGGATGAGTGTCAGGGGTTGCTGTGCAGGCTGCCAAAGTGTTATCAGGTATGGTACCTCTCCGGGCGCGTAGGGCGTTACCTGAGCTCGTCAGCTCGAAGGCTCAAGGGAGCCGTAGTTATGTACAAAGTTTATAGGTCGCACGCTACTCCACCATTACAGCGTGTGTACCCCAGGAGCATCACGGTAGATGTAGTTTTCTCAAAGCGGGTGCGCTTGACAAAGTTCCGAAGTGTGATGCACAGTTGCAGGCCAACTCTGGACACCGGTGTTTCTGGATTTTTGTCCTTCATCAGCAGAGTGTAGGATGAGTGTCAGGGGTTGCTGTGCAGGCTGCCAAAGTGTTATCAGGTATGGTACCTCTCCGGGCGCGTAGGGCGTTACCTGAGCTCGTCAGCTCGAAGGCTCAAGGGAGCCGTAGTTATGTACAAAGTTTATAGGTCGCACGCTACTCCACCATTACAGCGTGTGTACCCCAGGAGCATCACGGTAGATGTAGTTTTCTCAAAGCGGGTGCGCTTGACAAAGTTCCGAAGTGTGATGCACAGTTGCAGGCCAACTCTGGACACCGGTGTTTCTGGATTTTTGTCCTTCATCAGCAGAGTGTAGGATGAGTGTCAGGGGTTGCTGTGCAGGCTGCCAAAGTGTTATCAGGTATGGTACCTCTCCGGGCGCGTAGGGCGTTACCTGAGCTCGTCAGCTCGAAGGCTCAAGGGAGCCGTAGTTATGTACAAAGTTTATAGGTCGCACGCTACTCCACCATTACAGCGTGTGTACCCCAGGAGCATCACGGTAGATGTAGTTTTCCCAAAGCGGGTGCGCTTGACAAAGTTCCGAAGTGTGATGCACAGTTGCAGGCCAACTCTGGACACCGGTGTTTCTGGATTTTTGTCCTTCATCAGCAGAGTGTAGGATGAGTGTCAGGGGTTGCTGTGCAGGCTGCCAAAGTGTTATCAGGTATGGTACCTCTCCGGGCGCGTAGGGCGTTACCTGAGCTCGTCAGCTCGAAGGCTCAAGGGAGCCGTAGTTATGTACAAAGTTTATAGGTCGCACGCTACTCCACCATTACAGCGTGTGTACCCCAGGAGCATCACGGTAGATGTAGTTTTCTCAAAGCGGGTGCGCTTGACAAAGTTCCGAAGTGTGATGCACAGTTGCAGGCCAACTCTGGACACCGGTGTTTCTGGATTTTTGTCCTTCATCAGCAGAGTGTAGGATGAGTGTCAGGGGTTGCTGTGCAGGCTGCCAAAGTGTTATCAGGTATGGTACCTCTCCGGGCGCGTAGGGCGTTACCTGAGCTCGTCAGCTCGAAGGCTCAAGGGAGCCGTAGTTATGTACAAAGTTTATAGGTCGCACGCTACTCCACCATTACAGCGTGTGTACCCCAGGAGCATCACGGTAGAATTAGTTTTCTCAAAGCGGGTGCGCTTGACAAAGTTCCGAAGTGTGATGCACAGTTGCAGGCCAACTCTGGACACCGGTGTTTCTGGATTTTTGTCCTTCATCAGCAGAGTGTAGGATGAGTGTCAGGGGTTGCTGTGCAGGCTGCCAAAGTGTTATCAGGTATGGTACCTCTCCGGGCGCGTAGGGCGTTACCTGAGCTCGTCAGCTCGAAGGCTCAAGGGAGCCATAGTTATGTACAAAGTTTATAGGTCGCACGCTACTCCACCATTACAGCGTGTGTACCCCAGGAGCATCACGGTAGATGTAGTTTTCTCAAAGCGGGTGCGCTTGACAAAGTTCCGAAGTGTGATGAACAGTTGCAGGCCAACTCTGGACACCGGTGTTTCTGGATTTTTGTCCTTCATCAGCAGAGTGTAGGATGAGTGTCAGGGGTTGCTGTGCAGGCTGCCAAAGTGTTATCAGGTATGGTACCTCTCCGGGCGCGTAGGGCGTTACCTGAGCTCGTCAGCTCGAAGGCTCAAGGGAGCCGTAGTTATGTACAAAGTTTATAGGTCGCACGCTACTCCACCATTACAGCGTGTGTACCCCAGGAGCATCACGGTAGATGTAGTTTTCTCAAAGCGGGTGCGCTTGACAAAGTTCCGAAGTGTGATGCACAGTTGCAGGCCAACTCTGGACACCGGTGTTTCTGGATTTTTGTCCTTCATCAGCAGAGTGTAGGATGAGTGTCAGGGGTTGCTGTGCAGGCTGCCAAAGTGTTATCAGGTATGGTACCTCTCCGGGCGCGTAGGGTGTTACCTGAGCTCGTCAGCTCGAAGGCTCAAGGGAGCCGTAGTTATGTACAAAGTTTATAGGTCGCACGCTACTCCACCATTACAGCGTGTGTACCCCAGCAGCATCACGGTAGATGTAGTTTTCTCAAAGCGGGTGCGCTTGACAAAGTTCCGAAGTGTGATGCACAGTTGCAGGCCAACTCTGGACACCGGTGTTTCTGGATTTTTGTCCTTCATCAGTAGAGTGTAGGATGAGTGTCAGGGGTTGCTGTGCAGGCTGCCAAAGTGTTATCAGGTATGGTACCTCTCCGGGCGCGTAGGGCGTTACCTGAGCTCGTCAGCTCGAAGGCTCAAGGGAGCCGTAGTTATGTACAAAGTTTATAGGTCGCACGCTACTCCACCATTACAGCGTGTGTACCCCAGGAGCATCAAGGTAGATGTAGTTTTCTCAAAGCGGGTGCGCTTGACAAAGTTCCGAAGTGTGATGCACAGTTGCAGGCCAACTCTGGACACCGGTGTTTCTGGATTTTTGTCCTTCATCAGCAGAGTGTAGGATGAGTGTCAGGGGTTGCTGTGCAGGCTGCCAAAGTGTTATCAGGTATGGTACCTCTCCGGGCGCGTAGGGCGTTACCTGAGCTCGTCAGCTCGAAGGCTCAAGGGAGCCGTAGTTATGTACAAAGTTTATAGGTCGCACGCTACTCCACCATTACAGCGTGTGTACCCCAGGAGCATCACGGTAGATGTAGTTTTCTCAAAGCGGGTGCGCTTGACAAAGTTCCGAAGTGTGATGCACAGTTGCAGGCCAACTCTGGACACCGGTGTTTCTGGATTTTTGTCCTTCATCAGCAGAGTGTAGGTTAATGAACCTGAAACACCGGTGTCTAGAGATCAGCACATTTGCGCCAACCTTGGCGAAACACTCGATAATACTTCTACGAGGCAAACTACCAGAGACTGCATTACCCAGAATGCCAGGGGCGAACCTTGCTTGATAGGTCAGCGGTGTGCTCCCAGACCTGCTGTTTTCTTCAAATGGACTCCCGTGAGTCATGGAGCTGACGAGCTCGTGGTTGATGCCCTGCGCGCCAGTGAGCGGTACCAGACCTGAGATGATTTCGGCAACCTATCCAGCAAACCCCTAAAACTAGTCTGTAATCTCTATTGACGAAGGTTAATGAACCTGAAACACCGGTGTCTAGAGATCAGCACATTTGCGCCAACCTTGGCGAAACACTCGATAATACTTCTACGAGGCAAACTACCAGAGACTGCATTACCCAGAATGCCAGGGGCGAACCTTGCTTGATAGGTCAGCGGTGTGCTCCCAGACCTGCTGTTTTCATCAACCATAATGCTGATAGATGCGCATGCACGAAAGTATAGCGTGTACGGAAATCCAAGGGAACAACACCTGACATGAATTAGTTCTTGGCGTTTAAAAAGACGAGAGTCGGGTTCGTTCTCGAATTATTAAACACCGAGAAAGACACGAGACAACGACGAGAGCGGCCAATTATAAGGTATGTTATGGGGAATAGTTGCAAAACGCGGCAAGGTCGACCGGTTGTAGGAAAGGGAGACGGTAGTAGACCGCAAGCGGGTAACATCTTTAAACAATGTGCTGATCATGACAGGGTTCCGTGGGAGAGATAAAGTAAGATAGGGCGGTGCCCGAGAGGTTATAAGTAAAAAGTTTAAAAAGATCTAACATTGTTTATGACTACTGACCGTATTGAAAGTAAGGTGAAGAAGCGCACCATATGTGTTCCTGTAGAATAATAAATAAGGGAATTGAAGCATGCAGGCACAGATAGAGGAACTAAATGGGAGATATAAACTAGCCAGTGCGAAGGAAAGAATATAGGACGTTTAGAACGGCAATAAAAGCAAATAAAAACCCGTCCCATAGAAGAGGGAGGGGGCTAGGCGGTAGAAACATGGTGAAAATCTAATGTACTAAAGGAGTGTAAACATAGCCTTGCAACGAAACAAAATATGACAAAGTAAAGGTATGTTATTCCTTCCATAGAACATATCCAGTTCCAAAAGCCCGCTGATGAGTGCACCATATAGCCTCCACGTCCATTGAAAATTTTGGGGATAGTAACATTTCTCATAATAGAAGGTAAGGAAAATCGATTAGAATCCTAAGAAGATAGGGCGATCAGGTCAAATTTAGATCTAAATAACGAGTAAACATATGATATGTATCCCTTCAAAAATAGATATTCGCACACCAAAGAAAAAACACCGGACATCTGAGAGGAAAGGGAATCACCAACACAGACAGAATTACTATAAGAGAGGAATTAAACATACAGACCTCGAAAAAGGTAAGAAAAACACCGGGTCAGAAATCCGATATTAAGTAGGGGAACCAATAGGAAATAGACGATGGGATTCTAAAGGGTTTCTGTTGAAATCCCCAATAGATTTGAAATACAAAACACGACCCTCGAACAAAGGGGTGCCACAGTTCACATCCTGCAAGTTCAGCTACATAGGACATTTTAAGCCTACAGCTACACTGACAATAATACCTAAGGTTGGTAGTAGAATAGTAATAGGAGACAAAATCTCGTCCAATGTCTATTTGTAATGTGGAAACCAATATGTTTTTTGCTATAATCTCATCTTCCTAGAATCCAGACTTCAAACCATGAAACCACACATGAGTTGGGGTTGAGGTATATGATGACATCGAGTGAGAGTAACTTAATACGACATCAGTGTTCTCCACCACACCGACACTAATAATTAAGGTTGGTAGTTGTTTTAGATATAATATCATGTAGAAGCCTGAGTTATATTAGTGTACATGAGGCCAATAACTAAAATGCAATGAAGGGCCCGGGGACCTATGAGGGGATATGAAACCCAAAAAGTGAATTATGATGAACCATAATATATGTGTAAATTTATGTCTACAGATTACATATATTGTTTGAAGTGTAAGATGTTCTAGGTTTCACAAAAGACAAACCGATGGTTATAGCTAGTAACTGTATACAATAGGTTTATGTAATGAGTCAGATGTAGAGGTCTTTTAAGCTAAAAAATTTGAAGTTAAACTTTAATGATGCCTATGAATTGTTAGGCACTGTTTGCTGTATATAGATAGTATTTTGTACTGATGGATATCTTTCTAATATACAGAACAATACCAATTACATGAAATCGATGACACCGCTAAAATCTGTCCTGAGGAAGGTGTGACCATATCTACGGTATAAACGCCGAAACGCGTCGACGCACTGAGCAATAGAGAATCCAAGTAAAGCCTAGAGGACACCAGCTATATGCCAATTTAGGAATTCTGGTAGTAACACACAAATTGTTTAAAGGCTATTGGATCCCACAAATTTGTAGAAACATCATTCGAGCCATCTGAATACAGGGGGTGTTATGTTTGTTTTTTAATTCTATTTTTATTCTTAATGGAAACGATTGTGTTGTGAAATGTATTTAACGTATTAGGGTGTTCTTTTATGTACTGCATTTATAAAAAATGTTTTTATGTATTTTATTCAAATGTATAAGATGTCTTTACAATGTATGTTTTCAGAATATTTGTTTCTTCTGAAATTTTAACCCTAAATAATCAGATTATATTTTAATAAAAGAGTGTTAACGTTACATTTTCGTTCTTGGCCTGTTTTCAAAGAGTACATGTATGGATGAGGTGTAATTCTAGTGAAATTACTATATAAACTGTTGTCCTAAAGTTAGTCCAGGGATACTCCTCAGACTTGCTTGACTAATGTGAGCTGGCCATGAGTAGGCTTTCCTGTTTTCAGTTTCTATTTTTGGTAAATTCTGGTGGGGTTTTTTCAATGTTTTCAAGTGATTTCAATACCTTGAAAAACAGTTGTTATCAGTGATTACACATTTTCGCGCCACTAAAAACAACAAAAAAGTGTTTTTCCAGTGTTTATGGAACGTTTTGCTTTTTTTTATTGCTTGCTTTCAGCACTGATATCACATGGCATATAGACAGTGTACATATATAGTATATGAGGTCCAAATAGATTTTTGCAAATAAAACTTATGTTAGTACACCATACAATACTTCTTCAGTGAGTCTTTGGTCATGCACGCTCACTCTTTCTTTCCCATGTAAACGTCTGTGAAAAGGCCCTCCTAATATTGACACTTGGGACGGGCAACGCCAAAACAGCCAGTACCCAATTCGTTAACTCTGGCCACTGACATAGCTTTCCATGCCAATACTGGTGCACTTAAAGATTGAGATTGTTAAGGGAAAGGTTCTGCAACATTTGCCTTGAGCTGGGCACTTATGCTCCCAGAGTTATTGAAACAGTCAAAAATGAAGCAGCACTTTTGAAACTACGGAGGAAATTTCCATTTAGTGAATGGAATCTAGAACTTGTACAGAGTACCACAGTGAGGTTTCATTGACTTCAAATGCCATTGGTTGTGAAGGGACATTTCTATGCATCATTGCAAGCCATCTCTCATACATTGTGAAATAAACGTTCCTGAATTGCTCTTCAACATTGCTTTGCTTACCAAGTGGCAAGCACTCTAACATGGAACATGTTTCAGTGCCAAAGTCCCTAAAGGTGTCGCCCAGCCTACTCTCAAGGAGATGTTTCACATCTGCACCAATTATGCTGAACATTTGGCTAACAAGGGTTTTTTCAGACTCTAGTTTTTTATTATGTCCACTACAGCAGTTATGTTTTCCTGTAAAAATCAAAACATGCAGTAGAGATTACATTTTTCACATCACTATCAATATGCAACCAAAGATACTCACATTTCTCGTCTTTGGCATCATCACTCAGCAAAAATTCTGTAATTGCTTGCCACGTCGATGATATAGCATTCATAGCCCCTTGGGCTGAGTAGCATCAGTTAAGGGACACAGTTGTGTTGACTCTTTCTTTGATGCCACACAAAGCACAAAATGATAAATATTTGCGTTTTAGTTCCTGTGCATAAGAAAAGAGTGCACCAGAATGGACTAAAAAGTCAATAGCATCCCTCATTTACTCTGAAGATTGTAAAGATGCTTTCAGCCAACCATCTAACAAGTGGCAAGGATCTCTTACAGGGAATCACTTCAGCTCAGGTATCAATTTTGATAGGTCATCACACAACTTTTTCATATACATAGCTGAATCACTGCAAATACAAACAATATCACTCCAATCGTTGTTGAACTTGGAAATAACCTTTTTTGCAGAGCATTCCAAGTGACACTGCGTTTCATGTTTTCCAAAAGTCTGGTGTCATGTTTTCACCACTATCCCAGATGATTGGTGATAGCACTCTTTTTGCATATACTTGTCACTATACCTTGCATTGAATGTTCAAAGCCTGAGGTGTTGGCAATTCACCTACTATGCATACTGAAACACTGCAAACTGGGGGCTGATATATTAAGGGTTTGTACCCATTCTCTTTGGGTAAATGTGATGACACATTTTAGTACAGCTTCTTATGAAACCAGCCATTTTATCTATCAGTGAAAGAATCAAACGCAGTCGAAATATCAAATATGATTTTGATATTTCCTGATTCTCTACAGTTTATAAAATAATTAAACAAGTTCTAAAACATGCTTCAAAACCCTGTATCTTTAGACCAAAGACCACAAAACTGAAAAAAGCAAAAGTAAGAAGAAACAATATTTTAAGTGGCATCCCTAAACAACAAAACTCAAGCAGAATAATGTTAGCCCAGTCTTTTGTTACTGCTAGCTTGTATAACAAAGTTACATTGTATTGGCACCTTCAGGAAGAAAAAAATGACTCTTTCGCTCTCTTTTTTCTTTAGTTTGTGTTTATGCTGGTGTTTTTTCAATGTTTATATGTTTTCACTAGTGAGGGCTATTTTACTTTCAGTGGGGTTTTATCAGTTATTATAGGTTTAAACCTAAAGCCCCACAGCCTAGCCATGATCCATAGTGACCACTGGCAAAACATAGGCATCGGGTAACATCCATCGCTGTTGTTCAGACAGATCCGTCCAACAGCAATTCTCATTTAATAGGCCTGTTTGCTCTTCCCAGAGAGCCTTTTCCTCTCTAGTTGCTTCTGCCTGTATTTCCCACACATTCTCAATAGTGTCCTCGTGCATCCCATTCTCCGGTACCCAGTTTGAGGGTCCAGCTACATACATACGGGCAGAGAAATCTTTAGCTGTCGCCTTTGCCGTCTGGTCAGCAAATGCATTAGCCCTTCCTATGTCATAGGTTACTTTCTTGTGGGTGCTACATTTGATCACAGCTATCTTTGAAGGAAGAGTCAATGCTTCTAGCAGCATGCTGACCAGATGACCATGCTGTATCTTAGTACCGTGAGAAGTAATGTATCCCCTCTCAGCCCATAGTCGCCCAAAATTATGGGCCACGCCAAAGGCGTACTGGCTGTCAGTGTAGATGTTGACGGCCATCCCTGTGCTTAGTTCACAAGCTATGATTAGTGCAACTAACTCAGCAGCCTGGGCTATTTGGTAAGGTATTCTCTCACTCTCTACTACTGTCTGTAGCGTGGTGATGGCGTAAGCAGCAGTTGTGCTGCCATCAAGAAGTTTGATATTATCTGTCAACAGCGGTCCTTGACAAATTACTGTAGAGGCTTTAAATAATTATAGGCCACAATCTGCGCTATAATGAATAAGGTGTCCAGCCCGACCCTTTTATTTAATAAATGGAAAGTTTGAAGGAAATTCGAGAGAACATAAATACAATGGGACACAGTCCTGTTTCCAGTACATACAACAAGGCAAGACAAAACAATATTTACAAGGGTAGGGTATTTCTCAGGGAATTTTACAATTAGTGAGACGCTAGTGCAGTAAGAATAATCAGCCTAGCTGTACTCATGTAGTAAAACACAATTGGGTCACACAGTAGGGAACTAATGTTTTAACTACATCAACTGTTGATGGCGTTTCGATCCTATTAAAAATGAAGGATCATCATCAGGACTAACAATGTACTGCCTGACTATGCAAGCCTGTAAGGAATTGTGGGAAACAAAAAAAACAAGGGACATTTGTTTAAAACCTCACCTCAACCTCCAAAACATAACATTGAGGATTTCCTCGCCATGCTTTAAGGTGGTAAACTGCCATACATGAGTGCAAAATTGCCGTGTTTTGTGACAGCCATCCAGCAATTATATAGTTGTGACAGTAGCTGGTGTTGAGTTTGTGAAGCATTCAAGTGTTTGTGCTGGCGGAACAAGAGAATAGCCTGAGGCCAGTTAACCTAGGAAAGGTAAGGGGCGCAACATGGCACCAATTTATTACGGAACATGGGATAAGCCCGAGGACAGTTAACCTAGGACAGGTAAAGGAAGCACCCTGACACAAGAATATTACGGTTTCAAGGTGGATGTACCTTGGCTCCTGTGAGGGTAGCATGGAGAAGGTACAGAACGCTATGATCTAAGGCGATCCTGAGCCGGGTGAGGATTGGTAGTTACAGTGAGAAAGCACCAAAACTCCTACTGGGTGGTGTGGAGCTGGCGCAAGACACTTGGGGTCTGAGGCAACTCTCCCAGCTGTGGTTGCTGCGGAGAGATTGAAACCATGGATTAGTGGGGTGGTGAGGGCTGGTTAACCTGGGAAAGGTCGTGTATATACATACCTAAGCCTGAGGTTGCGTGGCTAGGAGGGCTTGTCCAGGGGTGGATAAAGTTGCCAGTGAAGACGAGGTTGTCGTGTCTGGCAAAAGGGGGGAAGGCTAATTAGAATACTACTGGGGTGTTGTGGGATTAAAAACGTGGACTGTGGCGGGTGGGAGGCTTACCTATGGTTAGCAGAAGACGGGGTATCCCGTGGAGTGATCGGGGGAAATGGTAGATTTACGCGGTTACCGGCAGATTGCGGAACCTGTGGGGGCAAAATTACCAAATGTAAGGCCACAGGGGAGAACCAGGGACCGACCCATGCAAGGCTTGGGGGCAGGACTGCACCGCTTACCTTGTTGTTCACAGTCGAACATCGTAGGGTGTCTGGAGGGCAGGATCGCACCAGTCAGGGAGTGGGTTGCTCCCGGAAAGCGAGGATATAGATTGGAAGCCATGTTAGGAGGGGCGGAGTGACTGGCATGGTGACTATGGCGGCCATCTTGGAAGGGGAGAAGGCGAAGGGAAGTATGGTGGCCATCTTAAAACGGTGTGAGTGATGTGTTTAAGCTAAAAGTAGGGACAACAATAAACGCCGCAGTGAGAATGAATTCTATACAAATTGATATGGCCAGACAATTCGTAAGCGCCGACAACTATTCCTTAGTGGGAACTGTTGAACATTTACGGCGTGGGTGAAGTGAAAAACAGAGGCATGCAAGTGACATGTTGAAATTGCCAGCTACAACAGCTATTACATTCCTGTATTAAACAGACATGGAATTGCATAACAGAGAGCCACTGGGTTATAAGAGTGAGGTCCAATCCTCATTTCGGTTGAGGCCACTCCTAATTCTGTCCATAAGTATAATCATTTTAGTTCCTCTCTGTTGAGTAGGTGTGCAATGTCTCCTCCGCGGGGTGGCAGTTTGACTGATTTCAGGACAGTCCATTTCAAGTCCTTGTCACTGTGTCCTTTTTCCGTAAAATAATCCACCAAGTGGGCGTTCAGAGTCTTGCAGCGGATTCTGCTGTGGTGTTGACCTATTCTGGTTTTGATGTTTTGCTTGGTTTGACCCACATACACCAATTTGCACGGACATTGGATAAGATAGATGACATCACTACTATTACAATTAGTGAAGGTTTTACAGTGAACCGTGACATTGTTAAAACTGAAGGATTTGCCTTCCATAGTTAAATCACATACAGTGCATGATCCACATTTTGCATGCCCTACAAGGAATGTTTGGTTCCAAAGGGAATCTAATGTATCACGTTGTGGGAGGCTAGGAAGTGCAGCCCTCACCAGATGGTCCTTCAGGTTAGAGCTTTTCTTAAATGCAAAAACTGGTCGGTCGATTTGCAGTGAACCAGCATTCAGTATGGGCCAATGTTTTATTATACATTTCCTCAAGACATTCGAAGCAGGTGAGAATGTAGGTTACACAAGCTATTCTGTGACTAGATTATTTTTGTTTTGGGTAGAGGAGGACTTCCCTTGGACAATACCATGCCCTTTAACTGCTCTCTGGACCAGTCTCTTGGGGTAACCCCTATCTTTAAGTTTGTTAGATAGGACTGTGGCTTCCTTGAAGTAATCTTCTTTAGCATAGCAATTCCTTCTGATACGAAGGAATTGCGAGTAGGGTGGTGAGTCCCTGAGTGCTCTTGGGTGGTTGCTATTATAGCTTAGTAGCCTGTTTCTTTCTGTAGGTTTGTTGTATAGTCTGGTGTGCAGTGAACCTTCAGATTGGTAGATGGTTAGGTCAAGAAAGGAAATGGACTGTGCGTCAATTGTGCTGGTAAAGGTAAAACCAGAGCAGTTATTGTTGAGCCAGTGAATGAACTGTTTGAGGCTGTCAAGGTTTTCATTCCAGATTAGAAAAATGTCGTTGACGTAGCGTCTCCAGATGGAGATGGCAGACAAAAAGGGATTAGTGGGGGTCAATATGGTGTGGGTCTCAATGTTATCCATAAAAAGTATGGCCAGATTAGGGACAAAAATATCCCCCATTGATGTTCCCTTAACTTGTTGGTAGTATTGTTGTTCGAATGCAAAGAAGTTTCTGGTCAAGCATACTTCCAATAATTGGAGGATGAACAGAGAAGGTACTCGGTGTGGTCTGGGCCTGGATTCAAGTATGTCCTGTATGACCATTAGGGCAGCAGTCTGGGGAATGTTTGTGTACAAGGACTCAACGTCCAATGTACACAGCAATTGATAACCCACAATAAAAGGAGTCTCTTCAATTAGGTTCACCATGGCCATGCTATCCCTGACATAGCACTGAGTAACAGGTACAACATCTTTAAAAAAGAAATTCACATAGTGACCGAGGGGCTCAAGAATGGAGCTGCATCCCAACACTATTGGCCTGCCTGGTGGATTTAGGACACTTTTGTGGACCTTCAGGAGGGTGTAAATTACAGGCATTCTTGGTGATTTGATGTTTAGAAACAGGAATTCTTTTTGGTTAATGATTCCCATTTCTAGGGCCTCTGTAGTGATTTTAGAAATGAGATTCAGTAGTTCCTTAGTGGGATTGGTAGGAAGTCTCATATAGTGGTCAGTGTTGGCTAGTTGTCTGAGTATTTCTGTGGCACAGTTATCTCTATTTTGTAAGACTATATCTCCACCTTTATCAGCACTCTTGATAATGAGTGTGTCAATACTTTTCAATGATTTGATAGCTTTCTTTTCCTCCAATGGTAAGTTATAAGGAATTAATTTTTTGGTTTCCTTAAGTGCAGTGAGATCTTTGGTTACAATTTTTTCAAAAGTGATAACCTCGGGTGGAATCATCCCTGCTGTGGGAGAAAAGGTGGAGGGAGGTTTGAAGGGGGTGTTGGAAAAAGCTATGGGTGAAGGATGTATTTGAAAGAAGGCCTCTAGACGGATCCTGCGGAAAAATCTGAGGATTTCCGTGTGTAATTCGAGAAAATCAGTGGATATAGTTGGCACAAATGAGAGCCCCTTAATCAAGAGTGAAATCTCAGCAATGGATAGGTTGTGCGTAGACAAATTAAAGATGGGAATGATCTGTGTGTTCATTGCGTTGGTATCTACCATTGGTAAAATTTCTGCCGGGTTTGCCGCTCCCCTGGGGGATTGTACCATTGCGGTACTCGTTTGGCTTTCCCTTGTGTAGGTGGATTGGATTGGCCTCTTTCTAAAAAATTGCTTCTACTTGGACCATGGTTTCTGCTGGATGGTCCTGAATTATCCCCTGAGTCAGAGTTATCCGATAGATCAACAGATGAGTCAGAGAAACCCACTAGGGTCTGGCGTTGATTGAAGCGACCCCAGGGTCTAGTGTTCCGTGGGTTAGAGTAGGAACGGTTTGTGTAAAAATAATTTTGGAGGTAAGGGTAAGTTGTTTCAATATGCTAGGCCTTAAAATCTTTCTTGACCTTGTTCGTTTTTTTATTTTTTTCAATCCTGTAGAAATCGTCTACAGTTTTCTGTACCTGGTCTAGTAGTTTTTTGGCCTCAGGGACAAGGTTAGTATCCTGAAGCTTTTTCTCAATTTCATCAATTTCAACCGCTAGGGCGGAAAGGGTCTCTGTAGCTATTTATATGCCCAAGACCAGCCAATGCCCAGAGCATGTGGTACCAATGTGGCTGAAGTTATGGATGTATTTAGGGTTATCTGTAAAAATCCCTGGGATATTTCGGACTTGAAGTCCTACCGGGATTATGTCAACTTTCAGGTATTGTCTTAGCATAAGGGTCATCAGTTATAGGCGTACTTGTTTTTTCTTAAGCTTTTCTAATTGATCCGGCAGGGTGGAGGAGACATTGGAGGGAGTGGTCTCAGTGGTGTCAGAGAAGAGGGAAGGCCCTTCATAGATCTTTTTAATGTATTCGTCTGAATACAGAGGGGCAAGGTCAGACATGCTATGCAGCAGAGGGAGGTGAACAAGGGGGGTGAGGTAACATACGACAATATGTGGAAAGGTACAGGGAGGACCCACTTCAATGAGAAGTAGATAGGGAGTCAAACCCTTGCAATCCAGCGATTGCGCAACATACTATTTTAGAAGAACAAGGGAACCCACTAGGCAATAAAGGACCAGGGGTATTAGTATTATCTGTCAACAGCGGTCCTTGACAAATTACTGTAGAGGCTTTAAATAATTATAGGCCACAATCTATGCTATAATGAATAAGGTGTCCAGCCGGACCCTGTTACTTAACAAATGGAAGGTTTGAAGGAAATTCAAGAGAACATAAATACAATGGGACACAGCCCTGTATCCAGTACATACAACAAGGCAAGACAAAACAATATTTACAAGGGTAGGGTATTTCTCAGGCAATTTTACAATTAGTGAGACGCGAGTGCAGTAAGAAAAATCAGCCTAGCTGTACTCATGTAGTAAAACACAATTGGGTCACACAGTGGGGAACTAATGTTTTAACTACATCAACTGTCGAAAGCGTTTCGATCCTATTAAAAATGAAGGATCATCATCAGGACTAACAATGTACTGCCTGAATATGCAAGTCTGTAAGGAATTGTGGGAAACAAAAAACACAAGGGACATTTGTTTAAAACCTCACCTCAACCTCCAAAACATAACATTGAGGATTTCCACACCATGCTTTAAGGTGGTAAACTGCCATACGTGCGTGCAAAATTGCCGTGTTTTATGACAGCCATCCAGCAATTATATAGTTGTGACAGTAGCTGGTGTTGAGTTTGTGAAGCATTCAAGTGTTTGTGCTGGGGGAACAAGAGAATAGCCAGAGGCCAGTTAACCTAGGACAGGTAAGGGGAGCAACATGGCACCAATTTATTACGGAACATGGAATAAGATAGAGGACAGTTAACCTAGGACAGGTAAAGGAAGCACCCTGACACGAGAATATTACGGTTTCAAGGTGGATGTACCTTGGCTCCTGTGATGGTGCAGTGGAGAAGGTACAGAACGCTACGATCTAAGCCAATCCTGAGCCGGGTGAGGATTGGTAGTTACAGTGAGAAAGCACCTAAACTCCTACTGGGTGGCGTGGAGCTGGCGCAAGACACTTGGGGTCTGAGGTGACTCTCCCAGCCGGGGTTGCTGCGGAGAGACCGAAACCAGGGATTAGTGTGGTGGTGCGGGCTGGTTAACCCAGGAAAGGTCATGTATATACATACCTAAGCCTGAGGTTGCGTGGCTAGGAGGGCTTGTCCAGGGGCGGATAAAGTTGCCAGTGAAGACGAGGTTGTCGTTTCTGGCAAAAGGGGGGAAGGCTAATTAGAATACTACTGGGTTGTTGTGGGATTACAAACGTGGACAGTGGCGGGTGGGAGGCTTACCTATGGTTAGCAGAAGACGGGGCATCCCGTGGAGTGATCGGGGGAAATGGTAGAATTGCGCGGTTAACGGCAGATTATGGGCCACGCCAAAGGGGTACTGGCTGTCAGTGTAGATGTTGACGGCCATCCCTGTACTTAGTTCACAAGCTCTGATTAGTTCCACTAACTCAGCAGCCTGGGCTGTTTGGTAAGGTATTGTCTCACTCTCTACTACTGTCTGTCGCGTGGTGATGGCGTAGGCAGCAGTTGTGCTGCCATCAGGAAGTTTGAAGCAAGAAGCATCCACGTACAGGGTACCATCAGGGTCAGTTAGGGGTGTGTCAGTCAAATTCACACAGCCTTTAGTTTCTTCCTTCGTCCGGAGGACACAATCATGTGGATCAGAACTAGTGTCATCATTTACAATGGGTAGCAATGTGGCTGGATTGAGCGTAGTGCAGCGGCGGATGGTGATATGACTGGCTAAGAGAGTCAATTTATATCCGGACAAACGTGCACTAGTAAGGTGTTGGGTTTTTGTCCTACTTAATAAAGTGTCAACTGCGTGAGGAACCATAACTGTAAGTGTAGTGTCAAGGACCAGGCCTGCAGATTGGCGAATGGATATGGAAGCTGCAGCTGCTGCTGTCAAGCAACTGGGTAGTGCACAGGCTACGGGATGTAGAACTGCAGAAAAATATGCACAGGGGCGTTGTCTGTCACCAAAACACTGTGTTAGCACTGACAATGCGCAACCATTATGCTTGTGTACAAAAAGGGTGAAGGGTTTCTGATAATTAGGGGTGCCTAGCACCGGGGCCGAACACAAGGCTGTTTTCAGTTCTTCAAATGCATGCTGGCACTCATTTGCCAAGGGAGTGGGTGAGGAACATCTTTAAGTGTGAGGCTCAATAAAGATTTAATGAGTAAAGAAAAATTGTGTATCCACTGGCGGCAGTAGGAGGTGATACCAATAAAGGCACGTACCTCTTTCTGCGTTTTTGGTGGGGGCATCTTACTGATTGTTTGTATTCGTTCAGGGGTGAGGCGGCGTCCCTCCTTCGACAGGAGATGACCTAAGTAGGTCACCTCATGTCGACAATATTAGAGTTTGGAGAGGGAAACCTTGTGATTGAACTGTGCCAGATGCAGGAGCAATTTCATTGTAGCTTCTTTACATAACGCATCAGTATCTGCCGTTATAAGCAAATCATCAACGTACTGTAGTAGTGCGGTACCTTGGGGTAGGGTCAGGGAATCAAGTTGGCCCTGTAAATTGAGGGGCTCTCTGTATATCCTTGTGGAGCTCTGCAGAATATAAACCCCGTCCTGCCAATGAGAATCCAAAAAGATCCCTACTCTGTTCATCAACGGGTATACTAAAGAAGGAATTTTTTAAATCAATGACAGAGAAAAAACATGCAGCCGGGGGAACCATAGTAAGTAGGGTAGTGATATCTGGGACCACAGGAAACTGGAGTACTACTATTTTGTTTATCTCGCATAAATCAATGACAAAACAATAAACAGGGGGCTTAGAAGGATCGGTGCGTTTTAGGACAGGCAAAATTGGGCTATTGCACACATTTCCTCTCGTCTCTTCAACCACACCCTTGTCAACAAGTTCAGAAATGATCTGGAGTAATGCCCTTTCCCCTTCTTTGGGTATTTTGTATTGGGAAGTCAGGAGGGGCGAGCATTTTCCTTCAGGGTAACAGAAAAAGGGGGTATGGACAAAAGGCCGACATCAGTATCACCTTGGGCCCAAAGAGCAGGAGGGACAGTCTGAAGTTCCTGGGGAATGGGATCTGGGGAGGCCAAATATACTGGGTGTATGGTAGGAGGACCCATGGTGATGTAAACCCCATCAGGAGAACAGTATATTGTTGCGTGTAATCTTTTCAATAGATCTAAACCCAACAAATGTTCGCCACATGTGGAAGTCAAAACCAAAGGGGAATCAATCGTGTAGGGTCCTATCATTAGTTCCAGTGGTTGTGAAATGGGGCTAGATACTGGGAAGCCAGAAAACCCTACAGAAATGTTATTCGCGCCAGACAAGGGGGCCCCAGGGACTTTGGACCTAGCAATAGAACTTTTTGTTGCACCAGTGTCGACCAAGAATTTTTCTGTGGAGCCCAGTGTTGTAAAATGAACATGCGGTCCCTTTGGGTCAACAGAAATAGGAACGGGTCCCTTCTCTTGTCCTTGGCAATCCTAGTGGGACATGAACCCCGTCCCTTCTTCAGGCTCATAATCCTCAGTAAAATAATTGCGGTCCTCATAAGTAGCTGTGTCAAATCTATTCTCTTGCATAAGGGGGCGCCTGTCCTGTAACTGTGTTCTAGGTCCGCCTCGCCCTCGTCCTCTATGGGGACGTTGTCCTGTGAAGTGGTCAGTGGGGGCAGAGTTGTTCTGGGCCAACAATGGACACTCGTCGCACCAATGACCCTCCTGGTGACAATAAGTGTACTAGTTTAGTCCCGGCGGTGGGCGAGGAGTCACAGGGGCAGGTCTCTGAGCTATTCGTTGAAACTTAGGGGCACCTCTATTTTTGGTCTGGGTCGGGTATGCTTGTTGGAGTAACACCTTTGTCTTTAAGTCTTTAGTCTATTTATCCATTCTATCTCGCTCTTCATTCTCCCTATTCTCATAATACTGGGTCATTGTCAAAATACCAGACGGGCCGGAGATGGGCCATGCTTTTTCTGACATTTTTAGTTTAGTTCCAAGCTCTGGTAAAGATTGGACACAAATGTATCCACAAACAGTCGCAGTCCCCCTTCTAAGGTCATGTCCTGTCCACTATAGTCAGTGAATGTGCTTTCGAATCACGTGAAAAAGTCAGAGACACTTTCATCTTTCTTCTGTTTGCAAGCAGCTAATCCGTCTCAATTGATACGGTGAGGTGTCAACATCTTTTTCATGGCAGTTAGTAGCTGGCCCGGAAGAGCTAAAATCATGGGTTCGGGTTTCTCACGCACTACATACCCTCTGGGTATGTAGTGCGCTATACAAATTTTATGACTTGACTTGACTTGACTTCCATGTATGGTCAAATTCTGTCTGATCATTATGGCGTATTTTGGACCATACTTCAGTCGGTACTACTTGTCCCATTAACATGTCTATATCTGCTAAAGTCATTACGCAAGATTGGAGTGTCTGAGTCAATTCCTTATAATAACCTGCTGCATTTTTACGTGGGTCAGGCAATTGGTTTTTAAATTGGAGGGCGTCAGACCTTTTCCCAGGGACATGGGCCCACATCTGCCTAAAACCTGCCGGTATGTCAGGCGGTTGTATAGCGTTACAACGCGGGCTTTTACCCTGCATGCCATTACAATGCGGGGATTACAACTAAAGTTGTTTCAACGACTTTCGCTGGAGGGCGCTGGATAGTGGAATAGTTTAATTTTCTATTCCAACTCCAGCCCACGTTAACAGTAGGGAAGGTGTTGGATAGAAAATTAAACTATTCCCTATCCAACAGTGCCCTCCAGAGAAAGACGTTGTAAGACTTTCGGTGTAATTCCTGCGTTGTAATGGTAGTGCGGGGTAATCCCTGCGTTGTCATGGCTGTTCCCCATGATAGGCTGGTTATCTACGCCAGCAACGCGGTCCCTCCAAACAGGCTGTACCTCCCTCATTGGGAAACCCTTATTTAACGAAACACCAGATAAGGAGTCTATGTAGGCTACTAATGTGATTAGATCACATAATAGTGCTGGGCCCTGAACGTCCCTTTTTTCAACCTTATGGCGAAGGTCCGACAGACCTGGGGTTGGACCTGTTTCTACAAAATCCTCCCATATTTGGATCAGTATGTCACACATTTCACAAAAAATGTCAATCTGTTGAATGCGTGTCCACTGATCTATTGTCATTCATATATCCTGAGTGGTGTACATAGAGTTATTTTCCATCCACACACGAGCTTGTGGACTCATAGCGAGTCGTTCCTGTGTACTACCTATCAGTCTGCGCAAGGTGCGTCGTCTGGGAGTGGGTGGTCTATGTGGAGTTGCATAAGGGATATAATCACGGACCACTGACCATGCATTCGCTAATAGTCCTGCACTGGGGGAAGGTGTCGGATGACTGTCAACAAGAAATGGGTTGGTTGCAACGGGAGTTGAAGGCATATTAGGTTGGACAGGTATGGAACCAGTGGAAGGTGCAACAAGAGGGAAAGAAGGGTGGACTTGCATTGGTACAGTGGCCTGAACCGTCGGGCGTTGTGAACAAGTGGCTGAGGAATTGGACAAACCAGGGAATGGGCAGGGGCAGCAACTGGAGCAGTAGCGGGGGTCAATTGGGTGGGATTAGGGTTGGATACATGGCGGGAGTATAGCGTGGAGGGGTGTTCAACATGGAGGACATGAGAGGGTTATCCTCCTTGTCCGGGCCTTTTCTGGGACCTTCTTTGTAACGTAACATCAATCTATCTGCATTCTATTTAATCTATCATGTATCACTATACTCTCTTCTATTCTCTGATTATCATGATTCTGGGCTTTCTGAATCACACTCATACACATTACTTTAGCTTCATTCTTTTTGAGTTTGATTTCTTTCTGTTTGGACTCCTTGCGCCAAACCTGAAAGGAATCAAACATCGTAGGTCTAGCTTTTCTTTGAAACAACTTTTCCTCTAAATTATCTAATACAGGTGGTTCAAAACTATCGTACATTGGCCATTGTAATTCAGCACTACCTTTTTTATACCTTTGACAAAGTGAAGAAAATATAATCGGGCCAACACCATGTTTAGCATAGACTTCATGATTAGGGGTCCCGAAAGGAGGAATCGGACAAGATTCCTCCAATGCGGAGTCCTGCGTACAATAACAACTACACCATTTCCGGAATTTACTAAATCCAGGCATCTCTAGATGTGTATCCTGGTTCCAAACAACAAAGGGCAAAATCTAATATTTACAGTATACAACTGTACTTACCCCTTGGCTTTTGCAAAAGTCGAATCAAATACCAAAACCAAAATACAATTCACCAAAAAAGTGGGCCACCACTCCCACTCTTACCTGACCGTTAATCTTCTGTCACACGGCGACTATCACAAAGGACTCGATCTCCAAAGATTAGGAACCAGAAACTGGGGCGTCAGTCAGGGCCGCAGTCGGGTAGCCCACTGGAAGGATGAATCACGCGATCGGAGACCTCAGGCCCACAAAGACAATTTTTTTAGTCAATGTAGTGGCGTGCCTCCCTCAGAATTCGATCATCGACCCCTCACGACCACCAGGCTCGAGGACGACCACCAAAGACGCCCCACGTTGGGCGCCAAATTGTAGAACCGGCTTTTTGGAGACCTCTCCCCCACTAGGAGAGTCAAAGCCAGTGATGCAGGGGACACCTTAGAATCTACGGATTCTCCTTGTTCAAGTCATACATTACCAAAGAGACCAGGACAACCAGCCGTGGAGGGAAGTAAGTTATTTATTAGCTTGAGCTAAGGGCAGGGTCCCAGAATGGTACAAAGACAATTCTACGGAGACTGCTGCTTCAATCCGCAGCACACACATACTTATAGCGCTAGCCATGCCCATTTACACAATACACAGTTCCACATTTTGATTAGTTTCTCATTTGACAAGTTCTTCATCAGTCTTGTGGTGCAATTGTTGCCAGGGGACATCTGTCTCTTATTGCACAATGTCCACAGCCTTGTGCTCCCTTGCTCAATGGTGTGGTCACAGGGTGCAGCCTCGTGCTTCCTTGATCGGATGGTGTGGTCACGGGGCACAGCCTCGTGCTTCCTTGACCAGATGGCATGGTCACGGGCACAGGAGTTGTGACAGGCTGATTTACCAACGGTGGACAGGATGTAGCTGAGTCTTTGACACGACTGGCGGGGGTGAGGCACACAGGCAGCTTCTCGGAATCAGCTCAACCACAAGGAGCGAGGAGGGTTGTGCAAGTTTCAACGGGGACGTGGAAAACAGTTCTTCACCAAGTTGCCGAGAGCATGGCAACCCAAAATGGAGTCGTGTGGGTTATTTTAAAATACAGTTCAACACTGCTATGCAGAGAAAAATGCATGTTAGACACCTGTTTCATACTCCCATCAGTCATGTCAACGGATGTTGATACTTTGCTTGAACCAGTAATGGCCCATGCACTGTGTTGTCCCCAGCAGCTACCAATTCTGATGACGGCATTCATTGAGATCTCACAGACGCAAAATGCTACTGCTGAGGTACGAGAAACAACAGGCACACAGGTACCCTCCAATTCGAACATTGCTAATGCGACCAATGCTGATGGCAATGCTTCACATCTATGTGCAGTTGATCTTCTTAACGAGGTAATCGAACTCTCACCTACAATGGTAGACAACTTTTTTGCAGACTTAGAAGATTTGATGTTTTCTCCAAATACCAACACTGACTTTGGATTTGACACACAGTGTTCTGAGAGACTCTGAATTCGACCTTCATTTTTTCAAAACAAAGTTCTAACTTTGGAACTCTTTTTTTCTATGATTCTTATTTTTTCCAAATTTGTATTTTTCGTTTTTGGCACAAAGTAATCTGCTTAAAGTACAACTATTCATAGAGAACTGGAATTCTTTGAAAAAACTTCCAGAGACAATATTTGACCTTGTCTTCATACCAACAGTTATATGCAATATGACATGAAATGGTTTCGGCACCTTCCTTTTCTGTAATTATGAGGTATTTCATAAATTTATTTTCATGATTCATTCAGATAGCATTTTTTCAAATGTCAACTATATGCTTAGAATGAAACATTGCTTTAAATGCGTACAGCACAAATGCTCTTTTCATGTACAACCAGTACCAATGCATTTTTAAGTTTTTGGGTGGGTTTTGAACACTTATTGTTTAGATCGTTTTTAGTCATTTATACATGTTTAGGACTTAGCATTTAGTAGAAGTCACACATAAGAAAGTGGAGTGGGTGTAGTATGGTGTTTTAAATTCCGAATGGATTTTCCAGATTCATGCCCTTATACAGGTACAATTCACATTGCCCTTACATAGGCTTAGAAATCAAGCCCTTATTTAGGCATAGCCCATGCAACCCAAATATAGGCATGGCTACTTCCATCCGTTCACTAAATGTCACAACGATTTCTTGGAAAACCAGCTTAAGCCGTTAGGGACTTCCCCTTGCTTGAATATTGATTTCTCCAAGAACTCAGTTAGTTTTACAATGAACATCTATTCCTTAGGGGTTAATTTATGACGTTCATATGCCCAACTTTATGTCAAACCTGGCATTCCTAAACACCTTCAAGGTATAAATATACCTTCACTTGCTATGGCAAAGCACGGTGGTTCGGTGCAGTTTGACGACCTACTTGCCCGACACAGCTCGCTACAGCAAGTGCCGAAGGAAGGCAACTCTCCAGTGTCAGTGTCAGTGATCAGGAAGCTGCCCTCCTCTGCCTAGAATCCAGCTCCAGTGTTTTTGACTACCCTTGCGGTGTGTTGGAAAATCGAGTCCTGAGACAGAGATACCAGACCTCTTTCATTCCAAGGCATGGAGCTGATTTGAACCTAGAGAAACCTTTGGTAGATTCTTGGCAAAACTAAACCTATGCTAAAGACCATACTTCTTCCCTCATACTAGATTTAGGATAGGTACATTAGGTTGGGCGTATTTTAGAAGCATCAGTTGAGTATTTTAGCCTGTGTTATTTATGTATGTATTTTTATATGGCTTAGAAACCATACAATGCTATTACAGTATTATTTTATAATACTATTCTCGCTGTACACATTATACTTTGCATTCTGCCTAACGATTGTAGCAGTTCATCTCTCTTGCATGAGAAAGAAGACTGTTTATTAAATCCTTGTATTGAAAACGCCCGTCTCACTATTTCTCTGCAACTCTGTAGAAACGAAGCATGCACGATTGACTGAGTGAAATACTTATCTATTGTTTTCACGACTCTGAAGATAGTTATTCCAGTCCTAGGGAAACAAAGTTGCCATGTTTATGCGGTTGTCAGAAACTAATCCCTTCTTGTGAATTCGAGAAAGTTTCTAGTGACCTCTGAGCTAGCTGGCACTCACAATTAAGTTTCGTATATTCGATAGAGACCTACTGACATAAGTCCTACGTCATATCTATAGGATATATTATTCCAATGCGCAGGGCCTATTGGGAATATACGGCCAGATTCATCAAGCCGAAAACGGCTCACAAAGGGCCAGATTCTGAGAATCTGGCCCTTTGCGAGCGCTATTTTTGCATTTGGGATTCATCATCCCAAATGCAAAAATCGCATTTTTAGAAATCGCATATTTGCGAATAATTGCATTTATAGAATCTCAATTAGAGATTCCTTAAATGCAATTCAAGAAGCATTTAAAAATTGCGAAATCGCTATTTTTGGCCGCTATTTACCGCGAAGTCTGACTTCGTGGTAAATAGCGAAAATTGAGAAAAATGCACTTTTGTACATTTTTCTCAGTTGTATGTTACACACACACATGTCCTTTGGACATGTGTGTGCGCAACATCAGTCTACATTTTCATTTCAGGGGTGCTACAGGGTGTCCTTTGGACACCCCTGGCACCCTTGAAATCGCATCCTTATTTGCGATTAGCAAATTGCTAATCGCAAATACGGAATAACTCCCCATTCATTCCTATGGGCCTTTAGGCCCATAGGAATGAATGGGGAGTTATTCCTTATTTGCGATTAGCAATTTGCTAATCGCAAATAAGGAATGTGTAGGAATCGCAATTTATTTAGCGATTCCAACATGAATTCCTTTTTGCAAGTCCTTAATAGAGATTCCTTAATAATCGCTATTAAGGACTCGCAAAATGCGACAATGATGAATCTAGCTGATAGGAACTACACTACAACCCAAGTCCGTGGCAACGTCCACAGCACTAGACTCCCTTCGATCAGTGAGGCATATTTCCATATGCAAGACCGGCGACACATGATGCCACTATCCCTGTACAACCAACACAAGCCAATCCCACAGGTGTAACTATGTCCTGAGTCCTGAATGGCAGAGACCTTGAGTCTGTGGCAGCGACCACAGCACCAGACTCCCTTCGATCAGTGAGGCATATTTCCATATGCAAGAATGGTGACACGTGGTGCCACTAACCCAGGACAACACAAGCTGATCCCACATGTGTAACTGTGTCCTGAGTCCTGAATGGCAGTGGCCCTAAGTCTGTGGCAGCGACCACAGCACCAGACTCCCTTCGATCAATGAGGCATATTTCCATACACAAGACCGGCGACACGTGATGCCACTAACCCTGCACAACACAAGCCGATCCCACATGTGTAACTGTGTCCTGATTACTGAATGGCAGTGACCTCAAGTCCGTGGCAGCGACCACAGCACCAGACTCCCTTCGATCAGTGTGGCATATTTCCATATGCAGGACCGGCGACACGTGGTGCCACTAACCCTGTACAACTAAAGCCGATCCCACATATGTAACTGTGTCCTGAGTCCTGAATGGCAGAGGCTCCAAGTCCGTGGCAGCGACCACAGTACCAGACTCCCTTTGATCAGTGAGGCATATTTCCATATGTAACACCGGCGACATGTGATGCCACTAACCCTGTACAACACAAGCCAATCCCACATGTTTAACTGTGTCCTGAGTCCTGAATGGCAGTGACCTCAAGTCCGTGGCAGTGACCACAGCACCACACTGCCTTCGATCAGTGAGGCATATTTCCATTTGCAAGACCAGCGACATGTGGTGCCACTAACCAAGTACAAAACAAGCCGATCCCACATGTGTAACTGTGTCCTGAGTCCTGGATGGCAGTGACCCCAAATCCGTGGCAGTGACCACAGCACCAGACTTCCTTTGATCAGTGAGGCATATTTCCATCTGTTAGACCGGCAACAGCTGATGCCACTAACCCTGTACAACACAAGCAAATCCCACATGTGTAACTGTGTCCTGAGTCCTGAATGCCAGTGACCCCAAGTCCGTGGCAGCAAACAAAGCCCCAGACTCCCTTTGATCTGTGAGGCATATTTCCATATGCAAGACCGGCGACACTTGATGCCACTAACCCTGTACAACACAAGCCGATCCCACATGTGTAACTGTGTCCTGAGTCCTGAATGGCAGAGGATCCAAGTCCGTGGCAGTGACCACAGCACCAGATTACCTTTGATCAGTGAGGCATATTTCCATATGTAAGACCGGTGACACGTGATGCCACTAACCCTGTACAACACAAGCCAATCCCACATGTGTAACTGTGTCCCGAGTCCTGAATGGCAGTGACCTCAAGTCCGTGACAGCGGCCACAGCACCAGACTGCCTTCGATCAGTGAGGCATATTTCCATTTGCAAGACCAGCGACACGTGGTGCCACTAACCAAGTACAAAACAAGCCGATCCCACATGTGTAACTGTGTCCTGAGTCCTGGATGGCAGTGACCCCAAATCCGCGGCAGCGACCACAGCACCAGACTTCCTTTGATCAGTGAGGCATATTTCCATCTGCAAGACAGGCGACAGGTGATGCCACTAACCCTGTACAACACAAGCAAATCCCACATGTGCAACTGTGTCCTGAGTCCTGAATGCCAGTGACCCCAAGTCCGTGGCAGCAACCAAAGCCCCAGACTCCCTTTGATCAGTGAGGCATATTTCCATATGCAAGACCGGCGACACTTGATGCCACTAACCCTTTACAACACAAGCTGAACCCACATGTGTAACTGTGTCCTGAGTCCTGAATGGCAGTGACCCCAAGTCCATGGCAGCGACCACAGCACCAGACTTCCTTCGATCAGTGAGGCATATTTCCATCTGCAAGACCGGCGACAGGTGATGCCGCTAACCCTGTACAAAACAAGCAGATCCCACATGTGTAACTGTGTCCTGAGTCCTGAATGGCAGTGACCCCAAGTCCGTGGCAGCGACCACAGCACCAGACTCCCTTTGATCAGTGAGGCATATTTCCATATGCAAGACCGGAGACACGTGATGCCACTAACCCTGTACAATATAAGCCAATCCCACATGTGTAACTGTGTCCTGAGTCCTGAATGGCAGTGACCCCAAGTCTGTGGCAGCGACCACAGCACCAGACTCCCTTTGATCAGTGAGGCATATTTCCATATGCAAGACAGCCGACACATGATGGCACTAACCCTGTACAACACAAGCCGATCCCACATGTGTAACTGTGTCATGAGTCCTGAATGGCAGTGACCCCAAGTCCATGGCAGTGACCACAGCACCAGACTCCCTTTGAGCAGTGAGGCATATTTCCATATGCAAGACCGGCGACAGGTGATGCCACTAACCCTGTACAACACAAGCAGATCCCACATGAGTAACTGTGTCCTGAGTCCTGAATGTCAGTGACCCCAAGTCCATGGCAGTGACAACAGCACCAGACTCCCTTTGATCAGTGAGGCATATTTCCATATGCAAGACCGGCGTCACGTGATGCCACTAGCCCTGTTCAACCCAAGCTGATCCCGCATGTGGAACTGTCTCAAGAGGGTGCGTTACCTACTGATGTGGGGAGATGCCGCGTGAAAGGGGTGTCTCAAGTAATCCGGTATGTTTTCAGAAATGCCTTGACAGATGCCAGCTGACGGTCTGAATCACAAAATGGCTTTTCAATGCTTATGTAGTGTAACTTACGAACAGTTCGCAACCAGGCTTGCAAACAGACAACTGCTGCCCGTCCGCTCGACTCACAGATGCAGTACTATGAGCCGTCTGCGTCATTGTTGCTATCCCTGCCCTGTTCCCTCCCACGCCACGCCACTCTGGTTATGTTCTGACATTCCCCCTCATAGCTACCTGTTGCAGGCCTACTCACTGTTGGTGTGCAGGTCAATGGTCTAGTTGTCAACATCTCGCATCCACTCCCTGAGGGCAGGTTTCCACACACACCACACCTATCCAGCACATGCATCACAGGCCATGTGACCACACAAATATAATGGATCGACAACTTCTCATCCTTTATTGCCGGTGGTGACTGGATGGCAAACGCTCGACGGGTCTGAATCATAAAGAGTCCATGAAAAGTTACGCAGAGGGTTACTCACACCCTGAGCGGTATGGCCGTCAGGGGCCTACTACCATGTGGCGCAGACTTGAGTTGCACATGGTTAGTGCCACCCAAAGCTGATGTGGCCGTCAGGGGCCTACCACCACGTGGCGCCGACTTGAGTTGCACAGGGTTAGTGCCACCCGAAGATGATCTGGCCATCAGGGGCCTACTAGCATGTGGCGCAGAGTTGAGTTGTACAGGTTAGTGCCACCCAAAGCTGAAGTGACTGTCAGGGGCCATCCACCACGTGGCACGGACTTGAGTTGCCAGGATTAGTCGCAGCCTAAGTTGTATGGCCATCAGAGGCCTACCACCACGTTGCGCTTACTTGCGTTGCACAGGGTTAGCGACACCCAAAAGCTGATGTGGTCTCCGCCATTGATGACTCAGGACTCAGCGACATGTGTGAGATCTGCCGGGCCGTTGAGAACCTGAGGCGGTCTCCACCATTCATGACTCAGGACTCGGTGACATCTGTGAGATCTGCCGGGCCGTGGAGCTTTGACGGGCACATGGAGTGCCCACTGGTAGACACTCCGGTGGCAGCAGGTAATTATCTGGTCATGGATGTGCAGGGACGGCAGTGTCTCTCTCTCTCTCTCTCTCTCTCTCTCTCTCTCTCTCTCTCTCTCTCTCTCTCTCTCTCTCTCTCTCTCTCTCTCTCTCTCTCTCACTTCCCTCTCTTTACTCTCTCTCTTGCTCTCTTCCTTCCTTCCTTATCTCACTCTCTCTCCCTTCTCACTTTCTTACTCTCTCTGTCTTTCCTTCCTCTCTTGCTTTTCTCCTTCTCTCTTTCTTTGCGTCTCACTCCCTTGATATGCGCATTACACATGTCCTTATTTTGTACTTTATTTTCCAGGCTCTGTTGTCGACATCCATACACCCGACAGGAGACTTCCACCTTGTTGTTTTATGTTCAGTTTGTTAAATTTAGTTTATCCTTTATATATAAGTTTACGGAAAAATAAAGTTTGAATAAAAAAAGAAAAAAAAAGAAAATTCAATAAAGTTTTTGGTTGTTACTAAAGTGCTGTGTGTCTCTCGTTCTTATTACTATTATTCTGTGCTGTCCACCATGGTCTTACATTTTGGGGCAGTTATGGCGGGAATACTGGTGATGTCTGCAGTTTGCACCAGCTTCTGAATAGTGTGTTAGATTTATCTCAACTTTAGTTGCAATAAAGTGCTGATAATGAGATGCAGAGTAGGCGTTCCCGTGTAAAAGACACAAGGTGCACCTTTACCATTTATTCTAAATACTAAAATCCTGTATTGAATTGTACTGTGGTAGTGGGTGCATTTACAGTGCACCCACAAAATCATTGAAGAAATCTCATTGAATTTATATTGATTAGGAATAGTGACTCAGGTGCTGGATCTTGACGGGATACACTGCCAGGTTCGTTATTTTTCTGTACACGAAAAAACCACATCACGACTTTCACAACGAAAGGCAAAAACTGTGATACGAATCAAATTCCGGCGATAAGCTGCGTTAGCACAAGGGATTTTACACCTGCTTTCTGCTGGTGTTAAGCAGGACGACTACCTCCAACATGAAAGGGAACACAGCCAAGAGCTACACCAGAACACCCACAAGTGCCATAGAGTCAATGAGCATGATACACGGAAACCCAGGAGGGCCACAACACTTATTGCAACAACCCCAGCACTGACAACGTCCCCCGAACCTGCATCGGAGCAAGTGTGTCCATATGGTCATTGTGTTAGCTCGATGGGCACGGGCCCTGCAACATCACAGTGTGCTGTCTTCAGCAGATGTTACCATGTCACCTAAGCGTTGACAGTGAGCCTGAATATGTAGCTACCCACGCATCCTCCTGCAGGCACAAGCGGCGTGTGCTGCTCCAGCGTACACATATGAGCGCACGAGTCTGCCTATCCGGCAAGGGGAACGAGGTGTCTTGGACATGTCAGTGTGCAGGAAGTGTGTTAAGTGTGTCTCTGTGTTCTGCCTATGCCACCACAAGTGCTGCAGCAGTCGATTTTGTAAAGTGGCATGCACCACCTCCAAACGGCAGTGTCACGGTATGGTTGGAATGCCTCAAGAGATGTGCAAATCAATCGGCTTTACAATGGTGTGCTGTAGGAGTGCACAGGATACAACAACGCCCCACCCAAAGTGTGGTGGCTCATGGAAGGGAGAAGCAGCTGTTTGGCAACGTAACACACAGTGGACCTGCCCATGTGCAACATGCTGGGCATCTCATCCATGATGATCAGGGTCGCGTCATCCCACAACACCCATGACCGGCCTTTGTACACACCCTGTATGAGTGCTGGCTCCCAGAGGGAGAGTTCAAGTCTAACTCGCAAAGGGACAGCAACGGCCAACAGCCTGCTAGCAGACACACACCTATAACCTAACGAAATTACTCGCACATGTACAGCTAGGGACACGACGGCTCGCAGACGCACAACTACAAGCCGACGGACTACTACTGTTTTATACTTTAGTAGTACAGTGGTGTTTGGGTAGTGTAGGGGGTTGTGCTGGGGGTACTATTTTAGGGTTTAGGGTAGTGCAGTGGTGTTTGGGTAGGGGGTCGTGCTGGGGGTACTATTTTAGGGTTTAGGGTAGTGCAGTGGTGTTTGGGTAGTGTAGGAGATCGTGCTGGGGTAGTGTTTTAGAGTTTACGACAGTGCAATTGTGTTTGGGTAGTCTTTTGGTAGTGTAGGGAATCGTACCGACAGACTGACTCACAGAGCTCCGAGCTGACAGACGGCGTCCTAAAGGCATACCCACGACCTGCGGTACAAAAGGGGGTGGTGATTGACAAGGCATCTGAATCAATCAAACGCTCACACCCAGTCAAAAGATCTGGGTTTAATCCATCACGTTCTTTAGCCCACTCTGCCACCCCAGTTCAGACATGGCTCTATGCAAATCAGTCTGACCCTGTGCCTCATGGGAACAGTCCAGCCCGAACTGCCAAGCCATGTCTTCCCTGGACCGGAAATAAGCTTCAGAGGACCGGTTTCTGGCATTCCAGCCGTCTTCAGCCCGGCTTGCTTGAATCCAGTGGTAAAGTGAGCAAGGGACCCACGTCTGAGCATACCCTGCCACACTTATGGCGGCCAAAAGCGGTACAAAAGGGGGTGGTGATGGACGGAGCATCTGAATCAATCAAACACTCACACTCACGACCTGGTGATATGAGGAGAGTCATATCTCACGCAAACACAGATGCCAGTGTTGCCTGGCACAGGTAAAATTGCAGACCCGTTGACTTCTACACGAAGAGATGCGAGCTGGCGGAGTAAATCACAAAATGGCTGCCAACACTGGTTTCAGCCATTCACAGCCAATAAACCGCGAGCTGGTGCTTGTAACCCCTCAGCCAATCACATGCTTGTATATCTCAAATATCGATAATCTGTCAAATGTAATGTTTCTCAAAAACTACTGAACAGATTTACACCATTTAAACAAAAGCGTGCTTTCTAGACCATCACCTTTCTCCCTGCCAAATTTGGCGTAATTCTGTTCAGCAGTTTCACCTGTAGTCTTCTGTAAAGTTTGGTATGGAAATTCCATGCAGAACACATGCTTTACGACCCTCTTTTTTCTCAGCCCCTCCTACACCATTCACCCCCAAACTTTCAATTTAGGAGCTTATAGTAATTAAGCAGCAAACCAAGGTAAGTGGAAATATTTATTACATAACTACATAGTTGTGGAGTCAGTTAATTAACCTCCACCATGAATAAAACTACAATCAACTGTCATAAAGATTCAATCTAATACATTCTTAGAATACTTACAGCAGCCCCATCACTTAGCAACCCAAGAACTCTGTGGTAGAACGTCACTTCCCACAGCTTAGAAGCAAGCAGTGGAAAGCGACAAACTCACATAGAGGCAAGATATAACATGTACCTTCCCTTCTTCCTTTTTTAACAAGTATATATCATATACAAAATATACATAAACCAACTTATTGAGCAGTTTGTTGCAAGGACGGAAGAAGAAAAAAAGAAAAAAAGAATAATAAACATTGCAAAAACAAAGTGGTTAAGCAATAATTCACAAAATCAATCTAAACAGGGACAAGAACACTAATCAGGACATTCGCTTTCCATATGATGTATCATGGGCTGCCAAATCTAATTCCTAGTTGCTTTTTCTTCACTGACTTGAGACGAAAAAGATTAAATTCTAGGTGAAATACAATGTAGAACTTAGCGCGCCACATTTCATATGAGGGCGCCTCAGGCTTCAACCACATAGAAGCTATACATAATCGAGCGACTGACATAGCCACAAAAAGAAGGAACATATATGGATAATACAACAACGAAATGTCTCTATTTTTACACAACCCAAAGAGCATCAACTCTCTAGATATCACCACTTTGATATTCATAATATTAGAGAGAAATTGTGCAATAGATACAAAAAAAGGTTCCAACACGCTACAATCAAAAAATATATGTACAATGTCAGCTGCAGCAGATTGACACCTATAACATTGGCCATTATGCATATCCCCCCACTTCATCATTTTAGCCGGTGTATGGTATAAATTAAACAAAGTTTTATAATATTGAGCCTGTAGATTGGCGGTCAAGGTAACTTTAGAAGCCATATCAATAGAGTCTTGAATAAACTAACCAGAAGTACCAAGTCTTGAACTCCATTTTACATCTTGAGCTTCAACATCATCACACTGCATACTCAGCAAAATATCATATAAAGTCCCAATCTTAGCCCGTTTATTCAAAGCTTCAAGAAGATCATTAGTAACGATAAGCCTAATACTACGGTGCTTGAAAATAAAATCCTGTAGCTGTAAATATTTTAAAAAATCATTCTGTGGAATTGCATATTTGTCTATTAACTCGGCAAAAGTAACCATAACACCGGCATTAAACATATCCCGTAAGCGACAGGTACCTTTGTTGGCCTAAGTCCTCATCTTAGTGTCCCAAAATATTAAAGGAAATAGTTCAGTAGAGTAACATGGTGTATAAAAATTGATGCGGTTCAGGACAATAATTTTGCATATCCATCTCCACCCTTTAAATGCAACTAACAAAGTCTTAAATCTGGTTATTTTATAGTAGCTTGGTTCAAGAAATCTAAGCAACACATGTCGAGACTGATATCCTAATAACATCATATAGATATTTGGACTTTCAAACACCTGTGTCTCACCCCCGGTCACCAAAATTTTCATATTTTGAAGAAGACAAGCTAAATAATAAAAAGCAAAATTCGGAACCCCCATCCTCCTCTTGAAAGTGGTAATGTCATATATTTTGATGCCCGCCCTGCGGTCTTCCAGCCCCAAATAAACCAATCTGTTATAGTTTGTAGCTGCATTAATTGTACACGTGTCAACTCCAAGGGTACCGTCCGAAAATAATAAAGCACCCTAGGTAATATACACATCTTTAAAACATTACTTTCGCCCCACCATCGATAAATGAAGACATTCCACCCTTTCCAGCTGCCGCTTAACTGATCTTAATATATTTCCCCAATTCACAGCTACGATCTTCTGGAGTGACATCCTAATTTTGATCCCCAGGTATCTGGCCTCATTTGTCACTCACAAATCATTAGAGCATAACCCAGCAGTACAGACAACCTGTGTTTTTGAGATATTTAATTTATATCCTGAGCATTTCCCAAATTCTTATGTCAGATACTCAATTTCACATAATGCTTGTTCTGGGTCTGATGTTACTACCACAATATCATCGGCATAAGCTAGAACCTGTATATGATGGTCGGCCACTATCATTGATTGTATACCCTGGGTAGTTTCAAGCATTCGCAACAGTAGCTCAATATAAATTGCGAATAATAGCAGTGAGCATGGGCATCCTTGCTGTGTACCCCGTGTGATAAAAACAAAAGCAGATTCCTGCGCACAGATCTTGGCCCTTGATCGCTTGTACATGGTTTGCAGAGCAAGCAAAAACAAAGGACCAAACCCCATTGTATACATTACAGACCAAAGAAATGCCCATGCCACTCGATCAAAAGCTTTCTCAGCATATAGAAACACCAAGCCAATATTTTTGTGATACGCAGACGCATAATCTAATACAGCGATAACCCTGTGCAAATGGTTTACCGTGGTCCTACCAGGAATGAACCCTTGCCGATGGTGAGAAACCAATAATGGGACAGTTTGAATTAAGCGGTTGGCAAGTATTTTAGAATATATCTTGGCATCTGCATTTATTAATAAAATAGGTCTATATGGCCCAGGAAGGTTAGGGGGCTTGTCTTTCTTTTTAAACAACACAATAGTTGCATCATCCCAAGAAGGGGGGGGGCTACCAGACTGAGCAGCGATGAAAGTAGCCAGCATAACATCCTTAATAATAGGATATAACATTCGATAAACCTCTAAAAGAAGTTTATCCGGGCCAGCTGCTTTCCTGGGCGCAAGGTCGTTAAGGGCTGTCTGTAATTCCAACATGGATATTGGAGCCTCTAGTTCCTCTCTTACAAGAAGCCCCACCACAGGTAGATTGAATGTAGACAAAAACTGATCAATCTGATCTTGAGATAAACTATCCTGGGTGTATAGCTCCTTATAAAACTGCTGAAAGACATCCATTATACCATCCGTCGTTTCCACCAGACGGCCCTGATTATTCTCCAATGCCTCCATTCGTTGAGATGTTTGCCGACCACAGAGCCTTTGAGCTAGACATCTACCAGCAGCTTCACCATACTCATATCTCTCAGTTTTATTTATTTTATACTGAATTGCTATATCCCGGCTCCAGACCCCGGTAATCTTCGCCTTACAACATGCCACCTTGGTCTGGGCAGTTTGGCTATCACTATGTGATTTGATTTCCAGGATGAGTTCGTGCTCAGCGTCTTTTAAATCTAACAGCAGCTTTTCCACTACAGATTTCCATTTCCTTTGTTGAGCCCACCCATAGCTAGAAGTTTCACCCGAAGCTGTGCCTCTATTGTATTCTAGAAACCACTTAGCCCATACTTGAATATGAGCTACATATTCTTCATCAGCTGTTAACGTTTTATTAAATTTAAATGACCGTTGTGCCCGCTTGATGTTAAAAGGAGACAAGTCCATGACTACTGGACCATGATCAGATGTAATCTGCTGCATTACCTGTATTTTGGCCCCGGTAATTAATGATCTAGGGGCAAAAATATAGTCTAATCGGACAAATTTATTATGTGGAGATGAAAAGAACGTATATCCAGGGTCCCCCGGATTCGCCAATGGCCATCCATCAACTAAGCCATGCTGAGACAGTAATTGGCGCAATGCTCTAAATACTTTCGGTTTACGGCCACTATATCTAGTAAATTTGGGATCCCAAGTATATAGTTCACCATGTATATTAAAATCCCCAAGCAATAACAAGGGAGTACCCCACAATGCAAGTTCAACATTCAATAGATCCAAAGTATCCGCTTCATCTAGATTTGAACCGTATACGGTACATACTGTGGTCACGACGCCTCCAATGATACCTTCAGCTATTGCCCAGCGCCCAAGATTGTCTACCCTTTCTTTACCTGTAGCGATTATCACTTGGCGCCCCAAAATTGCCACACCACAGTTCATAGTAACCTGCCTAGATGCAGTGAGTAATATATAACCCAATTCAGTTAACATCTTGAGATTTACCCAGGGCACGTGTGTTTCCTGAAAACATATAATATCAGGATTAATTAGCTGCAATTCCTCAATTACCCGCTTCCGCTTAAGCATATTATTCAGCCCACATACATTAAATGAGCATATACGCAAACTATTATTATTAGCCATTATCCCCAATCAATCGCTGGTCGTCAATATGTAAAAATAAAAATGAAGTTGTTCCTGAAACCTTGCAACATTTGTTATGAACTGTCGTTTTACCCTTTTCACCCTTAACCCAATGGCCACCCAACCCATTACCCCAAAAGTGCCCCCCTACACCCCCTACACCCCCACCCCACCCAGCAAGCTCCCCCCAGTCCACAAGTGTCCCTCCCCCTGAATCAAGGCAATAGGGCCTATCGCCCTTTAGATGGATATGAGAGACTATCTAAATGCTCGGCCAGTCCCATTTCCAAACAATATGTCGATAGAAGTCAAAGCAAGAAAAAATAATCTAGGTGCACAATGCCAAAATTATACATATCTAATTAATGGCCGAAAGTCACCAAGCCAATGCACTAAGCCATCAGCCCAGAGAGCAAAGGTATTCCTTAGCTGAGGCCTCAGAAGTAAAAAAACGATTCTGTCCACTGTGAACAGTCTTTAAAGTTGCTGGCTGTAGAAGAAAAACCTGTAGACCCTTGGATTGAAACGGTGCAATTAGTTGACAAAGCTGCCACCGTTTCGCCACAGTAGAGTGGCAGTAGTCTGGACGAACAAAAAATTGAGCTCCTATACCAGATCTCTTTTTCTCCGGTCGAGCGAGGTCATACAATGTCTGTCTCGGCAAAAAATTGTTCAATGAAATCAATATAGCATGTGGATGTTGTACACCTTGCCCACTCCTAGCCGGCCATTGACGAAATGGGAATCGGTGCGCACGTTGAATTTCCAGGGCCCAATTCCACTCTTTCACCTCAGGAAATGCCTCCTCAAAAAGCTTAATTACAAATTTGTGGATATCTTGCCCCTCAAAGCCTTCTGGGACTCCAAGAATGCGCAGATTATTGCGCCGTAGTCGATTCTCCATATCGGCTAGCTTGTCGTGCACATCTACCTTGTGTGCCTTTATGTCCGCAACTTCTTCCTTTTGGGTTGCCAAGTGGTCTTCTAATGCAGAGATATGACCTTCAGCCGCTGTCATTCTGTCAGGGAAGTCGTTACAGGTCTTAGCCAAACGGCAGACTGTATTCTGCAGCTTCCTGCACACCGTGTGAGTTTTTAAATGCTCTGCACGAGCCTCCAGCCGATGCTCCGAAATAGAACTATAAATTTCCTCGAGTGAAACATGGCTGGATGTCTGCACACCCAGGCTCCCACTGGCCTGATAAATCTAATCTCTCCAAGAGCTGTTCACCACCTGAGAGATCCTAATCCGATAGTTCTGTAACAGGAGACACATCTCTTGCAACATCCTTCTTCCGAACAGTATCTATATTATCTGCTACAGCACCAGGGTTTTTTTCACTTTATTTGGTATCCAGCATAGTAGGAATAATGTCTCCTGATACTACGTCATGGATTAGAAGGTCATCCTCCAATTCGCCATCGAAATCAGTTCCATCTGACTGCTTGGAGAGAGAATAGAATTCATTGTCTTTACTGCTAGCGGGGTCGATTACATCTTCACTGTCAGCGGCATTGACCACACTAGCCACATTTGCCAAGCTGAATTCATCCCCTTCGCCAACCACCATATTGCCTGCCGGAGCTTGTGGTGTCTGAGAGCCCTGTAACTGAACTAGGGAGCCATCGGATTCTTCAACCCCAATGTTGTCTTCATCAATAGCATTAAACTCAGCGGATCTGACCACTGGGGTCATAGCCTTTTTCCCAGTAGCAGGCTGGAACATTTGCGGAATCTTGGTGGTGGCCTGTTAAACTACTTCAGAGTCTTTACTACTTGGCTCCCTATTACTTAAATTTTGAGATAGCTTAGCGGTGAGAGCAGCTCGAGTGCCAACCTGGCTTTCTCCAATAGCTCTGGTTTTCCCATCACATGCCGTTTTTGGTCCCATAGCCAATACTACTCAAACTGGACCGATAGAACCTAGCTACAGTCTGGGTTATAAAAAAAAACAAAAAAAAACTTTATTCCTGTTTCTCTTCTCTCTTTATCTTTTTCCTCTTCCTATCCTTTTTCTTCATTCTTTTGTTTTTTCCAGAAAAGATGACGAATTTTATGAGGCTTATAAAGTTGACTGGAATTACAATTGAAGTCTATAGGCTAGGGAATATCAGAAACAATAGGCAAACGATAGACAACTAGCTCTCTTAGACAGTTCTTACTTTTTAACCAGCTCAGAAGGCTCCAGAGACTTCAACCGACCAGCCAGCCAGGATGCACAGCGATAGGTATCCCGAAGTTTTTTAAGAAGTCCCGGTGTATTCCTTGTGCTAGTATGTAACAAACTAGAGCTTTAACGGAAGCCTTGCTTTGAGCTTGTCTTAGAGCGTTCAGGGGCTCGGCGCTCCGCGCTCAGAAAGCGTCTTCCACCGGGTATTCCACCGCACTTCACAGCAGTCTACTCCGCGGTCTCCACGGTCTCTCCCCCGGACCCGTGCAGTGCTGGGTCAAATCAGCTCCTACTCGCTCCACACCCCTCGCTCCTCGTGTCTCCGCTCCTCTCCTCTCGCAGATACAGACCCCCCCGGTAACCACAAAGGTCCCAGAGCGGAGTCCCAGTCAAAAACACCCCCGCTGCACCACCAAGTGCCTCAGCCGCAACAAACGCCGGGACAGCCGAGCAGAGCCTCTCATACACGCGTCTGACTCGCAGACGCCATCTTGCCCCACGTAACCAATGCAGTCCCCTCCCTTCTTCCTAAACAAAAAAAATAAAAAAATATACAATTAATTCAGAAACCTCTTGGGAATAACAGGAACCCTTGAGATCCTTCTAAGACCAACTTGAATATCCCCACCATCGCTGACAGGATATTCATCAGCTACCACAGATTTTCCCTTAGTAGAGGACTTTACCTTGATAATTTTGGAGTTAATATATTTGCCCTTAGTAGAAGACTTTACCTTGACAATTTTGAAAGTATTCCACCAATGTCCACCCATGATCTGAACAGCATTGTTGCCTATTTTAATAACCTTAATAGGTTTACCAAATTTGCATTCTCCTTTTTTTTACACGAATGGGAGTTTAAATCCTGATCATGTCACCTTCCGATACCTGCAGGTCCGACACACGATTGGCTCGGTCTTCCCGACCGGTACACTCATTTCGGAATCCTCACCCCTGGAAGATAGAGTGCTCGATGGTCACGTCCCGAACAGTACCATCTCTCTCATATATAAAAAACTGATAAACGACCGGACAGACCTTCTTCTACTGCTACGGGAGGCCTGGATCAGCGATGGACTGGAGCTGGATGATGAGGATTGGCAGGCAGCGATATCCTCTCCTAAGGAGGTGGCTATCCCGGCCCGTCTTCGACTGGTGCAACTAAAAATTTTACACAGCGTGTATGTGACAGGCCCCCAATTGTTACGTATGGGATACTCTGTGGATGGACTGTGTAAGCGTGGGTGTGGAATGATGGGTACCTGCCTTCATATTCTATGGGAATGCCCTGAGATAGTATCCTTTTGGAATCGTATGCATGACGTCATGAAAGAGGTGACGGGAGTTTCGATATTGCCTGAGGCCCGTAGGTGTCTGCTGAATGTGTGGGAACCCAACGATTATAACGTGGCTCAGACACAATGGGCCTCTTTAGGGAATATGGTCGCCAAACGAGACATTGCACAGCTGTGGGGGTCCTCAAGAGCACCCAGTCTATCCGCCTGGTCAAAGAACATGGATTGGTGCATGTTTTGGGTAAAAACGGTGTATGTCGCACGGGGTAGACCTAAGAAGTGGGGGAGGATATGGAACCAGTGGAATCAGTATCGCGGACAGATTTGTGCTCCCCCTTTTGTAAATCCACCGGAGGTGCTGCAATCCCCTTAACCTGGTGTTCCTTCTGTTGTCTTGATTTTAGTTTATACACTGATTGTTCGCTCTCTTCCCCCTTCCCCCTCTCCCCTTTATTACTGCTTATAGCTTTATCCGCTGATACTGAAGAATCTTTTAGGTGCGGTTCTCCCCCTCCCGGAGGGATCACTCATGTATATGATGCCTGTCTTGCCTCATCAGTTGTATATATTTTTTCTTGTTTTATTTATTTTGTTGGTTTCCTTTTTACAAAACAAAAAAAAATAAAAACCTTATTTCTCCTGTGTCTCAATATTTATAGATTTGACATGTAAGCCTAATCGCCGCCGGACCCCCTGGTTGCCGGCTGAAGCGCTGTGTAACTGAATTATCCTAAGCATTTGTCTATACCAGAGACAGCCGGCCCTGGCAGTTGTATGCTTGTTGCTGTATTATTATAACTGTCAATAAAGGTTAAAAAAAAAAAAAAAAGGAACAGTTTTAGCACATTTCTTATTATCAAACCAGACTTTCTGTTTCATTTGAGATTCAGAGAGATTAGCACAAACAATTTCCATAAGTTTCCCAAAATCAGAACCAACTTTGAGCCTTTATTCATTCATCCAGGTTTGAAACTGGTGTTGGCCTTTCGTCCTCTGAGTAACTCAAACGGCGAAACCTTGGTTGAAGAATTTGGAGAAACCACAACATACTGTTTACAGATTTGACCGGATCATAGTTCCCTGATTTAGCCCACTTGATGCACTCACCAATCACCCTATTCATCCTCTCAACCAAGCCATTTGTCTGAGGATGATATAAATTGGAATGTTTTATTCCACAGGAAGCAAGAAAATTCTCCACCTCAACACTCACGAGTTGTGTGCCATTATCTGAGACAAGTGTTTCAGGGAAAAATTCTCTCAAAAATACTTCACTCAAAAATGAAACAATGTTAGAAGCATTAGCTTCTTTCACAAATTTAACTTCAGGCCATCTAGAACTGTAATCCATCAGTACAAATTTGTATCCACATGATAAATTGTCAATAGGACCCATGACATCAATGCCTAATTTCATCCATGTGCCAAAGGACACTCAATAGGTAACAAAGGCGGGGTCACTAACTTTAAACTTTTATCAGAACTGCCACAAGCACAACAGTTAGTGACAATATCTTCAATTTCTCCGTCTATTTTTGGCCACCAAAAACTTTCTCAAACACGTCTTTTAGTAAGTGTTACACCTAAATGTCCTTCATGAGCATGTTTAATAATGATGGGACGTAAATCATGAGATGGTATAAACTTATCACTTCTCAATAAAATTCCATCTTCAATAGATATTTCTCCCTTGACTTTCCAATAAGGTTGTAACAAGGAGGACAACGCTTTTTCATGAGGCCACCCTTTCCTTACAAAATCATAAACTTGCTGAAGCAGATCATCATTCTATAGTGCTTTTTCCAAATTTCCTCCGAACTCACAACAGGTTCAGGTAAATCTAAAGCCGCAACAAAACAATCATCATAATCCTCTTCACAAAGTTCACTAAAACAAACATCATCACTCTCATCTTTTTTATGAGGGAAACTAGACAGATAGTGAGTATGAACATTCTTCCCACCTGCAATGTGAGAAATATTAAAGTGGTATTGTAATAACTTGGACACCATCCTTAAAATCTTGGGCGTACAAAATGTATTGACCCCAGCACTCAAAATAGATACCAAAGGTTTGTGGTCTGTAAGAAGACTAAAACGTTTACCCCAAATATATGAGCGAAACTTCTCCATAGCCCAAAGACAGGCTTTTTTAATCCACTCACCATCTTGTGCACTGTGTAGCTGTGTAATTCTATAGCTGCTAAGCTTTATTTTGATCTGTACCTCGCCCCGTTCCACCGTGGCTGACTGTACAGTTTGCGTGGAGGGCGAGGCGCCATCTTTGATCGGGCTGGACCGGAGTTAGCGGTCTAGCTCTTCTGGGAGGCAGGACTTATAACGACCGAAAGCCCAGGGCCCCCCGAGGACTCAAGGTTGGTGGCAGCACCTGAGGTTCTCTGTGGGAACCGCTCGCAATACCAGCGCCATACTGCGCACATTTACTTACAGAGTGCCTCAGATAGTGCTGGCATGATTTAGATGTCGGTCCTGTCTTACTTATTTTAACAGAATATTTTTTTAATCCACTCACCATCTTGTGCTCTGTGTAGCTGTGTAATTCTGTAGCTGCTAAGCTTTATTTTGATCTGTACCTCGCCTCGTTCCACCGCGGCTGACTGTGCCGTTTGCGTGGAGGGCGAGGCGCCATCTTTGATCGGGCTGGACCGGAGTTAGCGGTCTAGCTCTTCTGGGAGGCAGGGCTTATAAAGCCTTGTGCTTCCGGGAGCGCAGCGGGCGCGACGATGGCGTGCCGAAGGTGCGCCTAAGGTAAGCCCGTCTGCGCCCGTCCGCGGCCGGTCGGGGCCAGGGGCCACAAACTATAGCCAAAAACATACTTACTCCTCTAATGACTTACTTACTCTGAGACCCCCTGACCATCTTTACCCACCATTACCCCTGTATGTACAAAAACATACCTCTTTGTATGGGATCTCTAAAACCAAGCTTACAGCTGGTAGCCCCACTTTTAACCCATGCCCACATGCTGCCCCTCAGTCCTTATTAAAACCACAGATTAAACTTCGCTGTATCTATCTTAATACGCGATCTATGGTTAAACATCAAATGGATATATTTCTTTTGCTGACATCTGAGAAACCTGACATTGTACTACTTATGGAGACTTGGCTTAACCAGGACTCATTGCCAGATATTCTGGCCTCTGTCCCATCTGATTACTACATTTTAAACACTAACCGACCAGTTGGCAAAAAAGGTGGAGGAGTAGCTGCCATCATTCACAACACTCACAAGTTTATTACACTTCCTACACTTGCCCTGGCTAGCACGGAGAATATTGTTTTTAAAACTGACACCGATAGTGGAGCATTACTATTAGTTTTGATTTATCGTCCCCCCCTATCGATGCCTACCTTCTCCGCATCTTTGGCCGAGCAAATGGCCTCTCTGGTAACAAACTATTCCAAAATTGTCTTAATTCAAGATCTTAATTTTTGGTTTGGCGATATTAAAGCAGACCCTCAGGCAGCAGAACTTAAGGATCTACTGTTGGATCTGAATTTAACCCAACAGATCCACTCTCCCACCCACGAGCAAGGCCATAGCCTAGATCAAATATGTTCCCATAGCCTTTCCCTATCCATCTCTTCTATAACCCCCTGTATTTGGTCGGACCATTTCTTTATACACTTTACACTTACCATCGATAGAAGCACAAGACAGTCTTTCCAGGCGGGTGGAAAAATTAGGAAATGGAAGAGCATTAACATATTGGCTTTTTTGGATAACTTGGCCACTACCCTTCCCCCAATGACTAAAGACATCGATGTCATAGAAAAATCCTTTTCTCATTGGATCCAACGGGCAGCTGATATCCATGCCCCTTATGTAAATTTTCCCCGTTCACGCCCTAACGACACACACAAATGGTTCACTACACAACTGAAGATCTTAAAACTCGAAGTGCGTCAATCAATCAATCAATCAATCAATCACAGATATTTATAGAGCGCACTACTTACCCGGAGGGTCTCAAGGCGCTTGGGGGGGGGGGTGTGCTGCTACTGCTCGAAGAGCCAGGTCTTGAGCTTCTTCCTGAACGAGAGGTGGTCTTGGGTCAGGCGCAGGTCGGTCGGGAGGGAGTTCCAGGTCTTGGCGGCCAGGTAGGAGAAGGACCTTCCTCCTGTTGTCGTTCTTCGGATGCGGGGGACGGCGGCGAGGGCATGACTGGCTGATCGGAGTTGGCGTTTGGGAGTGTAGAAGTTGACGCGGTTGTTGAGGTAGCTCGGGCCTTGATCGTGTAGGGCTTTGTGTGCGTGGGTGAGGAGACGGAAGGTGATTCTTTTGTTGACGGGGAGCCAATGCAGGTCTCTCAGATGTCCGGAGATGTGGCTGTGTCGTGGGATGTCGAGGATGAGTCTGGCTGAGGCGTTCTGGATCCGCTGGAGTCTCTTCTGGAGCTTCACGGCGGTTCCGGCGTAGAGGGCGTTGCCGTAGTCCAGTCGGCTGGTGACGAGGGCCTGGGTGACCGTCTTCCTGGTCTCGGTGGGGATCCACCGGAAGATCTTCCGTAGCATGCGCAGGATGTTGAAGCATGATGAGGAGACGGCGTTGACTTGTCTGGTCATGGTGAGGGAGGAGTCCAAGATGAAGCCCAGGTTGCGTGCGTGGTCTGTCGGTTTGGGTGCGGTGCCCAGGGCGGGGGGCCACCAGGAGTCGTCCCAGACGGAGGGCGAGGAACCCAGGATGAGGACTTCAAAAAGAGAGGAAGTGGAGGACTAGGTATCTATCACAAGATAGAGCTAAATATTGTCTGGCTCGGAAAACCTACCAAAAATCCATTTTAAAAATGAAAACTGATTATTTCTCAGGAAAAATACTGAACTCACAGAACAAGACAGAAGATTTGTTCAACATTGTGAACGATCTTTGCAATAATGACAGAACCACCCCTTTGATTACTCCCACACAGGAGCTTTGCGATTCTTTGAATGTCTTTTTCCTAAACAAAATCATCACTTTAAAGCAGAGCATTTCACATTCTTTGCCCCCTGTCCTTTTGGACGATGTCTACTACAATCCTTCTATTTTGGAAACTTTTCCTCCCATCGAGGCTAAAGTCTTGCACGACCTCCTTACACGTGTCAAGTCAGGATCACCTGATGACATCTGTCCCCCATACATCTTCAGAGAGGTGGGATTGGCTATCCCACATGGCGTTCTCTCGATGCTCAATGAATCCCTTCTGCAAGGCAAAGTGCCGAGCAGCTTTAAGAAAGCTTTGCTCATTCCATTGATTAAAAAGTTAGGAGCTGATCCACATGACCCAATAAATTATAGGCCAATATCTCTTTTACCCTATGCATCAAAAAGTTTGGAAGCCCATGTCTCCTCGTGTATGTCCAAATTCATTGAAGACTCTGAATACCTGGAACTTAACCAGGCTGGCTTCCGAACCTGTCATTCGACGGAAGCAGTGATCCTAGCTGTCCAAAACACTCTAAGACACAATGCTGACAGAGGCATCCATCAGGCCCTCGTGCTCCTTGATTTGTCGGCAGCGTTCGACACGGTTGATTATACCATTCTTATCAACCGTGTCGAACAAGCCGGCCTTAGGGACCCTGCTTTAAGCTGGATCACCTCTTTCATCACAGGACGTTCGCAATCGGTGAGACTGGGTAATTTCACAGCTTCTAATACTCCCATTACATGCGGGGTACCTCAAGGATCATCATTATCACCTCTACTATTCAATCTTCATCTTCGTCCATTATTACACTCCTTAAGGGACGCTAAAGTAACCATTTAAAAATATAGGGATGATCTCCAACTTGTCTTTCCTCTAAATAATATAGACTCTGTGGTGGAATTCCAGAACACCATGATACACATACAGAGGTGGATGAATCTCAATCACTTAAAGCTGAACCCAGGCAAGACAGAATTAATCCTGCCTGGGAAAAGTGAATTAAGTTGGAATGCACTCTTTTGGCCACCTAGTATGGGAGTCCCACCAATGAAATCTCTCTCGGTTAAAAGTCTAGGAGTCACACTCTGTGCTGATCTCTCCTTGAAATGACAAGTTGGTACAGTGGTCTCCGCTAGTTTCTTTCAACTCAGGAAAATAAAAAAAATAGCCCAGTTTCTGACACTACCTGCACTCATTCAGGTTATTATTGCCCTTGTCCTGTCCCGACTGGACTTCTCAAATAGTCTTTACCTTGGACTTCCAGCGGGCCTGTTAAAAAGACTCCAACTTGTTCAGAATCAAGCTGCCAGGCTTATTTTTCAACAACCAAAATGGCAGTCTATCAGACCAGGTCTGAAACAACTTCACTGGCTGCCTGTGCAGTAGCGGATTGCGTTTAAAACAGGGTGTATTATTTTTAAAACCCTACCAAATACAGGCCCAAAATTCATAAAAAACCTTGTTTCTAGATACAATCCTTCTTTGAATCTTCGCTCTGCCCACAAAGCTCTATTGGTTGTTCCGACCTTTAAGAAAAAACGTCTTGGCGGCTGCTGTTTTGACCATCTTGCAGCCACCTTCTGCAATTCTCTACCACTTCCTTTGAGAATGAGTCCAGACCTTCTTACCTTTAGACATTCTCTTAAAACATGGCTTTTTTATCAGGCTTACCTCTGAGTATTTTGCGTGTTATATTCCTTTCGATAGCGCCATGAAGCCTACGGGCGTACATGCGCTTAATAAATAAATTATTAACATAACATAACATAGGAGTTCCTTTTTGATAACTGAATATTGTTCCTCAGCATCCCTTAGAACTCTAGATGTAAATGCCACCGTATCCTCACTGTCACCTCTCTTTTGTGTCAAAATAGCTCCAAGACCAACTTGACTTGCATCAACAGTGATACAACAAGGAATACTAGGATGAAAAGGTTTGAGTGCATTACCTTTAGCCAAAAGAGACTTAATGAGATCAAATACTGGGACACATTCTTCAGACCAACAAAACTTGACTCCTTTCTTAAGTAAATTGCTGATGGGTCAAACTATTGTGGCAAAGTTTGGAACAAAACAAGAATAATATTCACACAATCCTAAAAGAGATTTTACGCCGACTATGTCAACAGGAGCAGGTACATTAGTTATTACTTCAAGTAAACCTTGTCTGGGTTTGACACCTTCTTAAGTAAGAAGATGGCCTAAATATTCAACCTCAGTACAACATTTTTTACACTTTTCAGGTTTTAAAACAACTCCTTTTCTTTGAAAAGTTTCAAGAACTTTACATAAAATGTCAACATGTGAGGAATCATCTTTGGCAAATATTAAAACATCATCCTGGAAGACCAGAACTCCTTCAATTCCCTTCTATATCTCTTGTATAACCCTCTGAAAAACAGACGCAGCAGATGCCAGACCAAAAGGCAGCCGTCGGTATTGGAATGTACCTAGAGGAGAAACAAATGCTGTCATGTGGCGTGATTCGGGATGCAACTCAATCCGGTGGTATGCACATGCTAGATCGAGCTTAGAGAAGTACTTAGATCCTTTGATACCAGCAAACAGATCATTAATTTTTGGCAGAGGGTGTGAATCTACCCATATCTCCTTATTTAAAGACCTTAAGTCCACACACACTCTAAGTTGTCCACAACGTTTTCTGGCCACAACTAAAGGAGATACCACAAATACGACTCTGTGGACTCAATGATACCTCTGTCACACAAACTTCTCTACTCTATATCAAGATCATCTCTCACACTGAATGGAACTCCCCTTAGTTTGTGTTTCACTGGTAACGCATTATCTTTAACTATGATTTTATGTTTCAAACCATTACTTTTTCCCAATTTATCTCCAAAAAATGGAAGGAAATGCATTCTTCCAATACTGTTCATTTCCATCACAGCTGGCAATTACAATCTGTTCAGCTGTGCCTGGTTTTAATATTATCCCAAAAAGTCCCTGGTGAAACCATCCCACAATGTTGAGACCTTTACCACATCATAAACTTTTCCTCTTATCTTTTTCCCCTTAAACTCCATCTCATCTTCAATAAAACCAAGTAATTCAAAATGACGTCCTTCGTATGATACAGGAAAATGGTCAGGTGGTTCTAATTCTCTTCCACCCCAAGTCTCAACAGCACTTGTGTATTTTTGAATACACTCTTGATCATCAGTGACAATGGAAACAACTTCATTGTCTGAATCTTCTCTAGATTCAATAGTCCAGACTGTAGATTTCTTAGAATTTTTAAGTTTCAGACAGACTTTAGCAAAATGTCCATTTTTTTTACAATAATTACATGCAACATTGTTTGCAGGACATTTCCCACCTTTGGGATGTGGAGAGTTGCCACATCTCATACAAATACTACTGTTGTTAAAGAAAGTATTACTGGCTTTACTCTTGACAGTGGTGCTGCTGTTGGGACTAACATTTTTCTGTTTAGGTCTACTAACACCAACCACACCTATAGTCTCAGAAGGTTTGTCTTCAAGTTCCTTTTAAGGATACAATAGAAGTTTGAATACGTTTAGCCACTTTTATAGTTTCATCTAATGATGGATCTCCATCAACAATAACTTTCGTCTTATTTGTTTCTCCCTACATTGGCAAACAAACTGATCACAGATAAATTGATCAGTGAAACATTTAAAATACACAAACTGCAGCTAGTCTTCTTAACACAGAAATGTAAGCATCAATATCTTCCCCTTCGTTTTGTTTTCTCTTAAAAAAGTTATTGAGAAGACCAACTAGACTCGGTTGTTTATCAAATCTATTTTTCAACTTAATAAGAGTTTCTTGATATTTGTCTATGTTGTCTCCTTCAATTCTTACAATGTCAGGGAGCTATTCAAAATCTCCCTTCAAATCCCAGAGAGTGCAAAAGTAAAAAATGTTTCCTTTCTGCGCAAAATCTTGATGCTCCTATAGCCCCCAAATAAGTCTTGAATGCGTCGAACCAAACTTCCCACCTCACCGGTGGTTCTCCAGGATTGTCTAAAAATGATGGCGGTGGTGTAAAGGATTGCATATTACACAATATGTAAAACCAAGTAGTAGATAAAATAAATGGTCACAGTAAGAATAAAGATTAAAATTTGGCAGGAAAGTTATTGAAACAAAATACGCAATTAAATATCATGCAGATTGAAAATACAATGAACAAAAAATAAAGTCCCTTTTTTATGGTGTATGAATCACCCTGATCCACACAAATTGACAAACAAAATAAAATTCTAAATTATGATAAGCCGTGCATATCGGCGAAAATACGCTGTAGACTGTAAAGGTATGTATTTTCAAATATAATAAGCTGTGCGTATTGGCAAACATACGCTGTAGATTGTAGAAATGTTTTTATTGTCAAGTGTGACAAGCTGTGTATATTGGCAAAAATAGGTTGTAAAGATCTTTGACAAAGTAGCAGATATGTGCGTAAGATTGTAAAAGTACAGCCAATGTCGATAATCTTTTTGTAAAATAGCCGTGCGTGTCGGCGTTGACACGCAAAATGTGTACAAAGTCATTAAATATAGCTGTTGTCCCCAAAAATAATGCAGTGCGTATCGGCGTTGCCAAATAGAGGGGCCTATTAGGATAGCGGATTTTCCGCATCCTCTGGGCCGGCGGAAGCCACCGCCGGCCGGAGGATGGGGAAAATCCGCTGCGGACCCACCAAAGACCCATCGCCACATTAGGATGGCTGGTGGGTCCTGGTTTCAGTCCGCTGCTTTTCCGCCGTGGTTGGCTTACAACCGTGGCGGAAAAGCTCTAATATGGTGGCGGTGTCTCTCAGACACCGCCAGCCATATTAGGATGGGTGTCAAAACATGCTTTTCCGCGGCGGGTTTTCCGCAGTGGAAAAGCATGTGGAACTTCACTGCAGGGGCCCGTTGGGGTCCCCTGGGTGAAGGGGGGTGGGGGGTGCACATGGGGGGTACCTATGGTACCCCCTGCATTTGTATGCAGTAATCGGCAGGCACCGCACGGTGCCTGCCGCTTTCTGCATACAAATGCAATGTATGCATTTTTAACATTGCGGCGGGTGCAGCTTGAAGCCGCACCCGACGCAATGTTAAATATAGAGGATGTGACCGCCATGGTGGCGGTCACATCCTAATTGCACAGGAGGGAACTCCGCAGGTCATGCGGAGGTTCCCTCCTACTCTGGGGTCGCGGACAGATGCAAGTCCGTCCGCGATCCTAATGGGCCCCAGAATGTGTTGCTAGGTTACTCCATGCAAAACTTGAACAAAATGGCATTGCATGTCGGCGTTGCCAAGTAGACTGTTGCTAGGTTACTTCATCTGATACTTAAACAAAATGGCCGTGCGTGTCGGCGCTGACACGTAAAATGACGTTGATGAATGAGGTGATGCTTCCTGCCAACAGTACTGCCCGTGCGTGAAGTATATAATTAAATGAAAAAATCATCCAATGTAATCACTGATAAAATACTCTGTACAGCAGAGCCGGCCCGCAAAGTCAAGTCTCCCCAGATCACCAACTCCAACAGAGCACTGAATAACAATTTGGGTGCCACAGGAGATAGCGGAGATGAAAAAAAACACCAGACGCGCACTGCAGTAGCAGAAAACAGCAATCAGTAGGATGTCGGACAGTAACAAAAATCGAAGAAAGGATAGAGATGTGATTTTCAGTAGAAAGGGAAAACTGAAAACAGTAAAGCTCCAATCACAATTTTTTGTAAAATAAAGGGTCAATTTGCGTGTACTGGAACAGTTCGCAGCTAGTAGAAATGGCAAAGACGACTCAGGCAGGGGATGGCAGATTGCCTTCGTGAAGCACTTGCACCACGGTCATTGGAGAATGGCAAAACAAACGGGAACAGCACGCTGAAAGGCTCGTCTGTCTAGTCGATCGTCGCAAACAAATTGTAGTAATTAGGCAGCAAACCAAGGTAAGTGGAAATGATTATTATATAACTACACGGTTGTGGAGTCAGTTAATTGACCTTCACCATGAAAAAAACTACAATCAACTGTCATAAAGATTCAATCTAATACATTCTTAGAATAGTTACAGCAGCCCCATCACACAGTAACCCAAGAACTCTGTGGTGGAATGTCACTTCCCACAGCTTAGACGCAAGCAGTGGAAAGCGACAAACTCACACAGAGACAAGCTATAACAGAGAAACTCTTTGGATAGTTTCATAAAGATTCGTCAAACAACGCCAAAGTTACAAGCACATAGAAGACTCCAAGAGAGGGGCCGCGCAACCCCCCTCCCAACATAAGTGAAGCCCTGGGGCTGCGTGAACCCCTGCGAGCCCCTGCTATTATTTTTTAAGAAATACCCCTGGAACCCAGCCCACCCAAGAGCCTCATTAAAATAAAACGTGAGAACCCACGACCCCAGCGAGAATTTTTGCCAATGTTTTTTTTAATGATTTTTGGGACCCTGAGGGTCCTTCTGGGACCCCCTGAGCAGACATAGGGGGTCAGGGTTTTTCTACCCTGCTCCTTCTCTTGTTTTATACCTTTGTTTCTCACTTCTACCGAGCCACAAGATGGCTGCCAACACATCCTGGTTTGGAGTGCTAGCAGCCAATCAATCACAGTGAAGCTCGCACACACAACTTAGGCTCCACCCAGATATTGCAACTATTTTCTAATTTCTCAGCAACTACTGAATGGATTTACACCATTTTTAATAAGCCCACTTTCTGACCAAAGCACTACCTTTCTGCCAAATTTTGAGTCATTCCGTTTATTTTTTCACTCTTATTTTTTTAATTTCTCAAAAACTACTAAACGGATTTACACCATTTAAAAGAAAAGGTCGCTTTCTCAACCAAGCTCTACCTTTCTGCAGAATTTGGGGTACCTCCGTTTAGCAGTTTGGGCTGTAGCTCGTCGCAAAATTTCCTATGGAAATTAACATGGAGAAAATACGTTTTGGGATCCCCCTTTTTTCTCAGCCCCCACTTGACGAATTACTCCCAAACGTTAAGGATAGGAGCTGACCTAGATGGGCTCTTTTTTTTTGAATTTCAGGAAGATTTGTCAAACGACGCGAAAGTTATTAGCAAATCAAAAAATTAATTTCCTTTGGAAACTAGGGTCTAACTATAACTACCCACTGTCAACCACCAGTATATTTATTTTTGCCACTGAGCAGGGGAGGCAACCGTGAGGCCAAGCTACGCCTACTGGAAACCAGGTATATTTTTGAACTGGATACAAAAACTCTGTTTGGGCTCAACGCTAGTGAAGATTTCTTCACTTGCTTGTAGTTAGTTTCTCCTGAGACCTACTTGCACACATTTGTTTTGTTACTTTGTCTCTTTAACTACTCAGCCCCTTAGTCACATAGTTTTTTAGTCCTTATATTTATAGCACTTAGCACTTTTTGAACTCTTGCAGGTTCAATTGGATGACATGATATGCACTTACACTCTAACATAAAGAAGATATAGCAGAGAATCCAAGCCCACTGTGGGCGCAATTTTGGGTACTAAAGCAGTCTAAATACAGCAGACACTATTTCAATATAAACCAGTGAAAGAGAGTAATTAATTGAACCTCATGGCAAACATAACTTTGTACTGACATGGAGCTCTGATTTTTACCATTTGGACTTTTTTATCACTCACTCTTTAACCCCTCCCACGCTTATGACAGAACCGCCCGTCATGGCCCTCGGGTGGGCTGTGGTGTTGACGGAGCGGTTCCGTCATGGCCCGCTCGCCGCGCCTGCGCGGCGCTGATTTCACACCTGCGCTGATGTGCTAAAGAACGGGCGGGGCCATGACGGAACCGCTCTGTCACAAGCACAGCCCACCCGAGGGCCATGACGGAGCGGTTCGGTCATAAGCGTCGGAGCGGCGCGGCCGCCCCACCCCCTTAGCGCTGTGGCAGAATTGCCGCTGCAGCGAAAGCGTTAAATAATGGCGACACACAAACATTGAAGAAGGCGTCAGCCGAAAAGCGTCTGTTTGGCCGGGAGACCGTTTTTGAATAAAAATAACAGAACTCTTCCCCATGAGTGCTTTGCCTTGTTTTGGGTACCGATACCCTTGAGGAGCTGGAGCTGTGAGATATATATATAGATATAGATATACATATATATATATATATATCTATACTAATATAATAAAGAGAGAGCCCAAACCTTTGAGGCGGGTAATCTCAGGAACCACAGCACCAATCACAACACCCAATACAGCGTTGGAAAGGGCAGTTGCAGCAGAAGGACATAGGATATGCAGACGCCCACCATATACATTTAAAAGGTAAAAGAACCGTGCCAGCAAATTAGTCCCTTGTGGGCGTGTCTGCGTTGTGCTGTGGGTGTGTGCTGGGGGCGTGACAAACGCTGGGGACGTGTGGTACGTTCCGCCCTTCATGCCATGTCTCATATTGTGTGCTAATCCCACCCTGCTCCCTTTAAATACCCCTGCACCAAATAATCATAACCACCCTTACTCCTTAAAATACCCAACATCCTTAAACACTAACCCATCTTAACCCTATAAATATACCCTGTACCCCAAAACCAAAACCTATCCCTAAACCCTAAAAATACCCATGTACCCCAAAACCCAAACCTAGCCCTGAACCCTATAAATACCCCTGTACCTCAAAACCCAAACCTACCCCTGAACTCTAAAAATACCCCTGTACCCCAAAACCCAAACCTAGCCCGGAACCCTAAAAATACCACTGTGCCCCAAAACCCAAACCTACCTCTGAACCCTAAAATACCCCTGCACCCCAAAACCCAAACCTAGCCCTGAACCCTTAAAATACCCCTGTACCCCAAAACCCAAACCTACCCCTGAACCCTAAAAATACCCCTGTACCCCAAAACCCAAACCTATCCCTGAACCCTAAAAATAACCCTGTACCCCAAAACCCAAACCTAGCCCTGAACCCTAAAAATACCCCTGTACCTCAAAACCCAAACCTAGCCCTGAACCTTTAAAATACCCCTGTACCCCAATACCCAAACCTACCCCTGAACTCTAAAAATACCCCTATACCCCAAAACCAATACCTAGCCCTGAACCCTAAAAATACCCCTGTACCCCAAAACCCAAACCTATCCCTAAACCCCAAAACTACCCCTGTACCCCATAACCCAAAACTATATCTGAACCCTTAAAATACCCAAACACCCCAAAACATATACCTCAGTACCCCAAAAGATATACCCCTATACCCATACTTACCTTATCAAAACATAAAAAAAACATGCTTTTATCATTCATGCATTTGCAATGAGTTTCATTGTAAATGTATGCGTGGTAAAAGCATACAAAATGTAATGCCATGCGTTATAATGGCATTGTGGAGTCATGGCACTTTCGTAATGAAAGTATGCGGAGTGATGGTATGCGGAAAGAAAGTTGCGGAGTAATGGGTGTTTACCCTCCCCCGGTAAGAACATTGGTGGCACGGCGGCCCACATCTCCAGCAACATACTCATATTCTTTCACCACCCATTTGAAAAATGCACAGGTCTCTCTCATTGATGGCCAGCACCGAGATACACTTTTAGACACACCTCCCGCCACAAGTTCTAGAATTGCGAACTTTAGAGCTGGGGAGCTACGTTCGAATCTCGGCATCAGCTCAACATCCTGTGATTCCAGGCAAATCGCTTTGTCTCCCCGTGCCTACCACAAATGAATGTGTTCTTCTGTAATGTAAATTGTGCTCATGCCATGTTGTCGAGTTTGCGCTATATAATATTGCAAGGAAAAATAAAGTAGGGAAACTCGAGTTCACACACTACTGAACGCGCACTCTTAAGTGCATCAGCAGTGCACTGTGAATCGGAGCGTTTCACAGGCCTGTCACAGATAAGAAATGCTATCAAAACGAAATCCTACAAAACAATATACTACTGGCCGGCAGCAATTCATACCCGGACAACGTCGGGATGGGCTGCTAATATATATATATATATTACACACAAAGAGTTCGCTGCCGTCGGGGGACCCCAACCCTGCAGGGCGTTTATGGCTAAACGGGAGACAGCGCATCCCGCATTCAACATCCAACCAAAAATGCGCCTTAACACTGGTTCTGGAGAAAACTGGCCTTTATTGTGATTAGCGCAGGCTGCAACGAAGGTGGCCATTAAATCAATGGGGTATCACCCACAGAATCAAAGGACCTGGGTATAAATGATATAAAGAAAGGTGGTCCTTGACATTAATTCAAACAAAACTTACATGAATATCATTTGTGTCTTGATGATGCGATTAGATCTGCATACATAGATTCAAGCAAGATGAGGGAGATCTATTAGAATTGGTATTAATTATCTGCACATTGATTGCAATGAAAAAACAAACGAAAAAACAGTACCCAAAATTAGCAGTTTTGGCCTGAGAAAAGAACGATAGATTATAACCACACTCTGGGTTCTTGTTATATCAAAATTTACATATTTATTTACATCTTCATAAAACAATTATGATTATAAACGGCGCAAAAGACTATCAGAGTATAGTCAGTGAAAAGAAAAGGGGTGCTCTTGTGATTTAGAGAAGAAGGAGGGAAAGATAGCAATTATAGTATACAATTGTAATATTTACATAAACCAAAGTGGAAAAACTTCCGCTATCATATAGGCCTGTCCGAAACAATGGAAAAAGGGGAAATGAGATTGGACTGGGGAGGTACAGGCACATAAATGGAAAACCGTCGACGTTTCGACCCTGGTGCTCCTGGGGTATTTGGGACCTCGACTGCGGGTCTTCTTCAGGACAATGATGGGAGGGGGGGAGGGGGAAGGGGGACTTGTCCGTGATCCAGCCGGTGGTCCGGATCAAACACCAATAATGCTGGTCATGTTGGACCTCCGTCCGAGCTTCTAAGAGGTAGGTCACCTAATATATTGGTGGTGGTCAGGGGTCTGGTGGTTCAGGTTTACACCCAGTTTGATACTCAGCCTAATCGTTTCGGTAAAGCCACTGGTGTAGACAGTTGGAAAATCCTATCGGTGCCCACCGCGGGCAATCCGGTGGTGGTAGCCCTGTAAAACGCATGTAAGTTTTGTTTGCAACGAAGGTGGAGCACCTGACGCGTTTCAGCATATGGCTTTCTTCAGAGGTACACCACGTGTGCAATGTCCCAGAATTTGTTGGTAAATACCTGCCGACTGCTTCCATACTACAAGTCCCATGATTCATCAGGAGTTGGAATGGATTACTTATGTGCAGTCCAAATGTTGTTGAATTCCACCCCAAACTCCGACATGATGTTGTAGGTAAGTATGGTTGCTGGCAATCTCTGGTCCACAACCATTCACGTAGCAGTTGCACAATGTCAGAATCCAGGCACCAAATCCAGAACCTGCTCCAAAGAGGAATCATCCCCCTTATCGCTCCCTTTCTCGTCACCACCGCAAATATCGCCGGTAAGTCCTCTGGCTTGCAGTGGGTAAAGCGGGTCATGCCCCCCAATTAATACTACACACAAAGAGTTTGCTGCCTTCGGGGGCATATATATATAAAATAAAATCAGCTGGAACTAACCGTGTTGAGTGTGCGACTTATTTTCTCTTCTGAGAGGGTGTTGAAATCTATTACGGCGTGGTCTTACCGTGGAACACCGCACCTCCAAGCAACGAGCGCCGCATCTGCCTGAAACAGACCGTCAATGAACTCCGCCGTAAGGCATAGGGCAGTGGCTGCCGCCACGGACTGGACTGTGGTATTGGCCCTAACAATCTCGGAAAAGAATTGTGAGGGCAACGCGGAGCAACTTAAATTAGGCAGAAAAATCACCCAATGAAGGGAAATCATTGCCGGTTTCAAATCGACTACAGGAACCAGGATGCTCGCTGTTAAATGAAACGCCCATGATGGGCTGGACTATTAAAATGAAGCACCGATATGGCCCTGCTAGTCGCTGTTAAATGAAACGCCCATGATGGGCTGGACTATTAAAATGAAGCACCGATATGGCCCTGCTAGTCGAATTGCTGCCTGACGATGTGTGCCTGCTCCTCCTTTGAAAAAGACCGAAGGTACGGTCGAAATGCATCAGGAAACACAACGGAGCAATTTGAAAATAAAATCAGCTGGAACTGACCGCGTTGAGTGTGCGACTCATTTTCTCTTCTGAGAGGGTGTTGAAATATATATATATATATATATATATATATATATATATATATATATATATATATATATATATATATATATATTTATATTCATTTGTTAGGCCGCTTTGTGCCACATCAGGGATATCTCAGGTAAATCAGTTTATTTCATACATTTTTTTTTCTTTTTTTAAAGTCAAAGTGCATCGTGCTCTAAAAATATTAATCTAATTCATACATAATAAAACCAGAAAAAATATAAGCAATTCAATAAGAAAAGATATATTAATGTAGACAATAAATAACATATTAATTAAAGCTATAGAATCTATTTCACAAATATTATGAAAAATATTGAAGTCTAAGAATATTAACTATACTATTCCCACTCTAGTTTATGCAACAATAGGGAAAGTGTTGTACTTCGAAGGGGTAAGATTTACTATTCCTACTTCAGACACCAAAAGGAAATATTAGGGAAAAGTGTTGTGCCGGGGAGGGTGACATTTATTATTCCACTTTAATCTCTGCAACAGTAGGGAAAGCACTGGATTTCGGAGGGCTGAAATTTACTAGTTCCACTCCAAACAGCACAATAGAAGGGAAAGTGTTGAAGAGCAAAGAAGTACATTTTACTATTCCTACTGCAGTCTAAGCAAGTAGGGAAAATGCTTCACTTCATACACAATACATATATTAGTAACCCCATGAATGTAGAAAAAATATTAAACTTGTAATAAAAAAATGATAACATAAAATATATGTAAATATGCATTAAAAATAGAAAAGCAATGAATCAATTTACATAATTACTATTCAATAAAATATTATATGTTACTAAATAATTGTTATTCAATTTATTAATTAGTTACCTTCCCACCCTAGACTCCTGCAAACCTAGCATTCCGCAACTAAAAAAAAATTAAACTAAATAAGTATTTCACAATTTACATATTTAAAATTCAATTATATAAATAATTTACAAATAATAATTAATAGTTAATTAATTATTATTTAATTAACTTCCTGCCCTATACCCCTACAAACCTTGCATTCCACCATGAAAACATAAGTAAAATAAATCAGTATTCCAAATTTTACATAATTAAAAACATATTAAGTAATTAATTACCAATTTATTATAAATTGTTAATTAATTAAATAACTCCCCACACTGCATACCTAGTTATCCTGCAATGAAAACATTAGTAAAATAAATAAGCATTGCATAAATTACTTAAATAAACTTCAATTACATTGTTAATTAAAATTTCATATTAAATTGTAAACTAATTAGCCCTTAATTAACTTTCCAATCTTTACCTCTATAAACCTAACAGCCCGTAAATAAGATTGAATGAAAATACATCTGTATTACATTCATGACATAAAAAAATATTAACCATATCATTAAATAAAATGTATTAAGGGATTCTTACTTAGTTAATACATAGGTAATTTCCCAACCTATCCCTGTGCAAACCCAACAACCCGTTACAACACTATAAATAACTATTACAAATGAATGAAAAATTCTAAATCACTTAAAATGACAAGCTGTAGGTTAAAAACAATAACATTTATATAAACAATAGTAACAGATTGAATTAATACATCAACTAAAACACATTAGCATAATTAAACTACTATATTTTTAACCACTATATTAGTGCAAAGGATATTAAAAACGTCAACAATATTTACAGCGTTATTACTTTTCTCATACAACAACATTTTTGGCAAGGATTTTTCTGCATCAAGATGTTTGTGTGTCACAACATTTAATTTCTGATATTTCTGTCACCCAATATTTTTAAATCAAACACCGGAAAAGAGTGGCCACACTTAAGAATAAAATACAAATCGGAAAATATACAAAGGAAAGCCAATGGCTCAGAAACAGTACCAGAAACGAACAAAACTATACGCAAAGAGACAACATGCATACCAGGAAGACAAGTAAGACAAATGACAGAGTAATGACTTCATTGCTATAGTGAAGGGCAAAGTATTAATGAGAAAGAGTCATAAAGCTTAACAGGTGCTAAAGAAAAGCTCACTGGTCAAAGTGCAAGTCAAAAGGAAGAGATGGGCTAGGAAAAAAACGACAAATTCCTAGTTTCTATGAGGTAGGATAGGATGCGCTAAATTGACTACATTTGCACTGAAGAAAATACCCACTTCAAGGCTTTAACTAGTCTATATGTCACGTCGGTGGCATTGAAAAGAAAAATCTTGCCTTTGTAAATGTGCTACATTCTCCCATTTATAAGGATAGAATGTGGTTCTTGAAGACCTGTTATTTTGGGCGATTACAAAGAAGAGCAAAGGTTCTTATATCACATATTGTGCATCAGGTATGAAATTAGTGACGTTTTTTCTATTAAGGGGCTGATTCTGATGCGGGTTGGAAATGCTTCCCGACCGAAACGGGTTGGAAAGGGTTTCCGACCCAATCAGATCGGGAGAGTCCAAGCATCCGGATGCTTGCAGATACAATTTGGTTGGACTCCCGTTGACTTCAATGGGAGAACATGTTCCTAACCGCATCATAATTGGGCACTGGGTCGCTCCCGATCCTATTTGGAAGGAGCAACTGCCATTAGGAGGCCTTCCTAAGCGCATTAGAATCAGGCCCTGGGTGGGAATGCTTTCCAACCCGCATCAGAATCGGGCCTAAATGTTTTGCATTTACATAACATTAATGCATAAACACGTTATTGCTAGTTGTAGAAGAGAAGATATGTTAATCTTGTTTGGATTGATTTTAACTAAAGTATGCCTGCATTTCAAAATGGCTAAAGTTGATTGAAATCTTGCTTTGAGACACATGAACATTTTATTTTTAGGTGTAGCTGGAGTTCTAATTATCTAATGCAATGTTCTTTTGCCTTCTTGCCCATGTGAAGAAATGTTTTCTTTTCTTTGTGATAATCAAGGAATGGCTTAATGAGTAGCGCATTCACAAAGACACCTGTAATCTCACCTAGTTGCAGCTAGTGCAAGAGTGAAGGACACTGAGAGAAACCTGTATTGTGAGGAGTACTGAGAACCTAACAAGAATACAACTGTATCATCTTGCTTGAATCTAATTGGATATTCCTATGAGGTGTGTGTATGTGTGTAAATGTTTGAATTGTGTGATTTAAGTTAGTGCAAATTAGATTTGAGTTCCGAGTGAGTGAAGTTGGATGCAGTATAGAGCAGAGCTGATTAGGAGATTTAGACTGCTCTCCCAGAAGAGAGAACTTGTTTTTCTTTAATTTTTCCTTTGAGGGGACCCTATGCTGGCCCTTTACCTCACTTAAATAACTTCAAATACTATGAATTGCATGCTAATCGAAACATACGCATTTCGATTATCAATTGAGGCTAACTCGATTTTTGCTTCCTGTAAGACATTGACCTCTAATAAACACCATGATTTGAAACTTAAACATTCCTTGTCTTTCTTGTAGAGCCTAATGTGCTTCACATTTATTGAATGTATTTACTTGTTGACAAGGATCAGCAGCAGACCTCGATCTCTCTGATAGGACTTTATGGTTCCCATCACTGATTAAGAAAAGCAATAACAAAATCACCCAAAAAATATAGCACACTACACTCACCATGCTCATGTCTGGAAGGGTCCATTGTAATTGTTCAATGCCACTCACCACACCACACTTAAGCAACTGTAGCCTTAGAAAGAACTATATCTGCTACTGAACCTTCCAAGGTTGTATTAGAGGAAAAGGACACGTTAGGACTGCTCTCATAGCAACTAGTGTTGTAATGAAAAGGTTACACTCCAAAACTATTCCAAGGGAAATCACAAGATGGCCTTCATGACGTATTTTGTCTGCAAGAGATTCCCCCATGGAGATCTCCTTTGGGGGTTATTTCTGGGGCTGTAGGATCCTAGTTGTTGCATAATATAAATGTTTGGTGATTTAGGGATGTTATCAGTGGGCATCGTCTGTCCTGCTATTTGCATGCTGATGCCACACACATCAATCTATGCCTACTTCTATGATTGAACTGAGTTATCACTCAATAGTTTATCAACTGCCTGACTGCAATGTCCAGCTGGATGGAGGATAACTGGCTGACACTTATTGCAGGCAAGTCTACCTGGCAAAAGTATGCCGTGAATGAATGATGTAATTGAGAAGGGGTAATAATGCCCTATTACTGATTCATTGGATATTTCTGCTCCGTATGACTAAAGTTCAATGCTTAATTTGTAAAAGAAAATGTGCCGGGCCCAAGTTTTGCTCAGAAGTCCGCGACTGGTGCTATTGAATGCTAGGGTGTTGAATGCTAAGACTGTGTAGTCTTGATTCCACCTCATGCCTCCTTAATCCATCAAACGTACCCTCCCTCTTTAGCTCACTCTTGCAGTTTCCTGCTTTCTCCCTTTGTCAAAGTTTTTTTGCCTCTTTCTTTCTGCCTTTCATGCTTCTCTCTCTCTTGCTCTGGATCAAAGTCAGTGGAGGAAAAATAAGTGCAGGTGCCCAAAAATTAGTACCAATGTGCCGCACCAAAAACCACAGGCTCAAGTTGAGGACTGCTAATGTGCACAGTCTCAGAGACCTTGTTCAATTCAGGCCCACCTTGGAAGCCAAGATAGCTGTTACAATTGAGTCATGCTTTTCTGCATAAGAGCACACATGCACCTGAGGGGTAGTTTATTTCAGTTTAGAGCCTCACACTCTCAAATTTACATGTTTAGATTTAGAGAAGCACGCATTACATTTGTAATGTCCCATATATGTAAAGAGAGTGATACAATTTTGAGTTCCTGCCTTGAGGCATTGACCCAGGCAGTGTGGCTGCTCCAATGCAGACATGAATAATGTTCATCTGTTCTATATTTCACATTCTGTGACCTGTGCTGGGCTCCCATACCCTATATCGATACTGCATTGACAAATTCTCGACCGAATCACGCCTCAGCGCCATTTTGTGTCTTTTTAGCTCTTATAAACAAATAAAATAAAATGATTTCTAACCTTCTGATAGGAGTGCTGTGTTATTCCAGACTGGGACTGGAGTTGCAACATTTACAGAATTGGGTTTTCACACGGGCAGTGTAGGCTGTGCGCTGTGAAATGTAAACAATCTTGGACTGTACTAAACCCTTAAGTTCTATCTTATTGACAAAACCCCTTCAACTTGAGTAAAAGACTCACAGTAAAATATAATAAGGGTAAGGCATGACACATATCGCCCCCACCATCAAATTTACAAAACAAAATACATGTCACAAACTTTAATTGACACTGAAAATGGCCAGGTTTGGTGAGCTGAGCAACCATAAAACTGCCTCCTCTCCTATGCACTGCTCATACTGTCACATGACATCCCCCGATGACTGATCAAATTACCTCACCTGTTATTTTTTCGTGTTCTGTGAATTTCCAAGAAGGAGCATGACACATAAGAGGGACTGGATGGAAGCTAATTGCCATGTGGAAAAATGGACTCGGTGCAAATACAGAGATATACAATTGCTCCCCGTTCAGTAGCCATTTTTGGTCCTGAGTGCCAGTACAGTTACTATTTATCACAACTGTTAAAAAATGATACAACGGGGTGCTTTATTTATCGAGTGCAATAAATAACACCTATTATGAGTTTGTGGGGAATAACATGCAGACTTTGGGTGAGTAGCGCGCTGGTGATTGATTGATTGGTGTCTAGCACCCCAAAATCCGCATGATACAGTAAATACCCTAAGCTTTTCCCCTGGTAAATTCCAACAAAGGTTGAGGTATTTAACATATTCGATAATTATTGGAGGTATTAAATACCTTCCAACTCGTAATTCCTAAACATGCCCAAACAGGGGTTTACGCACGGGTCAGACGACAGAGACCCACTCGAATTTAAGCCCTTTGTCTAGTGCCCGCAAATCCTCACAGGATTAAACCCAAATTATGAAAGAAGAATCATATTGACTCCTTTCATCATGTATTATACATATGAAATATAGAAATGTTCAAGGTTAGCTGATGCCTAATGAAGACCCTGGATCACTGACAGAATATGGACAGTCAAAATATCGACTTGCCAAAATATTGAGGTAAAAATATCGAATGCCTGAATATCGACTTCCTATCTACAAACAGGTAAGTACAATAATATCGACTCCAAAATATCAATAGGAAAAAATATAGACAGTCAAAATATCGAATTTTTAAAATATCTTAAAAGTAATTTAAAACTAATCTATTAATAAGTATAATTAATTTAAACGTACTTAAAATACTTAAATAATTACTGTAACTTAAAAAAAAAATATGAATAGAAAAAAATATATATATATACATATTATTAACAAAACATATACAATATTTTTTCTGTAGAATAGCTAGAGTTTTCCATTTACTTTTCCCACTCCAGAGAGTGCAACAGTAGGGAAAGCGTTGGATAGCGTAGGGGTAAAAATTACTATTCCCACTCCAGTGAGTGCAACAGCAGGGAAAGCATTGGATAGTGTTGGGGTAAAAATTACTATTCCAACTCCAGAGAGTGCAACAGTAGGGAAAGCGTTACTATTCCCACTCCAGTGAGTGCAACAGTAGGGAAAACGTTGGATAGCGTAGGGGTTAAAATTACTATTCCTACTCCAGAGAGTGCAACAGTAGGGAAAGCGTTGAATAGCGTAGGGTTAAAAATTACTATTCCCACTCCAGTGAGTGCAATAGAAGGGAAAGTAAATACTTCATATATAAATATAAATAACATAAATATTAATACCAATTACAAAATAATTAAAATATTTTACAATTTTATAAAGTATAATTAATCAATTAAAATTACAAATAAAAATTAACTAATAGTAAAAATTACCTACTAATACTAATTATTGACCAATTATCAAAAAATAAATTTACAATATAAAAATAAATAAAAACTAGACACAAAAATGTTTTACAAAATGTAATTACTTACAATTAAATTACTTCCCAAGCTATTCCCCTATAAACACACAACCCACTACAGAAAATAATGTTATAAAAGTAAGAAAAAATTACAAATTATATTTTAATTAATTACCAATTAATAATTAATTACCAATTAATTCTAAATAAATAACAATAAATAAATTAACATATTTAATTAATTATAATTAAATTACTTCCCAACCTATTCCCCTATAAACCCACAACCCACTACAGAAAATACATTACTAAAATTAACATATTTATCAATTAATCAATTAAAATTAATTACCAATTATATTTTAATTATTTACAAAGTAATAATTAATTCACAATTATTTCCCCAAAAATACCAATAAATAAAATAACATATTTAATTAATTATGATAAAATTACTTCCCACCCTATTCCCCTATAAACCCACAACCCACTACAGAAAATAAATTACTAAAATTAACATATTTATAAATTAATCAATTAAAATTAATTACCAATTATATTTTAATTATTTATCAATTAATAAGTAATTGACAATTAATTTTAAATAAATACCAATAAATAAAATAACATATTTAATTAATTATAATTAAATTACTTCCCACCCTATTCCCCTATAAACCCACAACCCGCTACAGAATTATATTACACACAAATTAAAAATTAATATTAACTTACCTTAAATTCGATATTTTTGTTGTCTATATTCTGTCTAGTCGATATTATGTCCATTCTATATTTTTGATTCGATATTATGTCCATTCTATTCGATATTAAAATTTTCTAGTCGATATTTTGGTAGTCCATATTCTGTCTAGTCGATATTATGTCTATTCTATATTTTTTACTCGATATTATGTCCAGTCGATAATAAAAACTCGATATTTTGACTCTATACCATAGACCCTCACGTTGGGAAAGATTGTAAGCTTGTAAATATTGTTCTACCTGATTGTGAATTCATTTCCTGTGTCCTCACTAATTGTAAATACACACAGCAGTTGTTAAGTATGAAATGAGTGTATTGTGGACTCTGTTATCTTGTTTGTATTGGGTATTCTCCTACCTTGCCTTTATTGTAATGTCTGTATTGACATTTGATCAAACATTGATTTGTATTTGGATTGAATAATAGTGGTGACTAACACATTTTTGTCAACCTTGGGCATTCCTTTGCCTTCACTTATAATCTGAAATGTTTACCTCAGGCTAGCTTCCGACAAAAAAGAGTACACAGTAAATCCCTACGGAGACACCTTTTTGCTATTAAAGAGAACAAGCACCTTTAAGTGTGCTAAGTCCGTAAGAGGAGAATGTGCTGCAATATTAGTCACAGGCATTGGAATTTCTGTTAAAAAGGTGAAACCAGAGGCACGCCAGTGTACCTTATATTTGGCCTCCGTTATTATACATGGAGGAACAGTATGGTTTATGAAACAAAAACGAGAGAGGTTTTTAGACATTGCACACCCTGAGCTTGCATTTTTGAAGGTGCTCTCAAATGGAATAAAGTGCAAAAGGGAGGCTGGGTGAAATAGAGGTTTATATATAATTATATAATATGAGGTTTTAATATGGCTAATAGTGAAATAGAGGTGCTTTGAGCCTTTTTGAAGCTAAGCCTGACATTAGCCCTCTTTGTAACTTTAATACCTCTTAATTACATCAAAATTACTGCTTTGTCCTACATTCTTGGAGGATGAGATTAGACTGTGGGCAAGGTCGGACTGGGACAGAAAGTAGGCCTTCCGTCACCACTTGTCAAAAACAGGGGCATAGTTTTCATTGGTGCAGTGGGACCGGGGCCCAGAAGCTTGATGGGCCCACAGAAACCTGCTTTTTGCTATATTTTACACTTCAAACAGCAACCATGGGACAAGTTCTTTCTTTGCACTAGGGTCTATGACACACTGCCCACCCCACTGTTGTTTTAAACATGCTAAAATGAGTGTCTTGCCTGGCTGTGTTGTGCTTAATGTGCATGTTTACATTTTAAAATTGTGCATTTTGTTTTCTTTTTATGAAGAAAATTGGAGTCAAAGAGCACAGATTAGTTGTTTGTCTGGTCCTCTTTGTAGGATTTTCGGGGCCTGCTGCCCTGATTCAAGACCCTGTGGCCAGCAGTTAGGGTTGTTACCTTTCTCAGAAAAAATTGCTTGCCAGTTATACAAATATTGAGTTTCTCCATTAAAGAAAATTTGGTGTATAAGCAGTGGCAGGTGGCTCAGTTGACTAGTGTGCCTACTCCATCAATGCATGTATGGTCTCTATGGTCATAAGTTTGAATCTTAGTGTGGTCCTCTCAACCTTTATCATTTTGAGATCAATAAAATAAGTACAGTTGATTTGGGTGTCATGAAAAAGCTGTTATTGAGTGCCTAGATGTCCCTCTGGGTGAAGATACTCTTTATTAGTAATATTACTTGCTACAAGCAATGGATTACAGAAGTGCACAATGTATATTTGCACAAAACGTCACACACACTACAATTTATTTTCACTTATTAATGCCTAAATTTTGTGCATGAAACCCTCAGTAACTTTTTTTAAACTCTTTTGGTGCAGCTACTTGCGACTTATTCAAAACTAAATTATCAAACTGTTGACATAATTTTGTAGGAAACTCCATTGCACATTGGGAGTTCCTTTTGGGAGCAACACAAAATGAAGAGGAACATCTGTCTGCCAGATGGTTCTTTGACATTGTTTAATTGATTACCGGAGTAAACTATTCCATTTTTATCGTAGATACTGTTGCGTGACTCAAGGCAGGCTCACCCGGAAACCAACCAGAAGAGGAAGATTGTATCTTCCTTTCAGTTATACCAGTTCAACTTTCAAGCAGGAACTTCTAAATTTAATATAGCTAATAGTGGCTTGTCTACTTCTGCTCTGACGCAAGTTTCTTCAGTCTTCAATTTTTAACTTCCAACCATCACTAAAGTCAAGTCAAGTCAAGATTTGTATAGCGCACTACTCACCCGGAGGGTCTCAAGGCGCTTGAGGGGGGGGGGGGTTCGTTACTTATCAAATAGCCAAGTTTTTAGTTGTTTTCTGAAGGAGATGTGGTTCTGTGTGAGGCGGAGGTGGGTGGGGAGAGAGTTCCAGGTTTTGGCCGCTAAGTAGGAGAAAGATCTTCCTCCCATGGTGGTTCTTCCGATGCGTGGAATCGCGGCGAGGGCTTGATTGGACGATCTTAGTTGGCGGGTGGGGGTGTAAAAGGTTAGGCGCGTGTTGAGGTATTTGGGTCCTAGGTTGTAGAGGGCTTTGTGCGCGTGGGTGATATCGTATTACAGAGGAGGCTTGTCCTGCTCAACCAACTATAGTAAAACTTTGCAAGAGTCTGACAAGAACTGTCCGCTTTCAGAAGACCATTAACATGTTACAGAGACAGAAACTGTCAGAATCCCTGGTTTCTGAACCACTAGACAGTGATATTAATTTCAAGAGAAATATAAATGGTTGCATCTGACCTCAGGCTATATTGTTTGTTTTTCCTGCAAACAGGTTAAATCAACAGTTGGTCTTTCAGTGCATAATAACTTCCAGGATAGGGGCATAAGTCCAGAATGGGTGGAATGCAAGATTGATCCCTTTTGGGGACTGAAAATCTTACAGGCTGAAACAGCTCTGGAAGAAGATTATGGAACAGAAGATAAGCGCAAAACCAAAGATTGCAGTATTTATTGATGAGAGCACAACTACCAGTAGTGCTCCCACCTCATTAATCAATGTCTGTGTTGTTTTTGGAAATAAAAGAACACCAGTGACAATCTTTTTCTGTCTTCTGGAGCTGCCATGAAGACAGCTCTCCTAAGCTCTTTCGAAAAAGATGGATTCACAAGAAGTTTGTTGCATGATATCTTGACTGCAGTATGTTCAGATGGAGTGGCAGTAATATTTGGAAAAAAAGGGAAGAGTGGCAGCATTGCTGAAATCAGAATTACCAAATCTTTTACTGTCATGGCAATACCTAGCTCACAGACCAGAACTTGCTGTGGCAGATACAGTTGATGCGTTGTGGGGGTCAATCACTCATGATTTTCATGGTCGCCAGTGAGCTGTGTACAGCTTCAAAAAGATTGGGAAAATGCTTGATACTAGATGGGTAGAATCCAGTTATAGATCTGTGAAAGCTGTTTGGAACTGCTTCCCTGCCTTGTGCAAACATTTTGAGAATGCTTCTAAAAACCCATCCAGACCCATAAGAGACCGGAGTAAGTATGAAGGTCTCAAGAAGAAGCTTACATCCTTTCATTAGAGATTTGGGAGTGATGTGTGATGCACTACAGCAGCGGTTCCCAAACTGTGCGCCACGGCGCCCCGGTGCGCCGTTATGAGTTGCCAGGGGCGCCGCGCATGATGTGGGAAAATAGTGCCTGGCCGTGTGCTGATCAAGACTCTCTACCAGGGCCTGAATGCAACGAGCAATTAAAGGTTATTCTAGCCGCAGCGCGACATAAGGGGGAGTTAGAAATGCCGCTTGCACAATCCAGGAACATGGTTTTGCCCAGTAAGAGCGCACTGCCACCATACATGCATACGTGCATACCTACGTGCTTTCCTTCATAGACGTAGCCTCGGAATACGCAGCAGATTGTTCAGCATTATTGCTGCCCGCCGTGTTCTGCCATGCCTCGTGGGACCCTCTTCTCAAATTGTATTAGGTTAGGTAAGAAGACAGAATCACGGACAGGACAGCATCTAAAGAACAGGCAGTCTGCTGGCAGAGCAGGATACACTTTTAAGATTTCAGATATTGCTACTTCACACCGCCCATGTATAATTATATGCTGGCTGCCGTTCCCGCACTTTATGTGAACTTGAAACACTGCGCCTGATTTTATAAATCCGAAATGCCAGTGGGCAAACTTGTGGCTATGGAAATACGTCGCAGTGCAGCCAGGATTAATTTCCCAGCCCCACTCCAGGCCCCAGTCTGACCCTCCGTACATTTTTCCATGTTTTAAACTTTTTCTGAGACTGGTACTACCCGTCGCTATTTCTTGCACTTGACACACCATCATTCCCTGGGGCGGCAAGCAGAATTTGCCGAGATGCAGGAAGTTAAAATCTGAGAAGTGCTCACATTTGTATTAAAAAAGTGCTGTGCTAAAACTCTCTGACTGCAGCATGCCTTTGCCCCCAAACCATCTGCTCAGCTAACAGATTGAACTCGGAGTCACCTTAGTCGAGAAGATTACCACTAAAATTGCTCCTGTTTCTGCCTTCTAGAATATGAGGATAACTTTGCAAAGGACTGTGGGCGTGCAGATCTGCCCAGGGAACGAGAATAGGGGAATACTGTGTGCTTTGTAAAAGGTATTTCTTTCTGGTGCACAAGGGGAGATGGCGCGTGGCAATCCAACACTCCATCGTTACTGTCTCCCCTGGATAGTGTGTGTATCTTCTTGTGCTCTCGAAGCTTGGCATTCACAGGGACACAGGTGAGCTTGCAAGAGTTTATTTTACAATAAGCTGATTTATTAGACACTGTTTCAAATTTATATGGGCCTCGGTCTTCCCTTGCTTTGATTATAGTCTGTGCAAAGGCAACAAGGAAAGAAATTCAGAAGCTACAACGAATCCAACATTGAGAGTCTGTCTGAACTTAAATAAATCATACCACATTACTCTCTCAATGTATTGCTTATTTCTGATGTAATGTGTAATTGTTATCATTTTCCATAACATTGTGCAACCTAATGTAAGCGCTTTGATACCTACGGCTCTAACCAGCGCTACATATGTAATGATTGTATCCATGAATATCTGTTATTCTTGTTCATTGTCTCTGTGCCTTACTATGCTTGGATATAACATGTAACTTGTGATTCAATTGATTCTCATGTAAAGCGCTCTGATATCCTTCGGGATCTGGTTCACGCTATATAAAAGGTTCACGCTATATAAAACTTTATAAATAAAAAAATATATATATCGGTGCCCTGCGTACCCAATGCACATGAATACAGAGCAATCCAGAGATGTGGATGTGGAGAGTAATGAATATTCTTTAATTAGGGCTCTTGTATTGCAGGATATAATGCACAATTAGGCTGGTTCTACTCCTGGAAGCAACTAGCAGAAGCCCAGGCCTGCATCCACTACTACTGTACTAGCCTCTCATGCCACTTGTTCTTCTGCTGCCCTGCTGTCTTGCCATGTGACTTGCTCGGTTAAGATGTACTGGACAGAGTGCAAAGTGACTTTCTCTCCCACCATCCAGCAGACTTGGCATGTGACAGGCTCGCCACATGAACTTACTTTGTGCCTGACTAACCCAGACCTACTTGTCTACCCTGCAAACAGAATTAGCTTGGTTCCCCTTATTTGCCTTCCAACTCACTTTGGCCAAGTCCTTCTTGCTTGTCATGCAATCGGTCTCAGTCTCAGTCCAACTGGCATGCCATGCATATCTTAAACTGGCCACCACTGACCTGGGATGTACTGGGTCTACCACCTCCACCTTGTGCAACTGACTCTACCTTATCCATACCAACATGCTACAAAACTGCCTCTTGCCCGTCCATTCTTCCTGCCAGGAGACTGGCTCTACCCCAGCCCCACTGAGCTGGCTGGATCTTACGCAGCCCTGTCTTCTGCCATTCATCTCGTTCTGCCCCCAACCTTACTGTCCTGCTCTGCCTCAGCCCCTGTGACCTGGAGTGTGCCTACTAGCTCTGCCAATGTTCGTTGACCTGGCCCCACTGACAGTATAATACTTGCTGTTCACCAGCCCTCCCTGTCTGCCATCCAACTGACTGCCCCATCCCTACTGCACTAACTTTACTAGGCGGCTGACTCTGCCCATACACAGTGACATGGCATGCGACTGTCACTGCATCACCCGGCATACTGGCATAAACCCATCTTTGTAGTAACTTGACCTGACCTGTTTTGGCCTGCCAGGGAACCTTTAACAATCACAAAATGCTCCAAAACATGACTTCCTCTGCTTGTCATCAATTGGAAAATCCAAAAGCGTACTCACAGAAATATTCAGCGTTGCCAGCTGAACAAAAAAGTTAGTGCTCTCTATTTCCTAGTCTTCCCTTAAAAAATATTATGATTTTATTACAGATTTTACCCTGTTTCCAAATTAAGAAAGTACATATTCGACAACAATTTGAAAAATGGAATAAAGTCAACAGGTGATTGTATCGTTTCTCACTTAACGAGTTCCTATTGAACAACTGTTCTATTTTTATTTCGTTACAAATATGATTATAATACATTCATCGCATCCCAATTAATTTCAGGAAGACAACTGGAAGTACTCCCGAGGTTGGGCCTACATCCCCCCCACAGGTAAAAAAATGGTGGGGAGCCACGGCCAACTGCCAATTAGGTCAAGGGAGCCACAGGTCAAAAAAGTTTGGGAACCACTGCACTACAGGAACTCAAAATTGTATCACTCTCTTTACATATATGGAACATTACAAATGCTTGTGCTCACAGACGTTTGGTCCGCCAAGTACGTATATTTACAAGGACTCACCGGGCGAGTTTGCTTCTGCAGCTCAGAGAGCAGTTGATGAGGGCAAATTCAAGAATATTATTCTTTTCCAGTAAAGAAGTAACTCTTTTGCACTTTATCAAGGGCAGTTTCACCAAAGTTTATCTGTAAACATTATTAAACAATATACCCCAGATTCTGAGAAAGAACGTATAGCCAGTTTCAGTGTGCTCAAAGCAGGAACTTTACCTGCTGGTGATGAATGCATTCTTTATGGTGAAACAGGAATCTAGAAGCTGTTTTGAGAGTTTCAGCTGTCAGCAGGAGAGACCATCCAAGCCTTTAGCCTGTTCAAACATTTCAGTAAAAAGAAAACCCTGAACCATTACAAAAATTAGCTGACTCCACCAAAACTCTGCCAGCAAGTAATGTAGACTGTGAGAGAGGTTTAAGTGCCATGAAATGCATTGCAACTCCAACAAGGGCCTCTTTTCTTATTTGTTCATACATCTGGGCAAAACTTAATGGTCCTCCACTTGAAACATTTCACAAAAAGCTGTGCATAAAGAGTTGGCTGGGAAAACGTAAAATATTTGCTAATGAAAAATATTGTGAAAACCCCCCAGCAAAGTAGATGCGATTAATATCTTCAAGAGTTTTGGGGAATCTGCAACAGAATTCTAAATAATGAAAATCATTTCTATATGCTTTCTAAAATGTTTGTTGTTTTTATTGCTTATAGTAAATATATATCCATTTTTGCTATTTTATTATCCTTTGCTGAATGCAACTTTGTGGATTTCTTAAGTACACGATCTAGTTATGATTTAGGCCACTGCCCTAATTGTGTTGCTCATGCTTTTCATCCCACTTAAAGCCCTGATAATTGGTACAATTATCCAGTCTGGTTGCACACAATACCATACATTTAGTTCTAATGATTTTACTTCAGAGATTGAAGATAAAGTCATAACTCATTACACTTGATGAAGATGTTGAAACATTTTTGTTACTAACTGGAAAATTCTTGCAGTAAAATATGCTTCTGTAATATTTCATCAACATAATTTAGACTTTGGAGCCTGGCTTATATATAGATGACACATTGTTTGTGAACATGCATTATGAAATGTCTGGAATACTTAAAGCTTTGATTTAATATTTAATAAGCCACACAATAATAAACTACTTCTTTCTGCCTTGAAAAAAGCATGGTAGTCTTGGTGTTAGTTGCAGTTGTCTGGACAACAGGGCGAGGTCAATTATTTTAAGCCTTACTTACATTTCTCCATGGGACACCACCTTGGTGAGGAGCAGGCATTACAATTTCATTAAGTTGTAAACTCATGTTGATATTTTAAGGCATGTGTAATTGAAAAAAAAGGGATAAGAAGCTGCTGCAAGTCCAGCAAGTGCCAAAGGAGACTGGCTCAGCCCTTTAATAGCCTAATTGTTAATTCACAAAAAACCTGAATGCGCTAGACATCAAGAGGTGCAGATTGCGGGCTTTATCTATTTGCAGAATCAGTGCCATAGAACAAAACATATGTTTAAAGTATTGAAACATATAAGCAGATATATAGGCAGATAAGCAGAGTCATGCTAAATAGAAAATATGAAGCAACATAGGTAATAAATAACTAAGCATGGGCAAATTTTGCGAATTCGCAATCCGCAAATTTGCGGATTTGCGAATTCGCAATCCGCAAAATTCACGAATTCGCGCAAATTTGCGTGTTTGCGGGTGTTCACGAGGTGCTTTGCGTGTTCGCGGGTATTCGCGAGGTGCTTTGTGTTTTCGCTGGTTTTTTTCCTGGTTAATCACTGCCACCCTCTCGTTTTTTATGCCCATCTGCCCTCTGTACCACTCATTTCTGTGCCCTTCTGCCCTCTGCCCCACTCATTTTTTGTCCCCTTCTGCCCTCTGTCCCTCTTTTGTGCCCTTCTGCACTCAGCCCCACTTAGAATGGCGCCGGCAAGCTGCCAGCGCCATTCTAAAATAGCTAGAAATAGCTTCAACAGGAAGCACTAATAGATAAAGTAAAGCAGGTGCTCCAGTTGAAGGTCAAATTAAGTTACACAATCATTAATCACCCCAAGTTTGGGGTGATTAATGATTGTGTAACTGAATTTGAGCAGCACCTGCTTTACTTTATCTATTAGAGCTTCCTGTTGAAGCTGACTTTTGTAACCATTTTAGAATGGCTCTGGCAGCTTGCCGGCGCCATTCTAAAAGGGTTACAAAAGTCAGCTTGAACTTTTGACCCAATCAGTTCGCTCGCGGATTTTGCGGAAAATTCGCAAATCTTGCGGATTGCGAATTTACCGAAAATCCGCAAAATTCGCGAGCAGAACGGATTTTCCTCCCATGCTTATAAATAACTTACTACATTGTAGTGGTTCAGGGAAAGATACCTACCAAAAGGTGTTCCAGTTGTATAATATGCTTACATCAGAAAGAACATAACATAACTATAACATTTCATACTAAAAGAACAGGAAAGACCAATCTGAGATACTTGGATACTTGACACTTTGAAGTACTATATGGTTAATGAATGGAACTTGTTTTAAAAAAATCTTTATCTTCCACTAGTTTCCAACCACTTCAGTTACAAAATAGGACTCTTATTCATCTGGTAACCACCTTCTCCTTTTCCATTATTATGTGAGGTAATCGCAGACCCGTGCTCAAGTTGTGTCATGAATGGGACCTACTCTTTGTGTCTATCGGCAGGAGTTCCAGCATCAAAGTTTAGCATACTATCATGGATTGTAGCCGGAGTAAAGTCCAAGGTGGAACTTGAACACTGGGTTCAATACGTAGAGCAATATGACATATGTATTTTGCAGGAAACCTGGTCCACTACCCCAGTTTTCATTCCGGGGTATGTGACCTTTTGTCGCCCAGCACTTACCAAAAAGCAGGGTGGGTCTGCCGGGGGGCTGTTGATCTGGGTCAAAATTGAGCTCCATTGTATTATACGTGAGATCAAGACCAACAGCCCAGACATTTAGCGATCTCTATTAGGGGCAGGAACCGTGTAAGATTAGATCTATTTAATGTCTATGCATGAGGCACCAAGGCTGGCTGTAGGTCATCTCCCATTCAAATGCTAGAAGACTATCTTGAATGGAGGGAGTCCGTAGCACCACTAATAATAGCAGGAGATTTCAACTTCACCTATGAACCCTTAGATGTAGAGGACATAACTGACAGTGGCCAGCTCGACGATAAATGGCATGGCCCCTCGCTTGATTTGCCACCCATTAAAAAATGGACATGCACAGCATTGCAGCTCCTCACACAAAACCTTGAATATGGGCTTAGAGCATGGACACACTAAGTCTGATAGGATGGGGGCAAATGCATACAATAGAACAGCAAACATGAGTCACATTGACTATATTCTACTAGACGTCAAATTGTGGTCTGGGGTGATGGACATGGTGGCTGGAACTAATACCAACAGTGACCACAATCCCCTTGAGTTCACCATGTTTCCGCTTTGGGACACAACCCCGACTGTCTCAAGTATTCCCCTTGTAACTAAGGAGATCTGCCCCTCCAATGATAATAGGGGAGTCAAATGGGATTGAGTCGCAACTTATGTAGCAAAACTGGAAAATATCAAGTGTAACCTATTAGACAGCTCCAGTGAGTTAGGCAGTTTTCTTGAACAGCAGAATGAGCCCACTAAGTTCATGGAATGTCACACAATTTTTTTTTAAACAATTGGCGTCCTATTTTAGCATGCCCCAACGGCCTCAGGGCATGCCTAAACCAGTTAGACCATGCTCCCCCTGGTTTAACCAGGAGTGCAGGATTTTAGGATCCAAACTGGCTGCTGCCATTTGAACAAATGCTTTGCCAGAAACTAGAGTAGCAAGGAGAAATTACAAGGTAGCCCTAGTTAAGGCGAAAAGAGCTGGGGATGAAGAGAGATGGCTCCAAATCAGTCAGGCTTGTAAGAGGAAAGACTCTCAACAGTTTAGGCTCCTGTGGGAAGAGGGGAGGCAGGAAGACTGAGGCCACCTACCAACAACATCTCCATAGGCACTTGGTACGATCATTTCACTACAGTATATACTGGATCAGGGGAATCGGCTGTTGAAGCTCCTACAATCGACCACAGCAGGCACCAGACCTCCAGGTTGTTTTTGCTAGCCGAGATTACACTTAGAATAAATTCTATAGTAAAGAACAAAGTGCCGGGACCTGACAGTATCCCTGGCGATGTCTTTTTAAGTGACATCGCCAACTGGTCTAAATACATCTGGGTCCTGGCCAATGGTATGGCTGCAGGGGCTACCATACCACCCTCATGGAAGAGCGCCAAGGTGATCCCAGCATTCAAGAAGGTTGATTGTTCCCATCCAACCAACTACAGGCCAATCAGCCTAATGGATGGTGTCCAGAAAGTCTTCTCCTGTGCACTTCTAACGAGGATCACCACCTGGATGGAGGAGAAAAACATCTTATCCTCCTTCCAAGCAGGGTTCAGAAGGGAGATCAGCACTATTGATCAGGTCTTTTGTTTTAGTTTATTGGCCTGGAAAACTGTGACCATTGAAAAAGGGAGCCTTTATATTGTATTCATTGATTTGAAATCAGCCTTTGACCTCATTCCTAGTTCCAAATTGTGGTATGTCTTGCAAGAGCTGGGCCTCCCCCTGAGATCCTCGCATTGGTTGTCCACCTCCATGAAGACAACTGCAAGAGGGTTCACTGGTGAGACCAGGGACAGTTGACAGATCCAATTAGTGGCAGGGTGGTCAGACATGGTTGCGTGTTGGCCCTTACCCTGTTCTCATTATTTATCAACAGAGTCATCCAATATTTAGCAGAAGTACCAGCTGACGCTCCCGTGCTGAGGGGGGTCAAAGTAACAACTCTTCTGTTTGCGGACAACACGTTGATAGTGCCTAAAACCCCCAGTGGTCTGAAAACTTCTCCTGGACCGCTTTGAGGCCTGTTGGGAACTAAAAGACCTGAAGGTTAACACTTTGAAAACTAAACTTCTGCTAATGAACCCGCACAAAACTTTTAAAGGCAAAATGCTGCTGGGGTATCCCACTTGAGAGAGTGGCCACTTTTAATTATCTGGATGTAACTCTGTCTGAGAAATTGGCATGGAAAGGTCACATCACGAAGCAGAATCTAAAGCAGGGGCAGACCATTGGGGCACTGATTAAGTAGCATAGAACCTCCCAAACTAAGCCAATAGCTGCCCCACTCCAGATTTATGGCCACAAGGTAGTGGTTTCAGCCTTGAATGGGGCTGAACTCTGTGGATTTGAAAACATGGAACATCTTTTAGTTGCAGAGAATGCATTTTTAAGATCTACATGCTCCTTCCCCCGGAGTCCCCCACTTCAACCACTGCGCCTAGATATGGGTAGACGATCAATTGTGGACAAAGCTAGGCTTTGCCCCTTGCTTTTTTGGATGCAACTGAAATCAACCCCTGAGCTCTCTCCTTATGCTGCAACGCTTGACGAAGTTTCCAAGCTTGCCCACTTTAAGAAGATTGGGTGGTTTAAAGAAGTTGCGTCACGACTATCAGCGATAGGTTTGGGGAGTTCCTGGGATACCAAAGATGTTAGTCAATTGCCAAGCAATGGCCTGATTAAAAACCAATACTGGAACTGGGTAGTACAGACCTTTGTTGCTCAATCATCTGTAGGCCGTCTAAGACTAGAATTCATGGATTTTAAATTGCTAAGCACCTTTAAGCAGCATATGGAGCATATTACCATTCCTCAGGATAGGAAACTCTATATCCAATTTAGATTTGGTATCCTTCCCGTAAGTCCTAAACTGCAGCTTGTTGGCAGCCCTTGTCTACATCACAGTACTGCCTGGGTTGTCCTTCAGTGATTGAAACAATTAGCCACATCTTTTTTGATTGTCCCTTGCACAATCTCCCAACACAGCCCCTGTTTGTAGATTGTTGGGAACTCCCTGCCACCAGGAAGTGCTTCGCATTTTAAAAACAGACTGTAGGCATTCAGTGGCATGTGGATTTGCAAAGTTCCTTGTGAAAATGTGGATCATCAGAAGGTATGCTCTCAAGACGTTTTAGAGTGCATATCATATTTTATTGAATCAATAAATACAGGTTCTATAATATCAATTCTATGTTTTAATCTAGGCAAATTGAACAAATTCTGATGCTCAGTGGACTCCTTTTTACATTGTAATATGGTAAATGCTTTTTGGAAAAAATATTAGATTTTATTTTTTAATGTTTTAAAAGCAGTGACTCAAAACTTTAGGCAAATGATGTGCATTATCCAGTGATTGTTTTCTTTCTTTTGATTGTTAACCAATGCTGGAGCTCCTCTATTTTTAGTTCCTTGTCGATTTTTTGTTTACTAAACTTCTATGTTACTTCAATGAGTTAATGTAACTGGTTGCTAGGCATTTGTATAACTTGCCCATCACATGATTGAATCCCAGCAGCTTAAAGCCATTGCAAGCAGTTTGTTTTATGTACACCACCACGATTGCTCACTAATGTTGCTGCCAGCCCTGCAACTAAAGGAAAATAGTTTTTATTTCAAACTAGTTGGAACTGAATTTACTACAGCAGCTTCATGTTGTACAATATAGTAATTTTAATAATCTTTATTAGAACATTGTAATGTTGCGAGCTCCATTGCAGACAATGGAGTGCTCCCTGTTTCTACGGGCCGGTAAAGGCCTGCAGAGCAACATTCCAATGTTCTACAAAGGCTTCTCGAAGCTCGAGGGGATTTATATCCCCCCGAGCTTCGAGAACCCTTTGTTTAATTTGTTAGAACATTCAGCCCTCTAGTGGCAGAATGTTCTAATAGCCTTATAGCCCTTCGTAGCAGGGCTATACCGGCTATAAAGTCCCGCTGTCTCGTTAAAGTCCCTCGCCTTCGGCTCGGGCCTTTATCGATTCAGCGGGCCTTTAATAGCCGGTGTAGCCTGCTACGGCGGGCTATAAGGCTATATGAAATCCCTGAGACACAGAAATGGTTAGCACATTGCTATTTGGTTTTGGTGTGCTTGCAGCTTACAAGATGTAAAGTTTAATGCCTGGGCCCTATTGTAAGTAACCTTGTGTTATATCTCCAGCCCACTTACTGGTGTTCAGAATGATCAGGTCCTCAAACTCCAGAGCTGATATTAGTGGGCCTGGAGACACCGGGCCGGGGACTTATAAGGAGTTGCTGTGGCTGTGGGCAGTTGCTGCACCCAGCCCAGGGCCAAACTGGCCGTTTCAGGCACCGGACGTTTCCCCGGTGGGCTGGAAAAGTATGGCCGTTTTTGTACTGGTGGGGGCCTTTTTTGTTGCTGGGGGCCGGTTTGCAGCAGTGCAGAAAAATCAGCCCCTTGTAACAAAAGCACAGCAGCATTCTGTCAGACCCCCTGCCCCCGAGGCCGGTCAGGCGTTATTTCCAGGGCCGGTTTGTGATCCCAGTCCGGCCTTGACCCTGCCCCACTCACCCTCATACTTCAGCACAGTAGGAGCAGAAGAATCTCCCTCTAGTTGCAGTATAAGAAACTCTTCCCTCTTGCCACCCCTACCTCTCCTCTCCACCCACATGGAAAAGAAAACATTTCTTCAATAAGTACCACCTGCTCCAAGCAGGTTGTAAATGTGTGTGGATCTGGGCATGTTAGTTCCCCAAGTAAGCGGGTAGGGGAAATGTGGAACTGGACCTGCTATTCCTGGACCCACCTGGTATTCCCATTTTGTGGGAAATAGCTCATAACCCAGTAAGCACACAGGGAGCTATGGTGTGAATTGTTAATTTCGCCCCCAGTATCTTCTGACAGATTTAATGGGGAACTCGTACAGAGGGCCTAAGTAGACAATAAAGAACAATCTTTGTAAGCAAAAACACATCCAACGAGCACCTTCTCAACAATCAATAAAATAGACGTTATATTTAAGCATAATCTCAGCGCTTCATATTGTCTCCAAGCGCTGTAAATAACAGTTGTTGTTAGCTAGGCCAACGATATGCAGGTCATGTTAGAACTAGAAAAATCGAAGACCTTTTTGAGCTGACCCAAAGATGGTTGAATGAGAATCATCTTAGCCATGATGGACACAAAATGGACACAAAATGGAGGGCCTCATTTATTTAGAGTTTGGCATAAGAGGAGCATTGATTAGAATTGAGGAAACAGCAGGGTTTCCAATGGCAGAGGCTCGGCTTGATCTTCTGTTGGAAACCATTGACCTGGCATCCGTACACCACTGGACTGCTAGGTCACAATGATGGGCACCTTGCCGTCGCCCTGTTTTACAGTGGGGTGTCACTGAATGTGCCTATCAGGGACTACCATGATGGACCATGGTAGGAAGATCAAACAATAACTTGATCTGCAGCTTCAGACATTATTATGGTTTCTCTAAAACAAACACCTGCTTTGGGAGTTTGTAACAGATACTCAGGGAGCCGCGGGCAAGGTCTTTGCTGGCCTGGCGGGTTGGCGAAATGCCTGCCAAAGATACATGATGCCCACGGTTCTTACTTAGAGACCCAGATGCAATCAGAAAAAAATTAACACAAGCGACTCCAGCTTTAGCGTGGGAAGATATGAGATTGACATAAAGGATAAAGTTAGAATGCTTAAATTGACATTCAATGAGATATTGTGTATAGACAGCCAAACAAATGCTTGTGTTGCTGCACCACCTCCCACATTAAACTAATGCATTCATTGTTTTGCCCCATAACAGCTTTCATCTGACAATTGCATGGGGGGAACCAAGGGAGTCAATATGCACACCAGGCTATATGATTGTGTCTAACTGACAGGCGTGTTCTTGTCTCTGCTAATAAGTAACAACCGTTGCATGGACCCATGATTCCCTTTGATCACCTGTCCCTACCCCCACTACAATGTGAGAATAACACAGTGGGGAAGAGTCCCCCCCTGGAAAGGAAGTTGGGAACAAACAAGAAAGGATACATTGAATCATAATACAATATTCTGTAGGTTGGCTGCAACATTAGCAGCCTTTATGGTAGAAGCACCTACTGGTTAGAGATGCATTTTTTCTTGCCTCAGCTCCCCTTTGTGCAGGTTGGTAATCCTGAAGTCATGTATTGTAAATAGTGTGAACTTGGCTAAAGTATATCAGAGAACTTTACATGAAAACTAACGGTTACACATATTTTTCATGCCAGGTGAGAGTAAGCAGTTTGACGAGAGTCAGAAGACGTCCATCCGTGGCTGGGATTTGAGCCTGGTTCACTAGTTGTAAAATCAGAAGCTCTAGCCATTAGGCTACATCTCCACTCTCGACTTAAAAGTGAGCCTAACAAAAATTGAGTGTCATTTCTCATCTCATACAAATCCCTTGAGAAAGACAGCTTCCGAAGGCCTCTTGCATATAAACCTACCTTGATCTTCCCTGAGGCCAGCTCCAGTGAACGCACTATACCCTGATTCTTGTCCCATGAACATTGGGATCTTATCATCAGATCCTGAATAGGAATAAATCAACACTGCTCAAAAGAAGTGTATCTATATATGCCCTGAAAAATACAAAGATTTAAGTGAAGCGATGGTTGAATTTTGTGGCAAGTTATAATACCTCACAGTGGCATAGCAAGGGGGCGGGGGTGGTCCACCCCAGGCAGCACGAGTTTTGGGGGCAGCAGCCTCCACTCCCATCCCCCGCTCTCACATACATTTTCAGCTGTGCGGCAAACGCAGGGATTGCCAGCCCTCCCTACCCCCGCTCTTCCAAGCGGGCGCTGCAGGGCGGGAAAGGCAGGGACCAGCACGGGCGACAAAGTGTCTAGCTACTCCACTGTCAGAAGTTCATGTACAAAACAACAGTCAAAATACAGTTATGGTTCCAAATTAAAACAATAAAACACTGAAATTCACTAGTTATGGTTAGAGAACAATCTAAAACAGCTTTGAAAATCATAACATTCAGTCAGTCAATCACTTTTATTCGATTTTTAAAAAATCATAAAAAGACACAGGATACATTTCAAGAATTACACATACAAAAAATTTAATTAAATGATCACAAGAAGAATATTTACATAGTATATATACATAATAATTCATAGTTCATGACGTCAAAGTAATGTAAAGTGACATGTGCATAAACAATTTATGTAAACAGTCAAAAACATTTAAAACATTTGATACATCAATATATCTATATTCTTATAGAGGTTACAATAAAAAAATTCGTTTATAATCAATCCATTATAGTTTTTGCTGCGCTTCATATTAATGCGTACTCCTGCTGCTAAAAAATTTGCAACATGGAAAGTGACATGTGCATTGTGCAAAAGTTGCAGGAATAGGAGTGCAGGCCTCACTTGTAGAAAACGGGCCTCTCTAAGGATGGGAACAAGATATTTCCTTCTGATTTTATCATAGTGATCACAGAACATAATAAAATGTAAAGTGTCCTGGGGTGAGAAATTATCACAGTCACAAGGTTTGCTATTATCAGGGGTATCCCATCTATAGTAGGTGCCCAATAAAAAATGAATTAAATTCAAACGAAATCTAATTAAAAGAAAGCGGTGGAATGAGTTATTTACAAATACCAGGTAAGGTTCTGGACCTGGGACAGTTTTGAGTGTGAAATTCCTTCTCACTGTAATTTTCTTGAGTTCAACTTCCTCTCGCTCTGTGATAAAAAGGTTCATCAGTGATTCCTTTATTATTTTAACATCCTCCTTCCTTATGTTCTCGGGGGAATTAAAAAGGTCGATACGTCCCACCTGTGCTAACATGTTTTTCACATACAACATCCATGGGATCTTCAGTACTCCATCCATGTTTAAACAATCTTCTAGAATTTTATGATTTAAAGAAATCTCTTCATTTAACCAGGTTTTTAGCCAAGAAATAACAGGGGCAGATTTTATGACGTCAGAGACGTACCCAACCCCCAATTCTGAGTGAATAGTGAAAGTGGGGGTAGACTGGGGAACAGAAAGTAATGATCTTAAAAACCTGTTCTCTGCCCTTTGAATAGGGACAGGCTCTATGTATCCCCAGATTGAGGCCCCGTAGTTGGCGATTGCGATGCTCTTAGCATTATATACTTTGAGGATCGCGCTCGTCGGTCTTGAACCCAGTTTTCTAGCAAAATTCAGGATGGCCCCTGCCGATCTACTCAGTGCATTAGATTTGGCCTTATATTGGGGACCCCACGTGCCTTTATCATCAAATAGGATGCCAAGTAGGTGAAAGAGGGAACCCTTTGAACCTCCTTTCCTGTGCAAACCAGGGTTATGGGTTTCCTCCTATTCACTTTAAGTCCCATGATCATGACGTGGGATTTTTGTGTGTTTACTTTTAAAGCCAAAGAGGTCATGAAATCCTCAAAAGAGGCCAAAAGTTTGTTCAGGGCAACGCCAGTTCTCGCCAAGAGGACCGCATCGTCCGCGTACAGGAGGACTGGAATATTAGTCTCTCCTGCACGCGGGACGTCGGCGCCCAAGTCGGAAAGTACCGGCTCCAAGGTGTTTATATACAAAGTGAAGAGGAGAGGGGCAAGGATACATCCTTGCCTCACTCCTCTCTCGGAGCTAAAGGGTTTGGTGCATCTGCCGTCCCTAGTTACTCTAACTGAGGCCTTCAGCCCCTGATGCAGATCAGCCAAAAAGCCAACTAAAGATTTTTCAATACCTATATCCAAGAGGACCCCCCACAGCCTTGACCTGTTAACCAGGTCAAAGGCTTAGGAGAGATCCATAAAAGCCATATATAAGGCTCCTTTCTTAACTAAGGTGTATTTGGTAGTTATCAGGTATAAGTTTAAGCACTGATCCAATGTGCTTCTTTTAGCCCTAAAGCCATATTGAGCATTAGAAAGAATTCCCCTGCCCTCCAGCCAAGATGTTAGTCTCCCCAAAATGACTCTGCCCAAGATTTTAACAGCAGAGTCAATCAGGGATATAGGTCTGTAACAGGCAGGGTCACTCTTAAGGCCTTTTTTAAAAATGGGTATGATGACGGATGTAGCCCATGACTGTGGGATCACACCTGTTCTAGCGGCATTAAACACATTTTTCAGAATCTTTGACCAAAATGTAGGTGCTGCTTTGTACAAATCGGCCGGGACCCCATCAGGTCCCGGGCCCTTGTTTATGGATGTCTTGTTTATTGCGTCTTCTATCTCATCTGTTAGAAAGGCTTCAATTGGATCAGTGTTAGAATGGTCAAACCTATCTTGTAGTTGACTGGATGCAGTATGTTTATAGATGTTGCCAAAGTGGGATAACCACAGGTCATCGGGTATGACACACTCTACTGAGTGGCTATCTCCTTCCGAGAAGTAGGAGTGATTTATAACTTCCCAGAATTTGGAACTATCCCGAAGGACCTCTGGTGATTGAAGGTCCAGCCAGGCCTGCTCTTTAATGTCCTTCTTCCTTTTCCAAATGGCCTGTTTGTACTCCTTCCTTAGTTGGATTACTTTGGCTTTGTTTCTTGGTGACTCTTTTAGGGCATTTAACAGGTCAGAATGAGCCCTTGAGCAGTTAGAGTCAAGCCATCGTCTAGCAATCGGTCTCCCCTTTTTTGGTTTAAGGGTTAAATCCTTATTGATTTGTTGGCATAGTCTATTAAAAGCCTGTACAATAGTGCTATTGGTCGAAAGGGGGTCTAAACAAATACCGACTTCCTTTTCTGCTTTAGTTAAAACTTCCTGTAGGAAGGTAATTGGTGTGACATTAGACCATTTCAGCCTTCTCCCTTTGTCTATGGATGTTAAATTTGTCACAGATTGTATACCTGGTTCATTAGAGTCTTTAAAATCAATGAGTCCAACTTGAGACACCTCTAATGCCACAGGGTTGTGGTCGCTAAAAATAGAGTCCACGACTCTATAGCTTAGAGTATAATTCAAAATAAAAGATGAAATGAAAATGAAATCTATGATTGAGCCTGTGTCTTTCCCTTTGTATGTCGGTGGTCTCGGACCTAGCGGACAACAGCTAGATTCATATAAATTGTGGGTAGCCAAGAAATTTTCCAAGCCCTCCCCTCCTTTTGTATGTTCAAAGTGTACTGAGAGTGCATTGGATGGACCATCCTCATCATTGACCTTACAATTCATACTACAAGGGTGGATATTAAAATCTCCTGACAATATAATCTCATAACCATGTTTGCTTAATTAGTAATTTTCCAGAAATTCATCCAGTAACATCAAAACTTGGTTATTATTAACGAATTCAGGAGAATTATAAAAATTAATCAACAAAATAGTAAGTGAGTTTGACATTGATAACTCTACAACCAAGAAATGCGGGGAGCAAGACTGTAACTGTTTGGCTTTCCCTTTCAAATTAAGTGAGATAAAAGTGGATAAGCCACCTTTTGCTGTACCTGAAGTGCTCGGCGTAGCTGAAATATTAAAATGCATAAATCCATCTACCTCAAATTTGTTATCAGTGTCCCATGTTTCCTGTAATATAATGATATCAAAAGATGAGATAAAGCTTAGCCAATTTTCATCCTCAGCCTTAGATCTTAGTCCTGCAATGTTCCAGCTAAGGATCTTACAGGACTTCCCATTAGACACACTAGGGGTCTGATTGGTGACGTTTGCCTTCTCTAGTCAGACCAAATCTTCCGTTGGCAAAAGAGGGGAAAAACGATTAGACAAAGGGACACTTTCTCTACATGCATTAACCAGTTGCGATGTCATTGTGGTGGATCGGGTGACATGCTGATTGATGGGTACTGAAGGTCTAGCCTTAGATTGTATTGCAAAATCACATGGTCCTAGGGTTGAGCTATGTTTTCCCCGGCTAGCTTATGTGTAGGAAAGTTAGTTTTTTGGGCCCCCCTTGGTGGATAAAAGTAACCCAGAGGTAATGGTCTAATGACATTGTTAATTGTGGGTGATCCGTCCCAAAATAGTTTATCAGCCACTCCTTTGTCTGAGAAGTTAACGACTATACAATCTCCTTTAATATTCTTATTTCCATGTCCAACCCACCCCACCCTTCTGGCTATAATAATATAAGGGGTGATATCTAGTTCGCCACTTGAGTATTGCTTGCACCATCCTTTAGATTTATCTAAGAGATCTATAGTAGACTCTCTCTCCTTATGGGGCAGTGGTGGGACTCCGCATATCACTGCTACATACGGAGCTGCTTGAGGAGGAAGATGCAATCTAGCAGTATTGGTTGGGCTATGATTGTGCAGACTAATATGGCCTGTTATAGTGTTTCCCTGTGTGGTAATCTGAGAGGTAACACCACAGCTAGGCACAATGTCTGTGGCTGACGAAAAAGTTGGTGGGTCCATAGTATGTTGAGATTGTATATTGGATGGAGTAATTTTAGTTGTGGTGCATTCCATTAACTCCCCTGTATTAGGAACATTAGACTTGGACTTATTAATGTCTTTTGACAGCTGCTCTTTAGCCCAAAAGTCATTTATGAATGTGTCTATTCTCTCGCACCTTTTTAACAGTCCTGCCAGACAACTGTTCAGGCAGTCCACGATGTCTTTGCCAATTTCTTCCAATATTGGCTCAAGGCGAGCAGTAACCAAGCCCTCCAATTTATCCCCCATTATTGAGCAAATATCTTTAACAAGATCCTGATGGTTAGAAATAGGGGCACCTTTCTTTCCAGTTTTCTTAACTTTCTTTCTGGAACTGTTAAGAGTCATCAACCGACCCATCTCCCCAATCTCAGTGTGTTGCTCTACTAAGTCTATTATATTAGGGTTGTTGGGTGGCAACTTCTCAGCCGGCGGAATCACCGCTGTGGGGTGCTGGGAGTGCTCAGTGTCAGTGACAGCGGAGTTAGAAGCTTTACCCAGTTCCAATTCTTTCTCAGCATTAGCGATTTTTTGATTAATGGCTCCTATCGCCGATGTGAGATATGAGATAATAGTGTCTGCCTTGCGTGGCACTTTAGCATCTTTGGCCCCCTGTCCCTCAGGACCCAGGAATTTTCGCTTACCCATTTGTCATGCCAAGGGGGGTGGCCCGGCCCGGCCTCTTCTGGCCCCTGACGGCCACAGACGGCCCCGCCCTTGTCCCGGGCTTCTCCCGGTCTCTCCCGCGCGCGACTCGCGGGGCGAGGGGGGTGTCAGCCTTTTACTGGCGCCTCCTGGCGCTTCTGGCGCGTCACGGGCGCGCTGCCGCCCCAGGGGCTGCTGGGGAGTGTGGTCCGGTTCGTCCGGTCTGCCTCCCGGTGTTTCCGGGTGTCGCGCTGCCGGCGTTTCCCTCACGGCTCAGCCTGTTGGCGTGGCAATGCTGGTGAGAGTCTTCTGGTGTCCCCCCTGGTCTCGCGGGGGTCAGCCTTTTACTGGTGCCTCCGGGCGCTTCTGGTGCGTCACGGGCGCGCTGCCGCCCCAGGGGCTGCTGGGGAGTGTGGTCCGGTTCGTCCGGTCTGCCTCCCAGTGTTTCCGGGTGTCGCGCTGCCGCCGTTTCCCTCACGGCTCAGCCCGTTGACGTGGCAATGCTGGTGAGAGTCTTCTGGTATCCCCCCTGGTCTCGCGGGGGTCAGCCTTTTACTGGCGCCTCCGGGCGCTTCTGGCGCATCACGGGCGCGCTGCCGCCCCAGGGGCTGCTGGGGAGTGTGGTCCGGTTCGTCCGGTCGGCCTCCCGGTGTTTCCGGGTGTCGCGCTGCTGCCGTTTCCCTCACGGCTCAGCCCGTTGGCGTGGCAATGCTGGTGAGAGTCTACTGGTGTCTCCCCTGGTCTCGCGGGGGTCAGCCTTTTACTGGCGCCTCCGGGCGCTTCTGGCGCGTCACGGGCGCGCTGCCGCCCCAGGGGCTGCTGGGGAGTGTGGTCCGGTTCGTCCGGTCTGCCTCCCGGTGTTTCCGGGTGTCGCGCTGCCGCCGTTTCCCTCACGGCTCAGCCCGTTGGCGTGGCAATGCTGGTGAGAGTCTTCTGGTGTCCCCCTCATAACATTCACACCAAATGCCCAACTCATGACCTCACTGTTAATGAAACTGATGCGATAACAAATGATGAACATCATCTTACAGATGGGTTTACATATTGTAATTTGGGTTTTGTTTGTTCAGCCTCCTTTTACCCTGTGGGTGTCTTAGAGTTGGAAAACTCTGATCGGGCAAGAATCTGAGATCTAACAACAGGAGCTGGAGAATATCCATGAATATAGGGCTCTCCTGAAAGGCAGAAGTTGGTCATACAAACACAGTCTTTTAGAAGCAAATTCCAGAATTTGTCTGCAGTAGCAGAGAATGTATGTCCAACTTCTCAGTGGAAGCAATATTTGGGGATGGCTAGGCCACGAGGAGCGAAAGCATTGGATCCAATGATAATTGCAGAATTTGTGGTGAAGGTAAAGAGGGCCATATTGATGAAAAGCCTAAAACACACTGAAAAGGGATTTAAAAGTGATCTTGCCTGTAATCCGTAGGCCGTGCAGTGAACTGAGTGCTTGTGTGGAAGGGAAGTGAGACGGAAAACTGAGCAAGAGACTTGATGCCACAGTTTGTATACAATATAGGATAATGGTGAAAAATGGTGAAAAGAGGGAGTTGCAAAAATCTATACAACTCAGAACAGTAGATTGAACCACAAGGTGACACAACTCAGTTGGGAGATAGGGAAGAATTTAATGAAGCAATTTGAGAAGAATAAAGCAGGAGGAAGAGAGTTTATTCACATGGGCCCGCAAACACATGTTGTTATCGAACGTGACACCCAAGTTAAGCACCTGGTAGACTGAATTGCTCTTACTTCTTTGACGACTATAAATGTGATGTCATTAATTTGTTTGATTACGTGAAGCTCTTTAATTACATTTCACTTTTAGGTGCTGATCTTTATTGGTATAAATATTGTGAAGTCATAATTATTGCGTTTGGTGTGAGGGTTGTGGTTTTCATGGATGTTGTGTCCTTTATGAGTTATTCTCCTAACTTCACGCACTCTCTGGAGTGCCGGAGTGAGATTACAAGTGATGAACGTTTTTCTACTTTTAGTCACCTATATTTCCAGGTAGCAGGACCTGTCCATACACACTCTGTACTGAAGAAGGTGTATCTGGAAATCACACCTACTCATAGCAAAATATTTGTGGATCGGGTCCTTGCACTGTGATTACCTGACCATTTAGATGCTCGTCCCAGTCAACATCAGATGCTCCCCAAGCCTCCACATGTTCAAGAAGGACCTCAAGACCTGTCTCTTCGACTGACCCGAAGCTGGCTCTTTGACTGACCCGGAGCTGCCCCCCTCCTTCCCCCAGCGCCTTGAGTCCCTCACGGGTGAGTAGCACGCTCTATAAACCACTGATTGATTGAAGTAATTTTTGTTGTGTTCCCAGTGCCAGCATGTTACTGCCTTTGAAAGCCACCTACAACGTTTTTACTTGGCTTTGCTATCTGCACAGTATCATTATTTGTTGTCACGCTGGTCTGTGTTTGAAATCACTTGCATATTTCTGCTTTGTTCGTGCTTTCAGTAGGATCTTGGAATTCCCCGTTTCATTCCTATTGTTTCTTAACTCAGTCCAATATTAGATTTGGCACATGGGTTTCTGCGGCCTGCAGATATACTATAAGGAGTGACCACTTTATCTTATTTCCTGAGTACTCCTCAAATTTGTAACATGTGTGTAGAAGCTTGGTTACTGTCCATATCAAATTTGACACATACAATAAAATGGAAGGGTGACTTTTGGGGAAGGAAGACTAATCGCCACGGTCAGTGTTTCCCTGAATTGTCATATACTTACAGATTCCCAAAACTTGGCGCTTATAAAACATTTCTACAAAAATGGACTGTGTTTTGGTTTGTATACCTTTTACAATAGATCAAGTTGTCAAAATTGATTGAGAAAATCTCTGATACTGTTAACAAAATGAATGACTTATTTTGTGCCCAAGAAATCAAATGCATAACCAAAGAAAAGCCAGCAATCTCATGTAGGCAACTGTAACCACCTTTTTGAACACATAAAGTGCACCAAGAGGAAACATTGCAAGCAGTATGACCCAAACTGGGGTTGACTGGTCATCTCTGTCTGTTGAGACTGATGGGTGTGCATGTAACTAAAGGTTTATCTCAGATTTCATGGTAACAACTATACATGCAAGAACCCTTGTGACACCACATATTGATTATAGATTTATAGCATTGAATACTGAGCATCTTAAATTGACTTGTTTGTTATCCTGCTTAGCGAAAGTATACAGGACCCACTGATCCTGAAGCACTATACATCCTTCCAGAAATATTAGCAACCCCCCTGTTAATCCATCAGTATCTCTTTCCAACATAAGGAGAAGTATTAAATGTGACCACAGTTGTACAGAGCACAACCTACTAAACATTCATTGTGGACAGGACTGTGAGAGAAGCTCCTTTGTCCCATCTTTATGCACGCTTCAAGCGCTGCAGGCAAGGCCTTGATACAGAGAGGTCCATTTAGAGCATGTCAGACAGTACCCTGATCGCCCTGAGGGGATGGAACTATGGCCCTTGGCGGAGGACTATGTGCCCTATTTAGCGGTCAGGCATAGAATGGAGACCATAACTCATACTATACTTATAGGTACTCAAAACAGAGGAACTGTGAGTGTTTTTAGAGAGGTCCAGCACACGTACTCCCTTGTAATGGTTCAAATTCGTGGGTGTGCAGTTCCTAAGGAAAATAGTGGTGGTCAGGCCCCTACAAACAGCCTCCAAATGGGGGAAGTGCCCTCACACACCCCAAAAGGTATCATGCTTCATCATTGGGCGTGCTCCTTGACGGGCAACCACGAAGGTGCTCTTTGGAGCAGTTTCTTTGATGAAGCCGTTTGGTGAGTGAGGGCAATTGAACTTGGAGTGTGTAGTGTAGTGGGTGAAGTTTTAAAATAGGTATAGGGAGACAACATTTTATTAATCCTGACTCGCTAACCTAAGTAAAAACGGGGTTTCTCATATTGGAGAAAATTATCCTCTAGAGCTAAAGGGCTCTAGTTTGTTTGGTCAACATGTTTCTTGCCAGGTCAGCCCCTAGGGGGTCTATTGGCAATTCATCAGGACCATACAGGGAATTTTGCTAAGAAACTTACACTACTGCCTGACCACCTCTATTTCCCTTAGGAACTGCACGCCCATGTTATTACCTTTGAGAGCCCCCCAAAAATTTTTTACTTGGCCTTGTTAAATAGACAGTATCATTATTTGTGATCAACCTGGTCTGAGATTTAAATCACTTGCATATTTCTGCTTTGTTCCTGCTCTCAGTAGGATCCTGGAATTCCCCGTTTCATTCCTCTTGTTTCTTAACTCAGTCCAAGATTAGTTTTGGCACAAGAGTTTCTGCGGGCTGCAATAGCTGTATTAAAGTTGGCACAGTTCATTTTTCGTGTGAGTTAAAAACGAGTACACAGTTGTTCTGCAGTAGGGAATATTTCAAAGGCAAAAGAATTTGGCAGCTGCCCCGTGGTTTCTTTTGTAGTTCATATTTGCTTGGAGAAAAAATGAAAATTACATTTTTAGACGATTTCATCATTTAGACCTCACAAACGACTTTGTTTGTTGAACTTGTTTCTCATAAAAAATGAAAGAAACTGCTTTGCCAGAATGGGTTTTCACAACTGGATAACTAATAGCATTCTAGCGATTTGGGTGGGAAAAATGAAATATTGCATTTGGGTCAAGAAAGCCTATAAAAGCATTTTGGAAAGCTTTATTCTTCAAAATCAAAGGTAAAAAAGCAATTCTTACAGATTAAATTTGAAAGGTAAACCAAATGGGATTTTAGCCAGACAGGGCTTCTCTTAAAGCAATAACATCATAAGTGGCAATTATGTCTGACTTGATTTACTTTTATTTACATTATATATGTTGGCTTGACAAGGCAGGCGCACAATAAAAGGATAAACTCTAGTTTGCAAGAATGGATTAACCATAAATGAAGTGGCAATTAGCATTTATGATTAACTTTAGTTTGCAACAAAAACAGTGCAGATTTAAATTTTGTTTTGTTTTCTTAATAAATAAAATACCTAAAGGTCATTATTGCTAGGATACGTTTTCAATTTCATTGGGCTCGTTATCTCTGAGGGGTATGCTGAAAATTGGCTTTAATCAAGATGAAACCAAAGCAAACAAAATGGCGGACGATAAAAGTGGGAAACCGTCAAAGGATAATGTAACATTCTCCTTGAGAACCCATAATCCAAGCAAATGAAAATGTTTCTCTGGGTGGCCAAAAGAGGGCAGTTCGTGTCCAAAGTGGTAAAGTAGACATCTTCAGCCCCTGGTTGCAGGGTTGTGGGGTGGGGGGACGCGAGGGAGGCATGACCTATATAGGACCCCAATCCTTCAGGGCGGGACATTCAGTACAAAGCCAAAGAATATTTGTGAAAGATGGGAGGATCAGGGGCCCTTATCACATCCTGTCGGGTGGGGACATCATTTTATATTACACCACTGTTTGTGGTGAGATGGGAGTGGTGCAGTAGAATATTTGCTTGTAGGTGCTTGGAGGGTTGTTGACGTTCAGTTAACTATCATAAATTACACTATCAGGCACAAAAAATCGACATTACTATCTTTGAAATAAAATAATGGGGTGCATCATTTTCGAGCTGCTATTTTTTTCCCCATGCATTCAACGTAATATTTAAATAATCTATACCTTGTCGAGTTGTAAACCTTGTATATTTATTTTTCTTAATTGGGTGTGTGTTAGAAATGGGGTAGCATGGGGCAGAGTGGGCAGGTCAAACTCCAGAGGACATGTGTGAAGCATCCACACAGTACACACAGGCGACACACACAAGGCACACCACAAAAAGAGACCACACCAGATTAGGCGAAAAGAATAACTTTTGTATTGTATCCAACATACAATAGCAACCACGGATGTAACCACAATAGTCTCTGGACTGCGCCAACTGGCGCCAGGGCAATATGTACAAGGGATTATTTACACGGCAGGGCCAATCGAGCCGCTGCCAGATCCATCGCAAAAGGACAAAGGGTAAAGCTAAGGGTGAAGGATAAAGGTGAACTCTATCACTAAATATACAGAATACATTAGTCATCTGACAGTAGGCATGAAAACTCTAGAACATTATGCATATCTGTAACAGCATACATCATGTGATCCAATGCTGTAGCCTTAGGGGGAAGCAACAACACATTTGTCATAGATAACATTAGTATACAACCAGCATAATCTCATGCGATATGCCACAGGAGCATGAACATGAGTCATGGGCATGCATCATATCCGGCATAGCATCAGCAAAAATCACATTAACCAGGGCTCCACCCGTATTAGCACGGAGCATAAACATGCAAGCATGAAGGCATCGCTGGTAGCATCAAAGCATAAACATACTTTAGGCATACAACCTGCATAACCTCTTGCAGTAGGCATCAGGGGCATAAATGCCTTCAAATAGGCTATAAGGATGTTAGCAACAGGGCCTCCCACCTAACTTTAGCAGGGCACCCATGGGAATGGTCAAAACAATCACCCTTATCAGTACAGGATAGTCCCCGGAACCACGGTGCCTAGGACGCCGCTCCCTTGGGTTCTCCAGATGAACAATGCTCCCCTATGTGGCGACTGCCCACTGTCCTGCGGGGCAGTTAACTACAACAAAGTCAGTCCTGGGTCCGCTGGAGCCCCCATAACCACTCTGGATTGTGGGAGACCCCTCCTCCAGGCCTCAGGCGCCAGGAACTAATGCCCAAAACAATTCCCTGCCCTCGTGGGATTATGCAGGCGCGGGTGCAGCAGCTCGCCATAGAATGCTTGCACCGGGGGCAGACACTGACAATGTGCCTCGAGCCCCCCCCGTACTGGTACTCTAGGTATGAAAATTGCCCAACGTCGCAGGTGCCTGCTGACAGGCGGGGCACCTGTAAAATCAACCCAGTCACCGGGGGCGGGCACCGACCATATGCCCCGACGTGCCCCCCAACCCCAGACAGACAGAGCCCCACTCACCGGCAGTCCTCCGGGACTCGTTTGTGCTGGGCTGATGCTGCGGGGCTCTCCTCTCTCCCGCAGGGCCCAGCTGGCGTCAACGCTGCTTTCCTGGGCACCAGCAGTGCCCCTCAACAGGTCCCGCTGCTGGGACCTCTCCTTCCCGACACCCGCAGGGCTCTCCTTTCCTCCCGAGAGCCCCGCCAACATAGGCGCCCCTCCAATCTTCACCCTGGCCCCCTCCTGGGACCCGGGGCTTCAGCCGGCTTCTTCCTGCCCCTGCAGGGTGGAACTTCCGTGCAGTGCGGTTGTCGGCGCCAATCACGGTGCAGCTCCCCTGATCCCGGCTGGATCTCGGCGCCGGGCTACAGACGCGACTCAGACTCTTCCCGGGCCGCAGCAATGATTCTGGCAATGGTATGCGGGGTGGGAAACCCGCTCAGTTTCCAACATTGATGATTCTCCCGGGCAGCGGCGGTGACTCCAGGTGGCAATGAGGGGTAGGCTCCCTCTTACTTCAATCAACACCACATCGCGGCGCACACGCTAGAGGGGCAATACAACGTGGGGTAGGCCCCCGCCATATTGGTAATGGGGAGAGGCGGCATACACGTGGGGTGGGCACCCACGCGGGGTGGGCACCCACGATGGCGGCGATAATGCAGGGTTGGCTCCTGTGGCGCTTCGCAATAAGACAGTTCCTTTTTGGCCACACAGCTCTTAGGGGATCCCAGCGCTTTAGTAGCACAGCGCAAGGGGGCTCAGTCCTCTCAATCCAGTGCTGTAGGCCTCAGCTCCTCTTCCCCTGTCACATCCAATGCAGCACTCATCCAGGGCTACCAGGCACAGCGTCACAGATTGGGGTGGAAGCGCTCCTCACTTCTTTATGGGTGCAGTCACAGGTGCTCCTTGACAATCAGCTAAAGCGCTCTTCTCTCCAGGCGCTAGGTAGCAGTCAGGGCCCAGGTGTAGCGCTCACTGGCGCAAGGTCCCACTAGCAGCCTCAGGGACCTAAGAGGGCGCTCCTTCCTTCTTCAGGGGCCAGGTGGCAGAGCAGCAGGCACTACAGGGCAAGGTCAGCAGTCAGTGGGCACTCATCAGGACAGGGCGGTAGGCTTTAAAAACCATCCTCCACTGTAGCATTGCACTCCTCCTGTACAGCAGCTTTGACTCCTGCAGAGGGGCTTTCACTAACCCTGTGGACAGCAGAGGGGTTTCAGTTGGATGCAGGGTCCAGCACACAGGCCCAAGTGGTGGTACCCCCTGGCAGCAGGTCCCCTCATGTTCATGTCCCTGCTCTGTCTGAGCACATAGTTGCACAGCCCCCCTACTTATTCGCCCCTCACCCCACCTCCCAGACAGTGCCAGAAGCTTCTAGAAGCCCCTGGGGAACTGATTCTAACTGGCTCAGGGGGAGGAGTAGAGCACCCTGTGTGCCAGGCTTTCCCTCCAAAAGCTGGGATGGCTGGGAACCAACAACTAGACTGCCAACCCACCACAGTAAGGTGGCACAAAACACAGCTATGGCATCCGTTTTAAGAGCGACATTACACCAGGGTGCATTTTTACAATGAGGGTTAAAAAGTGCGCATACCAGGGCATTACATTTACTATGACTTCTCACACCACACATGACCTATACAACTCTCTACCATGGGGGAGACATCCTAAAATAGGGGGGTGAAAAGCGAAAAATGTTGGGAAAATGGGCCAAGTCCAACAGTTTCTGTCTATTGCATTATGATGGATTTGAAAAATCTTTTATTGTGCCAATACAAACCCCTCTTTTCAAACTTTTGAAGCTAAGAGGCGAATTTTTTGGGGTATGAAATACAAATCATTGTTTTAGAGTTTACATGTATTTAGTTTTTTAGGCAACGAAAATACGTGTTTCCCTATTGTTTGCTACTCATGCCACTTATGAACAATAATGTTAGGATCCTCTAATCCTGCCATTCATTAAGCTGTGCTTCCTGCTGATCCGCTCAGACTCTGCTTCTGCCTTTATTTACCTTCTTGAACCAGCAGAATTACCCTGTGCTGTTTTCTTCGCTTTCTGGTTAGAGCTCTGAACAATCCCGTTCTATATTCATTTAATCGTCTGACACCGTCGCTCTGGTACATTGTGGTCCCTGTAAGGTTTCCTTGTGCCTGGGCCTGGGATCTTAGTAATGGATATTGACCAACCTCAAGTTTCCTGAGTTTAAATCAGCTGCCGTATTACTGTGAGACCTAAATCCACCTTTCGACTGTGTTCTTTGTTCCAAGCAGGATCTGGCCTACACAACGAGTTAGCATATATTTACTGTTCCTAGCCCTGGATCCACTTACTTAAACTTACCTAGCAGTATTTTGGAAAGGTTGATATTTTTGACAGAGGTGGCTGCTCCGCTAAGGCGGATGAACGTCGCCCCATACTTTTAAGCAGTGTAACTAAAGAAAATAAATTGATAACAACTGAATGTTATTATCCTTTTATTTGCTCCTACTGCTTTGCGGCTGGGGTGGGCGGGCTGCTGTGCTCTCAGAACTGGGTAGTGGAGGAGTGGTTTGCCCACTCCAAGTGCGCATGAATGCTTGGCCGGCCCACTAGGGCCAGCCAAACAGTCATGCGCACTTTGCATGTTCTCCACAATGGCTGCATTGCCGCCTGTGTAGAGAACATGCCCAGGCTCCAACTCCTGGACTGAGCGCCGAACCACGGAGCTCAGACCAATCATACGCTGCATTGCAGTGTTTTGATTGGTCAGGGGAGCCTGGGTGCTTCCTGGTTCCTGTTCCGGCTGAGTTCTGATGTGGAGGAGACTGAAGTTCTTTTTACTCAGTTACTCTCATCAGCAACTGAGTTACTTGGTGTTCCAGACCGTATCTCTTGAATATCTCCTTTCTTCACTTCAACTGAGGGGGAATACTGTACCAATCACCCTCTTATTTTGTCCTCCTAATCCATTTCTGTTACCCACTGATTTTTTCCTGCATCTAACTGTTCCTCTTGTCAGCTTTAACCTGCCCATCTCTTGATCCCTTTTTGACCCTTTGCTCAACTTTCATCAGTGCATGATACAGGCCGTGTACTCAATTTAACTTCCCATGCATCCCTTGTTTGTCACTTAATCTGTTTAATTGCTCCGGGTCTCCCTTCACCCTTCTTTCAACCTCATCTGTTTTTTTCAATAGTCGCCATTTCCACACTCTGAAGTTTTCCCAGCTCTCCTCTATATTTTTATTCACCATCCAGCATTTCTTTTGCCCAGAAATGTACGCCTCCTCCTTGTTCTGCTGATGCCCTGCTTGCATTACACTCTTTTTGTCTGCTGGGCTGTAGTCTAGTGGTGGCTCTTCCTTCTCCTCTTCATGAGGAGAGGAGTTGGCCTAGGGCGGTCGACCTTGAATCTGGGGAACTGGGTTCGAGTCTCGGCAATGACGCCGAACGTCCTGTGATTCTGGGCAAATCAGTTAATCTCCCCGTGCCTAACAAAAATGAATGTGTCCTCATGTAGTGCAACTGGTGCTATGTAAAGCGCTCTGATACCCGATTTGGGTCAAATTTGCGCTATATAAAACTCTGTAAAATAAAAAATACAAATAAAATGAGGAAGTTGAGGACGGAATGGACAGTAGCTGCGGTCTAGTCTCCACTGCTGACGGTCATCACGTCCCCTACAGAAAGGGACAAATGGCGAGCTAAAAGGGGAGAGAGAGGACACCCCGTAAGAGCACGCTACATGAGTGGAGTGCACTTTGCATGGGAGAGTGGGAAATAAGAGGGAAGAGAAGATCACACACAACCACTTTTTCACGGTGAGACGGTGAAGGCTACACAATATTAACTCAAACTTTGCTCTGACAGCAATTTTTTTTTTTTTTTATTGTTTGCCTTTGAGGGTTGTCTGAAGGCCTAAGGACCTTGGAGGCTGGAGTATTGGGAACTCAGGAAGGGAGACACCAGTGCATGGGAAACAAGAGACTGTAGCATGATTAGAGTAGACCCGACAGGACAGACTGTGACTACATTATTATGATTATTATTTTTTGTCTTCCATAATTAAAACAAAAGTTGATTACGAAAGGCGCCACGCCATGGAGCCGGCCTGAACCTTTTTATGAAATGCATTAGGAATGGTAACATTCTATCTGGACTGATTATCAGGTGCAAAAGTCACTTACCACACTTGTTGTGAATATACAAGAAAGAAATACTCCTAAGGCAATTTGAAATCAAGCTGAATCCGATTGGGGATATACTGAAAATATTTCTCAAAGATATAAATCAACAACAATTTCTGCTTTGAAGAAGTCTGTGAAGGACGAAACGCGTTGGCTACGGCTACAGTCTTTTATCTGAAGAAAAAATAAAGAATGCACTGCAAACAACTCCACTGATTTGCAATCGCTGATTTGAAAAAAGCACTGTACATAATTATTGTCACTGTTGAAAATTTGATGGAATAATTACAATTAGTGTGCTGGGCCATTGTGTGCTGTAAAAGTCCTGAAGCTATTCACTGGCTGAAGCCTGTCCATCCTACTTCGGGGCCAGTCTAGGAGGGCCTACAGAAACGCAGAAAGATATGTAATCATCTACTGACTAAACTGAGGTAGGAGGTAATATTTCCACTGGATCTACTTTAGTTTTTAGAACCCAGAACTAAAATACTATGCCTCAACTTTTCTGCGTTTCTTTTGGCCTCCACCATGGCTATATTCACTTGCGGTGCAATTGGAGCTTAGGTTGGAGTAAAAGTTAGGCGATACAGTGGACGTTTCCACGCTGCGGATGCTGGTTTCTTCAGAACCTGCTCAATGGACTGGAGCCACACTGTGAGCCAAAGGGTCCCTCAACATTGACCAGAAAGAGAAATGATGGTTGTTCTCTAATATAGATTGACAGAGAGATATCTTGAGACATAGAGCGGAGGGTAAAATGGAGTCCTCGAGTGTACCAGCATCCAACAGAAGCCCTGAGCTCCACAGCAACTGTGGTGGATTGAAGACTCAGGAGAGCACGTCCCCAGGGAGGGTGGAGGGTATAGGAACCAGCAGTAATCCCCGAGGTGAGGGACAGTGAGTCAGATCACACTGGAGTAGCTGCAGGTAATCTCATTCACTTTAAAGAGGAACACATTACATCACTGGGTCTGCCCTTACCTCCAAAGAGGTGCTTTACTGCATTCAGTTAATGTCCCCAACATAGTTGAGACAAAAGTCACAAAAGGACGTAATAGTTTTGGTACACAGACAAAATATTGAGTTGTAAATTTCGATATACAATTATTTCGAAGTTTAAATATCGATGGGACATAATATAGAAGGTAAGTAATATCGACAGTCTTAATATCGATATTAGTATGATATTAGTAATTTCGAAGTTTTAAATATCGATGTCAATAATATCGAAATAAATAATTTCGATGTTACTAATATCGATTTTTAAATAAATTTTGTGTATATTATATTGTATTTATTATGTTTTATTATTTATTTTTAATGTAATTTAATTAAATATTGTCTTTTAGTACTGTAGCGGGTTGTAGGTTTATAGGGGAATAGGGTGGGAAGTAATTTAATTATGTAAATTAATTATTAATTAGTAGGAATTATTAATTAATTAATTGAGAATTAATTTTTAATTAATTTTAATTAATTGATTAATTGATAAATATGTTCTGTAGTGGATTATGGGTTTATAGGGGAATAGGGTGGGAAGTAATTTAATTATGTTAAATTAATTATTAATTAGTAGGAATTATTAATTAATTAATTGAGAATTATTTGTAAATAATTTTAATTAATTGATTAATTGATAAATATGTTCTGTAGCGGGTTATGGGTTTATAGGGGAATAGGGTTGGAAGTAATGTAATAATGTTTAAATAATTATTAATTAGTAGGAATAATACATTAATTAAAAATAATTGGTAATTATATTTAATTATTTTGGTAATTATTTTTAATTAATTGATAAATATGTTCTGCAGTGGGTTATGGGTTTATAGGGGAATAGGGTGGGAAGTAATTTCATTATATAGAATTAATTATTAATTAGAAGGAAGCATACATTTATTTTTATTAATTGGTAAATTAATGTAATTAATTGGTAATTAATTTTAAATAATTAATTAATTGATAGATGTAATTTATAAGTATGTAATTTAAACCCCTACGCTATCCAACACTTTCCCTACTGTTGCACGCTCTAGAGTTGGAATAGTAATTGTTACCCCTACGCTATCCAACACTTTCCCTACTGTTGCACTCTCTGGAGTGGGAATAGTAATTTTTACCCCTACGCTATCCAACACTTTCCCTACTGTTGCACTCTCTGAAGTTGGAATAGTAATTGTTACCCCTACGCTATCCAACACTTTCCCTACTGATGCACTCTCTGGAGTGGGAATAGTATTTGTTACCCCTACGCTATCCAACTCTTTCCCTACTGCTGCACTCTCTGGAATAGGAATAGGAATTGTTACCCCTACGCTATCCAACACTTTCCCTACTGTTGCACTCTCTGGAGTTAGAATAGTAATTTTTAAACCTACGCTATCCAACACTTTCCCTACTGTTGCACTCTCTGGAGTTGAAATAGTAATTGTTACCCCTACGCTATCCAACACTTTCCCTACTGTTGCACTCTCTGGAGTGGAAATAGTATTTTTTACCCCTACGCTATCCAACACTTTCCCTACTGTTGCACGCTCTGGAGTTGGAATAGTAATTGTTACCCCTACGCTATCCAACACGTTCCCTTCTGTTGCACTCTCTGGAGTTGGAATAGTAATTTTTAACCCTACGCTATCCAACACTTTCCCTACTGTTGCACTCTCTGGAGTTGGAATAGTAATTTTTAATCCTAAGCTATCCAACACTTTCCCTACTGTTGCACTCTCTGGAGTTGGAGCAGTAATTGTTACCCTGACGCTATCCAACACTTTCCCTACTGTTGCACTCTCTGGAGTGGGAATAGTAATTTTTACCCCTACGCTATCCAAAACTTTCCCTACTGTTGCACTCTCTGGAGTAGGAATAGTAATAGTTACCCCTACGCTATCCAACACTTTCCCTACTGTTGCACTCTCTGTAGTTGGAATAGTAATTTTTAACCCTACGCTATCCAACACTTTCCCTACTGTCGCACTCTCTGGAGTGGGAATAGTAATTTTTACTCATACGCTATCTAAAATGTATTTAGCTTTTTTATTAGTATTATTTTGTTATTAATTGTTATTTATGTGAATATTTTATGTAAATAAATGTATTAGTAATTTATTACATTTTTATTTGTTTTTAAGTTATGACAATAATTAATTTATAGTTATTATTAATGAAAAATATATTATGTATTATATATTTATTATTATTAATTTGTATTACATTATGTATTAATTTTAAATATTATAGTACATTTTTAAATATGTTTATTACATTTATAAGTATTATTTTGTTAATATTACATTTTTATTATATAAAAAAAACGATATTTTACAAAAAACGATATTTTTGTCATTCTATATTTTATTTTCGATATATTTGTACTTACCTTGTTAGGGATAGGATTCCTATATTTTTGACTTCGATATTTTTGTTCCGATATTTTTGTATATCGATATTTTTGTTTTCGATATTTTGTCAGACATTCAATAGTTTTAATTTCCATTGAATCCCAATCCACTATGCAAACTCGAGAGGGGAAGTCAGAGAAGCACATGGCTAATTGGTCAGGTCTGACGCAGGGTGATCTGGCAATGATGTCAATGTTAAAAGAGTTGCAGCAGCCAAGCCAGTATGTGGAAACCAAACACTAGGCATTTGTAGAGAGTGTTGGACATTCTAAAGGGGAGCATAGAGCACAATGAGTATGTGATGGACAGCCTGACCAGCGTATCTATACTTTGACTTTTGGGAAGGAGAAACAAATTTTAGAAGCTAACCAGTGGATCCATTTTGAACAATGCACTATTACTTTCCTATCCCACCTAGACCCTAGAATAACATATTTCATAGAATGAAGTGACATCCCCACACCTTGCCTACTGATGATGAGTCAAGAGATGTAAAAACATCTACCTAGAGTGTAAACAAATAAGTGTTTTAGTGCTAAGTATGGCGTGTAGGTTGAGATTAACAGGGCTCACAGGCTTCCTTTGAGAAGGCCTACAGGGTCAGACCAAGTCACTGCTAGCGCTGGTGACACTGTCAAGCCGCACCCAGCGGACACCAATACTGAGAGTACAGGCAAGAAATATGGATCTTATGGTGAGGAGAGCAAAGGTACATGTGCTCACAGATTTAAACGAGGCCATTCTCCAAAGAAGACAGGGCTTGAAAGGGATAAAGAAAAACATGATCAGGGGAGTAGCCAGAAAATTAAAATAGCCCCCACTTTGAACTAAGTCCATGATGTCACCAAGTAAGTGAAGCAAGCGAGCCAAACTCTTGCTAGAACAGCTTCCTTGCCGTTACTATCCATGCATCTATCCATTCATTCTTCCACCCATCCATGCACCTTCCATTATCCTATACATTCTGTCATCCATTCACTTTATCATCTGTTATTTAATCTTTCACCACTCTATCCATCCATCGATCCACCCAACAAATCTACCATCCATCCATCCAGCCACACAATCTGCCATCCATCCATCCACTCTGTCACCTATCCATCCATACATCCATCCATCCATCCTTTTACTCTGCCACCCTTTCACCTATCCATACACTTATACATTCATGCATCTTCCCATCAGTTGAATCTACCATCCTTTTACCATTCCATCCACCTATACATTCACTTATTCATCCATCCACCCATCCCTTTACCCTGCCATGCTTCAGCCTGATCTCCAGCTATCATTCACTCATCCTTACCCCCAATCGTTCATCCAAATTCTCATTTATCCACCCACTCATTCATCCATACTTCCTTCTTTTCACCCTTACTTCCAGTATTCCTTCTTTCTTTCCCTGTTGTTTATCCTACTGTCGTTTTTCCTTGCTCCTGTTGCTCTTCTATTGAGCTTTATTCCAATGTTAATGGTGAGCTTTTGTCTGCCGAGTTGCAGACAGAAGAGACCTATACAGAACCCCATCCCCTCTGTAGCTGCTAAATCGAGGGCCACACAACACCCCTGGGTGTGATAGTGAAGGGACTTGAGACATGCCTCAGGTTCCCTGCGAGCCTATGGGTGGCATGGGTTGATCTTTCACTTCACACAGACTGATGTGGCGTGAGAATTCCTAAACACTACGACTGTTGGTTGACATACAAGGCTGAGTTGAAGACAAGGTTTAGTGCTCAAACACTGATAATTCACTTCATGGTTTACTCCTCCTTCTTTTCCTTCTTTTAGGAGATTCAAGTTGACACATGCCCAGTTCTCTTTTATGGACGTTAGTTAATGTATTCAGAGGTTAATGCTATCCGATGTTCTTCTGCCTAGACTCTGGCCCGTGGTTGCCTTGAGGACCTGATACAGTATCCATGAGGGTTAATATAGGAATATTTAATATAGGAATGCTTAGAGTCTGGTATTGCATGACCAGGTGCACTAATGATTTTTGTGGTTACACAACAGATTTGATTTCCAAAATCAGGCCTTTTGTGACTGCAGTCCTGGACCCACAACTGGGCATTCCGTCCATCATATTGTGTCTTTTGCTTTCTCGCTCTAAGTTTGCAGGGGGTGCTCAGATGTGGCTCCCGAGCTCATTGTGCCACTGAATTCAAGCTAGCCTGACTAATGAAAGGTGATACCCCGAAACTGGTTCCAGGATGCTTGCTTCTGGTCGGGGGAAGATCTAGCTTGGCAGTTTGGCTGATTTGCACAGTGGGTTAGTCGGTGCAGGACGGAGCTGGTCCACCCTGGGCGGCTCTTTTTTGGGGGCGGCAGAAGTGAGCAAGTCGTGTCTGAGCAGAAGAACAATGGATTTAACCCAGATCTCTTGATTGGGAGTGAATGTTTGATTTGCTCTGGATTCCATCCATCAATTGTGTGTCTTTTGCTTTCTTGTAACAAATTTCCATGCATGTTTTTAAAATGTGCGTGTTTGTGTGTCTCCATCTTTGTACATGTATCTGTGTGTGTACATGTTTGCATGGATATTTGTATCCAAGTGGCTGCACGTGGGTGTGTGAATGCCTCTGTGCATAGGTGCTTTTTGTGTGGCTAGCTTTACATTTCTGCTAATAATGAGAGATGTCGGCTGTCCCCACCGCGTCACTTTACCTCCCACCTCGACTGCTGCAAATCATGCTCCTAGTTCCGTCTGCCCCTGCTACATTACCACTTCCCCTGCTGCTGCAGGTGATTCCCCCCTTACACCACTTGCCAATGGCTAAAAGATATTAACATTGACAAAGACAATAGCTCTCGCATTGTTGAGAACTATTGGCTTTGCCAATGTTTGTTTTCTTTATTTTCAAACACTCCATAGAAGTACCTGTGTTTTCAGGCCTTCTCCCTTGCACACATACACACATACCACTAAAATACATGTGTGTGTACATAAACAAATGCATTTCCTAAAAAGTTGTTAAAACACGAACATCACTTGTTTATTTTTTTTGCCCATCTGTTGGTACTGGAGAACCTGCTTTGTCGTCCGTCTTGCCAGAGCACCTACACAAGCCGATGGTATTGGAGTGCTTTAAGCAGCCGGGGTCGGTAGTGGGTATACCTGCTGGGCGGTGACGTGGGGAGGAGCAGGGTGGGGGGTAGTAATCTATGGATTACGGAGCTTTACAGGTAAGTAAACATATACATAAATCAAACGAATTTCGTTGCAAGCACTGCATCGCATTTGGGAATGCAGTGCATGCAATGAAATTCGTTTTATTTATTTATATGGTTACTTACCCGTAAAGCTCCGTAATCCATAGATTACTACCCCCACCTGGCCCTCCCCCTCCCCCCGTCACCGCCCTGCAGGTACACCTAAAACCGACTGCAGCTGGTTTAAGTGCTCACAAGTTACATTACACAATGACACATTCATTTTTGTCGCTGATCCTGCTTCAATTTAGGGATTTTTTGTACCGTTCTTGCTTGCCAAACTCCCTATCCCCTCTTGCTTCTCAGCTTGCCCCACCCCCCTACTACCTCCCTCGTCTCTGCTGCTGTTTTTTTGGAGAGCTTCTTCTGTCCTCCATCTTGCCCTAGTGCTAACACCAACCAATGGTATTCAAGCGATTTAAGTGCTCACCGGTTACATTACACAACACATTTATTGTTGTATGCAGTGGGAAGCGCAAGTGATTTACCCAGAACCACAAATTGTTCAGCTGTCCCGAGATTAGAATCTGGTTCCCCAGTTCCCATGTCGGCAGCATATCGCCATTACCCCACATCCTCACATCAAAGCTCATCAACTGTTTCTTACTATCACTTGCACATTTGTTCAGCAAGACCCTGTCAACACAGTACAAGCATTTGCAAAGCCAATAGATCTTGGCAATGCCCGAGCTGTTGGCTTTGTCAATGTGAATGTCTTTCAGCCATGTTGTCTAGCAGCACATATGCTGTTTAGAATGGCTGAAAGTCACTGAAAAAAGTGCTATGATGCTGCCAGCGCAGGCCATGTCATATTGCTTTTTTGTCTTAAGAGGGACAGGACAATAAACTCAACATGAGTGGCATAGGGACTTAGCGTCTGCTCAAAATCCTCTGATTCTGGGCTTTCAGTAACTTTGAGCCATGCTGAACAGCAGATGTGCTGCTAGACAACATGGCTAAAAGACATTCGCATTGACAAGGCAATAGCTCGGCATTGCTGCAACCTATTGGCTTTACGAATGATTGTTGTTTTTGCAGACGTTTTTCTTCATTGAGTTCACCTCCATTTTGTAAACTCTCTTCAACACTGGAAATAGTAAGTGATATTACTTGAGGAGAAGGTATTCAGTAAGCAAGTGTAAAAATAGAAGCGAAGGGCTTTAGTAAAAATGTTCTTTTACTTTCTAATGAAAAACGTACATACTCTGTGCCCTCTGCTACTGTATCCACCCCCTGACATATCATTTTTGAGTTTGCCCCATCTCCCTATGTGAAAACTCAAGTGATCATCCTGTAATCCGAACCCCAGTGGTAAAACTGCTATTACCATCACTCCCCCTCTTACTACTGCTGCTACTACTGAAAGCAATAGTGCTACTGTTGTTCCTAATATTACTGGTTTTACTATTTCTACAACTAGTATTAGTGATACATCTAGTCCTTCGTTAATGCTACTAAGGGTTGAGCTATGGGTACTACTTTTGATACTAATACCATATTCGTAGTAGTACATCAGGTACCACTATTATTGTCAGAGCAGCTGCTCATACTATTATTGTTGGGGAGTGCTGGAGGGACGGACTCGGAGATGGCCGCACTTTTATGTGGCTCCTTAGAATAGGCCCAGAATCCGAAAGAACCCACCAGATGCATCCCTCCTACAATCCTGAATTCCTGGTTTGGTGACTCCAGGGGCCGTATTACAATAAGTGCCCCGGGGGCCCAATGGGCGTTTGCTCCTGCTTTGCTTACCTCCGGGGCACTTTGGTATTATAGAAGTGGGCTCAGATGCTTGCGCGTCCCCTTCAACATTACTGTTAGCGCTTGCGCACTTAAAGCGCCCGCGCTACCTTCAGAAGGGGCTTCCCACATTTGCATAGGGGTGTGCCCTATGCAAATGAGGGACTTCCTTTGACTCTGCACCCGCTCCATATTACAGACGTGAGCGCAGATTCAAAGCAGCCCTCAGAAGGCGCACTGACAGTGCGCCATTTCAAAGGTGGCACACTGTCAGTGCGCCTCCTGAGAGCAGCCCTCTGCAGGGGGTAAAGGGGGTCCCAGGGACCCCCCAGACATCCCCTTGCAGGCCGGGACTGTCACTGACTGCACCCGCCTGCAAGGGGATCTTTATTACCCTGTAAAAGTCAGGCGGGTGCCACCTGCACTGGGAAAACACATTGTATCACATGTATGCGCTACCCTGGGGGCAGTGCACGTTTTCGGCTGCCCTGGGGGTGGCACTTTCATAATAGAGCTCATTGTGATTATTTGCAAACAATCACAATGCATATTACGGCCCCAGGTGCTCCTGTGGTGAACGGTAACAACTGAAGGGTGGTTCCAGAGTGGAAGATTCATAGATGAATGGCTTTGAAGGCTCTCCATCTCAGGTCTCGTATTTACCCAGGAGTACAGTCAGCACGCCACCCAGCCCCCTCTGGTACCACGTGCATCTCAGAGAAAAGGTCTAGGGTTCTTCGTTTAAATGAACAGAGGGTTTTCTGCTGCACACAGACTAGAGAATTCTCTGTGACAGTGGACATAATCTTCTTCATTTCACATTCATTCAGTGTCATGCTATGCCCCAGCTGGTATGACAGATGTTGTTTTGTTTTTTGTAATATAGCACAAACTCGACCCGAAGGTATAAGAGCACTTTACATGAGCACCAGTTGCATTACAGACGGACACATTCATTTTGTTAGGCACGGAGAGATTAAGTGATTTGACCAGAATCACATTGTGGTGGTGGGCCTCAGCAAGGCCTACCAGTACTAGGGGTTCTCTCTTCTCTGCACAGAGTCCTCAGATCATAGAATAGAAGTTGGCACAGAAACTGGAGTAGAAAGTACAAAGTTTATTAAACCTCATGAGGTGGAACTACATTCACACAGCATCCTTCGGTAATGTATGAAGTAGCACACTGAATGGAAGGAGCTTGGTCCTTTTATACCCATACAGGGGCTCAAATGAAAGCGGTACAAGTACAAAATGCTGGCTTTAGGTACATATAAGGTCATACAGAAAGTGTACAGGCAACAAGTGGGAGGAGCTAACAGTTTGCTAATTCTGGTGGACACATCCTGACCGTTACAGACTACAGCAGCTGCAAGCTCAACTGAGCATGTGCGAAGGTGGAAGATGCTAAATATATCTCGTCTCTAGGCAGATTTCAAGAGCAGGTAGGACAGAGCACATGGCGAGCACATAGCAAACAGAATGGCTGACAGAAATACAAAATGGATTCCACAAAACGGACAAGATAGTCTCTAAATACAGGATGTCTTTTGCTAATGCTTAACCTAATTGCTGCCAAATTACAACAGATGACCCTTTCAGCATTAGCTGTAGACATTCGTTTATCTGGGGTGATCTAGATACACATCCTGTACATTGATGCTCATCATCTCAGTGATTTCTTAATTTAACATTTGTTGTGCTTTTATTTCTGCAATATTTCTTTTGGCAGGTGTACACACAGTGATACACATGGAGCAAAGCATAGGTCCACATTGTATACAAGTACAACATGTACATAGTATCACCAGTAGTATACATAGAATAGTCAGTAGCTTCCAGCCCCAAGTAATAAAGAGTGTCCATATCCAGTTCAAAAATGTCCATGTACTAGTCTCTGTCTGAATTTCTGCAGCAATCTTATGCAGTTTTGAGATTGCATCATATACTGAAGGTGAGTGATATGGTATAAATACGCAACAACTGCTACGGATGATGCGACATGCACCACCTCGATCAGCCAAAATCACATCAAGCACCATTCTGTTTTGGAGTACTACAATCCTTGCAATTTGCAGTTCCTCTGTAATATTCTCAAGTGCCATTGCTGTTTGATTGGAGACAGCTTCCACAACACAAGTCAATCGCCTTATCTTTCTGCTATTCAATGCAGCACCTACAAAGAAGAACAGTCCCAAATTGAAATCAACATATTGTTGCAAAGTGGTATTGGTCTGATCCACCTCATCTGTACTTATTGTTCGTTTGTATCTATTCTTGGAAATTTCATTATACAACTTTAAATTTCGGTGATACGATGGAGGGGCCAAGAACACAGGTGGTAATAAAAATGATATGTAACATACCCCAGACACCCAACCGGTAATTGATAGTATCCTTTTTTACCACACACAAAATATGTGTTATGTGAAGACGTAAAACTGCTGTTATTAGCACCTTCAATAGTCAATGTCAAAATACATTCACTCCGTCCTACTGGAATTCTTCCAGCAATGCCAATACATAAATCTGCTTTAGCTCTAGTCACAGAAATTACAAAAGGTCCAGTGTTCTTTATGTTCCTCATATTCGTGAAGACATATGGTGTCAAAATATTGTCCGGTGTATACTCTTCCCATTCCCATTTTGTCCCTTCAGCTTGAGGATAACCATCTTTATCCTGATAGCATACTTTATTTAAGTGAAAGATAATTCCACTTACTGAAGGTTTTCCGGAACCAAACAGGAGTGCATACCAAGCTTGACAAGAACCATTATCGGAAAACGGTAGAGGAATAAAAGGTGTTCCTCCTTTCTTTTGGTGTGCAGGTATCATCCCACACACCCAACAGTTGGTAGCATTTGTGGCTTTGTGCGTATGAAGCAACATCTGGATGAATGTTTTATTAAGGTAGGATTGTTTATGCTTCTGCTCATGGTAGGGAAGCATGAAGTAATGATGTTCCACTGGAGCTGGAGTAGTGGCAACAAAAAGCTGTCGAGCAGGAGCCACTTTCTCAACAAACCAGGTGATTATTGCCATAACCACCAGAGTAACAACAAACCCTATAGCACAAATGATTCTTTTGTTATTCATTTCAGCAACAGCGATAATTGATCTTTCTATAAACTCGTTGAAAACAATCGTTGGAGCTCTTATCCCTGGGCAGACGTTGATTTCTTCACCACGGGCCAAGATGGGTGTCACTACACTACGCAGGACTGATCCCCCCCTTGCCACACCGGTGTTCCGTTTCACTAACCCAGGGCAGTAGCTCAACCAGTCTTTTTCGGCAAAGCAGATTCTTTCCTTGGTCTCAGCTGATATCAGGATTCTCCAGCGATCGTGTGGTCCGGGAAGACTACTGAAGATTCGTCAGGTGAGATAGCTTGACCTTTCTCCATCTCCAGAATCTCTTGATGGTCGGTCCGCACAGCAGATTCCACCAAGGCAGGCGACACACGTTTGCAGTGTGTGCTAAGGATCCAATACTTCTTGTTCGTCACTCGAACTGCTGTCCTGGTCGCAAGGAGCACCTGCTCTGGTCCTCGCCACCTCAGCTCCAAGCTGTTCGATCTGTCGAAGACCTTGACCATCACGTGGTCGCCAGGACGGAGTTCGTGGGCCTCACCTGTAGATCTGTCAGGAAGCGCTTTTCGAACCTGTTGATGAATAGAGATCAAACTGTTGGTTAACTGTGCCAAATAATCATTCAACAGAACACAAGGAACATCATGTATGGGTTGTGGTTTGGGAACTCCCCAAATGTTCATCGGTCTCCCAAATTCTATCTCATACGGTGTAAGCCCAGATCGTGAGTGTGGCACCGATCTTATGGACAACAATCCCAAAGGTAGTGCATCTGGCCATTTTAAAGACGTGGAAGCCAGTATTTTCGCCAACTTCAATTTTAAAGTAGCGTTGTACCTTTCCACTAATCCTGCTGGTTGCGGGTGAAAGACTGTATGGAATTTCTGTTTGATCCCTAATCCTATCAGGACATACTCAACAACTTGCCCAATAAAATGAGGTCCGTTGTCACTCCACAAAAGCTTACACACACCATATCTAGGGAAAAACTCCTTTAGAAGGACCTTTGCTGTGGTGAGAGCAGTATTATCCTTTGTAGGGTATGCCTCTATCCATTTGCAGAAGGCACATACCACCACTAGGAGATATTTCAAATTATTGCAGCTTTGAAGTTGGATATAATCCATCTGCAAAACTTCAAAAGGTAAAGGTGGTGTAGCAAATCCTCCTGTAGGAGTCCGTGTCTCTTTCCAGGATTATACTGCCAACAGATCAAACAGGACTGTACTACTCTTTTAGCTGTGCTGGCAATTTCAGGATGCCTCCAAACTTGCGTAAGCAATTTAGTTATTGCTAGCGCTCCAACATGTGCCAGCCCATGTGCCATTTGAACCATAGGTTCTAAATAGGCTGCAGGCAATTTCCACTTATTCATTTCTTTGTTACGCCAACAACCCTTATCGTCCAATATTCCATCTTTAGCCCATTGCTCAAGTTATGCTACAGAAGCAGATCTCTTTATATCCAATACCTCTTCTCTGGCGTCATGCCAATGCTCAGCTTGTGATTTTACTATGTACATGGATGTAGTGCATCGCAGTCTCACGAGCTACGTGATCTGCAAAGGCATTGCCTTGTCCTATTTTGTTAATGATTTTCTTGTGTGCGTTACACTTAATAATAGCAACTTTCTTTGGGTATGTAAGTGCAGTCAAGACATTATGTACTAATTCTCTGTGCATTATCTGCATCCCGTGGGATGTAAGAAAGCCTCTTTCCTTCCAGAGTAGGCCAAAATCATGAACCACTCCAAAAGCATAGCGGCTATCCGTGTAAATGTTCACACACAAGTCAGTGCTTAGTTCACACGCTCATGTCAAAGCTATTAGTTCAGCTGCCTGAGACGACTTCTGAGGTATGCGAGCTGTTTCCACTACTGTCTCAAGCGTGGTAATTGCATAAGCAGCTGAAGTCGTGCCATCTGGTAACTTCAAACCGGACCCATCAACCCACAGTTTCCCATCTACATCTGAAAGGGGCGTATCTTGCAAATCGATGCAGCCCTTAGAATGTTCCTCAAAAAGGAATATACAATCGTGAGGCTCTTTTGACTGAGACTGAGTTGCAGGAAATGGCAACAAAGTGGCTGGGTTCAGTGTCGCACACCTCTTCACGGTAATATGAGGCGCTAAAAATGTCAATTTGTATCCTGTCAGACGAGCACTAGTTAAGTGTAGTGTCTTAGTCTGATTTAAAAGGGCATCTACTGCATGGGGTACTAGCACCAACAGTTTGTGTGACAAAACTATCCCTTCACTCTGACGTATGGACACAGCTGTCACTGCAAATGAACGGAAGCACCCAGGCAACTCACGAGCAACAGGATCAAGGACAGCTGAAAAGGATGCGCAGGGACGCTGCTTGTCCCGGTGTGTCTATACTAAAACTGACAATGCACAACCATCTTTCTTGGGTACATAGAGTGTAAAAGCCTTCATGTAATCTGGTGCGCCTAACACTGGTGCAGAGCAAAGAGCTTGTCTTAACTGATGAAAAGCATTTTGGCATTCATCTGTCCATGGAAGGGGGATCGGAGTGTTTTTAGTCAAAAGCGCTAGCAGGGGTTTAACAATGTGTGAAAAGCCCAATATCCATTGCCCACAAAACAAAGTCAAACCAATGAACGCAAGGACATCTTTCTATGTGGAAGGTACTGTGGTGTCTAAAATTGCTTGAATGCGATCTGGTGTCAATGCACGGCCCTCCTTAGACAGAAGGTGACCTAAGTTGGTTACCTTCGGTCTACAATATTATAATTTCTTTTGTGATACTTTATGATGGTGTGTAGCAAGAAAAGAAAGCAAAGACAAAGTACATTTTTCACACTGTTCAGGCGTATCAGCTGCCAACAAGATGTTATCGACATTTTGTATGAGACTCCTTCAGACAAAGTCAAGGAATCGAGTTGTCGTTTTAAGGCTTGACTATAAATACTCAGACTCTCAGTGTACCCTTGAGGAACTCTACAAAATCTGTATGATCAATTATTCAGAGTGAAACCGAACAAATATCGTCTATCAGGATGAATAGGAATCGAGAAGAAAGCATTCTTCAAATCGATTACAGAAAATGTAGTTGCTGTTGGAGGGACCAGTGTTGTAAATCAGCACCGATTAGATTAAGCATTAGCAGAAGACATGCTTCGTTTTGACCATTATCGTAACAAATATGCCGACTCCATCTTGTATTTGCAGCGGCCATTTTGTATGCCATACATTGCCATTTGCTCGTGATGTGCTTAGTCCTACCTTCTTGTTCACCGCGCCTGAAGTCTGCCCGGCAACAGGCTATTTTTAGGATTCTCCGCTTTCAGCATGTCCAGACATGCGCAGTAGGATCAGCGACCGTTATTATTGGTTCCATATAGGAATGTGTTTACCAGTTATTGGAGACTGTTAACTCCGCCCACTCATCGATTGTGCCTTCCAAAATGTCCTTGTATGGTCATAAATCTGCTCTTGTCTTTTGTACCGCCTTCTCTTGAGCCCCCTCATTGTGTATAAAAGGGGCAATGTGCTTTAGTTTGGTGTGCTACTCGATACAATACCGAAGGGTGTTGTGTGGACTGTAGTACCACCTTTAAAGGTTTAATAAACTTTGCTTTTGTATTTTCCAGTTTCATTGCCAACTTCTTCCTAAGGTCTGAGGACGCTGTGCAGAGAAGGGCGAAACCTTGCACTAAGAAGACTTAGCCGAGGTTTGCCTACTACACCAGGGTAAGTAATGTTGTTATGTCAGAAACAACAGGGTACTGCGGTACCACAATCTTGTTGACTTCTCTTAAATCAATGATGAATCTATAAATCCTGGTGTCAGTATCTTTTTTAAAATGGGAAGAATCGGACTATTGCAAACATTGTAAGGAACTTCTTCCACAACCCCCACTTTAATCAAATCATGAACAAGGCGTGTAGGTGCTTCTTCGCCTTCTCTAGAAATTTTATACTGAGGCAGTCTTGGCAAAGAAGCACCCTCCTTGACACTAAAATGCACTGGCGGAATAACCATTTGTCCTACATCGGTGTCTGAAGTAGCCCACAAAGTACTAGGGAGTGAAGCTAATGCAATGTCCTCTTTAAAAATACAGGGATCTCTCAAAGTTTTTAGGATTGCCATATTTTATGCTCATGTATTTCTCCTGCATCTTTTCCTTATTTTTCAATCTGTACCCAGATTTATTTCTCATTACAAATGCATTTATATACTTATGTTCTTTTTTTTATTTTATTGCTTAAGAGTCTTTAACTTTGTATTCCATTGTATTTTGTTTGACACCTGATTTTCTCTTTTGATTATTATCAAATAAAATTCTTTTGAACTTAAAAAATACAGGGATCTCTCAATCACAGGGTAGTTGTCATTCAAAATAACCTGTACTTCTTCCGGAGAACATCGTATCGTAGCCCTGAAATATTTGAACATATCAAGACCCACAATATTATCTGGTGTGTTTGGAGAGAGCAAAAACAGACATGGAGCAATAAACTTATCAACATGGAATGCAAGTGGTTGCGACAGTGGGCTATGGGAAGATGTTCCATCGAAACCTATCGATGTACTCATTAAGCCAGACAGGGGAGCCCTAGGAACCAGTTGTTTAGACAAGGCGCTACAAGTAGCTCCTGTATCAACCAGAAACTGATCAGTAGAACCCAAAACATTTGCTGTAACATAGGGACCCCTCTGATCTACTGGAACTTCAACTGATTCCTTACCCCATCCTAGGCAATCCTATGCATAAGCATAATCTGGTAAATCAGACGGCACATAGTCGAACATTTGATATTGGTTCCTTCTATCAAAAGTGTTAAACCCATCCTGCCTACATGTATTAGCATCAAACCTAGCGTGTTCATTCGTGCTTCCTCTAGGCCCTGAATATCCTGAGCGATTTCTCATTTGTCCCCGACCACGTGGACACTGCTGAGCACGCAGTACTGGACACTCAGAAAGCCAATGTCCAAATTTCTTGCAGTACGCACACTGATCAACAGACAAATTCGAACGAGTATAGAAAGGAAAGGACGAACCATAAGATCCACGTCCACCTCTATCTTTACCTCTAGAAGGCGGGCCATAAGCTTGGGCCTACATAACCTTAGTTTTCAACTCTTTAGTCTTTTTATCCTCATTACGTTTAGCTTCTAATTCTTGTTGTTCATAATACTGACCCATAGTTAGGAGAGAAACCGGAGAAGAGGTAGTCCATGAACTCTCACTGGCCTTCAGGCGACTAGCTATTCCTGTCAAAAGGTTTGCAACATATTTATCGACAAACAGATGCCTACCCATGTCATCTGTCAATGACTGGCCACTGAATTCGTGGAATGCCTCCTCAAAGCGTGGAAAAAAATTTGAAACCGATTTGTCTGCCTTTTGCCTACACAACGTTAATACAGTCCAATCTATCTTTTTAGGGGGAATAATAGTTTTTAACTTAACTAATATAGCTGTAGGGAGATCTAGAATTAACTGACACGGTTTCTGTGCAGGTTCTCTATCTTCATCTGACTGCTCTAAATCTTTCCACAATGCTACAAACGTTGCACAATCAGCAATTTTACGTGCAGTTCTCCACATATCAGGCGGTAATATTAGTCCAAAAAACAAATCAATATCAGGCAAAGTCATAGTACAAGAGCTAATGGCACCCTCAACTTCCTCATCAAAAGGCTTCTGGATTCTTTCGCGGATCAGGCAATGCATTTTTAGGGGCCACAACATCTGCTCTATTCCAAGGAGTGTAAACCCAATTATACATAAAATAACCTTTTACATCAATAGAAGTCTTATCATCACTTGTACCCGTTCCTTTAGGAGGAACATATAAAGGTGCGGCTTCCCGCACGGGTTTCACATTAATTACAGCATTCTTATCTGTTTCAGGAGTAGAAGTTCGTGCCATGCTGATTTGGGATGTTTGTGCAGCTGCATCTGCTGCCTTTTTCTCCTCTCGCAAACGGGCTACTTGAACACGCACTTTAACCAAGCGTCTGATCATGTCAGCCACCTGGGAGAAGACAAAAAGACCTTCACGTAGTTGTTTACAATCAACTGCAACATCATCGGGCTCCATTTTTGCTGAATATTTTCTAAACCGTTCGATAACTTCTGCGGCAAATGTATAGGTAAAATATATTTGCTCCCTTTCCTGCCAACCTTTTATACTATCTAAAAGTTCAGAAGCAGTGGCAGTACTACGAGCGGCTTTACGCGCAGCAGATCTAATCTGAGATGCACGTTTAGCAGATAACATCGAGCGAGTTTCTCTAACTTTGTCCTGGTCTGTAGGAGAGTCCTCATCTGACTCATAAGGAGCAGAAGGAAGATTATATGGAGGTGGACAACGATCTAATAAGAGAGAATCATCTTGGGGTTTATTAAGAATAGGATAAAGAGGTCTACGAACAGCGTATTGGCCATTTACCTGTAAATGACGCTCCCTATCGTCCCTCTCTTTAATTTCTTTCATTTCCCTATTTTTAATTTCCAATGCCTTCGCATGAATGGTCTTACGTTGTTCTTTTTCAATCAAGGCTTGCTCGCGCTTCATTCGCTCACGCACTTCTTTCTCCCACATTCGCACACAATCAAACATTTCTTGCCTAGCCTTTCTCTTAAACATTTGTTGCTCCACATACTGAATCTTTCGCAAATCAAATGACCCATGCATAGGCCAACGCAACTCAGGATCCTTACGAGTGTATTTATTCCATAACGTGCTGTACATTATGGAAGAAATACCATACTTAATATACATGTCCCTATTAGGCGTCCCCTCTTGGGGGGGGGGCGGTTGTGCTTCGTCGAGTTTCAAACTGGTATCACTACAAAAGCAACACATCCTACGAAGTGTGCTGGAAACAGGCATGCCAAAAATGGTGCAGAATATGCAGTTTTATAATCAAAGTAGCGCTTAAGGTACTCTTCGTACGTTGCGCCTTTCAAAAAAATTCAAATAGAGAAAAATCTCCTCATTTCCTTCCTATATGAATTTCAATGCATATATAATTATCAAACAAATACTAATATTGGCCGTAAAGCCGCAGTAAGTGTTACTAAACTACCTTACCAATCAAAGACATCAAAAAACCGACAGCAAGTGCCGCAGAACGGCTCTTACCAATCATATGGTGTCCAGGTTCCAACTGCCAAGTTCTCAAATCGACCAAATGGTCACTGCACGGCAAATCAATAGAAGAGATATCAGTCGAGGACCGGCGCCACCTGGATGGTCAGATCAGAAAGAAAGGAAAAACGCTGTGGTTGCCAAGACTTGGGTCTCCTCAAGCAGCGATCATGTTCAAAGCGAGATTCCAATCCTTCGTCTCGACCACTCCTTCAGGCATCCGAGTCGCCAATGAGCCCCACGTTGAAAGCGCTAATTTCTGGTGATGGGCCTCAGCAAGCCCAACCAGTGCTAGGGGTTCTCCCTTCTATGCACAGAGCCCTCAGACCATAGAATAGAAGTTGGCACAGAAACTGGAATAGAAAGTACAGTAGGGGACCCCTGTTGAATTCTTTGTTTGCTCTTACCGGATTCTACGGACTCTACGCTGCACACTGTGACCTGGTGTGCCTCTGCTGCAGTGCGGAAGCGGCTTCCCTGACGACTCGCCGGACCCGCTTTGCGGGTCCCGCAGCGCGCCTGTGTTGAGGAGGCTGTTGGCTGCAGGCTGCAGGTGACTCTTGGGAGGAGCGTGGGAGTGGTGTTGGGACCAGCGGGGTTGCGAGTTGCTAAGCAGGGACTCCAGTGTCCAGGAGTCCCTGCGCTCTCAACCAGCAACACCTGGGCTGCTCTCCCCGCTGGCCACGCCCCCCTGCCGAGGAAGTGAAAAGCGGCATTCTCCCTCACCTAGCTGGGACCCCTGTTGAATTCTTTGTTTGCTCTTACCGGATTCTACGGACTCTACGCTGCACACTGTGACCTGGTGTGCCTCTGCTGCAGTGCGGAAGCGGCTTCCCTGACGACTCGCCGGACCCGCTTCGCGGGTCCCGCAGCGCGCCTGTGTTGAGGAGGCTGTTGGCTGCAGGCTGCAGGTGACTCTTGGGAGGAGCGTGGGAGTGGTGTTGGGACCAGCGGGGTTGCGAGTTGCTAAGCAGGGACTCCAGTGTCCAGGAGTCCCTGCGCGCCCAACCAGCAACACCTGGGCTGCTCTCCCCGCTGGCCACACCCCCTAGCCTATCAACCAACGATCAAACAGGACCTGAGTACTTAGGACCATAGAGCTTCCGCTACGCGGGAGCGCGCCGGGAGAAGCCCGGGACAAGGGCGGGACCGTCTGCTGCCGTCCGGGGCCGCTGGAGGCCGGGCTGGGCCATTCTGCTGACGTTTGCACCAATCTACAAGTCAGCAGCCAAGGGGTTCCCAACGCTTCAGAATGGCGGACCCCCCCCAATAAACCTGACTCGAGGTCTTCGACGGCCGAGGTCGGCCAATCTGTTGTAGGTCCTTTGGATAAGTTTTTTAATCGCCCGTCCACCCAATTGACAAGGAGCAATCGCTTGCTGAGAGGCGCGCAGAGCGCAGACTCTCAATTGAACTGCTAAAGAACTCGGGGGATAAGCGCCCTGGTCAAATCTTCCCTGCCCTAGTAACCCCATTGTCCTCACTCCAACTACCTGACTTTTGTAAATTGGGTCATGACGTAAGTATGAATGGGGCCAATCATGGTGTTGTGAGTGACTCGATCCTCCCCCGCGTAAGCCCTATTGAAACTATTACTCCCCTACCTGTGGTGTGTGCTCCATTGACCAAATCTAAATTGGGTCTCAAAAGAAAAAGCAATAGCACATCTAGGAAAAACCTTCCTCCTAAACCACCCCATAAATTTAGGAAAGTAAATAAAAGCATGCATTCAAGTAAGGCAGACACTGTAGAGAGTCAAGGGGGTGTTTCTAAGCAAGTGGGGGCAATTACATCTTCTGGCAACACAGACCCCAGTCCTCTCACCTCTATAGACATAGGGACGACGACGGTCGATACACAGCTGTGGTTGACTAGCTTGCTTCCTGAAGTAGAACGGATACTACGGTCCCTATTGCTTCCACTAGAGGAACGCCTTACTAAGCTTGCTGACCGCTTAAACCACTTCGAGCAGGCTACTCTGGTCAACTTCTATTCTACCAAGGCATTAATAAAAAGTCACTCAAGGCAGGATGGCCACAGCAACTGCCGGACCACTGCTCAAGCCCCATCACACGTTAACGGTCAAGGGGAACATTCCAACTCCCCCCTTTCTATAAAAACCAACAATGGTGCGGTAAAGAGACCACCGAAGCCGCTTAACTCGGCACCATTAGGGATTGCTGTAAACACCCCCATCACTGCATCTAATGGTCAGCCTGTCGTGCAACAGTCGACGTCTAGTCTTAATCCATTGGGTATTGCAGTGGGAGGAGGACTGGAGGGTGCAAAGAAGGGTGTTGCTATATCACCTGCCCCGGCAGTAGGAAACCAGTCAACATTTAACAAATTGATACCCCGCCCTGCCTCTTCTGTCTCTAGTCCGTCCTTACCACCCTTGAAAAGGCCCCCATATAAGAAACCCCCCATGAACCTCACTCCTGACTCCTTCCCCTATGTAGCGGTCTTGATTAACGTCCCACCACTCCCATCGGGACAGAGAGAGACCTTTGAAATGCTTAAAAACAAAACTATGCATTGGTTAAGGGTGAATCGGCCCCTACCTGGGGAAGTGGATGGACTCATACTGGGAGTGAGACGAATAGATTGGATAGGTTCCACCACTAAAAATCTGGGGGGGGACTGTATTGTGGTCAATTTCCAAGATCCAAGGGTGGTGGGATGGATAACGAGACTGGGTTGGTGTACGGGCAAGGGTGGTATTGGTATTGTTGACTTAACATTTTTCTACCCACGCCCCTCTTGTGTTTTAACCTCCCTGATCGATGAGGCTAGTGGTTCCGGAAATTGTCCGTGGCCAGGGATAGCAGCCCCACCTTCACAGAATCTTACACATACTACCATCCCGCTCATCCCTGTTCCGGGCGGGTGGAATGGCTTAGGGAGGGGACGGTGACAATCCCTTGTTTGCCAGGAAGATAACAGGAGTCCAATTGCCAACAGAGCGACCGGTAGCCCAAACTGTGGAAATTTAAATTTGTGTGTAGAAACCAACTCCCTGCCCGTCCCAAGGGAGCACAGGGTATTAATTGGCAATAGGGAACTAGGGATAGTGTCGATCCATAGTGAGTTCACGAACGCCTGTCCTCTGGCGGGAGATATAGACCTGGCGAATACCATCGAGACCAGTAGCATTCCGACTGTGATGGACCCACACTTTAGGGTTCTCAGCTGGAATGTGGCCGGTCTAGAGAGGAAATTGACCCTGCCCGATTGGAACACTCTGGTGGAGGAATACTCCTTATGTTTGTTCCAGGAAACCTGGTGCAGGGAGCCTTCACATAAGGCGGGATATTCGTCTCATTATATATCAGCTGTACAAACTGAGGGTGGTCGAGGCCGTCCCTCGGGAGGCCTCCTCATATGGGTATCTACAACTCTCAACTGTAGGGTGGACGAACACGATACCCAATGTCCCGACCTTCTTAACATCACAATTAAAAATCATAAGGGCCAGGTTATTCTAAATGTTTTTAATATCTATGCCAGAGGGGTTAAGAGAGGCAGAGAATCTCCCGTTATAGCACGGTTGGAAGCCTTGCTTCGATCCTCGCCATACAAGCATTGCACCCTGGTGGGAGGTGACTTCAATTGTACTTTTGAGCCCCTCGGACCAGAAGTTTTAGAGGACCAAGAGTTCGTTGATAATAGGTGGGGTATACCGGCTTTAGAGCTTAGTCCAATTAAGAAATGGTCGGAAGTGGTGCTCCAGGTCAACTCTATAACATCTGAGTTTGACCTAAGGGCTCTTAATGGTAGGACTAATTCGGACAAAAAGGGAGCTCATACTTATAACAGGCCCGCGCATTCCTCCAGAATAGATTATATTTTTCTTAATATCCACCTATGGAATATGGTTAAGGATATGGCTATTATACCTACCGTAGAAAGTGATCACAACCTCCTCTCACTCACCATGTTCAACAGGTGCTTAGATGATTTAGGCAGAAAAAATCTGTGCCCCTCAGTCCCGGACATGTCAGTAGTTTCGAATTGCGGTCGTCGGCTAAAATGGGCCAAGCTGTCACTTTCACCTGAGAAACTACTTTCTATATCACAGTTGTTAGCGGAAGCTGTAGGCAATCTTGATCATCTCTGGAGCGGGGCGGGGGGTGTATCTGCAAGATTTTGCAAATTAACATTGGCTCTCAGTGACCTTTTTATTGTCCCAGGTAGCATAAATGGAAAGAGACCAGCTTCTAGGGCTAGACAAGGTTGGTTTAATCGTATGTGCAGAGAGGCGAAAACTCTGCTAATTGACGCAGTAAAATCAAAATCCCAAATAAGGATTAGGGAGGCTAGAAGGTCATATTCATCTTGCCAAAGAATTGCTAAGAAGGAGTGGGAAGATAACTTCTGGCAGGAACTCCTGACGGCTAGTCGAGGGAGAGATGCCAGAAGGTTCTGGAACTTGGTGGGTAGTAGGAAGCGCCCTGATGACACCTTGAGGACGTGCACTATCACAGCTAAGACTTGGTTTGATCATTTTCTGGGTCTTTATTGTGCTATTGAAGGCCCACTTAATGATCAATTTACTCTCCCCCCCTATTCTTTGGACAGAGATATGTTTCTTTTTTCTGCCCAAGAGGTTACGAAATTAATTAAAACCCATACTCCATTAAAAGCAGCAGGCCCGGATGGGCTACCAGGGGATCTTCTTCGCGCACAACCAGGTGACTGGGGGGTGTTGATTTCCGCTCTCCTTAATGCCATCATGGAGGGAGGGTCTGTCCCGGAGTCCTGGAAAGGGGCAGAGGTAGTCCCAATATTTAAAAAGGGAAACCGTGATCTACCGGGAAACTATAGGCCCATAAGCCTGATAGACTCGACCCAGAAGGTGGCGGGAAAAGCAATTCTGGGAAGGATCCTCTCTTGGGTAGACGAACATCATATACTATCCGAGATGCAGGCCGGGTTCCGTACAGGTACAGGAACAATTGAACAAGTTTTCAGACTCCTGTTACTGTATTGGAAGGTGGTGGTATTGGGCAAGGGCAGTCTTTATTTGGCCTTTATAGACCTGAAAACTGCCTTTGACCTTGTACCCAGGGAGGAACTTTGGAGGGTGCTGTACGGCCTTGTGATGCCTCCATACATAGTGGACCTCCTAATGAAATTGCACAAAGCGAACTACGCTCAGGTTAGGTGGGGCTTGAATGGGGAGAAGACTGACAAGATCAAGGTAGAGAGGGGCGTCCGGCAGGGTTGCGTCCTAGCACCCACCCTCTTCTCGCTTTACGTGAATGGGGTGGTAGATCATCTGCTCGAAGAACCAGCAGACGCCCCTACACTTTGCAACGTTAAGATTCCAACTTTGTTGTTTGCTGACGACACCCTCCTCATTTCAAAAACTCCCCAGGGCCTCCAAAAACTCCTGAACCGGTTTCAGGATTTCTGTACAATGAGAGGTCTTGTTATAAACGTACAAAAAACCAAATATTTAGTAATGCACCCGCCTAAAAAACTGGGCCGCCCTCCTATCCTGAACTCTATTCCCCTAGAAAAAGTTGCAGAATTCGACTACCTAGGAATTCGGCTGAGTGACAGCATGAGTTGGGTACCCCATACCAGCAAAATGACATTGGTTCATAAAAGAGTGGGGGGAGCCTTGTTAACGGAGTACAACGCATCATCGAAACATTGTATATCCCCGATATATATATATATATATATATATTGTATATCACTTTATGGAGCAGAGTTATGGGGTCTGGGCAGCATGGAGTCCCTGTCTAAAGCAGAGAACAAGTTCATCAAAGATCTATTGGCAGTCCCGATGAGCACCCCGACTGTCCCAATGCTTATGGATGCGGGCTGTAAACCAATTAAAGATCTGGCCCGCCTCCGGCCCCTCCTATTGTGGGCCCGACTGTGGAGGGTTCCGGATTTAAAATCCTATGCAGATGGGCTGGCAGAGGTAATGCATTCGGTTGGCTGGCAAAGGATCAAGTGGCTTAGGGACATTAAACTCCTGCTTGAGGAATTAGGCCTGGGCTCCTGCTGGCTTACCCATTCAGCACCCCCAAAGGAGATTTTGAAAAAAATATATTGGGGTTGGGTGTCTTCAAAACTTATGAGTAATCAACATCACTGCAACTCCACTGCAGCATATCTGAGGATCAAAGATGTTACTGCCTTCGAACCCTTCTTTTATATTATTTCTATTCCAATGGACCGGGCCTTGTACATCAAGTTCAGACTAGGAACTCTACCCCTAGCCGACTTTCTTTCCAGATGGAATTCAAATAAGCAGGTATCACGCTTCTGTGCCCTTTGTTCTGATTGCTCCGAAACAGTGGCGCATTTTCTTCTTGACTGTCCAGACTATGCGCGCCCGAGATCCTTTTGGCTCAAACCGCTTTGTAATGAGATGGGTATCCGCCAACATTCTGTGGCTCTTCGCATTTTATTGACTAATACTGCCCCCCCTACTGTTTGTGCTGTGTCCACATTTTTAAAATGGGCCTGGTTGATACGTCTCAAAAGACTGTCTTTATTGATTTAATGCTTCTTTTATAAAATAATAACGTATTTATTCTGCTTTTAACATTGATGTATCAAGTACAGTCTTGAGTTTCCGATATGTTGTTTTTATATTATTGTGTAATGCTTTTATGATATACACATATCGAAATAAAGCTATCAATCAATCAATCAGAAAGTACAAAGTTTATTAAACCTCATGAGGTAGAACTACATTCCCACAGCACCCTTCGGTAATGTATGAAGTAGCACACTGAATGGAAGGAGCTTGGTCCTTTATATACCCACACGGGCTTTAAATGAAGGCGGTACAAGTACAAAATGCTGGTTTTAGGTACATATAAGGTCATACAGAAAGTGTACAGGCAACAAGTTGGAGGAGCTAACAGTTTGCTAATTCTGGTGGACACATCCTGACAGTTACAGACTACAGCAGCTGCAAGCTCAACTGAGCATGTGCGAAGGTGGAAGATGTTAAATATATCTTGTCTCTAGGCAGATTTCAATAGCAGCTAACAGAAAGGTAGGAGAGAGCACATGGCGAGTACATGGCAAACAAAATGGCTGACAGAAATACAAAATGGATTCCACAAAACCGACAAGATAGTCTCTAAATACAGGATGTCTTCTGCTAATGCTTAACCTAATTGCTGCCAAATTACAACAACATGTTGTTAAGTATGCCTGCCGGTGCTCGAACCTGGCTTCAAGGTCGACCACTCTAGCGGTTAAGCCACATCTGGAGGAGGTTTAGAACTAACTGCAGGTGCCCCTGCAGTGACACTGGCTTTCTGCATCTGGCTTGGCTATGTCCAAGCGTGGCAACATTTTTGGAGGAGGTGTTTGCCAAATTAAAGCTAATAACCTATCAAATGATCAATCTTTTCCCCTTGGTTTCACTTTGTTTTTTTTCAGGGACATTCCACATTGCCCCCGCCTCATTAATTTGTGGCACTCTTGTTTCTTTGGGGTGGCTATGTGCTGGTGCTGAGCCCCAATTTCTATATCTGCAGCTCATATTAAAGACTTGGTATATTGCAAGGATGCTGCTGGCATGCATGCATCATTTCTGCCTATCACATTACACCCTAACAATATATACAACCCATTAGGTAAATATTTATTACATAAAATGGAAGTATCACAGGCTTGATATGATAAGGATGAATAGGTGGACTGACACATTGGCTATATTAGCTATATCTCTCAACTGCCCCAGTACAGGAACAAATACTGATTGGCTGGGCTTCATATAGGTACTATTATGAAGACAAGTGCTTTAATCTGATATACTGTATTAAAGTAGCTGCCTATATCCTTGTTTTTAGCTTTTGTCAATTGACCAAATATCAGAGTACTACACTACATTGTGGCAGCCATGTGTGTCCTGTTATTTCAATACAAAAATATAGTATCCCACCAAGGGTTCTAGGGATTGTGGGATTGTGGTGTATAATACACAAGACACAGACTGGGGGGGGGGGGGGTTTAGTCACCCCGAGTGGGCATGTTAGCTCCACATGACTAGTTTGGGGAAGAGAATTTTTTTTTTTTATATATAACCCTGACATTCTCTAGTAGTGTCATGTACTCACCCGCAAGGGTCTCAAGGCGCTTGTACAGATACCGCTGTAGAACCCATCCTGGATTTCCCTGTGAGGTGCCCACTCCTGGGCACCCCCAAGGTGGAGGCCCGGCATCCTTAGCGTTGTGGGGGCCGTTGTGGAGATTAAGCAAGCTATTGCCCAGAATTGCAGAGTGGGACTCCTTGATTGGAATAGGCACCGAGGCGAGAATTATCGGGTCCGTGGAATTTTTTAGCCCAAGACCTGCCGAGGCGGGGAATAGAACCCTGGTCCTGGGCTAGACCTCTGCATCAGGGTCTGCCGCTCTAATCATTGTGCCACACTTCACCACTTGAGCCACACTTCTCATGCTTCATCATCGGGCTCACCCTGGCTCCTAAAGGTCAGGGTGGGCTTGACCGTATTTCAGGGAGCTCTTAAAGATAGAGGGTGACCAGGGAGCTAAATTAGAGATTTAAAAAATCCTCACCTTCTCCTAGGTATGCCTTTATTAATGGAGAGGGCGGGGAAAGCTAAAATAATTAAGGGGTAATGTGGACTTTTACGGTCCTATGACCCTATGTTTTTTTGACCAACATGTTCAGCCCTATTCTAAGGCCTAACAAGGTCTGGGGCTTTCATCAGAGTATTCAATGAATACCTCCCCGGTAAATTTAGTCACAGGTATGACTTGCACAGTAATGTCATGCACTATTGTATGGGCAGTTTTAATACTTGCCCATCATTTTTCTTTCTGTTGCATCACCTTCAATGGAAGATCCATGGCAGACATTATGTAAAGGTCTAAACCAGTATTTACAAAGGTGATGGTATATACCACAGTGGTGAGAAGAAAAAGCATGCATATCCCACTGCATGCGTGTAAGGTACACCGTACGATAGACAAGACAAATTAATGTGTTCTCTGTGCGCATTTGTTGCTACAGTTATGAAGCACATATTCATTCATTTAACAAACTTCACTCACCCACACAGCTCATGTGGACTGATTGTAGAGCGGCCCTAATGTTAATCTTTTATTGTTTAAATACATTATTATCATGCGTATTATGCAATATGAAGGACATACCTAGAGCCACATACAGAGCAGACACCACACAAACTTAAAACATTGTGCTTCTAGTATATAAGTATATATAAATGGGGTCATATATCTCTGGAGTGAGGGGGGGACTTCCTTTACTCACACACTGTGGGCAAAAATTATTGAAGTAGAGGAGGAAGAATTAGTAGCCAAAACTACATATTATTAGGTACACCATATGCGAGTTCCAGGAACATCCCAACTCCGGGTGACAAGTGTATCAAAAATCATTGTTACTTAATTCATCAAGGGTTACCCCAGCTATTTGCCTAGACCTGCCCTCGATCGTTCCCGGCTTTCGGTAGAATGGTGCTGGGGGGGCGCTGGTATTTACGTGTTCTTCCCATTTGATGCTTATGACTTCCTTGTCACGTGGGAAGCGTGTAGCATGTTAGACGTTCAATGTGCACATTAGACTACGTAATTCCCAATTGGTTCATGTAGTTTAGAAGGTTCCCTGTGCAGACCTTCCTTTAGGGTGAAAGGGGCGTGTGTGTGTAGCAATGCAGCCCTAATGTAATAGCATTTTTTGCGGCTCCAACCAAACATGTTTTAGGGGTGTAGATGCCAATAGATGATTGGTGTTCATGCTATATGTTATAAAATGGTACACAATGCAGGACCAGACGCAGCTATGACTGAGTAAAGTTTCTTGTCTTTGACAGTAAAAATATAGTACAAATACAGAGGTTTGATCCCAGAAGCACACATTATTTTTCTTCTGCAGTGGACAAACATTGGGGGGAGAGAGTTCACATAGTTGAGGTGTAAATATATGTTATTGAGCATAGGAACTGTATACGTAGGGTTTTGTCAGCTGATATTAGCTGTCAAAGAGGTTAGGTGTGTATCTTTCAGTGTTCAAGTGTATACCAATCTCGACCTGGATAAATTCACATCAGTACCTCAGTTTACCCCACGGAATTTCATAATTCGATCCTGTTCTGTGTGTCCCCAGTTTATACACCCAACATTGTTCTTTTGTTAGTCATTTTTTCGTTAAAGCCCAGGTATTGTCCATTTTTTCTATTATGGTTCATTTCAGGTCCAAATCAGTGTGTCATTTTCCCCAAAAATGTGTAGTTAGTTTGGTGGCACTTCTTTTGCATATAATGGTGCTCCTATGTTCGTTAATTCAGATTTGTCTTTTTCTTGTTGTCATCCATATGTAATGCAAGTTGCATGGGCATGTGATTATTATATTACATTGCAACTGTTGCAATTTGTATGATGTCTCTGTTCCCATGGAGTGGGAAGATCAAGGTCAATGAATTTACTTTGTGTTGTGAACGCATATGCGGTACATGAACTGATGGAGCGGTAATTTCTTCTGGTAGTTTCTCAATGCAAAACCTTCCTGCTACCTCTAATTTACCGCTCAAAAGGTGTTGGGCCCTTCACACCATGTATTACCTTCAGGAGACTTTAAATAAAGATGAACAGTCAAAAATGCAATTATTATTTAAGCCAATAAAGAGAGTTGTTGAGTATTTAAAGGGTTTTATTTTCTAGTCAAAAGTTAATTTTTCTCTGACCCTTTATTCATTAGTAAAATATCAATCAGGTTACAGAATTTGGAAAACAGGAAAAACAGCATTAATACAGAACATATTACAGTCTGCATATAAGCATTAATATAGGAAAGAAAATGTAGAGCAACATTTCAGTCAAAACTCTTTAAGAGTTTCTAAAAAAAATAGTCTTGCAAGGCTAATCAAAAATCAAATAGTTGGCAAAAATCTCCCATAAAGAGAAATAAATGCATAAGACAAATAAATCTTTTCAGACCTAATTAATTAGTCAAAGCATAAACTTAAAGTTTAGCACCTAAATCTAAAGAGCCTTTCTATCTGTTGCTGCTCTGTGCATCTCTGTGTCTAAAAAGCAAACAAGGAGGGAGATTGCCCCTCCTTCACCAGACCTCAAAGGTATGTGGCCTGCAGTGCCAAAATATGACGTGGAAGCAAATCAAATTCAAATTTAATACTTTATTCGACAACATTGTCATAAAAGCTTTCATCCCTATCTAAACATAATAAATACTAATCTAATAGTAAAAAACATATTAAATAACGTGCAATAGTGCATTGTTGGCGAATAAGAATTTACACATTAAAAAGTATCATCACAGACCAAAGGAAGTTCATGTAGTTCATGGGGGTTTTAAAGTGCGCGTGCGTATTATCCAAGCCCATCCCAGGAATTTGGCCACTGCAATTGCAAGTTGAGGGGCACAATTTGATTTCAGGACCCTGAAAGCCTCGAGACATCTCCTTGTGCCCAGGTTTTTGCATGCCGGTTTCAGCCACCTGCTCCTTGGGGCAGCGTATAATGGACATACGAATAAAAAGTGCAAAATATCTTCTACATGGGATTTACAATACAAGCATGTGCTAACGTTATCAGGGGACCATTTAACAGTAAAAGCATTTAGGGGTAGGGTGCCGACTCTGAACTGGAAAAACAATTTCCTATCTAGAGGCTTGGAGATCAAATCCCAGTACAGTTCAAACATAGGGAAAGTTTTTATCTCTAGAAACTGGGATGTCAAGGCGGGAGATTGGCTGGAGACCAATGCGGCATTATTTATCATTTCCCAGTATAGCTTTTTTAATGTATTCTTGGAAGGAAAGTCATCTGGGTCAGTTACGGACCACAAGTGTTCAAGGTGCAATTTTTGAAGTAGTTTCCTCACCTCTTTTAACCAAACTACTTTGTGAAAGGTATCAGAATTGTCAACATCCAATAAGGCAGCAGCATAGTGGCTCAGTTCCGGGGTAGTTTTTATACGCCTCCAGTATAGGAGGGGGCGAAGTCTAATCATGTCCACAATCCTTTTCCTCCCCAGATCATAAAAGAGAGGAGTGGAGGGGGTACTCTGTGGGACCCCGATTAAGCCTCGCAGGAATTTATTTTCTGCCACTGATAAAGCATTCAAATTGGTGAAGCCCCAAAGTTCTGACCCGTAAAGGCATGCACCCAGCACTTTCATGCCGTAGATCTCCAATGTTGGCTGTATTGGTTTTGTAAATGAAGTTTTATGCTTCTTGGCTATTGCCCCTGCCAACTGATTATATTTTAACATTACAAGGTCCATGTGAGATCTCCAATTCATGCTAGCATTCATAGAGATGCCTAGATAGGTAAAGGCGTCAACTTCTTCTAAGAAAGCCCCATTGTGAACCATTTTCCCCTTGTATTTCTTGGAGGGATTCAGATTCATAAATTTTGTCTTTGATGTATTTATTTCTAGGCCTCGGATCCGGCAGAATTCTCCGAAAGCGTTTAGTGTCTTTTGTAGGCCGCTAGGGGTCCGCGAGACCAGCAGGGTATCGTCCGCGAACATAAGTACTGGAACTCGCTTCCCATCTAGTAATGGAGCATCCGTCGGAGTTTGCTTCAGGAAATCCACAATGCCGTTTATGTAGAGGGAGAATAGCGTGGGGGCCAGGACACAGCCCTGTCTTACTCCTCTCTCCACAGGAAAGGTTTCCGTGACCTCCCCCTGGGTTCCCCACCTAATGACGTGGAAGCAGAGACCTCCCCCTGACTCTCCTCGGACGCCCCAGGCTGCAACCGTGACGATCTCGTATCTAACCCATAGAATGAAGCAAAGCCTAAGCCAAAATGAGCAAGAAGCCAGCTGAGCTGAGAAAGCCAGCCCCTCCTCCGGAGAGGTCAGTATTTATATATACAAACCTTGGCAGTCTACACAAAGATGTAGCATCTTAAGGAAAACTTGTACGTGATTGGTCAGTCATGATGGCATGAGTTCTCACTACCCTGACTCATTCTAAAAAACCTGACTTTACCAGTTTTAACAAAAGAAGCATACATGAATAACTACATTTTATAAGTTTGCAACAATTGCTAGGGAAAATGTTTCATTCTAATTCTTCCTTCCTTTCACAGTGCATTCAGATGGATACTTTTAACTAACTGGTACATTGGCACAGTCACAGGAATGTACAGTTCAAGATGTCCTTGACTTCTTCGTGGTTTGAGGAAAGCTGCCACAGTCTGCGCATGCTCTCTTCTCTTTCAAAGCAAGCCATAGCCTTGCTGGTTTCACAGGCAGCCATTTAATGGTAGGCCCAAAAATAAAACAAACACAAATAGAATATTAATTTCATGTAAATCAGCCCATTATATTTCCCAACTCCATACTAATACCCCTTATAAATGTTTACCTAGCCAAGCTATTAGTGTAAAGAAGCTTTTCTATTATTTATGACAACATGCAAAATAAATGTGGAATGTGCAACATAGCATTTTTATGCTTTAGTGTAAAAGTTAAAAGCACACACAGTTTATATAGCGCACACAGTTAATACAACACACACAGCAACATGCTTTAGTGTTTTAGATAGCTTTTCATGCAAAAAAGCATTTAGCCCCTGTGTAGTGTTTGGTGCATTATTAATTCACAGACATTATAAAAAGAGGTGTTATTAACTGAAAATATTTATCAAAATATGCAACAAGTCAAAGTCTCTTAAGACAGAAATAGTAAATTTAGACTGCAAGGGATGAGCTGGGAAGAGAGAAACATATTCTATTAATCTTCAAAGCTAAAAAGGTCACTTTTCTCTACATTGCAAAAACACATGTTAATTCAGCAAAAGTATTTTAGACTGAATACGCCTCACTTTCATGTTTTTCATGTGCCATGTTTTTAACTTGCACCAAAAGGTGCGTGGCAATTTAAATGCAGTCTGTCTGTAGCACAAAAAATAAAACAATGCCTGACTGCAGATGAAATCTGCTCCATCACACCTAACCTCTTTGACAGCTAATATCAGCTGATAAAACCCTAGGTATACAATTCCTAAGCTTTATAATACATATCTGCACCTCAACTAAGGGCACTCTCTCCCCCCATTGTTTGTCCATCGCAGAAGAAAAACGATGTGTGCTTCTGGGATTAGACCTATATATTTGTACTGTTTTTTTCCAGTCAAAGATAAGTAATTTCACTCAATCACAGCCACGTCTGGTCCTGCTTTGTGTACCATTTTACAGCATATAGCATGGACACCAATCATTTATTGGGCTGTACACCCCTAAAACACGCTTAATTGCAGCTGCTAAAAAATGCTATTACATGAGGGCCACATTGCTACACCTTCGCCCTTTCACTCTATTGGAAGGTCCGCACAGGGAACCTTCTAAACTACATCCCCCATGAACCAACGGGGCATTACGTAGTCTAACATGCATGTTGCATGTCTAACACACTACACACTACACGCTTCCCACGTGACAAGGAAGTCAGAAGCGTCGAGGGAAGAACACTTAAATACCGGCGTCCCCCCGGCACCATTCTATCAAAAGCCGGGAGCGGACGGGGGCAGGTCTAGGCAAATAGCCGGGGTAACCCTTGACGAAGTACGTAACAATGATTTTTGACACGCTCGCCGTCCGGGGTTGGGATTCTCCTGGAACTCGACTATGGTGTACCTAATAATATATATATATATATATTTTTTTTTAATATTTCTTTTTAATAACACAAGGCATCTAAAACAATCTGCAAATAATAAAAATACACGGGCGAGACAGACTCCCATATAGCACACAATACGACAAAAGGAAAAGGTGGGGAAAAGCGGGAAACACATTACATAATCATAAACAATCACGACGAGGCAGGGATATCACTGGGCGCGGCTGCAGGTGGCACACAAATATCCCCCCTATAACTATTCCATAGCCCCCACACAGGTGTCCACTTACGGGGGCGACCCCTTGCCACATAGACAGTTTTTTCTCTGAACATACACCAGTCCATGTTCATCATCCATTCTTCAACCGTCTGCACACTTTCTGCCCCCCACCTCTGAGCTATATTCGGCTTCGCTATCATATTACCTAAAGTTACCCACTTGGTCTGTGCCACATTCAAATCCGTAGGTTCCCAAATATTCAGGAGGCATCTCCGTGCTTCTGGCAACACAGTTACTCCCAAAACCTTTCGTATTACTTCATGTATTCCACTCCAATACGCGGACACAGAACGACACTCTCAAATAATATGAAGGAAAGTACCCACAGAACCGCAATTTCTTCTACACAGATCAAGTCTCCGATAGCCCCATCCGAACCAGACGGGGTCCTGTGACATAAATCCTATGCAATATTTTCAGTTGGACCAGGCGCAGGCACGCCGGGATTGCGACCACCTTCGGTGAGGAGATCGCAGATTGCCAGTCCTCATCATCTAATTCAATACCATCGTTCGACCATTTGTCCCTTAGCTCAATCAGGAGATCTGCCCTATGATTAATCATTTTTTTATAAATCAGGGAAATGGTCTTCTCAGGCAGGTGACCATCCAAAATTCTGTCCTCAAGAGGAGACGCCTCATGGAGTCCGCCTGCGCCAGCAGTACCGCCATCATCGCATGCTTAACCTGCGCATAACGAAAGTACTCCGTTTTCCCCAAACTATATTTAGTCTGCAATTCCTCAAACGTCTTAATCCTCCCCTTAACCAATACCGCACCGATAGTAGAGATCCCAATCAAATCCCACTAGCCAAAGCCCTTTGTATTCCAAAGCTTGCCCAACCTTTCGGAGTCAAAAAGCGGGGTAGCCTGCGTCAAGCGGTCTCTCCATCCCAAAGAGCTGGTAGCATCACGCCAAATCCATACCGCATGCTTAGTTGGTCCCATCAAACCACTCCCAGCCAACCTAGCGTACAGTGCACGACTATAGGAACCCCCAGGATGAAGCCATCTATCCATTGCATATCCAGGATCAGTAGGGGAGCTATAAGTGCAAAGGTTAATGGCGGCTAACTGTGAGGCCCAATAGTATAATAATATATATTTTTGACTACTAATTCTTCCTCCTCTACCCCAAATATTTCTGCTCACAGTGTGTGACTGAAGGGAGCCTACCCTTGCTCTTGAGATGTATGATACCCACCTGTTGTGGGTGAGTATCATTGCAAGTGCTAAAATGTATATATACCTATATGCTGGAAGCACAATATTTTTAAGTCTGTGTAGTGTCTGTCTCTTTATGTGGGTCTAGGTATGTCCTTCTTATCGTATAATACGCATGATAATAGTGTATTTAAACAATGAAAGATTACCATTAGGGCCGCTAGTGTACCGCTCTAGAATCTGTCCACAGGAGCTGTGTAGGTGAGTGAAGTTTATTAAAAGAATGAATATTTGCTCCATAACTGTAGCAACAAATGTACACAGAGAACACATGCACTTGTCTCGACTATGAGATGGTGTACAATACATGCATGCACTGGGATATGCATGCTTTTTCGTCTCTCAACTGTGGTATATACCATCACCTTTGTAAATTCTGATTTAGACCTTTACATAATGTCTGCCATGTATCTTCTATTGCAGGTGATGCAACAGAAAGAAAAATTATGGGCAATTATTAACACTGTCCGTACAATAGTGCATGACATTACTCTGCAAGTTATATCTGTGCCTCATTTTACCAGGGAGGTATTTATTGGATACCCTGATGAAAGCCCCGGACCTTGTTAGTCCTTAGAATAGGGCTGAAACATGTTGGTCAAAAAAAGATAGGGTCATAAGAACATAAAAGTCCACACTACCCCTTACCTTATTATAACTTTCCCCACCCTCTCCACTAATTAAGGGATACCTAGGAGAAAGTGAGGGATTTTTAAATCTCTGGTTAAGCCCCCTGGTCACCCTCTATTTTTAAGTGCTCCCCGAAATACAGTCGAGCCCACCCTGACCTTTAGGAGCCAGGGTGAACCCATTTATGAAGCATGATACTACTAGAGTGTGTGAGGGTTATATATAAAAAAGGAATGTATTCCTTCCCCGCACTAGTCATGCAGAGCTAACATACCTACTCAGGGTGACTAAACACCCTTCAGTCCATGTCTTGTATATTATACACCACAATCCCTACAACCCTTGGCGGGATTCTATATTGTTGTATTGAATTTACAAGGGGGGGTTGTATCCCCCCATCCTCTTCATTATTTGAAGAGGCCACTCAGCCCTTCGGGTCCCACAGGTTGCTCCTGTTTGAACCTTGTTTGTTGACCATGTAATTTTATTTCCATTGCACAGTAAATGAAGTTAAAACATATCGCTTTCACTAAAGCCAGAATTCTTACTGCAGTAGCTACAAACACTGCTATTATGGCTTGTAGCATCAATTCTGCATAATGATCCATGCCCACCAGGCAGTACTATTACTACTGGTAATACTGCAGCTATCAGTATAATTACTACTACCACCTATTGCATTATACTTACTATTAGTATTACCAGTGGTACCAGTAGTAACAGCTTTCTTGGTGTCAAAAGATTTTGAATTAATACTGTCAAGAATAGTAGTGGTAGCACCACTAAAAGTAGAAGTGTCAAGAGTAGTAGTAGTCATAGCAGTGCAGCCCTATTTATAGTAGTGGATGAAACAATTGTAATGCCATTTAGCAGTAGAACTATACCAATATTTGTGTTTACTACTATTACTAGTAGCAAAAGCTTTGGTACTAGTAGCCGAAGGAGAAGAGCACTAGTATCAATGGTCCTTACAACACTAAAATGCTATTAGTAGAAATAGGTAATAACCGTGTTTATAATAGGGGAAGGAGTACTTGTCGTGGTAGTTGTAGTATTATTAGTACCAATATCAATACTTAGTTGGTATACTGCTGTTGCTAATAACAATTTCTATAATCCCAGTAGTAGAAAACGTAGACTGTTAGCAGCTATAGTACTAACACCAGTAGTAGTAGGAGTAGTAGTAGTAGTAGTAGTAGGACTAATAAGTAATAGCCCTGCTTATAGTAGTAGAAGGAATAACTGTAAAGGTAGTTGTAATAGCAGCAGCAGTATATTAGTAGTAGTAGTAATAGTAGTAGTATTAGAACCAAGAACAATACTTGATATACTACTGGTGTTACTATAAGCAGTACCTATAGTACTAGTAACAAAAAAGTAGAGTACTATAGCAGAAGAGCATCACTAATAATAGTAGTAGAAGTAATAAAACTGAAGGACTGGATGGGAGTATTAGGGCAAGATCACTTGGCTTGGTTTTGCATTGGAGGTTGGGGCTGCATCAATATCTATATGTGCATGTGGTCTCAAGGCCATGTTTCAAGGTATATAAATCTGCGTTCACGAATATACATTTACGGTGGTGAACAAATAAAATTGGACTTTTGCTGAAATAATGGAGCACTAGAATATAGATGATTTGTGCAAAGTGGTTAATCATTAGACGTGTAAATGCGAAAAAACATTTGCAATCCCATGAAAATTGCGTGCAATGTACAGAAAATAGTGCAAAAAAATATTGAAAAAGTTGGCATTGGCTGATCTAAAGAACCACAAACATTGAATGTTTCAAATGTTTGTAATCTGCAACAATAAAGTCAGCAAGTCACAAAATCAGATATTAATTTTACAAACTCATGCAGTCAACATCAAAGATCTCAGCCTCTTTCATACGGTGCAGGGAAAGAACAGGAATGTAGCAAATCCCTGAGAACCCTGGTACTGATTTATAGTATAGCAGACAGCTAACCTGTCACAAACATTGTGGACAACTCGTCCGCCCGCCATATTACAAGTCTGTTGTAACCCATCCTCCAAACTCTAAATCAGGCACTTAATGTGTTGAAGTTTGCCCAAATCACAGAAAACAATAGTCAAAATGGATGGAAAAACCAGCCAGCAAATAAGAGAAACGTTTTCCAGAGGATGGCTTTCTTTAACAAACTCGAGGATGGGGCCAGAAGGGACAAGGTTAAAGTTTTGGGAAAGCTGCCTTGAGGGTCCTGGAAAGTACCAAAGAAGTCTATCAGTTTGAATCAAAGCTCAAATGAATGTCCAACTGCTGATAAGCCACAACATTTGGTATCTCATCAAGGAGATAGCAGCTGAGAATTATAGAGGATACTAGCAGGGAGCAGGACCCTGTCAGGAAAGATCCTGCACATGCAGGTCCACAAGTGGCATTGAACCTGTCCAAGATTTGCTTGGAGTGTTCATGTCAGGATTATAATATTTGTATGGTCATACTGACCCTAAAGGTGAGCGTCAATCCCCTTTTGACCTAATAAATATTTTATTACGCACTTCACTAGCCTTTTGGGCACACATATGCATATATATTGGCCATAGGTAATTGTCTTCTAGAAAATATATGAGTAACCCCAACGGGGGCATGTAAATAGGATGTTAACAGTGTCTGCAGGCAAGCAACATGTGCCTATTAGCCACACATGTAAATGAAATGTAAGTCAGTAACATGCAACAAATGATAGCAGAACAGTTGTGGCCAGCGGGTGGGGGCTTGGGGGAGGGGGGGGGGGTCGCGCAGGGTGGGGGTCACACAGCGGTGTTAATTTTAAATAAAATGTACCTTCGCCAGCCTGGTCCGGTCCTGCCTCGTCTCCGCTCTGAGTCTTTGCAGGAAGCAGGCAACCTCCCTGCCCTCCCCTAAGCCAATCATAATGCTGCAATGGCAGCATTGGGATTGGTTGAGACTTCGTCCACACAGGCGTCTATGGGGGGGGGCATTTTCTCCATGAAGTCTGCATGCAGCCTACATGGAGAAAAGGGAGAGTGCGTATTACTGGTTTGGTTGGCCCTGGGGCCGACCAAACAATTTGCGCCCACAGCCGTGGGCAAGCCACTCCTCCCCTGCCCTGGAGCAGGACCGCCCACCCGCTCACCCACACCAAACCAAACCCTTCTGCTTTCTCGCAGTGCAAGAAGCTGAAACATAAAATGGTATTTATATTACCATTTTATGTTTCTGCTTCTCGCACTGCGAGAAAGCAGTGGGGCAACGCTCCTCCGCCCACATGGAGGAGCCGCCCCTGTAGCAGAGTCCCAAAATGTAAGAAGGGCCATGTCAAGATACATAAGAAAGCAGGTATTGTCTGTTCATTGTTCCTCCTTTTTCATCATAAGTGCATACAAAGAACTGTAGGACTACATCTTGGTGGTATCGGTGACGGTGTAGTGGACCTCTTTGGTGGCCTTTGCATAGAGACATCATTTTATACAAAGGTGTATTTACATTGAACAACATTAGTGGATACCTGTACAATGCCACAAGGCAGAATCAAAAACACACATTTTTATAATAGTGCCTCTACGCTAATACAGATCATGGAAGTGAAGATGTTGATAACATAAATGAGTCGAAGGAGCCAGTTGCCTTTTAAAAGCAGTAGTCCAGCCACACCGACAACAATCCTGACGAAAGATGAAGCTGGCTGCTGCAATAAGGTACCAGCCACAGCACCATCGCCGCTCAAAGAGTAACATCGATCTTCACCAGTGCGGCTCCTTCCATCTGAAGGACACCAAATCCTTGACCACTTTAAAGTTTTAGAGCAGGTTATGTTCTGGGTGCCACAGAAACACATATATGCCATCTTAGGTCTCAGAAAGGGGGTTTCTTAAATGTCAGGAATCTGACACGAGGTCATTTAAAACACCACACAAATATGAGATTGGCCAAAGAAACAACAGTTCATGCCATGGTCAGGATTTCCTATTCAACAAGAAAAAGAAACCATCAGCACAGCGGGCCAACAAGACAGAGTGATAATACATGTGTAGAGCTTTCTCCTGATGACAGCTCTCTCTTCGGAAGGTGCCCTATCACCTCGCCAAAGGACATGGTCAGGTGTAACAGAAACTTGTTTGTGGGGATTAACACAGGTCATTTCAGCACACAGTTAAAGTGTTGAAGTTGTCACCCAATCCATCATACGCCCCCCCAGCCCCAGAGTAGGCATACTGCTTTGTTTATTTTGTTACATTATTGCAATTTGCAAACTGTGCCTATTTGAATATTGTTCAGAAAGACCACGCATCTCTTTGCTTTGTTTCACTTTATGTGCAGTTTCAGATATCCCATCACTTACTCCTCACCCTATTGAACAATAGATGTGCATGTTCTTCATCTATGTAATCTGTTAGGAAACTGTCCTAACCTAGATAAAGGGAGTACCAGTGCTACCTCTACTCCCATTTCACCCATCATTGCCTGCAATCTGTCCTGATTGACAGTGTTGAAGGTGCTAGATTAGTTCATGAAGGCCAGATGGAAAGAGCTCTTCATCGACGTTGTGTATTTGCTGACAATCAAAGACAGATTAAGACATTGTTCAGTTGTACCCATGCCTCTTCTAAAACGATATTGTGTATGCGAGATAGCCTCATTTGTGGAAGCCCATTCTTCGTACCTTTGCCATTGAGTCGATCAATGAAATTGGCCTGTAGCACGCAGGGTCATCTTTTGTCGTCCTTTTTAAAAACAGGTACCACTATCGCCTCTTTCCATGACCTGAGCAACGGCCCAATAATAGGTGCTTTGAATAGATTGGTTAATAACGGCGCCTGCAAAATAAGGTTACCCTTGAGGTCGAGGGGACTCCGTCCAGGCTGGGAGCCTTCAAATTAATGCCCTGCGCTATAGCCATCTCTACTTGGACTGAAATGGACATGCTCAGTTGTAGAGCTTGACCCAGATTTTGGGGCACTTCCATATCCCAAGCCCCCGGGTCTATTACCTTGTTTCAGGATTAACAATACGAGTTAAATGAGTTCCCAAAGCTTCCCCTAGGATCAGGGTGTCCATCTGATTCAGGTCTTCTTTGAACATTGGTCGGTTTATAATTTCCCAGAACTTTTTTCTATCTCTAAGGGACCCTGCTTGGGCTAAATCCTCCCACTCCTCCTTCCTCAGTTCCCTTTACCTTTATTCACTCACAGATTTATAATTCCTTCTTAAGGTTTTTACTCACTCTGTATCCCAAGGGATATTATGTAAAGCCCTTTTTAGTTCTTTGTTGTCTCTGGTGCATTTGGTAATAAACCAGTGCACCAGCGGGACTTTTTTTAGAAGGAATCTTCTTTACCAAACCCAGGGAAATTACTGAACAAAGTGCTTCAAAGTCCCATAATACTTCTGTTGGGTTAGGGTACTGCTTCAGTCAGCTAACTTTGAGCTCCCGATTACCTGAAATAATTTCCTGATCACATTTTTGTGGGCCTACCCAGTCCCATTTCCGCCTAATTCCCTTATTGGGGTAGTACTGAATAGCTTGATCTTCCACTTTCCCTGTTCTAGGTTATATGTTAAGGTAGGCTATAAGCTGGTTATGATCAATCGAACAGCTTGGTGTAATTTTAAAATCTTGTGCAAGAGTAATATATTTCTTGGTAATTGACTCAAAATCGATAGAGCTAGCCCTGCCCCCCCAAACAAAGGTTGGGCAAAACGAGGTGGAATCACTGGCATGGGCATTCAGAGGAATTAGGTCGTTTACAACCAGTATGGCATTTATAGCCTGCCCCAGGCCAAAATGATCAAAAGGGTGCATGGGTTGGCCATCCTTATCTTCCATCCTGCAGACACGTTGGTTACTATATTTACAAAAAGTACAATTAAAATCATCAACCCAAAAAAACACAGTGGCTGCCTCGTTGCTTTGACTTTACTATTCTTGTCTTGTAGGTACGCTACTACTTGGCAGTTGCCATTATCAAAGATGTTATAGTAGAAATTCACCAGGAATAAATCAACCAGGCTCAAGTTTGAGATCACAAGTAGTTGATACCAGGGGAGGAATACATGATTTTTACTTTTACCGACACATATTTTACTGCTTTGAGCATCGCTATCCCACCCTTGGCCCTTTCTGATGCAGAGGGGATTGCTGGGACACAAAAGGAACAGAACCAATTTAATAAAGTCATTAAGCGACCATGTTTATTGTAGGCAAATGAAGTCAAAACCTAAGACATAGCTTAACCAATCCTCATTACTCAGCTTTAAGCAGATTTCTGCTATATTCCAAGACAATAGCCTGAAAGGGATGATCATACTTCATAGATTTACTTGCCCCTCTCCTTCGTCATCAAAGACGCAGGGAGAAAAGGTGAAAGTGGGTAATGTCACTTTCCCATCCACCCCCACTGAGTTTGTTTCTTGAGGGGCATTTCTTGGTAAATTGATCCTGCCTACTTTACACTGCTCTCCTTCCAGAGCTGTTGGTACCGAATGTCAATATATATGTGTTAAACTTGACAAAACATCAAAGCAGTTTGCATGGGCAATACACTCCCAGGGTTGAAAGTTATTCTGCATGTGCTCAGTGTGGCCTAGCTGCTGATTAAAACTAGGGCCTAGTGGGGGAGGTTAGGAAAACCTGAGGGACATGCCATTATGTTACCAGAATCTGATGTCACATTGCTCAAGCGTGTTAAGAAAAAGTATATACACCTGAGGTCTTTCGAATTTAGGACTATGCCTCCACAGATTTTGATGTGTGGCCTATCCATCTGACTCTACGTGCCATAATAATGTGTTCTATGATGTTGAAGTGACCACCTGATTTCCTGATGCACCAATATGCTGATTTATTAATAAGACTTTGCCAGTCTTCATATTGATGTACAAGCAATGTTGGGACACCTGTTAGTATCAAGGTAAATGGGGTGCTATCTGGAGGTAGAGTCAGATATTCTTGATCCACTTTTCCTCTGGTGAAGGCATGATGGAACTGATTTTGATTAGGTGCAATTTTTGCAACAAAATGCTGATTTCACCGAGAGGGTTGAACCTGATCTGTTCTTTCACTTGTCCCCCGTTTCTATGCTCTTTCTCTATGGCCACTGGTTCCCCAATTTCCCCCCTACGTCGGTTAGTCATTTCTTGTTGTTGGACCTACATTTAAATGAGCCATTTCCTGATTGTTTGTGTATGCAGTGGTCTCCATCCTAATGTGGCAACTTGGACCATATCTTGCCCTCTCCTTCGGATTATTCGCCACTAGTCCTAGTTTCTCTTCAGTGGGCCCAAGGCGCGCTAGAATGGGCTTCAAAGTGTTTTCCCAGGTAAAGTCTAAGAGCATAGCTGTTGGGTGGGGACATCAAACGCACAAAGAGTTTGGTGCCCACTTTGTACCCCAAAGTCTATTGGGGTGGTAATAATGTCAATTAAGGTATTAACATTTGATAAGTCTGAACCTAGCAGAACTTGCTAGGGTTGGAGGAGCCATACGGACTTTGACTCATTCCTCATTCTCAAGCTTCTCCATGTTCTTCCCCCATTGTGTCCTTTAACAATCAAACACGTTGGGCATTTGCGGCTTCACTATGCTTATTTTTAACCACTCTTTTTTTCGCTGCTTCATAATAATTTCCAATTAACATGAGAAATCTGTGTTAGACCTGGCCCTTTTTTGCAGGGTTTCTCCATATTTTTGTCATCTTCTTCTTATTTTGTGTGACCTGTTTTTGCTGGTTTTAGAATTCTGGGTACTTTACCACGGGTGACCAGTGTGAAAGAGCAAGTGCTCCCTGGGTAAAACTATTGGTGATTGGTTTAGCCATGATTGATATACTTGATTTCCTGGTAAATCACTTTTAAAGTGCACTAGGTGTGCCCAGGGCTTGTACATTAAATTGTACTGGTGGCCCTGCAGCACTGATTGTGCCACCCACAAGAGTAGCTTTAAACTGCCATTTTGACCTAGCAAGTGCGCCCAGGCGCAAACCTTCCCTTTTGGTACATGTAAGGCACCCCTAATGTAGGCCCAAAGTAGCCCCATGGACAGGGTGCAGTGTATTTAAAAGTTGTACTTTTACTGCTGTGCTTTACGTGTCCTAATAATGAAATACTGCTAATTTAGTTTTTCTCTATTGCAAGGACTAAATCGCCCAAAGAGTAACATGGGGATTGCCTTGAAATATCTTTTAAGTGTAATATCATTCAGTTATTAATCTTTTTTCGGTTTAGCTTGAACCATAAAAGCTACATAGTAGCAATTCATAAACATTAATTAGTAAAACTCAATTAAAATACATAACATTCCACAGGTACTGCTTTAGACAAATGCAAATACCAAATTAATCACAATCTGGATAAAAGGAAATTTAAAAAACGCCAATCGATCTAACAAGTTAAAATATAATAAAAAAATCCTAAACTTACAGTCCAATATAATTTAAACGTTCAAAAAAACAGGTAGGGTTAAAAAGAGAGAATGCTAGAAGGGTATGTATGATGGGTGCAATTTTCGCGCATAGCAATCTAGAAAGCAGAAAAAGAGCAAGTGCTTAAAAGTGCTTATGGGTTACCCTAATCCAGACATAGCATACCCAACAATACATTCTGGCTAGGCTCAAGGCAATTTTAAAGTTCGAATGCAAAAAAGAATACAAATTGAAATCTGAGTTCACACATAGAATTCAAAATGCAAAAAATTCAGACCTTTTTTTCCTCTTATTATACCCATGGTAAACAAATATCTCCAGACACTAAAACAATTTTCTGAGAAGTGTTCGTTTTTAGTATTCTTTCTGCCTCAGAACAAGACCTAGTTCCCAAATTCCGACAGATTGGTTGAATCCATTTTTGCCTGGGCATAGTATAGGCAGGGCAAAGGAATAATAGATGTAAATCATTTTCTTGAGCATTGGTTTGACATAGTACACAACAATCCTCTTTACTCTTATTTGCATCTAGGCCCCATTTTGATGTATTCAAGTTAGTTTGGAAAACATCAAAGCGAAATTTCATGTATAAGGATTTTGCCAATTGGAGCTGCACTTCGTCCAGATATTGCTCAACAGCAGGGGTTGGTTTCATGTGAAGAAACTGGTCTGTTAGTCTGCCAATGTCTGTATTATGGGAGACACTGTTTTGCATGTAGGCCAAGAAAGTAATTTTTAAAGTTTTTTTGGGAAGCTGATGTCAATAGGCAGAAGTGCTTCAGCCCAGGTTTACAGAACCATCTTTTAAGTGAAATATCCTATTGGGAGCAGATAGGGATTTAGAGTTTGGGGTCCCTGAACTCACAATTAAAAAATATATCTTTTGGTGAAGTTGATTTTTAAACTGCATGTGTGAAAATGTCAATTTTAGAAAGTGGGCATTTTCTTGCTTAACCATTCTGTGTCTCTGTCTGTCTTTGGAATCCACGTCTAAGTTGGCTGACAGTTGGGCTCATTCACCCGAGACAGTCATACAATGAGAGATGAGATGTGCCTTGCAGATCCCGATGGCCCATCACCAGGCTGATGGGTCTTCCTGAGCTAAAGTGGTCGGAGGAGTTGTCATTGACACCTGAAGAGGGTGATGACTATCTTCACACAAAGCTGTCTCCACCCCCTGTAGTGTGTCTGGAGCTATGTCACTACAAGTACTTTCTTTGAAGTTTGCCTACTTCAAAGGCAGAAAGGGGTATAAGTATTGGACCTCTGACACCTCCAAATCAGAACACTTCTCGACTAAGGACATTCTGCCAGGAAGAAGAGCCGGATGCTGTAGGAGGGACTGCCACTCTGCCTGTTGCTTTGTTAAGCTGGTCTGCTGCTTGCTGCTTCTGTCTTTGGAGTTAAGTCTCAGGGCCATCAAATACTTCCACTTAATCTTCCTAACAGCACCTGGACTTCTCTGCTGGGAGTCCTGATTGCCAAGTGGTGCCAACTCCAGTTCATGGGCCCTTGGAATCATGTGGCTGGTGCTGAAACTCAAGAAAAGCAACATTGATGCCATCAGCAACACCGCTGCTTGCACAGGAGCAGAGGGAACCACTCGTGAACAACGCAACATACTGCCCGACTTACACCGCAGCTCTGGTATTGTCAACAATAGCAACTTATCGACTCCAACTCTGTCATTGAGGCTGCTGCCTGCCCCGGAGCAGTGACACTTCTCGTGAAGTGCATGACTGACCACCCTGACTTGCACCCAGCCCCCACCTCCCTGACGACTGCGCTTTGGACCGACACTGCACCGCTGCCTGCATTGGCGCCAAGGGCACTGCCCGTGAAGAGCATGAAGCACCTCTCTGACTTACACCGCAACGCTGAGGCCTGTCAATGTCAGCTCTTCAACCACATCATTGCAGAGTCGATAACTGAATTGGATGACTTCCTGAACTCACCGACATCGCACCGTCATAATTAACTGACAGCACCAAGGTTACATCACCTCCCGCTGTGCAGCAGTAAGGAACTGATGCCGCACCGGCACCAGCTACACCTCATCTCCCCGACACCATGCAATGTCTGTTGTTTTCATACCCTTCAAGGTACTGTCACTGGGGTCCATGTGACTCTATAGCTAGCCTACTCTCCTTGCCATCGGTGCCAGATTGTTGGATTAGTACCTGTCACAACGTTGAGATTGCCCCGGTTGGAGCTATTGTTTTCTAGCAGGTATATTTTTACAGTAATCTTTTTAAAAGTGATATCTTAACTGGTGTATGTAGGGTTTTTGACATTTTGGCCTTGTTTTATTCAGCTAAATATTGACTATATAACTGCTGTTGACTCCTTTTGTTGTGTTTTCACTGTATTACTGTGTGCATGTGCAAATGCTTTACACATTGCCTCTGAGATAATCCTGGCTGCTTGTGCCATTCTACCCAGGGTGTGAGCAGGGGTTATCTTAGGTGTGTAACACACTTACCCTGACTAGAGTGAGGGTCCCTACTTGGGCAGGTTGCAAACCACTGCCTACTAGAGAGCCCATTAGAGACCCCATTTCTTACACTCTGCTTACATAAATGTTAATAAAAGATAGATGTGAATACTTTTTGACTGTAATATCAGCACAAGTTAAAACGTTAGTGGTAGATAACTAATTGCATTATTTTTACTAAAAGACTATCAGGGTCCTTTAAGAACAGATGCACTAAGCATTTTAACAGTTGCAAATTGATTTGGTGGTTGCAACAATTCAAATGCTGTTTTGAATGTACTAATCATATTTTATGGCTGTAATCTTTTAGTGCCCCTAAAATGGGATTGCAACCCCATATAGCATTGGTATTTGGAAAGGTGTGTTGTAAGCATCCCTTTCAAATACAGAATTAATCTCACATGCATCAATGTTTTGAGACTGAAATCCAATCACAGGCATTTCAAAATTTCGGACTCCAGAGTAGGCGTGGTAATACATTTGCAAAAGGGAAGAGATCCCCTTGAGACCCCTTCTCCTTTGTGAATAAATACATTGTTTTTGCAGACTAGGCTGTGAACCAGAGGCCCATTACTAACTTTCAAACAAACTTTAAAGAAAAAAAAGTAAACGTTTTTTCTAAAACACAGCCACGTTTCATTCAAGGAAAAATGGGCTGTATTTAATTTTAAAAAATCTTTATTAAAATGTGATGACAGACACAGTGGTCTGCTGAACCCTACTAGGCCACCATCCCTAAGATGGGCTATAATTGTAGTGACTCACAATTTGTCACCTATGTCTCATCCATATCTATACTACTATTATAAAGTAAGAACTGGGAACCTTTGAGGCGGGTAAATTCGGGAACCACAGCGCCAATCCAAACACCCAATACATCATTGGAATTGGCAGGGTCTGCAGAGTGACATAGGCTATATACCCCCCACAAAAATACGTTCTTTCAAAAATATACCTTAGAAAAAAAAGTAGGCCCTTGGAAGTAGCGCCGGCCATTGTGTGCGCTAACGTGCTGACATCATCAGGAGAGCAAGGAGGAGCGGCGGACAGGCGTGGGGAGGGAAAAGTAACGCGGCGTTCAGCGGGAGGAGCGCGGAAGAGAGCGGCGGCAACAGTGGGGCGGTGGAGCTGAGACGCCGCGGAACCTACACTCGGTTCTCTGAAGTGCGGAGCCGTGGGGAGGAAAAGTAATGCGGCGTTCGGCGGGAGGAGCGAGGAAGACAGCGGCGGCTACAGTGGGGCCGTGAGGATGACGCAAGGTAAGGGAGTTCCTGCTACCTGGAAGCGTGGGGCTGAGACGGCCCCCGAGGATGACGCAAGATAAGGGAGTTCCTGCTACCTGGAAGCGTCATTGCCCCCGGACAACTTCAGGAACGGACAAAATGTGTAGTAGGGAGGTCTGTAGCTGTGGGGTTTTATAAGACGGACAAAATGTGTAGTAGAGAGGTCTGTAACTGTGCGTATGTTTATGGGTGGGGAAAGCTGGTTGGGAAGTTAGGATGTGTTGTTGAAGCAGGCTGGCAAGGATCAGAGTGAGGCTTAAACAGAAAGGAATGAGTTTGGCAAAATGCCTCTTGGATGGTCTGTCTTCGAGAAGCATCCCTCAGCAAAACAAAGAACCTCAATAGACCCGAAGATATTTCTGTTGGACAGCCCGTCCCGAGGTTGTCCGGGGGCAATTGACGCGAGGTAAGGGAGATCCTGCTACCTGGAAGCCTCATTGCCCCCGGACAACGTCGGGACGGGCTACTAGTTTATAATAAGGTAGGTCAGATTACGACCTAGTATGATTCAGAATTTTACAAATGGACTGATTAGTATGTCAGGTCATAACATTCTTTACTGGTCACAAAAATACTGTTTCAGTTTGTGGCCTGTATTTTGTGACCAATTTGATGGACATCTGGCCTCAAAATCATCACTCTTGCAGGTGGCAAAATGCTCTTCACACACATGATGCATCCTCTCTATGTACTGTGAAACAAAATTCAATTCTTTAGTATACTTGAAGCCTGAACAAGTTTATTAAACAAAAACCAAGTTAATCTGCGAGTCACATAGTCAGATGATGAGAGGACCGCACAGCAGCATATGAGCAAAAACACTAATGCATGCATACCAACCCCCCTGATACAGACGGGAGACTAAAGGTTTCAAGGCTAGTCTACCGCCTCCTGAATCCCGCATGCAAAAACCTGATATGGAGTTTTATAAAATTGCCAAAAATAGTGTGTTAATACCTATCACCAACACTCCAATCTCCCCCTCGAAGAATTACCTCTGGCATCAGAGGTTAACGCTTTGTTCTTAGTTCTTGTTTTTGTTTGCTCAGATTTTGTTTACGCTATGTTATTAAACTGCCAAAAATGAAATGCTGTTTGTCTGTCACCATACATATCAATTGACCCGTTACAGGCAGATTGCCTCTGCTTCACTACAAGTCAGTAGAGAAAATACATTCTCCAACTATTTTTTTAAAATCCTCCACTTGCCTGCTCAAAAATATTGGTATGTATGCTAATTCACACGTGTAAGCGGAATAAATGTATATAATTACATATACAGGGCGCCAATAAAGATCACATGATCAAAACCGAAAAAGTGAGGTTGTTCAAATGCACTGACGAACGTGGGCAGGCAAATATTGATCTGATACAAAAAATAAAAATGTTCTAGGGATGAACACTTTTACTACCAGCAGGCAGGAGAGTGAGTTTGTGAACGCCAGAAGCCGCATGTTTTGGCAATACGGTTAACATCAGAAGAATAAAAGGGTGTCTGAAATCACAGTGGCACTTAAGGAAAGCCAACAAATTTTACAGCACCAGAGACTTTTTTCTGTTTTTACAGCCTGCGTTTGCCATGCCTTTCATGGCAGTTCAAGGCTAAAAAGAAATAAGTGGGCCAGGACCACTTTGTTTTGCGTTGGACTAATGACACTGCAACTCAGTGGCATTAGAATGGACAGCCTGCATTTTTACATTTTTACATTTTTCCTGCAACAGTGAGCAGGGTCTTCGCTGTTGGAATCCTACCAGTTGCCACACCTCAAATTGTGGGTGGGAGCACTGTCACTTTATTATTTCACTGAACTCTAAAATGATACCTCTACGTCCTGTTTAATCAAAAAGATGCTGGAAAGCTCGGCGTTTCTCATTTGTAGGAGCTCCTGGTATAAATTCATGGTCACGAAAAATTCAGGCCTACAAACATACATGCCAACATTTCAGAAGGGGAAAGTGGAAGATAAAAAAAAAAAACATAATCAAGATTTCTGTTGAAGCAGACGTAATTTTGGCAGGAGTCAGCCAAAAGAAAACTGTTGTATCGTCTGCCTGACCTTGTCTGCATACAGGGCAGGCGGAAGCAGATGGGAGGAGCGGGGGAGGATGAAGGAAGTAAGTTCGGGGAACGGCGAAGTAGAATAAAGCCGTGTTCCACAGAAGCTCCGGCTGCGTGCCTTATTTGGGGGGTTAGAACAGCACCCTGGCGCCGCGGGTGGAATAGCCATGACCCACCGGTTCTGCCCCCCTTGCTGCCGCGTCAGACGCGGAACAGGCAGCTGAGGAACGGTCTTCGTGGAACGCTGAAGAAAAGAGCGCAAAAACACGATTAAAATCGCGCAGTGAAGGGCGTGCCAATCGAGGGCCACATCAGGGGACCAGAGCTTTGTGGTAAAGGGTGAGTGGCTGCCCTCATAAAAGAAATAAAGGTGAAGCTGAAATTGCCATACCTGCATGATAAGACTGGTCACCCCCCTGAAGTCAGGCACCGTGTATAGGATTCCAGCAGCTCCTAACACGGCGGCCATCTTGAAGTCAGGCAAACCTCATAAAACCGGAAAATGTCTGCAAAATAAAGATTTACATGACCAGGTGAACCTGTACTCGTGGTCAAGATGTCAGTTGAAGCTGACACCTCATGCCCAGCAGCCACAGGATCCACCCCGCAAGCCCCGCAACACTTCTAATGCTGTTAGGGGTGTCATACTTGCGCCCGCCAGAGCCTCTAGAATTGACGTCTGGGAACGGCATGGGGCCCAAATGGAAGAGCTAGGCAGAAATTTTGAGGACTTTATGCCAGGGTCCCAGGTGCAAGATTCCAAACAAAAGCCAATAGCTCAGCGAAATCTGATAGGAAAGGACGTCGCACAGATCATCAAAGAATTACCGGCAGCCAACGCCACCTCATATGAAGATGTAAAAGGAGCTCTGGACCGGAAGTTCCTCCATAAGCGAAACATAGACTTTGAGCGATACACGTTCAATCTCGCTTCCCAAGAAAAGGATGAACCAATGTGCAACTTCATCGCTCGGATTCGGGGCCTAGCCAGGTACTGTGAGTTTGACGCGTTCAACACCGTAGACGCCTTACGACTGCGAATTATTGAGGGGTGCCAGTCAGAATCACTGTGCCGCCGACTGCTGAAGAAACACTACACGCTTGAAGAAATCGGAGAACTCACTTGCATTAATGATCAAGCTGAAGACCATGCTAAGAAAATGGAAGACAGTAAATCTGAAAAGAAGGAGCAAGCTTTCCGAATGCAGTCGCACATGGACTCGAAGCACTACCCTGACCGCCGCAAATCAGGAAGTCTGACCCAGACACCCAGAGCGACCTCCTCGCACCATGGAGCCAGAAGTCATCGGATGGGCAGACCAGCCTCAAAATGCTACAGATGTGGACAAGATTATCCGCATTTGGGACAATGTCCTGCCATAGGACAACAGTGCCACCGATGTGGGAGAGAAAATCACTTCGAAGCAACCTGTCAAACGCGACGGTCAGAAATGAAGTCAGCCAAGGCAAGTTCAGAAACCCGTCACCATGCGAGGGCAGTAACAGGAAGGAAAAGTCGCTCCTCCAGCTCATCAAGGTCAAGTATTCACTCAACCAACTCATACATATCTAAGAGGTCAACATCGCGGGAATCGTCCTCCCTCACGCCTGTGACACAAGACAGTGACGAATACGTGTGCATGGTGTCGGACCCCGACAGACTGAAAAAATACCCACAGTTGAATATTCAAATAGGAAGTCATCCGGCCAAGTTTGTATTGGACTCAGGAGCATCCCTTAACGACATATGTGCCATGGAATATCACAGCATGAAGCCTCAGCCAAAACTAGAACCAGCTGCAGTTCGAGTTTACACCTGGATGTCCAAGAAGCCCCTACCCTGCCTGGGACAGTTCCGCCCAACTCTGACCTACAATGACCGACCGATCCAAGCACACATCCACGTGATTGAGGGTCCTGATGCAGCGGATTGCCTCCTCAGTCTGCCGACAGCAGAACGCATCAAACTTGTTGAACTCCTATACACCGTGGATGACTGCCCGGACATCGTTAACAAATTTCCAAACCTTTTAAAGTGCCTCGGGAAGCTCAATCAATTCAAAGTCAAACTACACATTAATGAACAGGTGTCACCAATAGCGCAACACCACAGAAAGGTGCCGTTTCATCTACAACAGGCAGTGGATGACTTACTGCGGACAGACATCATCGAAAGATCCACAGGACCCACTCCATGGGTATCACCCGTGGTGGTAGTGCCTAAGAAAGGACAAGACAACAAAGTATGCCTATGCCTATGCGTTGACATAAGTGCCCCGAAAACAGCCATCGAAAGGGAAAGACATCCTGGACCTCATATCAGTGATATGATCGCTCGCCTCAACGGAGCGACTGTGTTCTCGAAACTGGACCTCAACAAGGGATACCACCAACTGGAATTGCATGAACAATCCCGCTACATCACCACTTTCACCACCCATCAAGGTCTATTCCTGTACAAACGTTTAAATTTCAGAATATCTTCTGCGGCAGAGATCGTTCAGGAAGCCATTCGGCGGATCATTCAAGGTATCCCAAATGCTTTCAACTACAGCGACGATATCCTAGTGTTTGGGGTAAACCAAGTGGAGCATGACAAAGCCTTGGACCGGGTGTGCCACGCCCTACTCAACGCCAACCTCACCCTTAAGCCAGATAAGTGTGAGTTCCACAAATCCACACTAAAATTTTATGGACACATCTTCTCCAAAGATGGCATGAAACCAGACCCTGAGAAAGTATCTGCCCTTGCGGACACCCCACAACCACAGGACGTCAGTGATCTCCGCTCCTTCCTGGGAATGGCGAGCTACTGTGCCCGCTACATTAAAGACTATGCCACCATCAGCTACCCGCTCAGAGAACTCACCCGACGAGGCCAACAGTTCCTGTGGTCACCTGCGTGTGAGCATGTGTTCAACACAATCAAGAAGGCTGTGAGTACTGCCATTAACTTGGCATATTTTGACACCAAAAGAAAGACCGAAATCACTGTAGACGCCAGTCCCGTGGGCCTGGGTGCCATCCTGGCACAATACAACAATGACGCAGACCAACGCCATGTGGTTGCCTATGCCAGTCATAGCCTCACAGACAGGGAGAAGGCTTACTCACAGCCTGAGAAGGAAAGTCTAGCAGTCGTCTGGGCCTGTGAACACTTTCATTTGTTTGTATATGGCAAGCATTTCACACTCATCACGGACCACCAAGCGCTCACCACCTTCTTTGGCAACCCGCGGGCAAAGATGCCTCCACGAATAGAAAGATGGGGCCTCCGTGTGCAAGACTATATCTACACCATCGTTCATAAGCCTTACAAAGCAGAAAATCCAGCAGACCACATGTCAAGGCACCCACAATCTCACACGCGTGAACGATGCTCTGTAGCAGAGGAATATATTCATTTTGTCATCGACACTGCATGTTCCCCAGCTGTGCCTCTTGAAGCCATCCGCGAAGCGTCGGCCCAAGATCCCACGGTTCAGGCAGTCATGACCCGGATACGCGCCAACTCCTAGAGACATCTGGATACCAGCCACCAAGATACGACTGCGGATGCCCACAAACTTGGAGCATTTAAACATGCCAAGCAGAACTATCAATCAGCATGGATGGATTATTGCTGAGAGGAGGGAGGATAGTCATTCCTCTACGACTTCGCCAAGGGATCATCAACTTGGCTCATGAAGGGCACAGGGGAATCGTAGCCACCAAGAAAGCACTCTGAGAACGCGTCTGAATCCCATCCCTCGATCAAATGGTGGAGGATACACTCAAAGACTGTGCCTCATGTCAGCCAGTCGGTTGAGATGAACCACCAGTCCCTTTGCAGATGTCTGAACTACCTGATGGGGTATGGCAACAAGTGGCTATTGATTTCTTCGGGCCGTTAAAATCAGGCAAGTACATCATTGTCATCATGGATGAATACTCTCACTTCCCCATTGCTCATCAAGTGTCCTCCAGAAAAGCATCGGCTGTAATCCCCGTCATTAAAGAAACATTCGCAGCATGGGGAATCCCCTTAGGAGTGAAAACAGACAATGGACCACCATTCAACAGCCATGAATTTGCTGAGTTCGCGAAGCACCTCAACTTTAAACATCGGAAAATCACTCCCTTATGGCCCCAAGCCAACGGCATGGTCGAGGGATTCATGGGGACACTTAAGAAAACAGTTCAGCACGCGGAACTCGCTCACCGTGACATTCAGCAAGCGCTAAACGAAGTGTTGCGAGCATACAGGACCAACCCACACAGTACAACACAATCAATGCCCTGCCACCCTGATGCTCGGGCCAGTTCCTCACACTCGATTGCCCACGTCAAATGGCGTCATGCAATCCCGAATCATGACCACCGATCATGACACCCTGTTCGAGTTAGATCAGGCAAAGAAAGCAAAGACGAAAAACTATGCTGGTCAACGCAGGCATGCGCGACAGAGGGACATTCATGTAGGGGACTGGGTGCTGGTAAAGCAATACCGCAAGACCAAGGCAGACAGTCACTACTAAGCTCACCCGCTGCGAGTCTGCAATCAAAAGGGAACTATGATCACCGCTGAGACAGAAGGAAAACGGATAACTCGGAACATATCCCACTTTAAGAGATGCAACCCCTCAGCCCATACTCGATTCCAAGACAGCGAGTCTAACATGGACTCATCTAGCCAAGAAAGAAACAGTGAGAGAGCGCAGCCTAGACCAGTGAGGCTAGAAGACACACAAGACTGCCTCACTCCCGAACGAGTACGGAGCAGTCGCCCACAAAGAGTCATCAAGCGGCCTGTTCGACTCATTGAAGAACTCTGAGAGATAGTAAGCACTATTGTATAAAGGGGGGAGGTGTCGTATCGTCCGCCTGACCTTGTCTGCGTACAGGGCAGGCGGAAGCGGATGGGAGGAGCGGGGGAGAAGGAAGTCAGTTTGGGGAACGGCAAAGTAGAATAAAGCCGTGTTCCACAGAAGCTCTGGCTGCGTGCCTTATTTGGGGGGTTAGAACAGCACAAAAACTATTTCTGTCTTAAAATCAGGTAGTCTCCCACCTGAATCTATTGACAGGTATGTACAAGGACACCAAAGGTTTCCAAAGCTCGGCACTTTTGTGACAGCTAAGCTGCTATGGCGTGTCACAGCTATGCAGCAGATGTTTAAAAGAATGTTGAGATGTGGTATAAACACCATGGGCCTGATTATGACTTCAACAATCGGACCACTGCCAGCCAGTTGGTGGGGTCAGACTGCTGACTGTCAATAGGACCGACCAGTGTATCAGCACGATGACACACTGCTGCCGCCACCGGGATCATGGGGTCATGGAGGAAAAGGCCCCCAGTACAAGCTACTATTGAGAAATTGAGGTTTGGAAACATCTCTGCATCGTATGGCAGGCACCATGCAGAGCCTGAGGTAATATGAATTTTTATGGTCAATTGTGTCCCCTATCGTAGACCCCAACGGCTCCATGTACGTGCTGCTAGTACATGTAAGTTCCCTCCACTTCCAGCTATGAAGACGCAAATACATTTGCGTCCAACGTTAACATGTCCTCTTTCAGATCCACCATGAATGGGTCAGATATTCCGTTCCTAAGTGTACCTTGCCAACGTCTTTATGTGATGCACTTTCATGTTTTCTAGCTCTGGCGAGTTAGGCCCTGATTTCTGCCATCGAGCCTCTTTTCTGCCCTCTGTCTCTGAAAGCCGCAGCCTGCTGCTTCCTGACCTTTCACTCACTCCCTGCGCGGCTAGCGGTGCCTGGCTCAGCCTGCCGGCCTGCCAAGACCGTATTCAGCCTTCAAGTTATCTGCTCCGCTCCTCAAAAAATACATTCCTGTCTAGTAGTTTAGGTAAACATCCTTCCCAGCTGCAGAGCAAAGGGCCCGGCCTTTCTGTCTCCATGCAAGAAATTCATAGCCCCCGTTACCATGGTAGGCCCATGGCCCTCTTGCTGTACACGTAGACACGCAGTCGCATATGCACGTATTAGCAGTCAGTATAGAATAGCCTCTGCCCGAGAGACCTTTCCTTCTAGATAATACAGTTCCTCAAACACAAGATATAGATATGATTTGGGATTAGGTTGTTCTGACACTCCAGACATCTGTCTCCACATGTAGGGCTAAATGTCAAGTCCCCTTCACCCTCCAGTTCCACGTCAATCACACGTCATGCTGCTGCGCGCGCATCTCTGCCACATGTTCTTGCTGACTCTGCAGGATCCTTCTAGGGATCCACCCACCTATGACACCTTTATGTGATGTTTCTAGCACACACCTCCGTGTACGCCCTAGTGCACGCCTTCTGTTACGTATTTCTGTTCTTATCTCGTTTCTCTCAGCTGTTACGCCTTCTGCATTCAATGTTACTGTATGAAATGACTATATATATGATTTCCTCTTAATAAATCATTGTACATGTCCATTGCAATTCCCACTCTGAACCCTCGTGGCGATGAGTCATGCTACCTGGTTCGAACCAAGTCACAGTCATACAATGAGAGATGAGATGTGCCTTGCAGATCCTGATGGCCCATCACCAGGCTGATGGGTCTTCCTGAGCTAAAGTGGTCGGAGGAGTTGTCATTGACACCTGAAGAGGGTGATGACTATCTTCACACAAAGCTGTCTCCACCCCCTGTAGTGTGTCTGGAGCTATGTCACTACAAGTACTTTCTTTGAAGTTTGCCTACTTCAAAGGCAGAAAGGGGTATAAGTATTGGACCTCTGACACCTCCAAATCAGAACACTTCTCGACTAAGGACATTCTGCCAGGAAGAAGAGCCGGATGCTGTAGGAGGGACTGCCACTCTGCCTGTTGCTTTGTTAAGCTGGTCTGCTGCTTGCTGCTTCTGTCTTTGGAGTTAAGTCTCAGGGCCATCAAATACTTCCACTTAATCTTCCTAACAGCACCTGGACTTCTCTGCTGGGAGTCCTGATTGCCAAGTGGTGCCAACTCCAGTTCATGGGCCCTTGGAATCATGTGGCTGGTGCTGAAACTCAAGAAAAGCAACATTGATGCCATCAGCGACACCGCTGCTTGCACAGGAGCAGAGGGAACCACTCGTGAACAACGCAACATACTGCCCGACTTACACCGCAGCTCTGGTATTGTCAACAATAGCAACTTATCGACTCCAACTCTGTCATTGAGGCTGCTGCCTGCCCCGGAGCAGTGACACTTCTCGTGAAGTGCATGACTGACCACCCTGACTTGCACCCAGCCCCCACCTCCCTGACGACTGCGCTTTGGACCGACACTGCACCGCTGCCTGCATTGGCGCCAAGGGCACTGCCCGTGAAGAGCATGAAGCACCTCTCTGACTTACACCGCAACGCTGAGGCCTGTCAATGTCAGCTCTTTAACCACATCATTGCAGAGTCGATAACTGAATTGGATGACTTCCTGAACTCACCGACATCGCACCGTCATAATTAACTGACAGCACCAAGGTTACATCACCTCCCGCTGTGCAGCAGTAAGGAACTGATGCCGCACCGGCACCAGCTACACCTCATCTCCCCGACACCATGCAATGTCTGTTGTTTTCATACCCTTCAAGGTACTGTCACTGGGGTCCATGTGACTCTATAGCTAGCCTACTCTCCTTGCCATCGGTGCCAGATTGTTGGATTAGTACCTGTCACAACGTTGAGATTGCCCCGGTTGGAGCTATTGTTTTCTAGCAGGTATATTTTTACAGTAATCTTTTTAAAAGTGATATCTTAACTGGTGTATGTAGGGTTTTTGACATTTTGGCCTTGTTTTATTCAGCTAAATATTGACTATATAACTGCTGTTGACTCCTTTTGTTGTGTTTTCACTGTATTACTGTGTGCATGTGCAAATGCTTTACACATTGCCTCTGAGATAATCCTGGCTGCTTGTGCCATTCTACCCAGGGTGTGAGCAGGGGTTATCTTAGGTGTGTAACACACTTACCCTGACTAGAGTGAGGGTCCCTACTTGGGCAGGTTGCAAACCACTGCCTACTAGAGAGCCCATTAGAGACCCCATTTCTTACACTCTGCTTACATAAACGTTAATAAAAGATAGATGTGAATACTTTTTGACTGTAATATCAGCACAAGTTAAAACGTTAGTGGTAGATAACTAATTGCATTATTTTTACTAGAAGACTATCAGGGTCCTTTAAGAACAGATGCACTAAGCATTTTAACAGTTGCAAATTGATTTGGTGGTTGCAACAATTCAAATGCTGTTTTGAATGTACTAATCATATTTTATGGCTGTAATCTTTTAGTGCCCCTAAAATGGGATTGCAACCCCATATAGCATTGGTTTTTGGAAGAGGTGTGTTGTAAGCATCCCTTTCAAATACAGAATTAATCTCACATGCATCAATGTTTTGAGACTGAAATCCAATCACAGGCATTTCAAAATTTCGGACTCCAGAGTAGGCGTGGTAATACATTTGCAAAAGGGAAGAGATCCCCTTGAGACCCCTTCTCCTTTGTGAATAAATACATTGTTTTTGCAGTCTAGGCTGTGAACCAGAGGCCCATTACTAACTTTCAAACAAACTTTAAAGAAAAAAAAGTAAACGTTTTTTCTAAAACACAGCCACGTTTCATTCAAGGAAAAATGGGCTGTATTTAATTTAAAAAAATCTTTATTAAAATGTGATTACAGACACAGTGGTCTGCTGAACCCTACTAGGCCACCATCCCTAAGATGGGCTATAATTGTAGTGACTCACAATTTGTCACCTATGTCTCATCCATATCTATACTACTATTATAAAGTAAGAACTGGGAACCTTTGAGGCGGGTAAACTCGGGAACCACAGCGCCAATCCAAACACCCAATACATCATTGGAATTGGCAGGGTCTGCAGAGTGACATAGGCTATATACCCCCCACAAAAATAAGTTCTTTCAAAAATATACCTTAGAAAAAAAAGTAGGCCCTTGGAAGTAGCGCCGGCCATTGTGTGCGCTAACGTGCTGACATCATCAGGAGAGCAAGGAGGAGTGGCGGACAGGCGTGGGGAGGGAAAAGTAACGCGGCGTTCAGCGGGAGGAGCGCGGAAGAGAGCGGCGGCAACAGTGGGGCCGTGGAGCTGAGACGCCGCGGAACCTACACTCGGTTCTCTGAAGTGCGGAGCCGTGGGGAGGAAAAGTAATGCGGCGTTCGGCGGGAGGAGCGAGGAAGACAGCGGCGGCTACAGTGGGGCCGCGAGGATGACGCAAGGTAAGGGAGTTCCTGCTACCTGGAAGCGTGGGGCTGAGACGGCCCCCGAGGATGACGCAAGATAAGGGAGTTCCTGCTACCTGGAAGCGTCATTGCCCCCGGACAACTTCGGAACGGACAAAATGTGTAGTAGGGAGGTCTGTAGCTGTGGGGTTTTATAAGACGGACAAAATGTGTAGTAGAGAGGTCTGTAACTGTGCGTATGTTTATGGGTGGGGAAAGCTGGTTGGGAAGTTAGGATGTGTTGGTGAAGCAGGCTGGCAAGGATCAGAGTGAGGCTTAAACAGAAAGGAATGAGTTTGGCAAAATGCCTCTTGGATGGTCTGTCTTCGAGAAGCATCCCTCAGCAAAACAAAGAACCTCAATAGACCCGAAGATATTTCTGTTGGACAGCCCGTCCCGAGGTTGTCCGGGGGCAATTGACGCGAGGTAAGGGAGATCCTGCTACCTGGAAGCCTCATTGCCCCCGGACAACGTCGGGACGGGCTACTAGTTTATAATAAGGTAGGTCAGATTACGACCTAGTATGATTCAGAATTTTACAAATGGACTGATTAGTATGTCAGGTCATAACATTCTTTACTGGTCACAAAATACTGTTTCAGTTTGTGGCCTGTATTTTGTGACCAATTTGATGGACATCTGGCCTCAAAATCATCACTCTTGCAGGTGGCAAAATGCTCTTCACACACATGATGCATCCTCTCTATGTACTGTGAAACAAAATTCAATTCTTTAGTATACTTGAAGCCTGAACAAGTTTATTAAACAAAAACCAAGTTAATCTGCGAGTCACATAGTCAGATGATGAGAGGACCGCACAGCAGCATATGAGCAAAAACACTAATGCATGCATACCAACCCCCCTGATACAGACGGGAGACTAAAGGTTTCAAGGCTAGTCTACCGCCTCCTGAATCCCGCATGCAAAAACCTGATATGGAGTTTTATAAAATTGCCAAAAATAGTGTGTTAATACCTATCACCAACACTCCAATCTCCCCCTCGAAGAATTACCTCTGGCATCAGAGGTTAACGCTTTGTTCTTAGTTCTTGTTTTTGTTTGCCAGAGTTTAGAACTCAGATTTTGTTTACGCTATGTTATTAAACTGCCAAAAATGAAATGCTGTTTGTCTGTCACCATACATATCAATTGACCCGTTACAGGCAGATTGCCTCTGCTTCACTACAAGTCAGTAGAGAAAATACATTCTCCAACTATTTTTTTAAAATCCTCCACTTGCCTGCTCAAAAATATTGGTATGTATGCTAATGCACACGTGTAAGCGGAATAAATGTATATAATTACATATAGAGGGCGCCAATAAAGATCACATGATCAAAACCGAAAAAGTGAGGTTGTTCAAATGCACTGACGAACGTGGGCAGGCAAATATTGATCTGATACAAAAAATAAAAATGTTCTAGGGATGAACACTTTTACTACCAGCAGGCAGGAGAGTGAGTTTGTGAACGCCAGAAGCCGCATGTTTTGGCAATACGGTTAACATCAGAAGAATAAAAGGGTGTCTGAAATCACAGTGGCACTTAAGGAAAGCCAACAAATTTTACAGGACCAGAGACTTTTTTCTGTTTTTACAGCCTGCGTTTGCCATGCCTTTCATGGCAGTTCAAGGCTAAAAAGAAATAAGTGGGCCAGGACCACTTTGTTTTGCGTTGGACTAATGACACTGCAACTCAGTGGCATTAGAATGGACAGCCTGCATTTTTACATTTTTACATTTTTCCTGCAACAGTGAGCAGGGTCTTCGCTGTTGGAATCCTACCAGTTGCCACACCTCAAATTGTGGGTGGGAGCACTGTCACTTTATTATTTCACTGAACTCTAAAATGATACCTCTACGTCCTGTTTAATCAAAAAGATGCTGGAAAGCTCGGCGTTTCTCATTTGTAGGAGCTCCTGGTATAAATTCATGGTCACGAAAAATTCAGGCCTACAAACATACATGCCAACATTTCAGAAGGGGAAAGTGGAAGATAAAAAAAAAAAACATAATCAAGATTTCTGTTGAAGCAGACGTAATTTTGTCAGGAGTCAGCCAAAAGAAAACTGTTGTATCGTCTGCCTGACCTTGTCTGCATACAGGGCAGGCGGAAGCAGATGGGAGGAGCGGGGGAGGATGAAGGAAGTAAGTTCGGGGAACGGCGAAGTAGAATAAAGCCGTGTTCCACAGAAGCTCCGGCTGCGTGCCTTATTTGGGGGGTTAGAACAGCACCCTGGCGACGCGGGTGGAATAGCCACGACCCACCGTTTCTGCCCCCCTTGCTGCCGCGTCAGACGCGGAACGGGCAGCTGAGGAACGGTCTTCGTGGAACGCTGAAGAAAAGAGCGCAAAAACACGATTAAAATCGCGCAGTGAAGGGCGTGCCAATCGAGGGCCACATCAGGGGACCAGAGCTTTGTGGTAAAGGGTGAGTGGCTGCCCTCATAAAAGAAATAAAGGTGAAGCTGAAATTGCCATACCTGCATGATAAGACTGGTCACCCCCCTGAAGTCAGGCACCGTGTATAGGATTCCAGCAGCTCCTAACACGGCGGCCATCTTGAAGTCAGGCAAACCTCATAAAACCGGAAAATGTCTGCAAAATAAAGATTTACATGACCAGGTGAACCTGTACTCGTGGTCAAGATGTCAGTTGAAGCTGACACCTCATGCCCAGCAGCCACAGGATCCACCCCGCAAGCCCCGCAACCACGTCTAATGCTGTTAGGGGTGTCATACTTGCGCCCGCCAGAGCCTCTAGAATTGACGTCTGGGAACGGCATGGGGCCCAAATGGAAGAGCTAGGCAGAAATTTTGAGGACTTTATGCCAGGGTCTCAGGTGCAAGATTCCAAACAAAAGCCAATAGCTCAGCGAAATCTGATAGGAAAGGACGTCGCACAGATCATCAAAGAATTACCGGCAGCCAACGCCACCTCATATGAAGATGTAAAAGGAGCTCTGGACCGGAAGTTCCTCCATAAGCGAAACATAGACTTTGAGCGATACACGTTCAATCTCGCTTCCCAAGAAAAGGATGAACCAATGTGCGACTTCATCGCTCGGATTCGGGGCCTAGCCAGGTACTGTGAGTTTGACGCGTTCAACACCGTAGATGCCTTACGACTGCGAATTATTGAGGGGTGCCAGTCAGAATCACTGCGCCGCCGACTGCTGAAGAAACACTACACGCTTGAAGAAATCGGAGAACTCACTTGCATTAATGATCAAGCTGAAGACCATGCTAAGAAAATGGAAGACAGTAAATCTGAAAAGAAGGAGCAAGCTTTCCGAATGCAGTCGCACATGGACTCGAAGCACTACCCTGACCGCCGCAAATCAGGAAGTCCGACCCAGACACCCAGAGCGACCTCCTCGCACCATGGAGCCAGAAGTCATCGGATGGGCAGACCAGCCTCAAAATGCTACAGATGTGGACAAGATTATCCGCATTTGGGACAATGTCCTGCCATAGGACAACAGTGCCACCGATGTGGGAGAGAAAATCACTTCGAAGCAACCTGTCAAACGCGACGGTCAGAAATGAAGTCAGCCAAGGCAAGTTCAGAAACCCGTCACCATGCGAGGGCAGTAACAGGAAGGAAAAGTCGCTCCTCCAGCTCATCAAGGTCAAGTATTCACTCAACCAACTCATACATATCTAAGAGGTCAACATCGCGGGAATCGTCCTCCCTCACGCCTGTGACACAAGACAGTGACGAATACGTGTGCATGGTGTCGGACCCCGACAGACTGAAAAAATACCCACAGTTGAATATTCAAATAGGAAGTCATCCGGCCAAGTTTGTATTGGACTCAGGAGCATCCCTTAACGACATATGTGCCATGGAATATCACAGCATGAAGCCTCAGCCAAAACTAGAACCAGCCGCAGTTCGAGTTTACACCTGGATGTCCAAGAAGCTCCTACCCTGCCTGGGACAGTTCCGCCCAACTCTGACCTACAATGACCGACCGATCCAAGCACACATCCACGTGATTGAGGGTCCTGATGCAGCGGATTGCCTCCTCAGTCTGCCGACAGCAGAACGCATCAAACTTGTTGAACTCCTATACACCGTGGATGACTGCCCGGACATCGTTAACAAATTTCCAAACCTTTTAAAGTGCCTCGGGAAGCTCAATCAATTCAAAGTCAAACTACACATTAATGAACAGGTGTCACCAATAGCGCAACACCACAGAAAGGTGCCGTTTCATCTACAACAGGCAGTGGATGACTTACTGCGGACAGACATCATCGAAAGATCCACAGGACCCACTCCATGGGTATCACCCGTGGTGGTAGTGCCTAAGAAAGGACAAGACAACAAAGTATGCCTATGCCTATGCGTTGACATAAGTGCCCCGAAAACAGCCATCGAAAGGGAAAGACATCCTGGACCTCATATCAGTGATATGATCGCTCGCCTCAACGGAGCGACTGTGTTCTCGAAACTGGACCTCAGCAAGGGATACCACCAACTGGAATTGCATGAACAATCCCGCTACATCACCACTTTCACCACCCATCAAGGTCTATTCCTGTACAAACGTTTACATTTCAGAATATCTTCTGCGGCAGAGATCGTTCAGGAAGCCATTCGGTGGATCATTCAAGGTATCCCAAATGCTTTCAACTACAGCGACGATATCCTAGTGTTTGGGGTAAACCAAGTGGAGCATGACAAAGCCTTGGACCGGGTGTGCCACGCCCTACTCAACGCCAACCTCACCCTTAAGCCAGATAAGTGTGAGTTCCACAAATCCACACTAAAATTTTATGGACACATCTTCTCCAAAGATGGCATGAAACCAGACCCTGAGAAAGTATCTGCCCTTGCGGACACCCCACAACCACAGGACGTCAGTGATCTCCGCTCCTTCCTGGGAATGGCGAGCTACTGTGCCCGCTACATTAAAGACTATGCCACCATCAGCTACCCGCTCAGAGAACTCACCCGACGAGGCCAACAGTTCCTGTGGTCACCTGCGTGTGAGCATGTGTTCAACACAATCAAGAAGGCTGTGAGTACTGCCATTAACTTGGCATATTTTGACACCAAAAGAAAGACCGAAATCACTGTAGACGCCAGTCCCGTGGGCCTGGGTGCCATCCTGGCACAATACAACAATGACGCAGACCAACGCCATGTGGTTGCCTATGCCAGTCATAGCCTCACAGACAGGGAGAAGGCTTACTCACAGCCTGAGAAGGAAAGTCTAGCAGTCGTCTGGGCCTGTGAACACTTTCATTTGTTTGTATATGGCAAGCATTTCACGCTCATCACGGACCACCAAGCGCTCACCACCTTCTTTGGCAACCCGCGGGCAAAGATGCCTCCACGAATAGAAAGATGGGGCCTCCGTGTGCAAGACTATATCTACACCATCGTTCATAAGCCTTACAAAGCAGAAAATCCAGCAGACCACATGTCAAGGCACCCACAATCTCACACGCGTGAACGATGCTCTGTAGCAGAGGAATATATTCATTTTGTCATCGACACTGCATGTTCCCCAGCTGTGCCTCTTGAAGCCATCCGCGAAGCGTCGGCCCAAGATCCCACGGTTCAGGCAGTCATGACCCGGATACGCGCCAACTCCTCGAGACATCTGGATACCAGCCACCAAGATACGACTGCGGATGCCCACAAGCTTGGAGCATTTAAACATGCCAAGCAGAACTATCAATCAGCATGGATGGATTATTGCTGAGAGGAGGGAGGATAGTCATTCCTCTACGACTTCGCCAAGGGATCATCAACTTGGCTCATGAAGGGCACAGGGGAATCGTAGCCACCAAGAAAGCACTCTGAGAACGCGTCTGAATCCCATCCCTCGATCAAATGGTGGAGGATACACTCAAAGACTGTGCCTCATGTCAGCCAGTCGGTTGAGATGAACCACCAGTCCCTTTGCAGATGTCTGAACTACCTGATGGGGTATGGCAACAAGTGGCTATTGATTTCTTCGGGCCGTTAAAATCAGGCAAGTACATCATTGTCATCATGGATGAATACTCTCACTTCCCCATTGCTCATCAAGTGTCCTCCAGAAAAGCATTGGCTGTAATCCCCGTCATTAAAGAAACATTCGCAGCATGGGGAATCCCCTTAGGAGTGAAAACAGACAATGGACCACCATTCAACAGCCATGAATTTGCTGAGTTCGCGAAGCACCTCAACTTTAAACATCGGAAAATCACTCCCTTATGGCCCCAAGCCAACGGCATGGTCGAGGGATTCATGGGGACACTTAAGAAAACAGTTCAGCACGCGGAACTCGCTCACCGTGACATTCAGCAAGCGCTAAACGAAGTGTTGCGAGCATACAGGACCAACCCACACAGTACCACGAATCAATGCCCTGCCACCCTGATGCTCGGGCGAGTTCCTCACACTCGATTGCCCACGTCAAATGGCGTCATGCAATCCCGAATCATGACCACCGATCATGACACCCTGTTCGAGTTAGATCAGGCAAAGAAAGCAAAGACGAAAAACTATGCTGGTCAACGCAGGCATGCGCGACAGAGGGACATTCATGTAGGGGACTGGGTGCTGGTAAAGCAATACCGCAAGACCAAGGCAGACAGTCACTACTAAGCTCACCCGCTGCGAGTCTGCAATCAAAAGGGAACTATGATCACCGCTGAGACAGAAGGAAAACGGATAACTCGGAACATATCCCACTTTAAGAGATGCAACCCCTCAGCCCATACTCGATTCCAAGACAGCGAGTCTAACATGGACTCATCTAGCCAAGAAAGAAACAGTGAGAGAGCGCAGCCTAGACCAGTGAGGCTAGAAGACACACAAGACTGCCTCACTCCCGAACGAGTACGGAGCAGTCGCCCACAAAGAGTCATCAAGCGGCCTGTTCGACTCATTGAAGAACTCTGAGAGATAGTAAGCACTATTGTATAAAGGGGGGAGGTGTCGTATCGTCCGCCTGACCTTGTCTGCGTACAGGGCAGGCGGAAGCGGATGGGAGGAGCGGGGGAGAAGGTAGTCAGTTTGGGGAACGGCAAAGTAGAATAAAGCCGTGTTCCACAGAAGCTCTGGCTGCGTGCCTTATTTGGGGGGTTAGAACAGCACAAAAACTATTTCTGTCTTAAAATCAGGTAGTCTCCCACCTGAATCTATTGACAGGTATGTACAAGGACACCAAAGGTTTCCAAAGCTCGGCACTTTTGTGACAGCTAAGCTGCTATGGCGTGTCACAGCTATGCAGTTTAAAAGAATGTTGAGATGTGGTATAAACACCATGGGCCTGATTATGACTTCAACAGTCGGACCACTGCCAGCCAGTTGGTGGGGTCAGACTGCTGACTGTCAATAGGACCGACCAGTGTATCAGCACGATGACACACTGCTGCCGCCACCGGGATCATGGGGTCATGGAGGAAAAGGCCCCCAGTACAAGCTACTATTGAGAAATTGAGGTTTGGAGACATCTCTGCATCGTATGGCAGGCACCATGCAGAGCCTGAGGTAATATGAATTTTTATGGTCAATTGTGTCCCCTATCGTAGACCCCAACGACTCCATGTACGTGCTTCTAGTACATGTAAGTTCCCTCCACTTCCAGCTATGAAGACGCAAATACATTTGCGTCCAACGTTAACATGTCCTCTTTCAGATCCACCATGAATGGGTCAGATATTCCGTTCCTAAGTGTACCTTGCCAACATCTTTATGTGATGCACTTTCATGTTTTCTAGCTCTGGCGAGTTAGGCCCTGATTTCTGCCATCGAGCCTCTTTTCTGCCCTCTGTCTCTGAAAGCCGCAGCCTGCTGCTTCCTGACCTTTCACTCACTCCCTGCGCGGCTAGCGGTGCCTGGCTCAGCCTGCCGGCCTGCCAAGACCGTATTCAGCCTTCAAGTTATCTGCTCCGCTCCTCGAAAAATACATTCCTGTCTAGTAGTTTAGGTAAACATCCTTCCCAGCTGCAGAGCAAAGGGCCCGGCCTTTCTGTCTCCATGCAAGAAATTCATAGCCCCCGTTACCATGGTAGGCCCATGGCCCTCTTGCTTTACACGTAGACACGCAGTCGCATATGCACGTATTAGCAGTCAGTATAGAATAGCCTCTGCCCGAGAGACCTTTCCTTCTAGATAATACAGTTCCTCAAACACAAGATATAGATATGATTTGGGATTAGGTTGTTCTGACACTCCAGACTTCTGTCTCCACATGTAGGGCTAAATGTCAAGTCCCCTTCACCCTCCAGTTCCACGTCAATCACACGTCATGCTGCTGCGCGCGCATCTCTGCCACATGTTCTTGCTGACTCTGCAGGATCCTTCTAGGGATCCACCCACCTATGACACCTTTATGTGATGTTTCTAGCACACACCTCCGTGTACGCCCTAGTGCACGCCTTCTGTTACGTATTTCTGTTCTTATCTCGTTTCTCTCAGCTGTTACGCCTTCTGCATTCAATGTTACTGTATGAAATGACTATATATATGATTTCCTGTTAATAAATCATTGTACATGTCCATTGCAATTCCCACTCTGAACCCTCGTGGCGATGAGTCATGCTACCTGGTTCGAACCAATTCCTTTTTAAGGAATAAAACCCCTTTTAAACCTCAGATACCACGGATTCTGCCTTTTCATTTTGACTGAGTTATTCTTATTGAACTTTACCGCATAAATTCCGTATAGGTAATTAAAATTTACCACATAATTTGGCGCCCGAACAGGGACCCCTCCCCCACCCCACGCGCCGGCGGTGCGTTGCAGGCCCGGTCCCCTGCCACAGCGCTGACGGACAACTACGCGTACCCGCAGGATTTCCTGTATCTCCCTCAGGCCAACGGAGGTGACTGAGGCTGCGATCGACACCCAGACGAGGCGGTGAGGAGTGCGGAGGATCCCGACCAGAGCCTAGCTGAGAGAGCAAAGTCCGAGGTATCCGGAGGCCCACCAGTTCCGAAGTTCCGAAGTGCTTACGTCACGAGTCGAGTCCAGTCGAGTCCAGTCCAGTGTCGAGTTTCCGAGGTCTTCTGTTCCGTGCTTCCCGGTGAGTACCGTTGCTGGGGACGCATCTAGACGAGCGCATTAATTTGTGCCGGTCAAGACGGGTTTGGGTACGCAGACCCGGTCTGCACTGTTTAGCGGTGTATCTGTACTGTTTAGCAGTATATCCAGTATGAAATTAACTAGTTTTATTCTAATCATTATTGTTCGTTCTGAAATGTTTTAGTATGTTTTAATGTCGTGGTATGAGTGATTGTTCGATCTGCATTATTGTGTTTACTGTATTAGTTGTGTCCAAGTTCGAGTAAGTATCAAGCCCAGAGTAGCACGACTGAAACATGCCGCTGTTCTCTAAACTAAGACAGATAGGAACTAGAAAAGGGATTCTAGAAGAAGCAGTGCCTGTTCCGCCTAGGGAGACTCCAGGGCACTTTATGTACCACAAACACGGCCTAGATGCTGTATTATATCTCGATTTGTGGGTAGACTATACTAAAGATTTAGCAGAGAATCAAAGATGGCCCGCCACAGGGACATGGGATGCCGAGTGCATCATGAGGGTAGAGGAAGCATTATGGAAAAAGAAAGCCAGACAGTCACAGAAAGACGCCATTGAACTATGGCGTAAAGAATCGCACAGACGCACAGAGAAGGCACTCAGAAAAGCAGAGAAACATAAAGAGGGTTCAGACAAAGCCCAAGAAAACGTATTAGTTGAGGAGGGGATACGAGTAAAAGCAGAACAAGTAGACCGACAACGAAACACTTTTATGAATGGTATGTATCCTTTGCTGGCCGAGGGTTTACCTAAGGCCACTCCGGAAATACCGAAGGATCTGCCCCCTCCCTTGCTCCCGACTAAAGTACATCACAAGACTACAAAAGACATATTCCTTTCTTCCTATCTAGACGACGTAGCTCCTGCATATACAAATCCACATGCCCAACCACTACCCGCTGATGGTACTCCACCCCGAAATCATCGACTCCCACCTCCGCAACGAACTCCTTCTCCCGTTCCACCCCCTGCACCTGTTCCCCCAACCCTTCCTGCACCTATTCTTCCGATCATTCACCCATTAAATCCTTTTGGTCCTGGCACCTCGGGAGGTGCGATAGGTTTTCAAACACCGCCACCAGCACACCGATTGACTTATAGGGATTTAGCGCAACAACGTACACCTCAATCAGCCGATTATGACATATTTAAAGAACGTCTCACAGACTGTAGATATGATCCAGTACCCGGTAAAGACGACAGAATGATGCTCGCATCAGTACGATTACGACGAGTTACAAACTTTTTATTGTTACTACCAGGAATGGTTGATCATCTAGACAGAATATATCATTTTGTTCAAACGGGGGAAGGCCCTGAAAGTATTGGCGAGGCCATGGCTTACCAGAAAGTTGACACTCAAGGCAAGATATTACGTTTTTTTATAAACTGCCTAATAAGAGAACAAGATAGGCCTGGTGTAGACCAGGAAGAAATGAAAGCACTCAATAAATGGGGTCAGAATATAGCCGATGGGAAACATGATAAACAGAGTAGCATAGAAAATATGTTTCGAAGGATCCGGAAGGCAGTAGAACAGATAAACGAAAGAAGACAGTCAGCACCAGAAATAGATTCAGATAAGAATGAATTTTCGGAGGAGGAGGAACAGCCAGAAACGGCAACAGGACAATCACAATTACCAGTTAGAGAAATGATAGCATATGTAGGTACAGGAAGACCCTATAATAATTCAATGCGTCCGGTACGTCCGGAAAGTAAAAGAATCTTTCAAGCTGCCATGTCAAATCCAAAGACCCCCGAACATTTATTCCAGGCTACCGATAGAATACTTCAAGAATGCATGGGGTACCATGTACTCAATTCCATGGACGAACAAGAACTGGCCAGGTCAGCCGTACAATGGACTGACGATCCTGATAAATATAGTGATGATGGTTTAGCGCAGACCTTTTTAAACCTTTCCCCTGATGAACAGAAATTAGCTGGTATATATATGGTTCAGCATCTCATTACATTATTCAAAGGCCAACATTCTGATCCAGGTCCCTTACCTGATATTTTAATAGAACTACTCTCGCCACAATGGAGAGGTCTAGGTACCGACTTGATTAAAGTAATTCTAGAACATCGACACAGGTATAATACTTTTCTGAATACACGGTTTGTTCCAGCTCCACCTGTAGAAAGAAAAATGTATTACATAGACAGACAGAACCCCTTGCGAGAAGTGCATCCAGTCCAGAATGCTGATAATACCCTTAGACGCGTGTTTGTGTACACGCCCATAACGAAAATGGAACTGTTAGAAATGAAGAAATTAGTGCCCAGTCACGATAAAGACCCAGCAGGTTTCCACCGCAAAATCAAAGACATGTTACTCATGGGGGATTATACCTACCCCGACATTATGAAAATATTAAAAGTGTTAATGCCTGCCGGTATTTACGAGAAACTCAAAGAAAAAGATTGGGAGGTAGGAGAACAAAAGATTGATTGGGCTGCACTAGAAGACGAAGAAAAGACTCGTACCCCAGGAACAGGGCTTGGAGACAAATCTAAAGCATTACCAGGATTATTAGTGCAAGTATTGCCACGTTTATTAGCAACTAAAAAGGAGGACTGGGATGCAATCTCAGCCTGTAAACAGAAACCCGATGAAGACACTAGCGATTTTTATTCCCGATTTGAGAAATGTTTTGGTATTAATAGTGGCCTGAAAGCAAGTAGCGAGTCATATCCACATCTTTTCTTAACAAAGCTAGTCGAGAATTCCCTGCCTCAAGTTAAGAATCGTGTACAGAAAGTCGAGAGCACATGGCAAGCAAATACGCCTTCACAAATGTTACAAATGTTACAGTACCACCAGAATAGAATTAGAGAGGAACACGAACACGAACAGAGACGCATGAAAGACACGAAAATGAAAATGTTAGTTGCTCAGTCGGTTTCAGCTGACGGTCAGAAAAAGGGCACGGCGCAGTCAAATAATTCAACAGCTCCTGTTAAGGGGACATGCAACTATTGTAAACAGCCAGGTCACTATATAAACGATTGTGCGGTTTTGAAACATAATATACTCACTGGAAAAACTAAAGAGAGACCGCGTCCTCCTAGACAGGACCAGGTCCTACAACAAGTACCACAGAATATCCAGCCTATGCAAGCCTCACAACAGACAGTACAGACAGTAGCGGTGCCACAACCCCAACCGATTGCTGCAACTCAACATGCATCACAGCAGATGTACCAGTATGCCCAGACTGATTATCCCGATTATCAGCGATACACATGAAACAGCCTAGAGAGGGAAGTTGGCTTGCCTCTTATTGAGGTTCCTGTAGATCAAGAGGGTCCTTATGTACACAGTCAAGTATTAGGGAAAGACAGAAAGTTTCTAATTGATACAGGGGCAAGCCGAACAACGATAAGTCATGACGAGGTCCCAGGGGCACCCCTCTCAGGCTCACAGAATGTTTCCCTTGGTTTTTCAGGCAAGCCTATTATTAATGAAGTATCGCAACCACTTCCCCTTGCAGTTGGTCCCTTAACACGTACTACAGATTTACTGCTCACAAAGTCATGTCCAGAAAACTTGTTAGGTATCAAGACACTGAAAGCTCTAGGAGCTGTTATTTGCTGTTCTTCGGAAGGAGTACGGTTGTTTCTACGTGACTTTAAAGGTCACTATGTGTTAAGAGATATTGATCCCCGATTACAGAATGTACCTGCACATTTATGGGCGCAAGGCCCCACTGATGTAGGTTGTATGCACATTACACCGTATCGAGTCACACTCAAGCCAGGTGTTGTTTTACCACGAATTCGACAATACAAATTACCCCCCGATGCTGTAGTGGCTTTACTGAAAATCATTGAAGAGCTCATTGCACAAGGAGTGGCTGTGGAAACCAACTCGAATTTATGTAATTCTCCTATCATTCCAATTCTTAAACGTACAGATCCCAATGCACCACCCGTTTACCGATTAGTTATTGATTTGCGCGAATTGAATAAATGCATTGTACCGCAGTACCCTGTGGTCCCAGATATCTCATCTCTATTGACAGCTATTGATTCTGAAGCAACGTTCTTTACTGTTATTGATCTTAGAACGCCTTCTATAGTGTCCCTATTGATCCGGAAAGCCAATACCTTTTCGGATTCTGTTTAAATGGACGAAGCTTCAAATTTGCACGCGCACCTCAAGGATTCACAGAAAGCCCCAGCATCTATAGCCAAGCACTGAAAAGACAACTCGACAGTATTCACATGCCTGAAAACACTGCCTTACTCCAGTATGTCGACGATCTACTGGTCACCGCCCGAAGCGAACCTGAATGTGAACTTGCGTCGCTGACGGTTTTACACTTCCTGGCTGACAAGGGGCACAAGGTATCCCCTTCGAAGCTGCAATTCTGTGTTCAGCAAGTTGTCTACTTAGGCCACTTGCTGTCCAAATGGGGGAGACAGCTAACGCCCGATCGCATCCAGTTAATTGCCGGTATGTTACCACCCAAGACACAAAAGGAGGTGCGGGCTTTTATAGGCCTCACTTCTTACTGCAGACAATGGATCCCTCAGTATGCATTTCTAGCAAAGCCACTCATTCAGTTAACAACTCAGGAGGCAGCGTCTTCGACTGTCCTCCCTTGGACTCAGGAACATACACAAGCTTTTGACGACTTAAAGAAAGCCTTATGTCAAGCACCAGTTTTAGCGACACCATGCTACAGTAAGCCTTTTACACTTTTTGTCACAGAACGTGAAGGTACTGCATTGTCGGTACTCACGCAGGATCAAGCAGGTTCACACAAACCGTGTGCTTACTTCTCTAGTACATTGGAACCAGTAGCCCAGGCTCTGCCTGCGTGCTTGAAATCAGTTGCAGCAACAGCTCTAGCAATCAGACAAAGTGATTCAATAGTGTTAGGGCATCCATTGACAGTACAAGTTCCACACTCCGTGGAAGTTCTTTTAAATCGAACACAGACTCAACACTTGACTATAGCAAGATTGACAGGTTATGAATTGACATTATTTCAGCCACACATAGAAATTAGACGTTGTAATACATTGAATCCTGCTACACTTTTGCCGTTAACTGAAACAGACCCATTGGCACATGATTGCATTGAAGTCATTACTATCACGACGAAACCCAGACAATACTTGACAGACACTCCATTACCAGATCCAGACCTGACACTTTACGTGGATGGTTCATGCATGAGAACAAGTACAGGAGAATTAGTGGCCGCCTACGCAGTCACAACAGAAACTGAAGTCATAGAAACGAGTTGTATTGATACCCTGTCAGCTCAAGCAGCAGAGCTCATCGCTCTGACACAAGCCTGTATTCAAGCCAAGAACAAGAGAGTTAACATATACACAGATTCCCGTTATGCATTCGGAGTTGTCCACGACTTCGGTGTCCTCTGGCGAGAGAGAGGTTTTTTGACTTCTCACGGTGCCAAAATTCAACACGGTCCCCTAATTCAAACTCTATTAGATGCAATACATCTGCCTACAGCAATATCCATCATGAAGTGTAAGGCACATACAAAAGTTACAGATACTATTTCCCAGGGTAATGACCTGGCAGACCGAACCGCAAAACATACAGTTCAGAATCAGATTCACGCCATTGACCTGACAAAGACAATAGTCGCGACACCGACACATTGCATGACAGTTAAGGATCCCGTCCTAGATGTAATTGACATACAGACACATGCTACGCCAGACGAAATCAAGAAATGGTTTGAACTAGGAGGGACCCAGACAGATCAAGGATGGATGACGAAGGAAAAATCCACATGGTTTCTCCCCGACTCTATGGTTCAAGTTATCATTAATACCGTACACAGTCCAGCACATTTAGGAGAAAAAGCCATGTTAGACAGTATTCAACATCTCTGGTTCAATAAACACTTACGAGCAGCAGCCAAACAGAAAGTGCGTACTTGCATGATTTGTTGTCAGTTCAACCCAGGTAAAGGCGTTCCCGTAGAACAAGGTGGTTTTCATCCTCCCGATCACCCTTTTGAAGTCCTCCAGATGGATTATATTCAGATGGAACGTTGTCGAGGTTTCAAATATGTCCTCGTAGTTGTATGTGCACTTTCCCGTTGGACAGAAGCATATCCAGTCCCAGATTACACTGCTCCGACCACTGCCAAGCAGCTGGTTCGTGAATTCTTCCCTCGATATGGTTTGCCCCGTATCGTATACTCAGACAACGGTCAGCCATTCTCGTCCGAGCTTATGAAGCAGGTATCACTCCTGCTAGGCTACCAATGGAAGTTCCACTGTGTCCGACATCCCGAAGCAGCAGGTCTCGTAGAGAGACACAATCAGACCCTGAAAACCCGTCTTGCAAAAATCTGTAGGGAGAAGGGTGTCGACTGGATCGTAGCTTTGCCGGTCGCCCTTTTTTACATGAGAATGGTCGCCCACTCCAGAACAGGGCTATCCCCGTATGAGGTGGTCTTTGGTAGACCACCGAATATGTGGGGGACGCCTTTGCCTAGAAAAATTACTGATGTCGATTGTAATATGTTGACAGATTACCTTGCCTCCTTGATGTCTGCACTACAATCATGTCGTTCACAGGTCGCTGCAGCCTTTCCCGACAACACCGAGGTGAAACCGCATGACGTTGTTCCAGGAGATATTGTGCTTGTGAGAAATTTCGACAGAAAAAGTCCGCTGGAGCCCCGGTGGCAGGCGCCGAAGTTGGTACTTCTCACGACGAGGACTGCAATCAAGGTCGAGGGCCGCAAAGGGTGGCTCCACTCGAGTCATGTGAAAAAATGTCATGCATTGCCAGAGACTGACTCACCCTCCCCCTCTAAGGACTGTCCAGATTCTAGTGACTCTAAACTTCCCCTGATAGAGAAAACTCCACAGCAGGAGTATAAAGAAAAATTGAGGTCTAGCAAGTCAGACAGTTTAATTGTTTAAGTCCTCCCCTAGGTGAATCGGTTAGACGTGTTTTCTGACATGTATCCCCTAGACCCCAACAGAGAGAGAGATAGACAGAAACAGCTCAAGAAACGTGAATATTGCAAATCTCTTCGCAGCCACTGTATTGTGACACTATTGATTATGTTTTTTCTGAGCCTTATGATTATTGCTGCAAGTGTGCTTCTACACATATACTATCCTATATTCAAGCGTGCAAATTCTCCCTTCAACGTCACTGCCGAGCATTCTTTTAGTGAACTGCCCCGCATGAACTATCTTACAGACTTGTGCTGCGCAACAATACATTCATTAGTAAGTTACATCATTCCCATCAGACCAGCAATGCTACTAATTGTTGGATATGTGGCCGACTCCCTCCCTATCAGAAATACAAAGGAGTTCTGCCTCTTTTTCCGTACCCGTTCACACATAATGGGTCCTGTGGTGCATGGTTTAGTTTGATTAATTCCTTGAATTCAGACTCCGTAGTCTACCAGGGTAACTGTGTATGGGGAAACCTGAACATCGTTTTGCATAAAGTCTGTTTCCCTGACAAGGAGGGTCTCCCCAAAAGGACAGGAACTGATCTAGAAAATGAAGTATATGGATTAGGTAACTTTACACTTAACCTCATGATTCTCGGTGTTGAATCCGAAACAGAACCAGTCTTGCCCGCCATGTCCGTACTTCCAGTCAAGGGTGAATTATGTGTCAGAAAGAATGGTTCAGTACACCTGGGTCATAGTAAATGTACTACTGTGATCGAATTCAGTGATAAGGGCAAGTCTACCTCCAAAGCCTCACGTCATTCCTACTTCGTTTGTGGTCATACCGCCTATATACGCTTACCTCTAGATTGGGATGGCACCTGTTACATTGCATTCCTTCTGCCACCTGTTTTTCTAGCCCCCCCTGATTATCATAGGGACACCCATCTAGTACACAATAGACCACAGAGAGATCTCCCGATTGTCGACTACACTGAAACGGCATGGGAGCAATACACAGACTTCAATAAAGGTTTCTTTCTCTACTTAGGTACTGTCTCCAATAGTAAATTGATACGAAAATTAACCAGAACCCTTGAAGCAGTAGTGAATGAAGCTACTTCCGCCCTAAGTAACTTAACAGAGGAGCAGTCTGCTATACGGATTGTTGTTCTTCAAAATCGTCTCGTCCTTGACGTCATCCTGGCCGATAGGGGCGGAGCCTGTAAGGTCATCGGGTCGAGCTGCTGTGTTTTCATTCCAGAAAACGCGCCATCAGTATATAGAGCCATAACCCGCCTTCATAAGATTGCAAGTCTGATACACCAGAATCCAGGCACCTGGACTTGGTCCGGTTGGTTCTGGACAACGTTGTCAGCCTGGGGATGGAAAGTCCTATCCTTCCTAGGTATTGGCCTTCTCATAGTATTCAGTTGTTGCCTATGTCTGCAATGTGGGCCAGCGATTTGCGGCTTGTGCGCCACATCATGTATTCCTCATTCAAGTCCCCATTCAAAACGCCATAAGAAGAAAGAAGAGCAAATGATGTTACATGAACAGATTGATAGGTTAATGAGGATTGATATATCATGAAGGGTCCGTAGGGGACAAGGAGGGAATGAGGTAATATGAATTTTTATGGTCAATTGTGTCCCCTATCGTAGACCCCAACGGCTCCATGTACGTGCTTCTAGTACATGTAAGTTCCCTCCACTTCCAGCTATGAAGACGCAAATACATTTGCGTCCAACGTTAACATGTCCTCTTTCAGATCCACCATGAATGGGTCAGATATTCCGTTCCTAAGTGTACCTTGCCAACGTCTTTATGTGATGCACTTTCATGTTTTCTAGCTCTGGCGAGTTAGGCCCTGATTTCTGCCATCGAGCCTCTTTTCTGCCCTCTGTCTCTGAAAGCCGCAGCCTGCTGCTTCCTGACCTTTCACTCACTCCCTGCGCGGCTAGCGGTGCCTGGCTCAGCCTGCCGGCCTGCCAAGACCGTATTCAGCCTTCAAGTTATCTGCTCCGCTCCTCGAAAAATACATTCCTGTCTAGTAGTTTAGGTAAACATCCTTCCCAGCTGCAGAGCAAAGGGCCCGGCCTTTCTGTCTCCATGCAAGAAATTCATAGCCCCCGTTACCATGGTAGGCCCATGGCCCTCTTGCTTTACACGTAGACACGCAGTCGCATATGCACGTATTAGCAGTCAGTATAGAATAGCCTCTGCCCGAGAGACCTTTCCTTCTAGATAATACAGTTCCTCAAACACAAGATATAGATATGATTTGGGATTAGGTTGTTCTGACACTCCAGACTTCTGTCTCCACATGTAGGGCTAAATGTCAAGTCCCCTTCACCCTCCAGTTCCACGTCAATCACACGTCATGCTGCTGCGCGCGCATCTCTGCCACATGTTCTTGCTGACTCTGCAGAATCCTTCTAGGGATCCACCCACCTATGACACCTTTATGTGACGTTTCTAGCACACACCTCCGTGTACACCCTAGTGCACGCCTTCTGTTACGTATTTCTGTTCTTATCTCGTTTCTCTCAGCTGTTACGCCTTCTGCATTCAATGTTACTGTATGAAATGACTATATATATGATTTCCTGTTAATAAATCATTGTACATGTCCATTGCAATTCCCACTCTGAACCCTCGTGGCGATGAGTCATGCTACCTGGTTCGAACCAATTCCTTTTTAAGGAATAAAACCCCTTTTAAACCTCAGATACCACGGATTCTGCCTTTTCATTTTGACTGAGTTATTCTTATTGAACTTTACCGCATAAATTCCGTATAGGTAATTAAAATTTACCACAAGCCTGCCACACAATTCAGTGATGTTTAGGACCCCAATGCGAAGGGCCAGGAGGGGAGGAGGCCCACAATTTCACTTTCTGACAGCCTTCCCTTGTAGGAAAGGCCAACATGGAATGGCTGTTGGAAACCAACATCATAATCCTGACGGCGGAGCTACTGTTATTAAGGGATTATGAGATCTGCCCGACAGACGGAAGGGCTTCTTGAGCCCATCAGAACCACATCGGAATCCTCCCTGCAGGTTTACCTCCGACCACTTTCATCCTAATAAGGCGGTCGAACTTTCCGTTTCCACTTTCAGCCCGACATTGTAATGTGTCTACCAAAGTGTTTAAAAAAAGAAACATTCCTGGAAACATTAAAAAAGGAAACCAAAATTGATTTCATTTAAAAAAAAAAGAAAAGAAACTCCCAATGCCCATATGACACGTTTGTACACAAAAACCTGCAAAGTAAATAAGAAAACCCTACTGAAAAACACATTACAGTCCCAAAAATACATCTACATCACACTTAATTATCAACATATATGTAGCATAACACAACAGAGAAAAACACTGCAAGAAATACATCTACAAATTTTACAATAGAAAATGAGTCAAATGTTTTATTTACTAAACTATATATAAATGTTTATTTTTCAGTTGCAATGTATGTTTAAATATGTTGTTATACATTAAATAATCTTTGAAGACATAAATAAAATGAATATCTTACATGTCTTTATTCTATGACAAATGCAGTTCATGATATTGCTTCCTACAAATGTTCAACTATTTTTTTATTATATTTCTAAACATCCACAACATTAATGAAATAACACAAACTATTTCTACTACATGCAAATAAAATTAAAACAAAGGACTCAAAAATAAAATCATAAAATTAAATAATCACACTCCAACATAAACTATTTTAAAAGAAAGTGTTGGCCACTAAAAGGATGTCATTTACTATTTCCACCCCAACCTTTACCAGTTTGGGGAAGGTTTCGGACACTAAAAGGGTAATAATACTATTCCCTCTCCAATCTATACCAATTTGAAGAAGGTGTGGGACACCAAAGGGGTGTAAAATGCTATTTCCACTCCATTATAAACCAATTTGGTGACAGTGTTGGTCACTACAGAGGTGACATATACTATTAGGAATGTGTTGAACACTAAAAGGGTGTCAGTTACCCTAATCCATGCCAGTTTGGGGACAGTGTTGGACACTGAAAGGGTGTCATTTACTATTCCCACCCAAAACTATAACAGTTTGGGGATGGTGTCAGACACTAAAAGTCTAACATTTACTATTCCTACTTCAATCTATACCAATTTGAAGAAGGTGTGGGACACCAAAGAGTTGGAAAATGCTGTTGCCACTCCAATCTAAACCAATTTGGAGACAGTGTTGGACACTAAAGGGTGACATATATGATTCCCACTTAAGCTAAACCAATTTAGAGAAAGTGTTGGACACTAAAGAGGTAACAAATACTATTCCTACTCCAATCGAAATCAATTTGAAGAAAGTGTTGGACACTGAAAGGGTGCCATTTACTATTCTCATTCCATCCTATACCAATCCAATTTGAGGAAGTAGCTGCACTCTAAAACGATAACATTTAATATTCCCACTGCAAAGTATGCCAATTTGAAGAAGGTGCTGGACACTAAAGAGGTGAAACATACAATACCCACTCCAATCTACACTAATTTGTGGACAGTATTGGGCACTAAAAGGGTGTCATTTACTATTCCCATTCCAACTTACTGCAATTTGAAGAATGTGTTGGACGCTAAAAGGGTGACATTTACTATTCCTACTGCAATATAAATCACTTTATGGAAGGTATTGGACAGCACAGGAATGATATTTTCTATTCCCACTGCAAACTAACCAATTTGTGGACGTTGTGAAACACTAAAAGGCTGACATTTACTGTTCCCACTCCATTTTAACCACATTGGGGGAAGGTGCTGGATTCTAACGGGGTTACATTTACTATTCCAACTCCAATCTATCCATATTAGGGGAAGGTATTGGACACTAAAGGAGTGGCATTTACTATTCCCACTCCAATCTAACCATATTGGTGAAAGCTGTTGGACACTAAAGGGGTTACATTTTCGACTCCAATCCAATCTAACCACATTTAAAGAAGGCGTTGCACACTAAAGAGGTGAAACTACAATCTAAAACATTTTAACAAGGTATTACAAGTTAAACATTTTACATACACAATCAATAGTGCCCTTTAGTCCTGTAATTTTAATTGGGCACTCACCCGGCTGTTACCTCCTTCAGTGGGCTAGAGACGCGCCTGAACAGCGACTCCTTCGCTGCACCGACCAACGCTAAAAAACAACATTGCACCGCCATTGTCGGCGAGGAAGTGAGGCCACGCCCACATTGAGGCCACGCCCACCCGCCCCCTTTCCTACCCATAAAGATGTGCAACCACAGGAGGGAGCGCCGTTTGCGCGCCGAAGGCGCGCCTAAGGCAAGCCCGTCAGCGCCCGTCCGCGCACGACCGGGCCTAGGGCCAGACTCTATGCCGGTCCCTGCAACTACAAAGTTGAGCTACTCCCGCAAGGAGCTACTTAGCCTCAGACCCAGAAAAACCAGCGCATGCCACGTCCTGCAAGATCCTAACACTCCCTACGTCAGCTGCACCATTTGCAAACCGACGAAGCTACACCTCCCTAAATCCCTGGTCCCACCGCCGGTCATCAAAATGGCGACAATCAATTGTAGATCGCTCCCTAAGCATGCCCTGCATATTAATCACCTGATTGTCGATATAAACCTGGACATACTCTTCTTGACAGAAACCTGGATCACTGGGCATTCCAATTCCGATATGGTATTGGCTCTCCCCCCCGGCTTTCTCATCTTGTCCCAACCACGCCCTTTAGGGAGAGGAGGTGGAATCGCTATCATTTTCAGGGACCACCTCGCCAGCCGAATTAACACAATGACAACCCCGGAATCAGAGAGCTGTCTCTTCACCTTTCAGCTTACTCCGACCAGCTCCCTTTCAGGCCTTCTGGTGTACCGGCCTCCCGGCCACTTCGCCCCCTTTGCAGCGTCCCTCTTGAAAATTGTTTCCTCTTCAGCCCACCTTTCATCAAACTTCCTCCTAACAGGGGACCTCAACATTCACTTTGATGACCCGTTGGACACAGGCGCCGTCGATCTTATCTGCGACCTGGCTTCCCATGGCCTTCTTCTTGCCAATACAGGTCCAACACATGTTAAAGGACACCTTCTCGACCCAGTGTTTTCGAACATCCCTTCCCTCCAATTTACCAACTCCCAACCTCTCCCATGGACGGACCATTTTGTTATCACTTTCAACATTCCTGGGGCCATCAAGAAACCCCATAAAGCCCCCACCTTCTCTAAGGACAGATCGTGGGCCAAAACTCTCGACGGGGGACTGGGCTACAGCTCTGGACTCTTCCACCCCGAGCCTTGCGGCTGACCCGTCCGAGGCTGACACCCAAGTAAGAGGCTGGCTCTCCTCCTCCCTTGATAGCCTCATTCCCATAAAAAGTCGGGAGATCAAAGATAGGACAATAGGTCATGCCCCGTGGTACACCCCGGAACTCCGTGACCTCCGCAAAGAATGTAAAAAAGCGGAAAGACTGTGGAGGAAAGACTGGCTACATAGTAAAAAAGACACCTATAACATAGCAGTAAGACGCTATAAATCGGCCATTAAACTAGCCAAGTCCACCTTTTACGACAACAGAATTAAAAACGCGGCCAATTCTGCCAAAGAATCCTTCCTGATAGTTAAGGAACTACTCAACATTCCCTCAGCCCCCGCCGCCTCTCCTCCCCCGCCGGACAGATGCAAGGACTTAGCCTCATTCTTTGATTCCAAAATCACGCGGATCTTGGAATCCCTCCCCCCAATCAGCCCCCCCATCCCGGTGGAGTTAGACGCCTACTCTACCAGCCCGCGGCTGTCCTCCTTTAGAGAAGTCTCCCTCGATGAGGTTACTACCACGCTGGCCAAAATGAGAAGTGGATCCCCCTTGGACCCAGCACCCGTCAGATTCTTAAAAACTGTTTCTCCCAGCACCTCACCTACCATTAGGGTTCTGATTAACACATCTCTGGCCCAAGGCATAGTGCCCTCCTCCTGGAAGGGCGCAGTCGTCAAGGCCCTGCTGAAAAAGTCCACCCTAAACTCGGACGATTTGGCCAACTATAGACCCATTTCGCTCCTTCCCTGTTTCAGCAAGGTGGCTGAGAAATTGGTCAATGTGCAACTCTCCCAATTCCTCGAGACGAATAAAATACTACGTCAGTCACAAACCGGATTCCGGCCGGGCCACGGGACAGACACCGCACTCCTCTCCGTCATCAAGGAGGCTAGGTGCATCCTGGATTCAGGAGGATCAGTGGCAGTGATCCGTCTGGACCTCAGTGCCGCATTCGACACGGTGGACCACCGTGTCCTCCTCCACCGCCTGGCCAAGGCAGGAATTGTGGGAACCGCACATGCTTGGATCAAATCCTTCCTCTCGGGTCATTCATTTCAGGTGTGGGACGGTAACTCCCGCTCAGATCCCCTCCCGCTCACGCGTGGTGTGCCCCAGGGGTCCTCGCTTAGTCCCACCCTGTTTAATGTCTATATGGCCCCGCTGGAGGATGTGGTTACCCGCTATGGGATAAAAATAGTCAATTATGCCGACGACACACAACTCGTCGTCTCCCTGTCCCAGTTGGACAAGAACCCTGAAATCTTACTTAACTGCCTGCAAGACATACATACCTGGATGTGCGAATCCTCGCTGAAGCTGAACGGGACAAAAACAGAAATCATGCTTCTGGGCAACAAATGGTCCTCTGTCCCTCCCTCAGCTTGGCCAGACTCCTTCGGTGACATCCCTACGCCCAAGACAGAAATTAAAACACTAGGCTTCTGGTTGGAGCAGGACCTCTCCTTGAAGACCCAGGCAGTCAAGACCGCGGGGACCTGCTTTGGTCTTCTCTGCTCAATTCGGAAGATCCTCCCCCTCCTGCCCCCCCTGTCCAGGAAACTTCTAGTGCAAGGGCTCATATTAGCACGCTTGGACTACGGCAACGCTGCATACCTCGGGGCTCCTGAAACCACCCTGGCCAAACTCCAGCGCGTACAAAACGCCGCGGCGAGACTCATTCTCAACCTTCCCCCCAGAGCCCATACCACACCGGCCCTCAAATCTCTGCACTGGCTTCCGGTCCGCCAGCGAGTGGAGTTTAAGGCCATGTGCATCACGCACAAACTCATCAATGGGGTTGGACCTGCCACCCTCAAAGATATGATTACACCTTATAAAGCCCACAGAAACCTCCGCTCGGACAACGAACATCTGGCCACAGTCCCAAGATTCAAGAAGTCGCGTACCGGTGGACGCCGCTTCTCGGTTAAGGCCTCTTCCACATGGAACGCCCTTCCTCGCCTGCTGCGTCTGGAACCTAGCCACACACTTTTCCGCAAAAAACTCAAAACCCTCCTCTTCCCCAAATAGTTCCTGGTTTCGCCTGTCCTGGAGTTTACAGTATTATAGCGCGGGGATGCCCTCGGGTCACCAGGCGCTCTACAAATCTCAAAATAATAATAATAATAATAATACTCCATAGTCACACACAATTATTTAACTATAAAATAAACTCAATTTTAGCTTTTGCGGACAACTATGAGGAGATATACACGTCCATACCTGACAGGACAAAGGTAGATTGCAGCAAACTATTGGCTGAGAGGAGACTCACAGAATTATTTGCTGAAGATAGGGAGCAAATAGACAAAGACATTACAACAGAAGAAATAATAGGGACAATACAGGATCTACAGGCAGGGAAAACACCGGGACCAAACAGGCTGCCGGTGGAACTTTTTAAATGTACGGCGAGTGTAGTGCCCCTGTACCTTCGGGAAATGTTTAATGAAGCGAGGGAAAAGGTGTGCCAACCCACAGATCAGCGGACAGCCACCATCACTGTAATCCCTAAACCGGGTAAACTGGCAAATCACTGTGGCTCGTACCGGCCAATATCTTTGTTGAATATGGAGGATAAGATACTAGCTAAGGTTTTGGTAAATCGACTCCTCGAACCGATCACAACTTTAATCCATCCAGACCAGTCTGGTTTTATGGCCCGCCGGAGTACCAGGCTTAATCTTCGATGCTTATATGGGGTGATGCATCTAGTAAGAACTAATACGGGGGTAGAAGCGGCACTGTTATCTCTTGACGCTCACATGGCCTTTGATAGAATAGAATGGCACTATCTGTTCGAGGTCCTGAAGCGATTCAGGTTCGGCCCCCAATTCCAATCAGGGATTAAACTGCTATATACAGCCTATCTGGCTAGGGTCCGATTGAATGGCTCGGTGTCTCGCCCTTTTGCTCTTCATAAGGGAATGAGGCAGGGGTGCCCTCGCTCCCCAATACTATTCGTACTGGCATTGGAACCGCTGGCAGCGTGGGTGAGAGGCGAAACAGTGATATCCGGTATTTGTGGAGGGGACCAATGGGAAGAGAGAATCTCATTGTATGCTAAAGATGTCCTCCTGTATGCGACAAGGCCATGATTCACAGTGAACTGCTATTACAGATTTTCCAGCTATTCGGGTGATACTCTGGATACAGGGTTTAATGGGATAAATTTCTCCTGTGCATGCTATCAGATGGACCTCCACCGGTATTCAGTGAGGAAACCAAATTGCAGGTCAAAGACAGTTTTAAATACCTGGGCATACAGATAGCTAAATCAGATGCTGAGTTTCTTATGGGAAACCTACAGCCACAGCTAGATAGATTAAAGAGGGATTTTGCCCACTGGAGGACTTTGCCGATCTCCCTTATGGGAAGAGCGGTTCACTTTAAAATTATGTTGCTACCCAAACTGCTATATATTTTGCAAAACACCCCATGCCCAGTACCGGATACATTTTTTAGAGAAGTGGATGGTGAGCTAAGGACACTACAGTAGGATGGAGGGGGTGCAAGGACTGCCCTAGCTAAGCTCCAGAGAGCCATGTATGTCGGTGCGCTGGCTGTACCTGACATTCAGAAATATTACTGGGCATCGCAGTTGATGGTTATCAATGGCTCGGTATTTATGGATAGGAATGACCCAGCATACCGCGTGGACCACTGGGCGATGCAAGCCAGGGGATGCTAGGGTGCGTTGTACGTAAGTGCGGTGCACAAGCTCATGCCGCCACATACTAATAGCGTGATAAAGGTGTGGACGAAAGCCACTAGATTCCTGGGCTGGGCCAACAGACTGACGGAACAGACTCCCCTGTGGGATAGTGGTATGCTACGTGAGGTTGGTGCTTTGCAAGGGTTCGGGGAATGGAAATTAATCAATATAGTACGTCTGGGGGATGCATGGTGGGGGCTGGCCCTGGTTCCGTTCTCTGATCTGCAAAAAGAGTATTAACTAGCAGATTCAGAACGGTATAGATATATTCAATTGAGGCACGCAATTCGCAACCATGTAAAAGAGGGGGAGCACCTTCCCGAACACAGCTCATTAGAAGATAGACTAATTCTAGATCAGATCCCAGAAAAGGCATTGTCTTGCACATACAGGAAGATTATCAATAATTCACCAGATTCCCTCACAAAATTAAGCGAGGCATGGGAGAACGATGTGGGTTTGTTGGAGGATGATGACTGGATGGAAGCAGTGCAGAGCCCCAGAGAATTAGCGATCAGGGCAAGATTCCGTCAAGTTTAGTTGAGAATACTGCACAGGTCATACTCCACTAGCACACTTATGTTCAAGCTGGGTCGCACCCTGACAGAGGACTGCCAGAGGGGCTGTAAGCAGAGGGGCACCTTTTTCCATATAATCTGGGACTGTAAGATCGTACAGCAGTTTTGAAGAAAGGTGACGCGAGTAATGACGGAGGTCCTTGGGCTCCTGGTACTATGGAGGCACGGTGGCATGTAATGTGTGTATCCAGGGAGCAGATGTGGCCTGAGTCTTAAAACATCTGGCTGCTAGTGGCTGCGAGGGTGGCTAAAAGAAATATTGCCGGGGCCTGGGGAGCGCAGCGAGAAAACAATATATGAGAGCCGAGGATGCCCCAAAACATGGGAAAAAAAGAAACTCAATTTGTATCTAAAATCATGCTAACCAAAGCTACAAACATGTATAATCATATTTAAACATTAACATATATAACAAGTTATTACTATTAATAATTAATATATGTAAAAACTTTGTACAATTCCTAAACTTTAAACCACAAAGCAAAAAATTAAATCATAATCCAAATGTAACAATCATAAAATGCAAAATTCTTAAAACCAATATTGATTTACAAAGTGTTTTTTTGTAATATAAAATATATTAAAACAGTTTTTTTAACAAATATTTGTAATATTTACATAAAGTTTCAAGAAAACTATACAACTTTTAACTTTTAAATAAAAAATTCAAATGATGTTACTTTATTAATTTGTTATACATTTTAAATTATTCTTATAATTTAAATCTTTTCATGAATGTTTCTAATTTTTCTTTTTTCTTACCATTAATATATTGTTTATTTTTAAAATAAAATGTATTAAAAATATTAATGTACTAAAATTAAATTTAATGTTTAAGAACATTCATTTTCATATCATTAAACTATTTAACATAAAATGTACTTTAAAGTGTACATATTTAAAAAAAATCCTCACCTCTATCCCCTGAAAACCCAAAATCCCAAATCCCCAAAAAATATTATGAAACCAATATTTATATGCATTAATGCAACTAAAAATACAACAATTTCATGACTAGAAATGATCTTACTAAAAGCCCAAATAAAATAAATTAACAACCATATAGAAACAAGCACCCTAAAATAAATTACATACTAATTAACACTTACAAACAATATTACATACAACAATATTTTCTACATCGATATATTTTACAACAATATTCAAAATAACACCAGCAACAAAATGTTTACCTTCGATATTCTTGTTGATGATATTTGTGTATCACAGTATTTTTTTCTAATATTTTACATCATATTATTCTGGACTTAGGAAGGAACACTATAAAACAGCTGAGAGTGAGTGCTTGCCAATATCAGGACTCTTACTAATTTTCCTGAGGGTTAGCCTAGCATGATCTTATAGGAACTTAATCATTGATGGTTGTGCCAAGAGCGTGGCATCAAAAGCACTTTTTTGGGGATTGCGATAATCACTTTCTATATGATGTGACCATGTGAGAAATTGTGTTGTTGGTTATGGGGGGATAACCTCTCCTAAAAATACAGCCACAACCCTTATCAGGGTGAACCACAAGAGTCACTAAATTAACCTGTGCTTAACCCTCTGGTAGCATGGCATCAAAGTAGTCATGCTTAACATAGAGGCAATGTGTAAAGTAATTATGCAGCACACAAACAGTAATAAAGTGGAAACACAACACAAGAAAAATCATACACCAACTTAGAAAAAATAGAGTAACATTTTACAATTTATGTGACACCAAAACAACAAAAATCTAATCAGTAGAACTGGAGATATGCAATGTCAAAGTTTTAAGGTAAGTACAGCGTCTAAAAAAACAAAGCACCAACTGCAGTTATCTGGTCACGTTGGACCGGGACAAAGACACACAAGTAACCATAAACGAGTACCTACTGCTGGTGACTTGACAAGATCAATCACCACAAGAAGAGATGGTCAAAACGATAATCAGAGCAACTGCCTATAAATCGTTCCCCATCTAGGTCATGAGTATCAGATATGCCTAAGGAGAGAATAGATGAAGGTTTGTACACTGAGACTAAATGCTACGTCATAGGGTACAGAAAGAACAGGCCTTCCTAGCTTGGACCAGCATACTTACTCAGGATCAGAATATTAAAACAGCATTCCACACGGTCAAGGATGTTAAAAGAGTACAGACAGCAAGGTTGTCGGCCGGTCATCTAATGAGGTTGTTGGTCAGCTTGCTTATATGACACAATATTTATGTCAGACAAAATTCTGACAATTATAACCCTGTACCACCCATAAAGTTCCTCTCTGTAGTTAAAAACAAGGAATAAAATGCAAACATACTAGAATAGAAAATATAAGTCACAAAGTAGGGCTGAGATACATTTGTTGTTGCGCATCGTTGTAGAATTGAACCATTCCTTTTGCGCGTAGAGTGTTTTAATCTCTCTATATACATATATAAAAACAAAAGTATGTCTGTTTGTCCTTTATGCATTACTACACCATTCATCCGATCGCCATGAAACTTTGGGAAGTTGTTGAGTACACTCCCGCAAATGATTCTGGCAAAAAAAAGGCCACTGAAGAGAATGAAAAGATTTCCAATACTGAACGTTTACAGTTTACAGTGCGACTCGCTTTTGCAATGACCATCAGCAAAGCATAAGGACAATCGCTGCAAGTGTGTGGACTAGATTTGGAGAATCCGTGCTTCTCACATGGACAACTGTATGTGGCCAGCTCAGGCGTCGGTAAACATTCTGATTTATTCATGTACGAACCAGACGGAAAAACAAAAAATACTGTGTATCCACAAGCACTGGAATAAATAAACAGAATTAAAACAACACTTTAAAATGTTTTCAATAATAAAATAAATGTTTCAACAAAAATGACACAATGTAAATTGAATGTTATCATAACAAGATTCGTTAAATTTCCTTTCTTCTGAGATTGCAGCAACGCGCGACAGGTAAGCTAGTTGTAGTATATGTGCAAATTTTATCTGTGGTTTGAAAAAATGTGAAATCTTTCCTTTCATATTTTTGGATTATTATTCATGCTATAGTTTTAAAATGTATGGTATTTGTTCTTTTTTCACTTAAGTGAGCCATTAAATGTTGTTGCCCTTTCAAAAAACTTTTGCTTTGTTAATAATTGTGCTCTCAATTGGGCTTATGCACTGCATTTTTCATTCTGATCCGTGACTTTTATGGTCTATGACCGAAATAGAGATTAAACTGGAAGTCACAAAGTACAACAATGAAAACTAGTAAAATGCAAGGGCTCTAAACGATTATCCAAGTTATGAAACTGCTTTTACAGGTTGCCATTTGGCAACACTGGACAACACTGCAATTCTCAAGGGAACTTCACATTTGCCCTAAAACACATCTCTTTCTTTAAGTCTCTCTATCGCTCCGTTCACTACTCATGGATATTTTGACAAGACATGCATTTTTTTTATAAGAAGGGTATGATATTGGTCTGTTGGTCACTCTTTATAAAAATATCATGTTTTTATATAGCACTTCATAATGGAACTCTGCTTGTAATAAGTGCTGTAAATAGCTGCTGTTACTTTTACACACTTTACCAACCTTGGAAGAAGGGAATCCAGAGCTAGCTTTGCTGAGATTCAAACATGTAAGCTTCGGGTCACATCAGACATTACCGTCAATGGAGGGGGCTTAAAATATTGAGTCATGTTACCACTTTAACAATTACTTCACTAGGAAACGAATCCACAATTCTTTTAATTGGATAATAACGATCCCTTCCATTTTCTTTCATATTACCGGCTTTGGCTTGTAAAGGTGGAGTGCATATTCAAGGAATTTGAACCCATAGCTGCAGACACTTGACACAATCTTTATGGCTGTGTGTAGGGATAGTTTTTTTCCTCAGGATTCCCTAAAATACAGAATAGGTGCAGTATGGCCTCATCAATACAATCTTTACTTACACATAGTACATACACCGTGGGCAGTATCAATTTGAGCTTGAGGGACATGGAACTGGTACAACTTGTCTGCAGAAGGTCTAGCCCGGGACCAGGGTTCAATTCCCCGCCTCGGCGGGGTCTTGGGCTCAAAATTCCACGGACCTGATAATTCTCGCCTCGGTGCCTATTCTAATCATGGAGTCCCACTCTGCAACTCTGGGCAATAGCTTGCTTAATCTCCACAACGGCCCCCACAACGCTAAGGATGCCTGGCCTCCACCTTGGGGGTGCCCAGGAGTGGACGCCTCACAGGGAAAGTCAGGACGGGTTCTACAGCGGTATTCGCACAAGCGCCTTGAGACCCTTGCGGGTGAGTAGTGCGCTATACAAGTATCAATTTACATTTTTACTCATACAGGCACAGTTTCACACACAGGCACGATGCATACATATTTATGGCAGATACACCAACTGGCATGATCTGAAACACCTGAAAATTGTAATCATTGTAACAGATGGGCAAACCAGGACGGGCTATTTTTACCCTAAATCACATCAAGCAGCTGCCGGGTTATTCATTAAGCAGTTTCATATGTGAACAACTTGACAAAGAAGGGGTGAGAAGGCCACCATAGATGGAAGCTGATATCCAAGAAATTTGGAAGGGTTTCAGACCTCAGGGAACACGGCCAACTCTATGGACCTATCAGCTGCACATTCACTGCTCTGTACTACCCAGCCATTCTCCCCCACACAGCGAAAGTGGACCCCCCCACACACCCAAGAATTTGAACACGTGGGATGATAATGTTGAATAAATCAGCTACACTCGAAAAAGCAAATGGCATGCAGCCCAAACTAAGGTTTTGGGGTGCCACAATACGACTTCTGTGTTTACATGCTAGGAGGTGGGAAAAATAAATGTTCTTCACTTTTCAAATGTAGCTCATAAGATTAAGGGCGTACACGTTTTGTGTATATTTACTATTTTTTTGGTATTCAAAAACTACGAGATTAATTTTACTAATATTAATTTTGCGACAGCAGAGTCTTCGCACATAAAGGCCTGTCGACTAGCTTTTTATGGGTGGCTTTCTCTACCCCAACTGTGGAGCCTCTGCAGTTTTAACATTACTATTAGTAACATTAAACTCGTAGTCTGTGAATACCAATAACATTGTAACTATAAACAAAAGTGTAAGTTTACCTTTGTGAATCAGGTCGCTCTCAGTGCCTAATCTGCAGGCGCCTGGGCTCTCGTCAGGGGGCCACATATTGCCGCTGCTATGCTGGCAATGATAGTAGCACCACAACTACTAACCATCACACACCTACTAGTGTGACAATTCAGACTATTGCAGGCCCATAGAGCTATACGAATGGCTTGGGGGGGGGCAGGTAATAGTCATTTTTAATGTATACCGGGATCAACAAGAACCTCACCCGCAAAATCGAGATCGTCCAGAACGCCGCCGCCAGACTAGTTCTCAACCTACCGCGCCACAGCCACATCAGCCAACACCTAGGGACGCCACATTGGCTCCCCATCGAGAAGAGAATCGACATCAAGCCTCTCACCCAAGTACACAAGGCCCCTAAACAACACCGGACCCGCCAACCTGAACCACTGCCTAATGTCCCCCCCCCCCCATAGTTCTCTACCCTCAGCCCAGCTCTCCCTAGCAACAGTGCCTCGGATCAAGAAAACCAGAGCAGGAGGGCGCTCCTTCTCCCTCCTCGCGGCCAAGACATGGAACGCTCTTCCTCTCCACCGCTGACAGACTGCACCACTCGCTAAGTTCCTAAAGGACCTCAAGACATGGCTCTTTGATAAAACTCAGTGATCCTCCATGATCCGCAGACCCCCCTTGCCCCTGCATCCCTGAGAGCCTTGAGACCCGTCCCAGGTGAGAAGTGTGCGCTCTATAAACCCTGATTGATTGAATGAATAATTAACTGTTGTTGTGCTCATCTCTAAATTAGCCAGACAGTGCCACCTTGTGGAAGACTGTCAAGCTCGGTGTTGACAGTTAAGTGCTGTGCAGAGGACTGGAAACCACTGGCTCAAACTAAGCACTGGCTGTATTTCGAAGACAAATCTGTTTGAATGTGAAATAGAGCAAAATCTTTTCATCCTCTTCAGTCGGCTTAGCAAGGTCAGGTGGTACTCGGTGCAGAACATTTCTTGTCACCCTGGCTTGAAAACACATATTTTTGTCATTTTGTCACCCCCTTAGTGATGACACTTGTCACCCCTGTCTTGACAAAATGGTAAAAATATGTGTTTAAAACACATATTTTTGCCATTTTGTCACCTGCCTCAGTGATGACACCCGGGGCGGACCGCACCCCCCTTCCAACGCCACTGATCCTCTTCTTGACATGTGAGTTATGGAACTGGACTTGTTTGTTAAAAAATTATTTTTTGCAGCAGGAGATATGTTACATATGCCCAGCAGGGGTTCCCAATCTTTCTTCAAAATGTTTGCCCTGGTACACAAATCTTTGTCTAATATTATGAAGCAAAATTTGTTTGCTCGGTTTCGTATTTCATAGGCTGCAAAATAGCGCAAAATGAACTTGCCCTATTTTCATAGTCACCTGTCGTAGAATATTGCCTTAAGTTTTCAGAGTCTGTGTTTCAAAGTTATACAGTACCATGGGGGGCAAGTGGCACACCGGCCAATGTCTTTAATAACAAATCAGTGTTTCAAATTGGTATATTGATAATGTTTCTTTAAACTGTCAGGGGTAGCGGAAGAGACAGCATGCACTCTCTGAGCCCTGACGTCACCTTGCCCCTCCTTTTCCACCTCAATAGCTTCCTATTTGCTGGACGAGGAGAAGGGCAGGGATTGGAATCTACAGAAATGAAACATGGCTTTCTGGCATTCTGAGGTCAAAGATAAGAAGGGGAAGCACGACTCTTAACCTCTTACATGCGTCGGACTGCCATCTGACGTCACGGTGGGCATGTGCGTCAGATGGCCCAGGGCCGTCCGATCTGCGCACATGTGGAATTCGCCCGCACAACGGGGAATTCTGGTGCGCAGCGAAGCAGTTAATTGTTGTCAGTTCTGGCTGGCTTGTTTGATCTTTTCATGAGAATCCCGAGTGACTGCAGAAAAAGTCAGTCACTCACACCAGTTTCTTTTTTTAAGACGCTCGCCATTTCTGGTACCATCTTTAGCTTCTGCACAATGTGGATCCAAGGTATACTGATTTTCAAGCTGTTGCAATGAGGACCAGATGACCATGGTAAAAACAATCCACATTAACCCACATTGCACGGTGTGAACAAGAGTAGTGAGCAAGTCTGCCCCTCTTCAGTGGATTAGTTGCAGGTTCTATACACAAGAAATAATGTTAGACGAATACGTCGAAATTGTTCGTATGTCGTAACAATTATTCATATAGATTAATTAGTAAGCTTCAGAGTTTACAGGCTGCGAGTATGGGGCTGGAGCTAATTCAATCAATCAATCAGTCATTTGTTAAGCGCACTACATACCCACAAGGGCCTCAAGGCGCTGGGGGGGGGAGGTGGGAGCCGCTACTGATCGAATAGCCAGGTCTTTAGTATCCTCCTGAAGATCAACAGGTCTTGGGTCTGTCGTAGGCTCAGTGGGAGGGTGTTCCATGTCCATGCGAGGTGGGAGAAGGATCTCCCGCCGGTGGTTGTTCTTCGGATGCGCGGGACGGTGGCGAGTGAGAGGTCGGCATAGCGTACCTGGCTGTTGTGGGTGTAGAAGGAAAGCCGTCTGTTGAGGCAGGCTGGGCCGGTCTTGTGGAGTGCCTTGTATGCGTGGATGAGGAGCTTGAAGGATATCCTCTTGTTGATGGGGAACCAGTGCAGGTTTCTCAGGTGGGGGGTGATGTGACCGTGTCGTGGTACATCAAGGATCAGTCGCGCCGAAGCATTTTAAATGCGTTGTAGTCGATTGATGAAATTGGAAACATTATTTCTCTCAAGGAGAAAATCATATATGTGCATACAAATACATTGTGTTGCTTCAATTTAAAAAGAACATTGAGGTAAAGCAGATAAATATTTGTGACACTACAAGTGACTACTTAATTAAACATGAAGCACTTAATAAATGTGCAGCCACAATCCTACGCTAAAAGGAACACCACCAGTTTTAAATTCAGTGCAAAAATATAATGCCCATTATTATTTGTGTCCCAGTTAAGATCTCATCAAAAATGTTGTTCTGCTGATAATATAATAATGCATAGCCCAGTCTACATGGGATGCTGCTCAAGCACACAAGAGTATTTATGGAAATGCCAGTTTGCTAGGCGTGATGATTGATGCTCAAAAAGTCTAGCGCTGAAATTCTGAATGTTGAAAGTGCTAGGACTGGCATAGGTACATACTGAACAGGCCCACACATCACTAGAATCCACACTGCCCATATTGTCAGAGCAGTTTCTACTTTGTCCATGAATGTAAAACAACACTGCCGAGCTGTTTGTATTTTTTTCCAATGTTTTCAGGACATGTAATTATTGTATTCACCCTTACAGGCAAATGTGTAAGTACCATCATATGGATGTTGTGCGTCGACTGCAGGTAAGGACATCATTTATGGATAATACTTATCCCCTTAAACTATTGTTTTTTAAACGCTTTTTTACTCACTAACATGTTCATGTTTGCTGCCATAGTTTATGGCGATGCCTGTGAAGAGATGTGAGGTACCCAATAAATAAATAAACACTTTATATTGTAATTGTATATATATAGCACTTACTACCCCTGATGAAGCATTCAAGCGCTTTTGGCAGGCAGCAGCAGCTCTGGTACCCAAGGTCAGTGGTTAGTCCAGTGGTTATTGGTTGTTTGTTATTGTGATTAGTTGTGGGCTCTCAAGGAAACAATTCCATGCATCTTGTCCATTTTTTTGTAGCAGAATACATTAATTTATGAATTAATTATAACCGTTAGGTTGCAGGTATATAGTTTCAATTGTGGTGGCTGTGAACTATGAGGTGAGCTGTGGTCAATTTACAGAAATGCAATAAGAACGCATGCAGAAAGGCATGCATCTTGGAGTGGGCTACACTCAGAGAGTAAGGCAGGCAGAGAATTGAAGATTAAAAGAGGGTCATTCAATAGAAAGGAAGGAGAAAGAATAGTCACTAGTTTTAAGTCAAGATCTATGTTTCATGCATAGTTTTAGGAAGACAGACAATGGCTTTTGAGATAGCATGCAATGTGATGATGTAAATTTGTAAGAATGAACAACATTGTGTGCATATGGGATAGAATATTGTGCTGTAATATATGTATAGCATATATTACCCCCATGTGAGGTGCCCAACACATATCCACTCCGATTGACATGCTACACCAAGATAAGTTAAATGACAGACAAATGCCTTCCTGACATGAAAACCTAGATGGAAATTTGCACAAAGCACTTCTGATTGGATTCCCTCTTGTTATAAAGTGTTTGGGTTTATCTGGTCCTCCCTTAATCAATAGAGGCTAGTGCAGGGGCATCTGTTTGCAGACAGTGAAGCCAGAATTTGTGTGGGCACTTGTCCTGTGAACAAGATCATACCGATACTCTGATGGATCACGTTGGGGATAAACAACTAACTCTTTACCAACTCTTGTCTTTAAGAGCTGTAAATAAGAGGTGGTACTAGAGTGCCCAATTTAATAGCATGGAATTTGTCACTTCAGAAGATTTGAAAAGCTGATCTGGCCCCATCAGAATTTGGACTTGTGACATGCAGGGCACCAACACTCAGGAGTCAACATTGAAAAACAAACTCCATTTTATTGGATTTGTGGCTTAGTAGGAATAGACGCCTACCAGGATTTTGGGTGATAGCAAGAACTTCATAAGGATGTTATAATGATTAGAGCTTGCACCCACTGAGAGATACTGTGATTCTGGGAGCAGATATGTACCAGGGATATATGAAACAGATGAAATGTGGGAGATGCCAGGATAAGTTGCCTACCAATGGGGATAGTTGGTCCAGGTATCTACAAAGGATGTGTCAGTTTGAAGGAGCAAGCATCTACAAGAGATTTTGTATGGAGTGTGGGTACCGACAATGGATGTGTGAGGTGGCGTATGCGAAGACCAAACAAATATGCAATAGATGGGAGGAGCTAGTATCAACAAATTATATGGACTACCAGAGAAGTTCGATGGGGTGGTACAGTTATCTATCAATGTTATGTAGAACACCAGAAGCAGAAAACTGCCAGGAATGTGAGTGATGGCAGAAGCACGTGCTAATCAACAATGACATGATGGTGAAAGCAAATGCTGACCCCGAATCTTAAGGTACCGAAAACCTGTATCTATAATGAGATGTTGGGAGAATGTATGGACTAGGGAATTGCCTGATGGCAGTTGTGTGTTCCTTACCTGGACTGTGTGGCTGGCATAAGCAGGTACCTACCATGAATTTATGAGATGCCTGTGTGGGATTGGTGTTGTCAATACTCATTATTGATGTATGAAGTGGCAAGTGCTTGTAATTCATGGAAAGGTGTGCTGGATTATAACGTGGGTACATTCGAAAGATTCCTACCATGGCCAGGGGAGAGACGCTGAAAGGTTTTGTGAGATGGTGGGTGTAGGTATCCCAATCAGTTGGTTGTAGTAGTGTGTGGATGCACCTAATCAGCATGTGAAAGTTCTTTGGAGAAGGTACTTGCTAGCAATCTTTGCAGGGTGGGTGGTAAAGATAATTACCAGAGTGTTGCAGGGATTCTGCACATACACAGAACTATGCGCAGGATTATGGGACCTACCTCGGTGTATAGGGGCTAAGCCTTCCTACCGCCTTAGTGCCCACGAGTGCAGGACCGACTAGCTATAGTGTCTCACTAGCTTTCCTACTCACAAATAGAGAAACCATTGATCAGACACCCCAGAACACAACACTTCCGGATATCTCAGGAATCACGGTAACAAGACACACCTTTTCGCTCACACTCTTGTACTTGTCCACAATAAGATCTGACAGAGACACGAAAATAGTTTTAAATATTTATTTTAACTAACGTGCTCTAAAATGCAGTATGCAAGTCACCACCAGCTGTAACATGCATAATATCAATATAGTTAGCATAGCAGCAAGGCCAAATATCATAAAGGAGATGTCATTTTATAAAGGCAGTGGATGAAGGACTAAAAGGCCTAACCACCCTCCCCTTGGAAAGCAGAAGTATTATTATATAATAGAAGATCTCTGGGCTTTGTCAGCAGATGCCATACCTCAGGCCATAGATTGCATTTCTACATCACAGGTGCGGGTTGCTCTTCTTCCTAGAAAGGTCCCTCTACAAGTGGGTGTTCCCTAAACCTGCACCCCCAAAATTTCAAAGTACGATTCTCCAACAGAAACACCTGCATTGGTGTAAAGATGCAAGGCTCCAGCAAGGTAAGTAAAATGAAGTTTATTGTTAGAACAGCACCGTACATCCAAACAATGCAAAGAGAAGGCAATAACTGTCATATAAGAACTCTGGAGCATGGAATCCAAAATGTACAATGCAAGTACATGGTTCCATGTTCCAAGAGGAAAGAAAGCACAGGAGGAAAAGGGAGGGAAAAGAAAAGGGAAAATAAAGAGGAATGTAACATATCTCACCCCTAACAAGAAAGAAAAAAAACAATGCAAAAACAAGAAATCAAGACAAATATCTGACAGGTAACAAATTGGGTCTATTATTACTCTTAACTCTGGATGCTACAGAATGGGCAGAATAAGAGCACAACGGAAAATCATCTTCTCTGTCCATGCTGAGCTTGTGAGATTTGCACTTAGCAACTCTCCTCACATTCCACACTCTTCCATCCTGAGTAACCACATTATTCTTGCAAAACCTTAATAATTTTGATAGGATGACTGAACTTGGAAGTTCCTTTGGCCAAAAAAACAGGTTTTTTAATAATAACCCAGTCACCAACAGTAAAGTCAGGAACTTTTATATTTCTGTTAGAATCAAACAACACTTTCCTCTTATCCTGCTTAACTTCCACACGTTTAGCGACAAGATCAAATCAATACAACTGACAGCCTTGTTGACCTCCTTAATCCACCACAGACAAATATCAGAAATGGGATCTCTGCCCTTCAAAAGTCTGAAAGGACTTACACCAGTAACCGAGTGAGGTGTGCGGGGGTACATCCATAATGTTTTCCTCACCACATCCCTCCAGGACTAACAGAACTTACAAGCAGAATCAATGCCATCCTTTAGAACCCGGTTGAATCGCTCCACTTGGCCATTCTCCCACAGTTCATAAAGAGATGTGGTCAAATGCTTTCTACCACATATGCGTAGGAAACTGTTCATCTCTTGTGATATGAGTTGTACCCCGTTGTCCATCACAAAGACCTCGGGGGACCCGTCACATGCAAAAACGTATTTGAGGAAAGTAATAATGACTTGAGTGGTGGCAGTTGCCACAAACTTCACCTCTGGCCATTTAGAAGGGCAATCAACCATCTCAAGAGCAAAATGTGCATTATAAGGTAGATGATTGAAAGGGCCTGAAATGTCAAACGCTACTTTTTGCCACGGAAACTCAGGCCACGAGACAGGTTTGAGAGGAGCAGAGGAAACCTTAAGCATCTTGTCACTACTAATGCACTCGGGACATTCCCTAACAGTTCTATTGATATTTTGTCAAGTCCAGGCCACCAAAAATTAGCCCTAATAAGGCGTTTCATAGAAGATATACCAAAATGTCCCTGGTGGACAAGCAACAAAATCTGGAGGAATGATCCTCCCCCCATTGAAAAGTAGACCACTATCCTCCTCAATCTCATCAGAAACTTGGCAAAAAGGGGCAACTTCTGCAGTGGCAGATTTTTCCTTAGGCCAACCTTTTTTCAAACAGTCAAGAACAAGTTGAGACACAACATTGTTATTCATTTCAGTCATCCATTCCGTTTCAGACAGACTAAAAAATTCTTCCGAGACAAAATCTTTAACAGTGGCAACTATGTCTACCTCTTGATTATCATGAAGTGCACAATCTTCAGAGCAAGGCAATCTGGAGAGGAAGTCGGCAGTAACATTGCACCTGCCAGGGACATACACAACCTCAAAATCATACTCTTGTAGTCTGGAAGTAAGCAAGCAATACGAGCAATAGAGTTCTACACCCCCCCGGGATAAAATGCAGATGAGGGGTTTATGATCTGTCCTCAGAAGAAACCTGTTTCCTCACACATAGTTGCGGAAATGCTCTATGGCCCAAATGCATGCTAATAACTCTCTCTCAATCACTGCATACCTTCTTTCAGTAGCCGAGAGAGTTATAGATGCAAACGCTACACACCACTCTTCCTTCCTAGAGCACTGACAAAGTACTCCTCCCAGATCATAAAGACTGGCACCAACAGTACTGATTCATTTTTTATTTAAGCAAAAAGACTTGAGAGTGGGTGCATTCACAATCTCACTTTTGATTTGTTTAAAAGATGTTTCCTGTCTGTCTGACCAGACAAACTCAGTGGACTTCCTAGTCAATTCTCTGAGGTGCTCCAGCTTGGTGGCAAAATGTTGTATGAATTTACTATAGTATTCACACAAACCAGCAAAAGAAAGGAGTTTTTTTTCTGTTGTCAGATGAAGGTGCATTGATTATATTATCAACCAAAAACTTTTTGGGCACCACACCCTCACCCGAGAGAGTGTGGTGCCCAAAAAGGTTTTTGGGCACCACACTCCACCGATTTGCGGAAATATGTGCATTTACCAGCTTTAGGTGTCAAACCACTCTTTCTCAACCTTAGGCAAACTTCCCTAACATGTTGGAAATTATCGGTACACAGTCAAAATATCGAGTTAGAAATATCGATGTACCAAAATATCGTGTCTATAATATCGAAGGTGCAGAATATCGAAGACAAGAATATCATTGGACAGAATATCGACCCTAAGGTAAGTAATATCGAAATACTTAATATCGATGTAAGTAATATCGAAGTTAGTAATATCGATAGCATATATATCGATGTTACTAATTTCGATAACACTAATATCGATATTTGTATTATTTCTGTTGTTTTTTATTATGTATGTGTTATATGTTTTACTTAAGTAATTAAAATAAGTACTATTATACGTGTATTACATATATATATATTGATAAATGTATTTATAAGTTAATTATATGTTTTACTACCGGAGCGGGTTGTGGGTTTATAGGGGAATAGGGTGGGAAGTAATTTAATTATGTTAAATTGATTAATAATTAGTGTTAATATTAATTAATTATAAATAATTGGTAATTAAATTTAATTAATTGGTTAATCATTTAAGTAATTGATTAATTGATAAATATGTTTTATAGCGGGTTGTGGGTTTATAGGGGAATAGGGTGGGAAGTAATTAAACTATGTTAAATTGATTAATAATTAGTAGTTAATATTAATTAATTATAAATAATTAGTAATTAAATTTAATTAATTGGTTAATCATTTTAATTAATTGATTAATTGATAAATATGTTTTATAACGGGTTGTGGGTTTATAGGGGAATAGGGTGGCAAGGGTTTTAATTATGTATAATTAATTAATCATTAGTAGGAATTATAAATTATATTAAAATAATTGGTAATTATTTTTAATTAATTGGTAATTAATTTTAATTGATTGGTAAATAATTTTAATTAAATCATAAATAGATAAATGTGTTTTGTTGTGGGTAGTGTGTTTATAGGGGAATATGGTGGAAGTAATGTAAATGTAATGAAGTAATAATTTTTTTTAAATGATTGTTTTGTAAATATTATAATAGTTAAATAATTAGTAATTGGTAATTAAATATTATAAAATGGTATTTTTTATTAGTTTTTTTGCTTGAATATATTTAGGTAATCATGTTTGTTATAATTATGTATATGTATTGTATATGGTTTACATTTTTTAAATACTTTATATTATTATTTAAATAAAAAGATAGTATTTATAAGTATGTTTTTTTAACCCCTACGCTATCCAACGCTTTCTTTACTGTTGCACTCTCTGGAGTGGGAATAGTTATTTTTACCTTTACGCTATCCAATGCTTTCCCTACTGTTGCACTCTCTGGAGTGGGAATAGTAATTTTTACCCCTACGCTATCCAACGCTTTCCCTACTGTTGCACCCTCTGGAGTGGGAATAGTAATTTATACTCCTACGCTATCCAACGCTTTCCCTACTGTTGCACTCTCTGGAGTTGGAATAGTAATTGTTACCCCTATGCTATCCAACGCTTTCCCTACTGTTGTACTCTCTGGAGTGGGAATAGTAATTTTTACCCCTACGCTATCCAACGCTTTCCCTACTGTTGCACTCTCTGGAGTGGGAATAATAATTTTTACTCCTACGCTATCCAATGCTTTCCCTACTGATTGACTCTCTGGAGTGGGAATAGTAATTTTTACTCCTACGCTATCAAACGCTTTCCCTACTGTTGCACTCTCTGGAGTGGGAATAGTAATTTTAACCTCTACCCTATCCAACGCTTTCCCTACTGTTGCACTCTCTGGAGTGGGAATAGTAATTTTTACTCCTACGCTATCCAATGCTTTCCCTACTGTTGCACTCTCTGGAGTGGGAATCGTAGTTTTACCCCTACGCTATCCAATGCTTACCCTACTTTTGCACTCTCTGGAGTGGGAATAGTAATTTTTACCCCTACGCTATCCAACGCTTTCCCTATTGTTGCACTCTCTGGAGTGGGAATAGTAATTCATACTCCTACGCTATCCAACGCTTTCCCTACTGTTGCACTCTCTGGAGTTGGAATAGTAATTGTTACCCCTACGCTATCCAACGCTTTCCCTACTGTTGCACTCTCTGGAGTGGGAATAGTAATTTTTACCCCTACGCTATCCAACGCTTTCCCTACTGTTGCACTCTCTGGAGTGGGAATAGTAATTTATACTCCTACGCTGTCCAACGCTTTCCCTACTGTTGCACTCTCTGGAGTTGGAATAGTAATTGTTACCCCTATGCTATCCAACGCTTTCCCTACTGTTGTACTCTCTGGAGTGGGAATAGTTATTTTTACTCCTACGCTATCCAACACTTTCCCTACTGTTGCACTCTCTGGAGTTGGAATAGTAATTTTTACTCCTACGCTATCCAAGGCTTTCTCTACTGTTGCACTCTTTGCAGTGGGAATAGTATTTTTTACCTCTACCCTATCCAACGCTTTCCCTACTGTTGCACTCTCTGGAGTGGGAATAGTAATTTTTACTCCTATGCTATCCAATGCTTTCCCTACTGTTGCACTCTCTGGAGTGGGAATAGTAATTTTTACCCCTACGCTATCCAACACTTTCCCTACTGTTGCACTATCTGGAGTGGGAATAGTAATTTTTACCCCTATGCTATCCAACGCTTTCCCTACTGTTGCACTCTCTGGAGTTGGAATAGTAATTTTTACCCCTACGCTATCCAATGCTTTCCCTACTGTTGCACTCTCTGGAGTGGGATTAGTAATTTTGACCCCTACGCTATCCAACGCTTTCCCTACTGTTGCACTCTCTGGAGTGGGAATAGTAATTTTTACCCCTACGCTATCCAATGCTTTCCCTACTTTTGCACTCTCTGGAGTGGGAATATTAATTTTTACTCCTACGCTATCCAACGCTTTCCCTACTGTTGTACTCTCTGGAGTGGGAATAGTAATTTATATTCCTACGCTATCCAACGCTTTCCCTACTGTTGCATTATCTGGAGTGGGAATAGTAATTTTTACCTCTACGCTATCCAAAGCTTTCCCTATTGTTGCACTCTCTGGAGTGGGAATAGTAATTTTTACCCCTACGCTATCCAATATGTTATATCATTATTAGTAAAAATATTAAAAGTATATTTAATTTTTTATGTTTTGTACATTTTATGTATGTTATTGTTTTATGTTTGTAAATGTATTGGTAAATTATAATATATTTTAATAATTTATAAGTTAGTAAAATAATTATTACAATATATTGTTCAGAACATATATATTATATATTTACAGTATATATTTAATTAATATATTATTATTATATATGTATTATTTATTAAGTTTAAACATTATTAGATACTTATAACTATGTATATTATATTTATTAGTGTTATTTAATTTATTTTACAATTATATTTTAAAAGAGAAAAAATCGATATTTTTAACATCGATATTTTTAACATCTATATTATTTTTTCGATATTTTTGTACTTACCATGTTGTAGATGGGAGGTCGATATTCTTGCCCTCGATATTTTGGACTCGATATTTCTGTAGGTCGATATTTTGGTGGTCGAAATTTTGTCAGTGATCCGAAATTATCATCTTCACTTTTAGAAAAAATGAGGATGTTGTCCTGGAAGCATTTCACAAAGTTACTGACACCTTTAAATATGTGGTACATGGCCCTTTGAAAAATGGATGCTGCAGATGCTAGGCCGAAAGGCATCCTTTTAAAATGAAACAATCTATGAGGAGTGATAAAAGAAGTGAAATGTTTAGAGTCTTCAGTGAGCTCAATTAGGTGGTACGCAGAGCAAAGGTCAAGGGTGGAAAAAATGCAGACACTATCCAACATACACACCATCTCGGTAATATTGGGAAGAGGGTGGTGATCAGCAACCAAGTTGGCATTCAACGCTCTCATATCAACACAAATCTAAGGCTTTTGTCAGGCTTCTGGGTTAAAACATTTGGAGAACCCCATTCGGACGACTTGATCTCTTCAATTATACCACCTTTAACCATGTCATCCAACATTGATTTTAACTCAGCCCTAATACTGATGGGGACCCCCCCTAAGCGTGTGCTTGACGGGTAACAATCCTTCTCTAACTTTTATCCTATGGCTGAAACCTTTAAGCTTACCAAGTTCTTCAGAGAACACATCAGAAAATAATTTAGTTAAGTCATCAGCACAGGAAGCAGTTATAGCAAGGACAGACACAGGTTCTTTCTCCCTGGGATTTAACACAATACTGAGTTTGGCCTGGTCACACCACCCCAACACATTTACACCTTTGAGAGCTACATAATGCTTAATAAAAGCACTGCATTCTTTGAATTCAATCAGTACTTCTTTGAAAACTTATAAAACCAATATTGGAGCCATCGAAATTCTGTGCTACAATATCAGGTTTGCAGAAAAATCTCAAATCAAGTAAGTTCCCAAAAGATTCCAAGCAGTATTGCCTCGTGAGCAGTATTGCTTTGTGATCCAAGGTGACCCAGAGTCCGCCATAAGCTCAATATTTGTTCCAAGAATACAAACAATACATTTAGGTGGACCAATCTTGTCAGCTTTAGAGTCATCAAATGAGTCACAAATGGAAACTACAATTCCAGTCTCTAACTCAGACTGGACTTCATCACCGAAGGATAGATCATGAGAAATACAAGACATTTTTCCTTTGGAGTAGTTGGAAAAAGTTGGAAAAAGAAACAGAAGTACTTTTCTTAGCATTTGTATCTCTGCACATTTTGGAAAAATGGCCCATAAGTCCACTTTTGCAACACTCTTTCCCAATGGCAGGACGACATGGAAAAGAGGCTATGTGACCAGGATTACCACACCTGTAACAGTGAACACTTTTGGAATTAGAAATATTCTTGAAGTTAGGATTGTATGAGCCTTTAGAAGTACTATGCGTGACACTGTTCACTTCACATGAAATGGAAGGCCTAGTTTCTTTGCTGAGGGACTTCATCACTTTTCAGTCTGTTCTTAAAGCATTTTCAGTGCTGATGGCAGTCTCCAAATTAGGGTCACCCAAAATCCAAAGTTGCTCTTGGACTTTTTTAATTCTCATATGAACAATGATTTGGTCCCTGATCATCTCATCAGTGATCAAAACCAAAGTTACAATGCAAAGACAATGCTCGAAGTGCAGTAAGGAAATCATCAAAACACTCTCCTTCTTCTTGGGTTCTAGTATAAAACTTAAACCTGTTTATTGCAACACTAGTAGTAGGTTTAAATCTGTTCTCAATGCGTAAAATAGCTTCATTGTAGACATTATAATCACCGACCGACCTGACAGGAAGGAGAGTCCTGTAAACAACTTGTCCCTCAGAACCTAAAAAATGAAGGAAAATGTTCATTTTTCTAGCAGCTGACATACATTCCCCATCAATAGATTTTAGATAAGTGATAAACTCCTCTTTCCACCTTGTCCACGGAATGGGTGGTTCTCCTTTGTTTTACAGAAACGTACTTGGTAGATCAAACTGCATTGTAATAATATATTGGACACAATACCTATAATATCACTGCAAAGTAATAATGTGGACACAATACAAGCAAAATAAACATGTATAGTTATAAGAATGAAATAGTATAGGTCGAAAACACTAAACAGCTTTAACATGAATAGGTTAACATGTTGATTCTTTGCATGAAGGGTGTATAAAAGTCAAGGTGTGCCTGTCACATAAATAAATCGGCCAGGTATCCTCAATTTATAATATAATAGTAGAATATGGTGTGCCTGTCACCGTAGTATGAAAAGGCATCCAATCTGTAAGAAAAATCACCATCTCTGAACTTGCACAAAATATAAACCAAACTGTTGAAGCAATATGAAAGTCTACCGTACACTGTGGCCGACTGCTAAGAGGATAAAGCGAAGTATGTGAGTGTCGTTAGCTGAAAGCAGAGAAATGCGCTCCACAAATAGATGCTTTTATTTTCTTTATTTCCTTGTCGACTTTCTTTTATTTAGACAATCAGAGAGCGATGCTGGTATAGTTTTCCACGTAGCACTACCCGTGGGAGTAGGTGCAGGATTCATTTTTCCTTGAGCCTGAGAAGTAGAGGACGATTTTGTCATTCCTTGTACTAAGAAGTGTAAAACTAGTTTTTGTGGGTAGGTTTATTCGTTTTTTACTGCGAAACTTGGTATTGGAGTCACTATGACGTTATGTGTAGTTTTCACATTCTAGGGTGTGGTGCATTATGGGTCTATCATGATTATAAGTTTTGCTCTTTCGGTGGTACTCTATCTTTACATATATATATATAGTTTTTTGCGCTTTTTTAGATAAGCACGTTGCCAAAACCTCGAGAATCTTTCTTCTCCTTATACTTTAGGGGCACCTTTGGGTACTCGTGTCCGTGATCATTATAGTTGTAGAATTGTATAAATATATATTTATTATGTTTATTATTATTTGCTTGCAGGTAATTTTGTACATGTTGCCAAAGTCCTGAGGAGGCCTTAAATTGTGTTTATAGGCCGAAATGCGTCGACATCTACCATTATCCGACACCATATAAAAGTGGAATTGATTGTGAAAAATTCTACGAGAGCTTGTTAAAGAAAAGAAGCATAAAGTTATTTCAGCTTCCTAGGCTCTATGACTAAATGGTGATTGTGAAGAAGGAATTTAGGCTAAAAAGGATTATGTTATGAACTTCCTTATATAAAAAATTGGGCTTCATTTCAACCCAGGTTAACAAGGGTTCATAAAGTGTGTCTTTCATACGTATTGTGTATGTTTTTCTGTATAGTGTATATTATGTGTATAAACTGACGACGTCTGAATATTTATGTATATAAAAAAATTAAACGTAACTAAAAAACCTAGTGAAAAATTCTGGTTTACTAAAATAAGTAATCTAAACCAATTTCTTGTGTGTGAATTTCTTGTATGTGTGTTAATTTTGCTGGTATAATGTTTTTTGATAGCGAGTAGATGAACAAAGAATATGAGTTGGTAGATTTATTCTGTGTGTAAATTAGTACACTTGGACAGACAATTTGTAGTATCTGTCTTTTGACTAGAAGGATCCTTAGAAGAAATACCAGAGGCATCACTGTATTTATTTTGACATACATTCCCCATCAATAGATTTTAGATAGTGATAAACTCCTCTTTCCACCTTGTCCATGGAATGGGTGGTTCTCCTTTGTTTTACAGAAACGTACTTGGTAGATCAAACTGCATAGTAATAATATATTGGACACAATACCTATAATATCGCTGCAAAATAATAATGTGGACACAATACAAGCAAAAAAAAACATGTATAGTTATAAGAATGAAATAGTATAGGTCGAAAACACTAAACAGCTTTAACATGAATAGGATAACATGCTGATTCTTTGCATGAAGGGTGTATAAAAGTCAAGGTGTGCCTGTCACATAAATAAATCGGCCAGGTATTAGAGTTGTCTCACAATTGTATTTTAATATTACTGAAGTAGATGAATGTTTTGTTTTTTACCATACACATGATTTTTAGGAACTGTATTGCATTATGATATGTGTTGTTTGATTTTAATGAACTGTATTTTTACTTGATCATATAGTTTGTCTTTCTATATGACTTTTATTTAACCCTTATTAAATATATTTTTGTATACAAGTTTAATTTTTTCGCTTTTCCTTTGCACCCACTGATTTATGTTAATTGGTCTCTCAACCTTGCTGATGTCCTAGGTTTTTACCCACATAGGTGTTTACCCTGCCCTAGGAGTCTATATTGATACCCAGGGGGTCCTTGTTTTTCTCACATAAAAGTCAAGGTGTGCCTGTCACATAAATAAATCGGCCAGGTATCCTCAATTTATAATATAATAGTAGAATATGGTGTGCCTGTCATCGTAGTATGAAAAGGCATCCAACCTGTAGGAGAAATCACCATCTCTGAACTTGCCCAAAATATAAACCAAACTGTTAAAGCAATATGAAAGTCTACCGTAGTAAACACTGTTGCCGACTGCTAAGAGGATAAAGCGAAGTATGTGAGTGTCGTTAGCTGAAAGCAGAGAAATGCGCTCCACAAATAGATGCTCACAATGTTACGATCCGATCTTCCGGCATCAGGAGATATTTAGGCAAGATCAAAATGGCCGCCGTAGTGATGATGTACGACTTGGCCGACGTGGACAACAAATTCCAAATAAGACGGGCAGCAGTATCCAGGCAACAGAAATAGTGATACGATGCGCAGCCAGGAACGTAGCACAGAAGCGTCTTAACAACAGTTGCTAAAGACAAGGAGTACGTCACAACGGGCATGAAAGGAGATGGCCGTTGGGGTTGAGAAGGTGCCAAAATGAATAAAATTCACCTGAAACGCATCAGAAGGGTGAAAATATTACAGTTTTCACCAAAGTACGTAGAAATCTCACCAGAACCAATAAACACCGTTCCGGTGGGCAGAAGACATGCAGATGATGAAGGCAAGGTCCAGAAGATGTCGCTGCACCTGTGTCACCTGAAATGTGCAGCAAGCAAATTCTTCTATAAATCGTCGCCACTTGTAAAGATGCAAGGTTCCAGCAACGTAAGTAAAATGACGTTTATTGTACGAGCGGCACAGTACATCCAAACTATGCTAGGAGAACGCAGTAACTGTCATATAAGAACTCTGGAACATGGAATTCAAAACGTACAACTCAGGTACATGGTTCCATGTTCCAAGAGGAAAGAAAGCACAGGAGGAAAAGGGAGGGGAAAGAAAAGGGAAAATAAAGAGGGTTGTAACAATTGGTATGTTTTGTCTAAGTGCTGGGGCCTGACCAGAGCAGAATAACAAAAGGCAGTGTTTATCGACCTAGCTCACAACTTTCAGACCAAACTCCAGGGGCAGGCAGAGAATGAGCACAGCAGAGAGCTCTCATGTGAAAGGCATAAACAGAGTCTTGCAAAAATAAAGACATGCAGTGTTGTGCGCAAAAGCAGCATCATTGCAACCGGACTCATGCTAACTTAAAGATGTCAACTATAGAGACCACGTGACAAGAGAACTTTATGATGGTCAGTGAGGGTACGCCTCTGGTCCATGCCAGATTCACAGGTATCAAGGTGATGTACAGAGGACTCAGGTCATTCAGCAATTCATTACAGCCTCTTATACTGCAAGCTAGCAGGTCATATTCTGTGCTTTTTACAATCTGGTCTAATAATAAGCAGGTAACATTTAAAATGTAGGTGCCAAGTTTATATCTCGACAGCAGCAGTTTCAGTATGCTTGTGTGCACCCCTACAATGTATTGTTTATGTTGTACCCCTTCCAGATTTTTAAAAACGTCGTCTGCTTTCTTCGTATCATCAACAGTCAAAATCATCCGATCTTGACATCATTAACCTTCAGATAATTATGACATTAGTCAGCAACTTTATTATGTTACAGAAAATAATGCAGGTCACTCCAAATACAAAAAGATAAGATTAAGTATCTGAAAACTGATCCCAGAAAATATAGTACTGACCATACATGAAGATGAAATACTTTCAATATTTTTTATTGTACATGCATTCTGGCATATCTAAATATTTAGTGCTACATAATTATGCACCAGATGTTTGAACATATAGAATAGTGATTTCCAAATAGCAGTTTCTTTCTGAATCGCTATTTGGTAATCACTATTCTTAATGTATTAAAACATATAGAATAGTTATTCCCTAATAGAAATTTTTTCTAAACCACTATTTGGTAATCAGTATTCTTTTTAAGTTCTAGAAAATGTTTATTAATAGTAATAAGAGAGAAAACCAGGTGTCAAAACAAAATACAACGTGATACCAAAGTAAGAGTCTGAACAGAATAATACAATCATACAAATGCAAGCATTATAATAAAAGATATCTGGGTTCAAGATGAGAAAAAGGGAAAAGGCAAGGAAAAAATACGGTAAGCATAAAATATGAAAAGCATGAGAACACTGGAAAGTAATAAATAAAGTTGGTACAATGAAGGATAAGTGGAATGTATCGGGCAATTAAGGAGGTTTAGGAACTTCCTGTTGTGGAGGCGGAGGGTGAAACAAGCATTTACTGCATAAGTCCAGATAAAGTGTGACGGGAGTCCATAAGTCCAAGCGCTTCGTAGCCATACATACCGGGAAAACATGGGCAGTATCAAGTCTATGGTTATGGCATACATTAAACCACCATGCTTTGAAGGAAATTCTGGAGAAGTCTTTCCAGTTGACTGTTATTTGTTGGAAGGCAGCGGCAAGTAATAGATCAACAATCTGAGGTTTTAGATCAATGTCATCCCAACAAGGGGAGAGACTACCCATAAAAACATGTGTGTGAGAAAAAGGGATAGAAGTGTGAAAAATTAAATTAATTTGAGCCCAAACCTGTAGCCAAAAATTACGAACATGAGTGCATAAAAATAACATATGAGATAAATTGGCTTGTGGTGACGAACAAGACCAGCATGTGTGGGGAGTAGTAGGAAAGCGTTTGTGAAGGTCAGAGGGTGTGAAGAGGAGTTTATTGTAAATAAAGAACAAAGTCTGAGTAAGGGTTGCTGCTCTGGAAGATTTGCGGTTTGGTCCAGATTTTGTCCCAGAAGGAAACCGACCAAGAGACAGACAAATCATGCTCCCAAGATTCTTCTACTTTAGATTTGGGTCTCGGAGTCTCACCAGCGTGAAGGTATTTGTAAATAGCAGTAGCTTTTGGTATGGTGCGTAAGAAGGAATGAAGTGCAGTAGTGGGAGTGGATGGAGCAGGAGGAGGGCAGGGCTGAGAGAGGTCATTGTATTTCGTTAGGACCGTATTTTTAAGCAATTGGTATTTGCGTGCAAAGGAGGTAGGTAAGTCATAGAGGGAGCGAAGGGTGTCAAAAGATAAAAAAGAGGAGTGAGAAAATAGTTGGGAGATCCACTGCAGACCTCGAGTGTGCCAAGTTTTCCAAAAAAAGGGTCTGTTACGGATGAGTAAGGAAGTGTTATGCCATATGGGAGAGGAAAGGAAATCAGCAATGGTAGTGGGAGGGGAGTGCGTAGAGGAAAGGAGCAATTTAGTAGTAAACTTATGAATCGGAGTAGAGATAGAGGTGGGTTTGCGGGAGAAGGAAAGGTACTCAGCAAAAGAGAAGGGAGAAAGAAGAAGGCGTTCAAATTTGGTCCATAGAGGACATGGGGTGTCATGATCTTGTAGCCAAAAAGAAGCTTGTCTCAACTGAAACGCCTTGTGGTAGGCTGGGAAGTCAGGAAAGTTGGCCCCACCTTCTGATTTAGGACGAATCAGACGTGCTAGAGACATGCGTGACTTCTTTTTATTCCAAAGAAAGGACATTAGAATAGAGTTGATCTTTTTGAAAAATTTGGAGGGGACAGGGACCGGAATATTGGAGAGGGTGTAGAGAACAATGGGAGACAACATAATTTTAATAGTGTCAAGGCGACCCCACCAGGATAGGTAAAGGGGATGCCACTTGGATGTGAGATCCGTTAATTTTTGAATGCATTTGGACATACACAGGGAAACGGTATCTGGGATGGTAGGGGTGACATGCATTCCAAGGTACTTGATATTGGAGGGTTTCCATGTGAAATTAGAGGCGGCAAAATCGGGTTTGAAAGTGAATTTAGTTAAGGGGAGGATCTCACATTTATCGTTATTAAGTTTATAGCCAGATATTTGGGAATAAGCATGGACTTCAGTAAGAAAAGCAGGAATGGAAATGGAGGGGTTGGAGACAAATAGCAAAATGTCATCCGCATAAGCAGCTAGTTTGATGTGGAAGTCTGACAGTTGGAAACCGTGGATGGAGGGGTTTTGACGGAGCTTGGAGAGGAAGGGTTCTAATGCCAGGTTAAAGAGAAAGGGAGATAAGGGACAGCCTTGGCGAACACCTCTTTTTAAATCAAAAAAGGAAGAAATTTGACCATTGGCACAAACTGCTGCACGTGGGTTAGAATAGAGTAGTGAGATTAAGGAAATAAAAACAGGACCGAAACCAAACCAACGGAGGGTGTGAAATAGATAAGTCCATTCGACCCTATCAAATGCCTTTTCGGCATCCAAAGCAATGGCCGCAAGGGGATGGGGTAAAAGGCGAGATTTAGAAAGGATGTTGAAGAGGAGTCTGGTGTTATCAGTTATAAAGCGGCCCTTGACAAAGCCCGACTGTTCCTCACCCAAAAGATCTGGGAGAAGAAGGTCAAGACGTGCCGCAAGAGACTTTGCAAAAATTTTATAGTCAATATTGACCAAAGAGATTGGCCTGTAGTTTTTGCAGTGTTGAGGATCCTTCCCCTCCTTGGGTATGAGGCAAATATGGGCATCTGAAAAAGAGCCTGAGGAGGAACCCAAGGAGAGGAAGGTACCGATAAGGGAATGGAGTCGGGGAATGAGGAGCTTTGAAAAGTGGAGAAAAAATTCTACTCTGAAGCCGTCTGGCCCAGGGGCCTTGTCTTTTTGGAGGGTTTGAAGTGCTTTGAGTAGTTCTTGTTGGGATATATCAAGTTCTAATTGAGAGAGGTCAAGTGGAAAGTGAGATGGTTTTTGAATGGAGGAGAAAAAAGTGTCTAGAGAGTGGGAAGAGGGCTGGGTTTCAGAAGAGTATAAAGTCTTATAAAAGGTAGAGAATTCAGTGAGAATGTCTGCGTCCGTGTGTTTGAGATTTGAGTCGGTGTCGTAGATTGATTCAATGTTTAATTTGTTGTGTTTCACCTTGAGATAATTGGCTAAGATCTTGCCAGCCTTATTTTTGCCTCCATAGAACTTGGCACTAGATTTTAAGAGGTACAGGGATGCATCATCCGTAGATTTTTTATTAAATTTAATCTTAGCGTTAACCAGGGCAGTTAGAGTTTGCTGTGAGCGGGAAGTGAAATAAGAATGCTCCAATTTCTTAATATCCAGAAGGATAGCCTTGGTAAAATCGCGAGCAGCTCTGCGTTTTTTAGCAACAAAGCCAATGATAAAATCTCTCACCGCCGCTTTAAAGGCATCCCAAATGGTGTGTTTGGGAACAGGGGAGTTATCATTTAGGGAGAAAAATTCGTGGGAGAAGAAGGTGAAGGAGGTAGTGAATTTAGGGTCTAGGAGGAGAGAATTGTTGAAACGCCAGCGTTTAGGGCCTATTGATTTGGGTAAGATATCCAATTGAACTAATGTGGGGGCATGGTCAGAGAGTAAAATTGGACCAATTTCTGCATGAGTAAGAGTTTGGGCAATATTATGGGTAACAAAAATATAATCAATCCGAGATTGGGAATGGTGACATGGAGAATAGAAGGTAAATTCCTGGAGGTCTGGGTTGCATAGACGCCAAGCATCAGTGAGTTTGTGTTGGGAAATAGCTTGAAAGAAGGATTTGTGAGATTTATTAGGGATGAAGTGTGCTTTGGAGTTCCTATCTAGGAAGGGATCTAGGGGCTGATTGCAATCTCCTGCTAGTATAAAATTATCATCAATGAATCTGGTGATGTGCTGGGAGAATGAGTGCCAGAAAGTGGGATCACCAGTGGTAGGGGCGTAAACATTTAGGAGAGAAATTGGAACATTCTTGATAGCAAGTTTGGTATATATCCACCGGCCCTCAGCATCAGATTCTTGGGCAAGCAGGGAATGAGCAAGAGCTTTGTGACATAAAATTGCAACGCCATTACGTTTACCATCCCCAGGAGAATAATAAACATCACCCACCCAACTTCTCTTCAATTTGACAGATTCTTCAGCAGATAAATGGGTTTCTTGTAAAAAAGCAATGTCCACATTCAAACGCGAAAGATGAGATAAAATTCTTTGACGCTTGATAGGGGAGTTGACGCCTTTAACATTCCATGTAATTACCTTGAGAGACATATCATCTCAAAGAAGAGGGAGAAAACAGAGAAAGAGAAAGAGGTGCAAGGGAGACCCAGAAGAATAAAAACCATGGAGAATGAGAAAGTCGATGAAAGTCAGAGCAGTATAATAATGAATAAAAGAATGAGGAAGGAGAAAAGAGGGTGAGGAGAAGGAGAATAGAAGCAATCGATGTGGAAAAAATGAGAAGGTAGTCCAGGAGGTAGGTAGAATGATAGAAAAAAGATGATGATAGAAGAGTATTCGAGAAACAAGAGAGAGAGACACCTGTGATGCAAAGGAAATTGGTGAACTTAAAAGTGAAAAAGATACAAGGAGGGAAGTGAACATCCGGGAGGAGAAGGAAAACATACTTACGAAGGGTAGAGATGGGGAGGGTCGATCACCAGGGGGAGGATACGCGAGGAAATGGATGAGGGGGGAGCGCCAGGCAAAGGAAGCAAGCGTCCAATGCAAACGAACCAACAGGTCGGGGGAGAGACGCCATACATAATGTAAAAACCTGCAAGGAAAAGGGAGGAAAACCAATAATGAGCGAGACGAATGAAAGAAGATGAGAACAAAACAACAGTAAATGACAAGAGGGTGCGTGAGGAAATAATAGTGAACAGTACTAATTAACGAACTGGGATACAAGAAAAATGACGGAGGGAGAGGGAGAGAGCAAGAAAACTAGAGGCGCTGGAAAACATGGCATAAACAAACAGTAACACATTCAACAATGCATGATAAGCATGCAAATTAACTGAAACTTCAATGCTGCGTCACGTAGGAATCATGGCGGGAAAGCTGACGAAGAGCTGGAAAAGTCCATGTCAGATGCTTGAGTTGCGTTCAAAAAGCTGCGGAGACGAACAGGATCCTCATATGTCGTAGTTTTGTTGTTGTAGGTCACTCTAAATAGGCAAGGATGGAAAAGGCCATATCTAGCTCCAATGGCACGAAGTTCTGGTCGCATATCCAAGAAGGCCTTGCGGCGACTAGCTGTGGCTCTTGCATAGTCCTGCGCAAAGAAAAGATTGGAGCCCGACCATTGTAAGCGAGGTGAGGCACGAGCTGCTGAGATAACTTTGAGGAGGTCAGTATATTCTAAGAAGTACATGATGACACCTCTTGGTCGTGAAGAAGGAGAGGAAGTAGAAGGGAGACGACCCAATCTATGTGCATGCTGGATGTTAAGCGTAGTATCCTCAGGTAGGTGAAGGAGCTTGGGCATAAATGATTTGAAGAAGGCAATGGGGTCAGTCCCCTCGCTATTCTCCGCCAGGCCATAGAGACGAAGATTGTTGCGTCTGTTACGGTTCTCCAATTCTTCGACTTGTTTTTGAAGAGAGGAAAGTTGAGACTGCATGTGTGATACCTTGGAGGATGACTCTTGGAGAGAGGTTAGAGAGTGTTCCACTGTAGTCACTCTGGCATCCATCTGAGACCAGTTGTCAGTAAGAACCTGCAACTTCGAATTGGTTTCTTCCATGAAGGGCTTGAGAGCACGGATCTCTTCCAATAACAGCTCCATAGAGACAGCCGATGTGGACCCCGTTGGCGATGGAGGATCTTTTTTGGGGCGTTTCGTCGTGACTTTCCCTGGAGGCTGGGTTGACCGCTCCGCGGTAGACTGCGACATTTGAGTGACGAGGGCCTGAGAAGCCTCGAGGTGTGCCAGTGCAGAAAAGACTCTTGAATTTTTGATGAAGACACGACGTGGAGTTTTGGGGGTCCGAGGGAATGCCTTCCTTTCCATAAAAATGAAGTAGGAAAAAATTGTTGGTGAGGAGAAAATAAAGAAAAAGTCCAATAATATTCACTACTTGTCCAAAGGCAGAAAAGAGTTTGCGTGAAAGTTCTTGACTAGAAACTGCACAGGATGCAAGAGTGCCAGAGAGTCAAAAAGATGGGTGGAGCAGCGACCAATTCACTATTTGGGGGAGTCGGTGCAGTGACGGTGAGAACAGAGAACCACCATGGCGATGAAATACAGGTAAGTGGCACGTTGTGGAACAAAGAAGGTCCGTCAGGTGGAGAATATCATGAAGACATGAAGGATAGATAAGGAGAGCGCACAAAAATCATGCTGATAACTGCCCCAAATTGTAGATAATGTTAAATGTAGGAGCATGAGAGAAAGCAGCACTTCCAGCAAGGAATTGACTTAGGCTGAGGGCATTGGCAGGGTATTTGAGGAAAAAGAAGTGCATTTGCTGAAAATGGCCGCCAAAAACATGCAGAATGCGAGGAAAACTCGTTAAGCTTCATAGAAGAGCAGCCTATGTGACACTGGTACAGCGGTGGAGCAAAAATGCAAAAAAAAACCTCACCGGGAAGAGTTGGTTATGCACAGGTCTCTGAGGCAGGCTCGCATGGTCGGGAAACGGGTGCGCCACAGTTTGCGCTGACAAGAAACAAAATGGCGGGCGCGACTTTCACTCAGCCGCGTCCGCCGTAATATCACCAAATGCGACCATTCCGCTGCGTTACGGAGCCCGTACTTGGAACCGCTGTGTAGGCTGCAGTCTCCGAGTAGGTAAGATCTGGTTTGCAGGCGGAAATGATGGGTAAAGAGCGGCGAAATCCCCAAGCGACCGGGAGCGCTTACATCTGCGCTGCCGTCCTCGCCGGGCGCCAAATCACGCCCCAATCAGTATTCCTAATGTATTAAAGTTTTTTTTTTTCAACTAGTGATTCCTAGGGGTTGCAAATCGACCTACCTCATGAGTATTAATGAGGTAAGTCGCAATTTGTCACCCATTAGGAACAACTGCCATCACATAGATGGTGACCTTCTGGGGTCAGCAGACCACCATGTCTGTGACTGCTTTTCAATAAAAAAAACATTTTTTAAATGCAGCCTATTTCCCTTAAAGGAACGGGACTGTGTTTAAAAATGAAATTTTACTTTTTGTTTTTTTCTGTTTGAGAAGACAGTGGTCCAATGGACCACTGCATCCTCCTAAACAAACTTTTTTTTTGCAGTAACAACAGGGGAAGGGTCCCCAAGGGACCCCATCCCATTTGTGAATGCATTACCGCTACACTTCTTTAGTCGGTAAAGTATTAATGTTTTGTGACCGCATTCTGGTCCCAAACATGAATACATATCATTCAGATTTGGTATTTAGAAGGCATTCCCTAAACATGTCTCATCCAAATACTGGACGGGATTGGGTCGCCAACCCGAATTGCATTTTACTGTTTGTACACAGGAAAAATAATTTTTGTTATCGCAAATGGCCTGATTCTGTGAATCAAGCTGTTTGCTATCGCAAAAATATTTCATATATCTGACACTAGCTTCCTAAATAAACTGAGGTCATTGACTGTCATTGTTTAAGAAAGAAAACACCTAGATAGCAATAGTGAAAGAAAATTCTTTTTTAAAGGAGTATTCAAACATTTTTAATATTACAACTTTCTGTGATTAGCATAATTGGGGTGGTTTACCTGAACCTATTTCAGCCAAGCAGAGTGTATATATATCGTATGTCTTACACTGAAAATGAGCAAAATATATTAATGTTCCACGCTAAGGCTACCACGTAATAGAATGTTTCTCATATATGACATGTTTTAGATTTAGAAGAGACATTTATACTTTTTTAAATAATTATTTCTCATACACTTTGCTATTGATACCTTTGACAAATCAAAGAGCTAAGCCTGCATAAAGTGTCCCAAAGAAGGCTGCAAGATTTGCTCAGCCAAAACCTGTCTGTAGAAGTCGACAATCTCATGTGATATTAGACAGCGCAAGAAACACAAGTACTTCCTGGGTGCAAAGTAGGACACAAACTGTATTAGGAGACTGCTTAACTAAAACTGTAATGAATATATTTTGTATGGTCTAGAAAAAATTGCCTCAATTTGTAAGAGTGATGATTGGTTGAGATTGCAATTTGAAGCATCTTTATGAGAATAAATGAGCTATGTTTTGATTTGTTCCAATTTGTTATATATTAAAAATGTAAAAAGCATATAACATATTGTTTAGGTGTACAGTGTAAGGGTCTACTTTAAGTGCTAACTTGAGTGTACACTCATCATCAATGTGACTATTGAAGTGGGATACCCACTATACAAGTATGGCTACCCATGTAATGGTCATCATATGACTCAACTGACTTAAAAAAAATGTTTCAGTGTATTATAACATTTGGACACAGGACACGGATTAGCTGGGTTACTTGTTCATTTAGACAGTGTAATACGGAAGGGCTGCCCTCTGCCAAACTCCCACATACACAAGTGTATCAACTTAATCCATGAGATTAAAAGGAATGGTTGTGAAGCAAGGAGCAGGTGATAGATCTTTATATTGCAGGAAATTATATCATCACCAGCTAAAATCCCAGTGTCTATTAGGTGTTGTAACAGAATGTGAACTTGGTTATGAGTGAAGGAAGTGCTTTCTGGCTGGGAGGGGTGTCAAGTGCTGCAGCATCCCCTGTGCTATTCTGATCAATACTGCCCCTGCATGCCACATGGATGTAAGTCACATGAGAGCAGCCGCCATGTAGAAACCTGGTTCTACAGCACCGCACTGAGAAGGATCCCCAGACTACCCAAGCTCCAATGAACGAATTCCCCTTAAGGCCAAGCTCTACGAAGGCTACACCTTGCTGACTAACATGCCAGAGACCAGACTGTGAATGTTGAAGAGTGTGTTAGATGCACTATGCCTTCTCATTAAATTATCTTCACAAACATAAGAAAATAACACACACAAGTCAGACAACTATGCTGACTCTGTCTACTAGCACTGATCATTTTCAAAACAATCAAAACATCTCCAAGGCCAACACCAGCATCCAGCCTCATGTTGTACCAAGATCAAGCTGTCTGGTGGAACATTGTCAGATCACAACAGGTATAGCTCAAGATTGAATACGAAGAAGGAAAAGACGAAATGCTACATATTCTCTTACAATGCACCTATAGCATGGAACAAAATCCATGTCTAAATTCTACTGGCCAAATCATTTGTCCTGTTTAAGATGGAGCTGCTCTTCAAGCAACACATAGTTTCTCCACAAATCCATATTGCTCTTCCCAGTGAAATGTGCCCCTTGTTCCTTACTTCTCTTGTCCTCACATGCCAGCTCCGTCTGGCCATAGCAAACCACGCCTTATCGCCTTCTCCTTGTCTTGCTGCCCACTCCTTCCTTCTCTGCATCTTCTTGCAATGTTAAACGCATTGGATGGCGCATTCATGAAGAGTCTGGTGGAACGAAGAGAATTAAACAAGGGAAGAGGAGGGAGGCACACTTCATATAACAAAAAGTAAGTATTTATAAAGCACACTCTCACCGTGAAGGGTATCTTGGCGCTGAATACCATATGTATATTGTTTCCCAGCTCAAGGGTACTCATTTTATCGACCTCAGAAGGATGGAAGGCTGAGTGGACCTGCCGGGATTTGAACAGGTGACCATAAGGTCAAACACAGGCTCCTACAGTGGGCGCATTAGTCCACTAACCCACCAGACCAGGCTGGTACCTGAGAACATCAGCACCCCACTGAAAGGGGGGCTTCACTGTGTCTCGTCTGATAATCAGTGCACCCTGGCGGGTTAAGCCAGCTTTGGTATGTTGCACAGAAGGTTAATACTATATCAGTCAAATAAAGGATACGAGTTTACTTACCAGCCAGCTCTAAGTTCAGGTTGTGAGAAATCACATGCAGTGACATGAAATATCCTTTAATGTAAGTGCTAATGGGTCAGACCTGCAAGGAGGATAACAAACACAGGACAACCACAAACCACCAACAAGTAAACATATGGGAGCAAAGTAAAACTTGAGTGACGGGAAATGCAGAGGCTATGGGACACAAAACAGCAAAGATGCAGGAATGCAGAGTCCGGTGAATGAATTAAAGCGAGGAGCAGTAGCTGCAACAAACCTAGTGCAATGTTGAGAGGCGCCATGATCAAAGTTCCCAGCCTCTCTATACTGCTTAGGGTGAACCAAAGCTACTATGTGACCTACGTTTATTAAAGTGCCAGCTGACGTGGAACTACTACATGCTGTATTTGGCTAGTCATTCCCCCAGTACCATTGACTCCTGTGATAGGTCTCCAAAACCTTAACTCCATTCTCCATGTTACAGTTCTCATTGAGTTATGTGTTGGTAAGTGTCTTGTTGGCTCTGAGCCCTGATTCTACCCTCCTGATGCTGGGATGTGTACTATTGCACTCATTATGTGTGCTTGATGCCAGTGTGGGTGGGATGAACTGTGTGGGCTGGATTCGGATAAAATGAAGATGGCAAATATAATGTGTAAATCGCATAAATGTAGGTTGTCTGCTGGTCTTGTGCTGTTGGATTGTAGCCAAATTATTTTCAAAGAAATGTGTAAATCTTAAGTGAAAAATATATGTTGTTTTTTAAAATTAGCACCTTTCTCACACAGCACGAGCACTTTTCTTTGTTATATTCATATTAATATATATTGTTTGGATTAATTGGTCAACACAGCATTGAGTTTGGTGGTCTTAATTTAAAGCATTAAATATGAAACTATATGGAGATAAGATGAATGCTCTCCCAATAACTATGTACATGTTTTTTGAAGTTGCTCTGACAGAACCATATATGTCTATAATGATTTTGTGCTCAAGGCTGAGGCATTGGAAATACTTTTTCCTCTCCACAAGCCCCACCTACTGAAGTGCTGGGCCGGCTTTAGCGCTGGTGGCGCTCGGTGTGACAATCATTGTTGGTACCCTCACACCGCATGACTGCCTCCCCGGATCCTCTCACTGCCACCAGCCAAAAATGCCCGCATCTCTCCAATCATAAGTTATTGCTAAACACAGCCCCCCCCTGAGGTCAGCACCACTTTCTCAGGTCAGCGTCTTGTGCGGCCGCACCAGTCGCACTCCCCTAAAGCCGGCCCTGCTGAAGTTACACTGTTTGGGCTTCTCGATAAGGCCACCACTTCTCCCGGGTCAACAGCGCAGTGCACGCTGGCTTGCAGAAGTGCAGCTGCTGCCACTGTCCTCCATGCTCCCACCTCACCTGTCTGCCACATCACTCTTCTGCTGTGCCACAGGGGTCTTTACGCTGCACGACCTGTGACAGCCATACATATATTCCATACACTGGGCGTGAGAAGGTGCAGGGGCGGCTCTAGGTTCATGATGGCCCTGGGCAGGAAGCGTAGGTAGGGGGCCCTGGAAGAGGGGGTCCGGGTGGGGCGGAGCGCGGAGGCCAGTGAAGAGGGGGGGGTCAGGTTGTGGAACAGAGCCGGAGGCCACCAAATCCCTGCCAGGGGCCACCACGCAAATATGTTTCCATCCTCAGAGGATTATTATATTAAGGATATATATTGGCGTGGTGGCCCCTGGGGTTTGGTGGCCCTGTGCAGGTGCACAGCTTGCACATGCCTAAGGCCGCCCCTGGAAGGTGATATATGTCCCCTCACTAGGTACCCTTCTCTTAGTTCAACAATTTCATCTCAGACATATCCCATATAGAGTTTGGGGCATCATGTGTTAGCCTGGTTATTATTTATTGGCTACTTGGTAAAAAACAAAATTGCTCACTTTGTGGTTGTGGGTGATTGATGAAGGTGGGAGAAGAGCATGTTTAAATCAGTCACCTTGGAGAAAACTAGCACCCTGCTCTCAACACTTATGCTCTTAAAAGTAGTAAGATTAGCACAGTGGAGACCGTATTGTGTGTATCCTCTGTAATCTGAAGTCAAAGTGAACAGGAACTAATGGGAATTTAGTTCTGCAAATGTTATTTTTTTTCTGTCCAGTAGTTCCACAACTTTCTAAATGACTTGTACAGTTCTAGTACTATTTGGGAGTGGACGCTCGCATTATATTTTGCATTTCTTTGTTATGCTCTCTTTGAAGCAAATTGTTTCATTTGTCTACTTGATAATCTGGGAAGTGTTTAAACTGTAATCTCTGTTGACGAATCCCTCCCTCAACACTATCTCACAGGCCACAATTCTACTACTTTTTTTTGCTACACTTTGACGTCTGCTTATATTTGTGGTAGTGCTAGAATCCAAACAGAGGTGAATCAAAAGTACTTGTCAAGATGTCTTTGTATATTGGCATACGGCATAGGAGTGACTGGGGCATATTGAAACATTTCAGGCTGTTTAGGGGCCTTCCAGAAGAAACATAGAGGGGGTTTTGGGTCCCACACTTTTTTAGCCACTGGCTTTCATCGACCAGTCTCTTTCATCCATTGGATTGAGACTCTCAATCACATTCTTGGCTCATCCCACTGGAGTATTAATCTCTCACCTAATGCCAATGGCTACTTGGATGCATCCCTGTGCCTTGTATCTAACTGAATGAGGGACTACTCTACAACTTTAACTCTCTGTCATATTCGGCTGACCCCCCCTTGATCTAATGTGCTAATACTGTATGGGTTAGCACACTAAATCCAGACATATTGGCAGGGGGGTAACACAGGCCCCTGCAGCCCCTGCAGAGAAAGAAGGCCCAACCCGCCTTCAGCGGGCCCCCAACCCAGGGTCAATGAATACCTGTGAGACATGGAAGACTCTAGGGCCCCTCATCAGATTCTGCAAGGGGGCTCCATCGTTTTGCTTTTCACCACTGCCAATTGGCTTTAAACTGTTTGTTTAAATGCGACAAAACATGTCGAAAAAACAGAAAAGATCATCCTATGTTATGACTGAATAGTAATCTACACTGCTTATGAGAACTGGCAGCTCATTGCTAGTTTCAGCAGAATGGCTTTGATCTGTACCCTCCACGGGCAGCAAAAAAATATGAGGCAAGAGCTGCGGTAGGCACAACCCCTATCTGCCTGATTATTGCCTACTTTTGCACGTCTTTAGCCTTTGATTCTACAGCATTTTCCATCTCTTCCGTCCCTCGTGGGGCGTTCTTTATAACTCCCTTCCCCATTACGTGTCTCTTAATATTCGCATTTTTTCAGGCAACTGTAGAGTTCCTGCAAACGGGAAATTAGCCATTTTTTGAGCGTTCTGGTTACAGTAGACTTTGATCTTTTCCACTTTACCTGCAAGGCAGATTGCATCATTTTTTCCTTCATATTTTTCCACAATTTGCTGTGGAAAAAAAGAGCCTGCTAATAGCTGCGCGCGTGCCAGCTAGCAGGCAAATGCGCAATTGCTGCACAGTTGGCAATCACCCGCGCGCTGCCTACCACAGCATGTACTTCTTTTTGTGCACTCTTCAAAGCATTTTTCAAAACAAACCACAATAATAGAAAGTGACGTGCGCTGGAGGTTTATGTTGTGGCTGCTGCCGCAGCAATAAAACCCCGTTACCATCCAGCGTGGGTGTCTTTTTCCACGTGACCAGCCGTGCCCTGCAGGGCGCCTTTCATGTCCACCCAAGACCAGTGTATTTGGAAAGCAATCACAAGCCGGGGAGTGAAGCCTTTGAATGAAACGACTGACATACCTTGTGAATATTTGCTGAAGAGATTGAAAGATATTGTTTTGTGTATTTTTAAGGTACATTTGCATATTATGTGTATCTTAGTGTGCCAAAAACGGTTTTTCGACACCAGGGTTCTCCAAAGTCGGGCCTGGAGGGCCGGCGGGATCAGTGACAGATTTTTAGCATCTCCCCATTTAGATACATTTAGTCATCTTAAAAATCTAGAATGGAGCTGGCCCTTCAGGACCGACTTTGAAGAACCCTTTTCTGCACCATTCCTGGCCAAACAGAAATTGAACTATTCAGTCGCAAAATTAAAACGTTTATGTGCTCTATAAAGAGACCTCAATCGCCTCTCTGTCTGCAGTTTACACACAACTAGTTGCACTGTGAGAAGATGAATGGAGTGATCTCTGTTGATCCACTAACAGGCATTCACCCCGATCCAAAAAGGTCAGAAAACGATAAGGAATATAGGGCCAGGTGTAGGAAGCATTTTTGAGGATGCAAGCAGCCCGATTCTCAGAATCGGGCCATTTGCGACCTCCAAAATGCTTTTTGGCATGTACAAACAGCAACCTGCGATTCTACAATTTGGAAATCACTATTTCTAATATTAATGCCTCTCATCTGGCCCAAGATGTACGACCTATTTTGCTGTCGCAAACCAAGGGGCATATTATCAAGCACGGAGTTAAGATTATCGGTGCTTTAGCGGCAGAAAACTGCTGCTTAAGCGGTGAGAATGGACTTGATAATATGCCATAGAGAGAATTCCAATAGAAGCCCATGTTCACACCAGAACATGGGCTTCTATGGGAATTCCCAAGGGCACATTATCACGCCCATTATCACCGCTTTAGCTGCAGTTTTCTGCCACCAAATCAGTGATAATCTTTTTTTTTTTGATTTAAAATATTTTTTATTGAAAGATAAAGTGGCATATACATTGGCAGTCTTACAACAGTGCTGAAGGGAAAAGAAAAGAGAGGGATGAAAGAAGAAGAAGAAAGAGGGGGGGGGGGGTTCTGTGTGGCTTCTTTAAATGTTCATCGAGTTGTTTCCACATGCGCTCTTGGGGCTTGTGTTCTTTCGAGAGGTTGCCCGTGATATTGTCTGCTCCTCTTAGGAAGGTGACCCAGTTGATCCATGTTTTGAAGTTTGCTTTTCCCGCGTCCTTCCAGTTTGTTAAGATTATCTTCAGGGCTGCTGTCAGGAGCAGGTCTAGAAGGTCTCTTTCTTCCTTGCTGTTCAGGTTCGCTGTTACGTGCCCTGTCGCCAGTGTCACATAGTTCACCATTAAGTTTGTATTGAACATGTCATTTATGAAGGCGTTTATCTGGGCCCAGAACTCTTGACTTTGACGCACCCAAAGATGAGGTGTTCGAGTGTGCCCTCTTCTTTCTGGCAGTTCCAGCAGTCGGCTGAATCTGCTATGCCGCTTTTATGGAGCCTGGATGGGGTCCAGTAGGCTCTGTGGAGTAGCCAGTATTTTGTTTGTGCCAGTTGCGGGGTGATCTTGCTTTTTGTAGCTGAGGCCCACATTTGCGCCTGTTCCTTTTCGTTTAGCTGTCTGCCTAGGAGTGTTGCCCATGAGTTTGTTGTCTTCTTGTTTAGAGATAGGGTCGTTGGGGCGAGCAGTTTGTAGATTTTGGCGGTTTGGTGTCCCGCCAAGTTTAGCATTAGCACGTACTTGACTATGCCCGGTTCTTCTCGGGTTAGGTTTGCTCTGGTTATGGCAGTCCTTATTTTCAGAAATGTGTATAGCTCTTTGTTGGGCAAGTTGTGTAGTTGTTGTAGGTTTGAGAAGGTTAGCTGTTTCCCCTTTGTTTCTATTTGTTTGGGAAGGCTTATCCCTTTTTTGATCCATGTGTCATAGTTTATTACTGCCCCTTGATATGATATTTTTGTGTTGTACCAGATGGATTCCCATGTTGTACCTCTCAGTTTCTGTGCCATTCGCCTGTCCACCTTCATCAGCGCTTCTCTGGTGTGCTTCAGTATCGCGTTGGACCACAGGGGGTGTCTGTTTGCAGTTAAAATCGCTGTCGGGTGTAGGCCTCCTAGGAGCTCTCTTTCCAATTCCAGCCAGACTGGTTTGTATTGTTGTGTTTCGTCGATCCATGCGAATCCTTGTTTAGCTAGGCAGGCTGTCTGGTAGGTTTTGAAGTTTGCCAGGTTGAGGCCGCCTAGTTCCTTCGCTAGTCTCAGTTTGGGTAGGCTAATTCGTGGTTTTTTGTTTCTCCATAGGAAGGTGTTGATCAAGCCGTCCAGCTTTTTGTGGAAGCCATCCGTCATTTGGATCGGTAGCATGTTTAGCGTGTAGTTTATTGCGGGTGTTATCATCATTTTTATCGTCTCTATCCTCCCCCACCAGCTGATGTATTTGGGCGAGCACAGTTCTAGTCTATCTTTGACTTTTTTTAACAGTGAGTCTTCGTTGTACTGTATTGTTGATGTTAGATCCCTTCCGAACTGTAGGCCAAGGTACTTGAGTGGTTTCGTTTGCCAGGCTAGGCCGGAGTTCCCTAGTACCAATTTGGTGGTGTGTATGTTCATCGGTTTGCATTCCGATTTGTCCTTGTTGAGTTTGTATCCGGATGCATCTGCATATTCCCCTATTGCCTCCATTAGTGCTGTGATTGACGTTGATGGCTTGGTGGTGGTGATGAGGATGTCGTCCGCGTAAGCTGCAAGTTTGACTGTCTTATCTCCGATCTTGACACCCGTTATTCCCTCATTGTCTCTTATTTTTGCAAGTAGTGGTTCAAGTGCCAGTAGGAAGAGGCCGGGTGACAGTGGGCATCCTTGCCTGGTTCCTCTTCCCAGTAGGAGAGGGTCAGATGTGCTCCCGTTAACCACTATTTTTGCTCTCGGTTTGTTGTATAGGGCCATTATCATTGCTATGTACTTCTCCCCCAGTCCAAACTTTGTCATGCAATTCCTGAGGAATGGCCACGAGACTCTGTCAAAAGCCTTCTCCGCGTCCAGTGCTATCATGACCGCCTGTTCATTGCTCTGTGTTGTGTGGTTGATCAGATGGCGCAGCAGCCTTGTGTTGTCTTGCGACAGCCTGTGCTTTATGTAGCCTACTTGTGAGTTGTGTATGATGTCGGGTAGGATTCTATTAAGTCTGTTAGCAATCACCTGTGCATAAATTTTGCAGTCTACATTTATGAGTGATATAGGTCTGTAGTTTTGCGGGTATTGGTGGTCTTTACCTTCTTTGGGTATTATTGTGATGTTTGCCTCTCGCATGGTGTTGGTCATCTCCCCTTTCCTTATGCAGGCGGCATAAGTTTCCGATAGTATTTTCCTGATGTTTGGGCAGAAGGTCTTGTAGAACACGGCGGAGTATCCGTCTGGTCCTGGGGCTTTGTTCCGTTTTAGCTGATTGATTGCGGACAAAACGCAACTGGCGACGAAGTGAACACACGGAGAGGTGCATGAACTGAAGGGGCACCCACCGCGACCCTTTACAACCCCACAAACCACGCCGGGCAGTCGCTGGAGACAAAAAGGACTGCTGAGGGAAACGAGAGTGCAGAAGCGCAAGATGGCGGCGGACTCCTGAAGCTCCCGGAAGCCTCAAGTAAGAATCACCGAGCGAACAGGTCTACTAACAGCGCGCACTCCCCCCCCCCTCCTAACACCCCCAATAGCCCTCGACCCCTAGAAGGGGGCGCCTAAACTAACGAACATCGGCGCAAGGGCGGAGGGAAGGAGCACCTGGACGGAGGCGCAGGGGCGGCCATCTTGGTGCAGCACAAGTACAAAGAAGGGAAGACGACCAAGCGGAGGAGGCATTACTAGCGCATCTCAACCACCCGACGGCGAGCGCACCGATACCGGGGGCAGGCCGATGAGCACAGCGAGGGCATCAGGAAAGGAAGCATAGAGAAAAAGATCCCACATTTGAACACCGAGGCGGCCATATCGGTAAAGTCCGGAGCCACACTCCAGGTCCAGGCAGGCGCCGAAATAGAAAGGCAGCGCCACGCTCAGAACAAAGGCAGGAGGGCAGGAGCGCGCCCCCCCCCGAAAAGGAACCAGACCGAGGGGGTGGGATGTGAATTGGCGACGAGAAGCGAAGGAATTGAACGGCGGCGGCCATCTTAGGAGGGGCAGCAGCAGCGGAGCGACTAACCGTGCACAACAAGCCCAGATTCAGTAAGAAGGCCAAATAAGGCCAAAGCGCACAGAAGCCACATAGCCGCGCATAAACGCTCTAGACCAAGGAACCAACCTCCCGACGGCGAGCGCACCAGAATCGGCGAGAATCGGCGACGGAAACAGAAGAAATCGATCAGCGGCGGCCATCTTAGGAGGGGCAGCAGCAGCGGAGCTGAGTGCACACCCGTGCAAAACAAGTCCACAATCGAAAATAAGGCCAAAAACAAGGAAAAAAACAGCACTGAAGCCAGACAGCCACACAGAAACGCTTGTGACCACGGAACAACCGGGCCTCCTCCTGAGGCGACATAAGTGCGGCACCTGCGCAACATCGAAGCAAGATAACCGGGGCAGGGGCGGCCGTATTGAGAAACGGAGGGAGAGAGGCGAAGCTGGGAAGTGAGGTGAGGAAGCAGCGCGATCAGGCGCAGGCAGCCACTCAACGCAGGTCGCGTTGGTGATCAGGTGAAGATCGTGTGGAGACAACAGCCACCAGCAAGAGAACACTAACTCACAGGCACCACCACAATCAGGGGTAGCAATAGCCCACCTCAGTCCACGCATAACGCTGCCAAGTGTGCATGGAAGCAGAACGAGGGGAGCACTAACAGACAGGAAGCTAACAGAAGCACAACTACCAGAACGGGATTACAGGCATAACAACAGAGCAACGAAGCAGACCCCTCTAGCCGACAGCCTATGCAAGGCCCAACCGACGAGCGAACACAGGAGGACTGACACATCAAGGAAAAAAAAGGGGCAGATTCGCAGGAGGCTGGCGGAGGCCAGGACCAAGACCAGAGTGGTCAAGTGGCCACCCCGCTTCAGAGACTGCAACATAACAACGGGGCTGGCCCAAAGAAAAAAGGAGGACGAAAAGCAACAAACAACACCCACAAAGCAGCAGACACCAGAAGCTAAACCTAGAGCGCACCAGGTCAGGAGAGGCTTTGACAGAATGGCGGAGAAAGAAGGCAACCTAGTGACAAACGCCCAGAAGAAGAACAAAAACGATCTGACCGCGTCGCCCGCGAAAGATCGCGGAGACACGGGCGGAGAAACAACCAGTCTGGACACACTACTGAAAGAGATAAGGGAGGGTAACGACCTCGCAAAGGCGACAAAGAAGATAGTGGACAACATACAAATGGAACTAATAGCCATAAGAGCGGAGCAGAGCAGAGCCAACGGCAGAATAGACGAAGCGGAAAAAAGAATTAGCAACCTCGAAGACCGGGCCAATACAACACACAAAGATCTAGGGCTAGTCATAAAAAGAACATCAGCCCTACAAAGATCGATGGCCGAGCAGGATGACAGAAGCCGCAAGGGGAACATAAGGTTACTAGGAATACCCGAGGAGGGGAAATCGGTGATAATCTTAACTCCGTTTCCTGATAATATGCCCCAAAGTCTTTTTCCAATGTATCAAACCAAAATTCTGATTCGGTTACACGTTACTCAATCGCAATTTGGGTTTGTGGCCAAATACCAATTTGGCATTTCGAAAGGGCATGTTTAGGGCAGCCCTTCAAAATACCGAACTGGAATATATATATTAATGTTTTGCTACCAAAGTCTAGTCACAAAACATTTATTTTTAGCTTCTCTCAAAGGAGGTGCTAAGCCATTTACAAAGGAGAAGAGTTCCCCCCAGACCCATTCTCATTGTAAATGTTGAAAAAAAAATGTTTAAGAGTAGGCAGTGCTACTCTTAAAAAACATGAAAATTACATTTTTCATTTTTTTTTGTTTAAACACATTAAAACAGGTTGTATTCATAGAAAAAACATGCTTTATTTAAAAGCAATCACAGACTTGGTGCACTGCTAACCTCATCAGGCCACCATCACTGTGATGGCTGTGATTCCTACTGGGTCACAATTTGCGACCTACCTGATTAATATCCATGAGGTTGGGCTGTATTGTGACCCAGAAGGAATCAGTAATTTGCGAACCAACCTATTAGTACATAGGTTGGTTCACAAATTAGCACTCTGGTCGCAAAAATACTGGTGGCAAACTGCAACCGGTATTTTGCAAGCACAGCTTAGTACATCTGCTTCATAGTTACTCTAGAGCGAGGTAGTCTCTGGTGCAGTAAATGCTTCCGATTTCAAGTTTTTCAACTGAAAATGAGGCACAACATGCTTAACCAATATTTTATCCCTTAAGTGCCGGGCATTTTCCCCTTTGAGACACCTTTTTAAAAACTTTTTGGAGCAGATCACACATAAGCCTTCTTACATTTCTTTCTACAAATGGACTCTAAGCCAAATGTGTGTCCTTTTCCCCACATAAAAGGCATTGCAAAGTTACCAGGGTTTGTGATTTACCATGAAGAGGTATGATTAAATAGCCCAAATATTGTAAAATGTTTTGAAAAAACTATGGCTACAGGTGCTTTTCAAGAAAGTGTGTTTTTTTTTCTAAAATGGCATACAGAACAAGCATTTGCAATGCAATAGGTCTCGCATTAGGAAAGTGTGAGCTATTGGTATTGTAAATGACACATTTTTTAATACGTGTTGGCTTTGAAAATATATAAATTAATAGCATTGTTTTTCACAAAGCCAATAGCTTACACTTTCCTTATGCGAGTCCTATTGTCTATGGCAATGCTTATTGGTAGCAAGCAAGGACAGTGCTGTTGTGGTGCTGAGTGATGATGTGGTTGGGCTGAGTGATGTGGTGGTGTATTAGAGTGATGTGATGGTGTATTAGATTGATGTGGTGGTGTATTAGAGTGATGTGGTGGTGTCCCAGAGTGATGTGGTGGTGTCCCTGAGTGATGTGGTGGTGTCCCTGAGTGATGTGGTGGTGTCCCTGAGTGATGTGGTGGTGTTCCTGAGTGATGTGGTGGTGTCGCTGAGTGATGTGGCGGTGTCCCTGAGTGATGTGGTGGTGTCCCTGAGTGATGTGGTGGTGTCCCTGAGTGATATGGTGGTGTCCCCGAGTGATGTGGTGGTGTCCCCAAGAGATGTAGTGGTGTCCCTGAGTGATGTGGTGGTGTCCCTGAGTGATGTGGTTGTGTCCCTGAGTGATGTGGTGGTGCCCCTGAGTGATGTGGTGGTGTTCCTGAGTGATGTGGTGGTGTCCCTGAGTGATGTTGTTGTGTCCTTGAGTGATGTGGTGGTGCCCCTGAGTGATGTGGTGGTGTCCCTGAGTGATGTGGTGCAGCAACACAGAGACTGAAGCTAAGAATAGGCAGGGTTGAGTGCTACAAAGCGTGTTCAGTTTATCAAAGCACAGAATGATGGAGCCAGGAAAAAAGCAAGGAGAAACAGGAAAACACAGGGAGAGTGTCTAATGATAGAGGCAGCGAGGGCTGGTGCTTGGACAGAAATCAAGTACGGGGTCGAGAAGGCACTGAATGAAGAAGAACACAGAAAACACCCAGGTCCAAGGAAGGAAGATGCAAGCACACGGGAGAGCAGGCAGATGGGGCTTGGACAGCAATCAAGTATGGGCTTGAGAAGGCACTGAATGTGAGAACATGGAAAACACCCAAGGCCACGGAAGCAAGATGTAAGCACATGGGAGAGCAGGCGGAGACAAGCTCTCGGCATTGCTGTGGCAGGGGGGTGGGGGAGCGGGAGCGCATTATTTTGAAGTCTGATGCGGGGGCAGGGGCGGGGGAGCGGCAGCCTTTGAAGTCGGATTGGGGGGAGCGGCAGCCTTTGAAGTCTGATGCGTGGCACAGACAAATGGTGGTGTGTGACGTGGCTGGCGTTGTGCACGCGCATAGATCACATGAACTGTGTCTAATCCGCCGTTTTAGTAGACTGTTCTTTTCCCCTTACTACAATCTCGCCGGAGCAATGCGCAAGCGCATTGGCTCAGGCGAGACCTAAAAATGTTTACTGGGGTAAGATCAGCGTGATTGCAGGTGCTGGACACCCATAGGCCCAATTACAGCATCGATCATCTCATATGCAATCCCCACTGATTTGGCCACATTTTAGGCCCTTTCCTGTATGATGTCTACCCCAACATGTGAGATCTCTATAGAAGTGAGGAAATGTTTGATGGCAAGATCGTGACTATTGGGAGTGAATGAGAAGTATTTACCTCTCTGTAAAATTGAGGTTAAATGACATAGCCAGCCATATATAGTTACGGGGGGTTGGCCCATGGTCCAAGCCTCCAGCGTGCACGGCTGAAGACAATGCGTGGCAAGAGGCTGCCAACACACGGAGTAGCCTTGGTCAGGTCCGGTGCCCAACCCCACACCACGCATGGCAATGAACTTCTTACTTTGTGTTAAAAAAAAAACCTATAGAAATTCACAGAAAAAAACAAAGGTTAAAGTGATGTTAAAGTTAGGAATTGTAACAATATTTCACTTGGGATAAAAAAAAAACTGACAAATTCAATTAACGTAATGTAAAGGGGATTTGTAGAGCACTGATTGTCACCCATAAGGGTATCAAGGTGCTGAGGAAACTAAAGTTAAAGGGGCTTTTAATTTAGGTGAAAATGTCAGTTAACACATATTTTTTTAAATAAACAAAACTACTGAAATTCACCAGTTATAGTTATCCAAAGAACTGTAACTCGTGCCCTAAAGTAACTATAACTTAAGCCTTCGCCAGGCACTCCTAAATACCTCACATATTACATCACTTATGACATGTTCTCTGGTATCATTAATAGTATCACTGCAACATCTAAAATAGCATCATTGATGATAACACTGTTTGGCGGGGTGCAAGGTATTTTTACTTTAGGGCATGAGTTACAGGTATTTGAGAAAGCCTGACCCAGACCCCAGTTGAAACATGTTGTGTCTGTACTGGAAAAAATGTGGTTGTCAGAGGCAAATTGGAGAATAATTCACTGCCTTGGAGTGCTGCCTTCTTTTGAGGTAAAATTGAATCAGGAGTGGTTTACCATGAGGCAGGTACAGCTCACTCAATGAGCCCAAGGATCGCGGATTGACTGGGCCATTTATGGCAAACATGTGACCTCACATATTACATCACTCATGACATGGTCAGTGACATCACTTATGACATATCAAATCACAATACTGATGACATCATCCAATGATTGTTAGTGTTTTGTAAGCGTTTATGAGACTTACAGATAGATTCTAAGCTACTGAATCAGTTCAATTAATATTCTTTTTTACTGCTGAGTGATACTATTTCTAATATATGTCCTCTGAGTGACTGTGTGATTATCAGTGTGTGAGTGACTGATTCTGTGAGTGGGGTAGGTGTGTGAGTGACTGTATGGATGTGTTAGTGGGTGTGTGAGTAGCTGAATGCATGAGTGAGTGGGTGCGTGAGTGCCTACATGGGTGACTTAGTGGTTGTGTGGCTGGCTGCATAGGTGTATGAGTGGCTGTGTGAATGGCTGTATGGGTAACTGGTTAGCTGTGTGAGTGCCTGTATAAGTGCAAAAGTGGATGCATGGGTGAATGAATAGCTGTTTATGAGTGTGTATAGGTAAGTGAGTGGGTGTGAGTGGCTGTATTGGAGAGTGAGTGTGTATGTGAGTGGATGTAAGGGTGAGTGAGTGGTTGCATGCATGTGTGAATGGGTATGTAAAAGGTTTTCTGGTGTCCATGAATATGTGACTGTCTATCAGTGTCTGAGTGTCTGTATGGGTCTGTGAGAAGGAGTGCGAATGGCTGTATGGATGTGTTTATGGGCATGTGAGTAGCTGTATGGGTTTGTGAGTGGTCTGTGACTGGCTGTGTTGGTTAGTGAGGGGGTTTGTGAGTGGCTGTATGGGTGACTTAGTGGCTGTGTGACTGGCTGCTTATGTGTGTGAGTGGGTATATGAGTGAGAGTATGGATAAAGAGAGGCTGTGTGAGTGGCTGTATGAGTGAGGGAGTGTGTGTGAAAGTGGATGCCACGGTGAGTGAGTAGTTGTTTAAGTGTGTGTATAGATAAGTGAGTGGGTGTGAGTGGCTATATTAGAGAATGAGAGTGATTGTGAGTGGCTGTAAGGGTGAGTAAGTGGGTGTGCGAATGACTTGTTTTATGCATCTGTGAATGGGTTTGTAAGTGGTTCTGTGGGTGTCCGTGGAAGTATAGGTAAGTGAGTGGGTGTCTGAGTGGCTGTGTGGGTAAATGTGTGGGCATGTGAGTACCTGTATGTGTGATTGACAGTGTGAGTTTCTGTATCACTGATTGACTGGGTATGTGAGTGGCTATAAGGATGGGTGTGTGAGTGTTTGTTTTTGTCTGTCAATGAATATGTGAGTGGTTGTGTGGGTGTGTGAGTGGATGTATGAGAGGTTGTATGGGGTGTCAGTAGGTGTGTGAGTGATTCTATGGATGACATCATCAGTGATGTCACTGTCCATGTCAGGAGTGATGTACTATGTGAGTTCATTAGCACTGCATTGCAGGGGCGTAAATTATAGTCAGCTCAGGTAACTATACCTGCTGAATTCATATGGCTTTATATGAGTAAAATATGAGCATAACTATAGCATCCTTGGTTTTCAGGGAATTTTGTAAAGTTTTTTAAAATCTATTTCCTAATGATAATGTCCCTGTAACTTTCGTTTTTTTCAGTGAATTTCTAAGGTATTTTTAATTCTAATTCCTAACTATAACGTCCCTGTAACCTGTGTTTTTTTCAGTGAATTTTCAATTTTTAAGTTTTATTTCCTAACTATAACATCTCTGTAACCTTAGTTTTATCAGTGTATTTCTAAGGTTTTTTTTACATTTTATTTCCTAACTGTTATCTATAACCATTGACGTTGCGTATGTTAGTGGCTGTATAAGTCAGAGAGTGGGTATGGGAGTGGTTATGTGGGTCTGGGAGTGATTGTGTCATTGGTTTTGTGGGTGTGAGTGGCTTTATGGGTCTGTGAGCGGGTGTGTGAGTGACTGTATGGATCTGTGATTGGATGGTTGAGTGGCTGTATGGGCTGATGACAGGGTGTGCAAGTACTGTATGGATGTATGAGTAGGTGTGTGAGTTGTTATGTATGTGTGAGTTGGTGTGTTAGTGGGTGTATGGGTATCTGAGTTGCATACTACTAAGGTGGTGGGGTGGCCCCAAACAGGCTTTGCCTCCAGGTGATTTTGGACTTTTGCATGTTTATAGTCATTGAAAGGGGGAAGAATGGAATCTGCTCTCACCAGGAGAGCTCAAGAAAGAACCCATTTGCCACAGTCTATACAGATTGCGCTCTGATAGATCAATCCTTCATTTGCATTTGCCAAGGATATCCTATTGTTTTTCAATGTGGAATTGCAGAGAAAAAACACTTTGTATTTCTTTGAAAAGACCAGTAAGTTCGGATAATTTGTTCTTTACGCGAAGGGGAGCCTCAAAAGGGGCACCTGGTATGTTTATACTTATGTAAGTGCTTCCTGTTGAGGTTTAATTTCTGTGAAATTAACGTCTGGGCCAGGAAGGAACATCACCTACCTGTTTATCCAACAAAAGGGGCATATCCATTATTGGGGGAGTGTTCCATAGTTGAGTTCACCCTGACGAATGCCCCAGACTTTTTTAGGGTTGTCAGAGTAGGGCTAAAACATGCTGATCGAGTAAGGGTTATAGGATCATTAAATCCTACAGTCCCCTTTCATAAATGAGTTTTTATTGTCCCCATCCGCTCAGAGAATAAAGGGATACCTTGGAGTGGATGAGGGATTTTTATCTAATAGTTACGCCACTTAGTCTTTTTCTTTGAAGAGCATCTTGAAATTCGGTCGAGCCCTCCCTGACCTCTAGGAGTCTGGGTGAACCCGATGATGAAGCATGACACTAATTGAGCGTGTGAGGGTGACATATAAAAAAGGATCTTTTTTCCTTTCCCACTCACGTAGGATGGAGTCTAGGTGCGGTGAGCACTTCCTCTCATTGCTCCCAATGCCCTAAAGTTAGGAGGGAGACTCTATAGGTAATGTGTGAAAATGTATCCCTATATTAGTCTGTGACTGTGTCACTGTTAAGCATGGGCGGAAAATCCGTTCCGCTCGCGGATTTTCGGTAAATTCGCAATCCGCGAACGCTCGCGAATTTACCGAAAATCCGCAAATTCGCACGCAGCGGATTTTTTTTTCTTGGTGATACAATTTTGCGGCGCGCGGCGTTCACTTACCGTCATTCAGCGTTTGCCGAGTTGTTTTTCTCGATATTTTGCGAGTGCTGCGCCATTTTGGATCTTGCTGCGAGATCCCGCGGGAGTTTGGCGACCGCGGTTACGTCATCGCGCTCGCCACCTTGCACAGCGAGAGTTTGTCAACGCGAGTACGCCGTGATCACGTATCGCGGGAGTTCGCAATCGCGAACCCGTACAAGCGGCGGGCAGCAACAATCTCGCACTCGCGAAAATACAAAATTTGCAATTCTGCACAAGAAATCCACCAGCAAGCAGCATAAACCTTCTGAAAATGATGATTTTTATCAGAATAACTCCTCAAGTTGACATTTGCCTGCACTTTTTTTGCAAGGAGTCCATTTTTGGGGGGGGGGGTGGGAGGAACGAAGCGCCCCACAGTCTCCAACTTCCTGTTCCTGTCCAGCAGGCTCCTCCCAGTGCTTTCTTCATGTGCTGGTCACTTTCATTCGGATTCTTCACCTGGAAGGATTACTTTTTGTGGATGCTGCTGGATATTTGGATTTGAGGCCTTTTTGACTTTCTTTGGATCACTTTTGGATTAGAAATTTCACAAGTTAGTTTCTTTGGGGCATTACAGTTGCTGCAACTACAAATTTGTAATTTTCGATTTTTGGGCTGTTGTTGGGGCCTTTTGCCCAGGGGTGCTCAGTGGTGGGTGGACTGAGTCTTTCTGTGGGGTCTCTTTAATAAAAACATCATGGAGGGCCTGGATGGCTTGGGATTGTGCAGATTTTTCTGTGATTTTTGTTTTTTTGGGCGGTTGTTGTGGCCTTTTCACCAGGGGTACTGAGTGGTGCATGTGCCTAGTCTTTCTGTGGGGTGTCTTGAATTTAAACATCATGGAGGGCCCGAATGGCATGGGATTGTGCTGATTTTTCTGTGTTTTTCGATTTTTTGGGGTGTTCATGGGGACAGGCCATGTGGGTGGGGGCCATTTTGAGTGCTGCTGCAGGCCCTGGCCATGTGCTGGGAGGGAGGGGGCCATTTTGAATGCAGGCAGTGTTCTTAGATCTGCAACCATTTTGCCCAGCTTTCAACCTTTATGCCCAGGGGTAGTGAGTGGTGCATAGGCCTAGTCTTTCTGTGGGGTGTCTTGAATTTAAACATCATGGAGGGCTTGGAATTGTGCTGATTTTTCTGTGATTTTTGTGGCCTTTTCACCAGGGGTGCTGAGTGGTGCATGTGCCTAGTCTTTCTGTGGGGTGTCTTGAATTTAAACATCATGGAGGGCCTGGATGGCATGGGATTGTGCTGATTTTTCTGTGGTTTTCGTTTTTTTGGGCTGTTGTTGTGGCCTTTTCACCAGGGGTACTGAGTGGTGCATGTGCCTAGTCTTTCTGTGGGGTGTCTTGAATTTAAACATCATGGAGGGCTTGGGATTGTGCTGATTTTTCTGTGATTTTCGTTTTTTTGGGCTGTTGTTGTGGCCTTTTCACCAGGGGTACTGAGTGGTGCATGTGCCTAGTCTTTCTGTGGGGTGTCTTGAATTTAAACATCATGGAGGGTCTGGATGGCATGGGATTGTGCTGATTTTTCTGTGTTTTTCGATTTTTTGGGGTGTTCATGGGGACAGGCCATGTGGGTGGGGGCCATTTTAAGTGCTGCTACAGGCCCTGGCCTTGTGCTGGGAGGGAGGGGGCCATTTTGAATGCAGGCAGTGTTCTTAGGTCTGCAACCATTTTGCCTAGCTTTCAACCTTTATGCCCAGGGGTAGTGAGTGGTGCATAGGCCTAGTCTTTTTGTGGGGTGTCTTGAATTTAAAAATCATGGAGGGCTTGGGATTGTGCTGATTTTTATGTGATTTTTGTTTTTGTGGGCTGTTGTTGTGGCCTTTTCACCAGGGGTACTGAGTGGTGCATGTGCCTAGTCTTTCTGTGGGGTGTCTTGAATTTAAACATCATGGAGGGCCTGGATGGCATGGGATTGTGCTGATTTTTCTGTGTTTTTCGATTTTTTGGGGTGTTCATGGGGACAGGCCATGTGGGTGGGACCATTTTAAGTGCTGCTACAGGCCCTGGCCATGTGCTGGGAGGGAGGGGGCCATTTTTAAATGCAGGCAGTGTTCTTAGGTCTGCAACCATTTTGCCTAGCTTTCAACCTTTATGCCCAGGGGTAGTGAGTGGTGCATAGGCATAGTCTTTCTGTGGGGTGTCTTGAATTTAAACATCATGGAGGTCTTGGGATTGTGCTGATTTTTCTGTGATTTTCGTTTTTTTGGGCTGTTGTTGTGGCCTTTTCACCAGGGGTACTGAGTGGTGCATGTGCCTAGTCTTTCTGTAGGGTGTCTTGAATTTAAATATCATGGTGGGCCTGGATGGCATGGGATTGTGCTGATTTTTCTGTGTTTTTCAATTTTTTGGGGTGTTCATGGGGCAGGCCATGTGGGTGGGGGCCATTTTGAGTGCTGCTACAGGCCCTGGCCATGTGCTGGGAGGGAGGGGGCCATTTTGAATGCAGGCAGTGTTCTTAGGTCTGCAACCATTTTGCCTAGCTTTCAACCTTTATGCCCAGGGGTAGTGAGTGGTGCATAGGCCCAGTCTTTCTGTGGGGTGTCTTGAATTTAAACATCATGGGAGGGCTTGGGATTGTGCTGATTTTTCTGTGATTTTCGTTTTTTTTGGCTGTTGTTGTGGCCTTTTCACCAGGGGTACTGAGTGGTGCATGTGCCTAGTCTTTCTGTGGGGTATCTTAAATTTAAACATCATGGAGGGCTTGGGATTGTGCTGATTTTTCTGTGATTTTTGTTTTTTTGGGCTGTTGTTGTGGCCTTTTCACCAGGGGTAGTGAGTGGTGCATGTGCCTAGTCTTTCTGTGGGGTGTCTTGAATTTAAACATCATGGATGGCATGGGATTGTGCTGATTTTTCTGTGTTTTTCAATTTTTTTGGGGTGTATAACTGAACTGATGTTCCTCTGTCTTCCATTGCTTTTAGGTGCACAAGACTCAAGAGAACCACCAGTGCCAGGAAGAAGTCCTGCAGCGGTGTGTGTGTGTGCAGCATAATGTCACGCAACGTCACGTCTGGCCACAGACAACTCTGCAACTCGTGCAACTGCGGCCTGCTGTTCTGACCTGCTCTGAAGAAGATGGCCCCAAAAAAAGATCCCTGTAGCTCCTCTAGCAAGAAAGTTGCCCGTAAGGAGCAGAAGAAGCAAGTTACCAAGGAGACTGGTGTGCCGCCCGCCACATTTTTTGGGAGTAAAAAAAAAAGTACGCCTGCAGCAGCAGCAGGATCTGCTGGGGACCAAGCTGGGAGCAGCACCCCCGTTCCATTGGGCTCAGTGCCACCACCACCACCACGCCAACTTAAGTCCAAGCCCTTGAGTGCTGCAGAGGCACTTAGTCTAGTTGTTCAATCACCATCGACCAGTGATGTTGGCTCATCGCAAGAAAGTAGCAGCAATGTCCCTCAATCAACACAGGTTGTTGTAACTCATCTGACGAGTGTTGAACAACCACAGCCGCAACAACAACCACATGTGCAATTACAAGCCCAAGTACATGTGGAAGGAGAGGCAGCGCAAGGAGATGCGCAAGCAGAGGTGCATGGAGGGTCACAAGTGCCCACAATAGTTGTTCCTCCCGAAGTAGGGGCACATCAGGAAATCGACAATCAAGCCGAGGTATCATTTGAGGAAGCCACTCCTCCTGATGATCATTCATTGTCTTCCACATCCCTAGCAAGGAAAAGATCAAGGGTGGTGTCTACATCTTCTTCAAGCCCACCTCCTTCTGATGATATGGATGAAAATTGGGAACCACCACGGCCGTCTGAGACTGAGGCACACCATGATCTGACAAAGGTAGTTAAGCGTAAAAGGAAGGCCGTCGAAAAACTCATAGTTATGGAGTGTGATGATGCTCAACAAGAAGTGGCGGATACTGCTGCTGATGAAGGCTCTCACGACGACGACCCAGTCATCATAAAGGTCACTGCAGCCCCAGTGGGCATGCAGCAAACAGACATTTTGACCCTAGCCCGAGAAGCTGCTGAGCATGATGATGATGTCGACGAGGAGGCAATGGAAACACAACAATCATTGGAGTTAACTAGTACACCAACACGTACCGCTTCCATATTTCTTCCTCGCCTGAAGGGACCTCCATCCACCTCGACCTCAATTAGTGGTGGTGAAAGTTCACAACGTACTAAAGTTCGGCAATCCACATCTTCCACTTCATCTGGCATTAGCAGCATGACCCCCACCACCAGTATCGCCGCCTCCTCCGGCCCCCACAGACAATTCAAGTCCCCAGCTTGGGACTTCTTTAGTGTTTGCCCAAAAAGGGAAAACTTCGCCATTTGTAGCATTTGTAAGGTTGCAGTTAGTCGTGGTAAGCTTGGTACCAACTATGGTACCGGAGGCCAGAGAGGTCATCTTAAGAGACAGCACACTGTCCATTGGTTTGCACACCTACAGGCGATCAAGGAAGCCCGAATTGGAAGTCAAGAAAACGTTGATGTTTCATCTGATGACGATGAGGAGGAAGAAGACGTGTCAAACACTTCACTTACACCCAGTACCCCTGTCAGCAGCACACCTCATGTGAGCCACACTAAGAGTGTGGGAGAGAGTGAGACACCAATGCGAAAAAGTTCATCAGCGAGCGTAACTGGGTCGAAGAAATCATCATTATCCCGTAAATGCTTGGTCCAGGGCAACATTAGAAACATGTTGCTTACAGAAGCGCCATATGAACGCAACCACCCACTGACGCGTCTGTATAACACTAAGCTGGCTAAAATGCTAGCTCTGGACCTTCTCCCTTTTTCTTTTGTAGAAGGGGTTGGTTTTTTAGAATTAGTGGCAGCGCTCTGCCCTAAATGGAAGATTCCTAGCCGGTTCTATTTTGCCAGAGTTGCGGTTCCAGCACTACATGAAGATGTGCTGGAGGTGATTGGGGCAGCTTTGCAGAAGAGTGCTGTTCCCACTATACATCTGACAACAGACATGTGGACCAGTGGTGCAGGCGCTGATTACATGTGCATCACTGCACACTGGGTCTCTTTTTCAGGGGTTAAAGCAAAGATAAACGCAGGTGTTGACCCGGACCAAGTTTTTAAAGCTGCTCGGAAACATGCAACACTAGCCATGTTTGGCTTGGAGAAACGTCACCCAGCACAAAACATTTTGGATGAGTTTAACACAAAGGTCCTTCACTGGCTGTCCCCCAAAAAACGCCAGATTGGTTATGTTTCCACGGATAATGGCGCCAATGTAGTTAAGGCCATGGAGCTGGGTCACTATTTCAGAGTGCCGTGTTTGGCGTACTGTATAAACCTGGTTGTTAAAAAATTCTTGAGTGATAAAGACAGTCCAGCGTGCGAGGTAGTGGATAACTGCCGAAAAATGTGCAACCATTTCAGCCATTCTTTTAAGGCCCGGAAGCATCTGAGGAGCCTGCTACATGAACGTCGAATGCCAGTGAAAGCACTCATCCAGGAGGTGGCAACACGTTGGAACTCAACCTTCTACATGCTTGAGCGTCTGTATGAGCAGTATACGGTACTCGATCACTATTTCTTAAAACAGGGTACAGCTCAGAAGGACCTGAGGATGGATGCGGCGCAATGGGAGCTAGTTAAAAGCCTGACAGACATGCTTCGTCCTTTTGAGTTCCTCACGCGTGCAGTCAGCAAGGAGGACTGTAATTTGGGAAAAGCTATCCCATTGTTGTACATGCTGGAGCACCAACTGAAGGCGGTGTCTTCTGTGTTTCAAAAAGATGAAAAAAACCAAGACCCTTTTATTTTGGCGGAGAAATTATTAGAGCGCCTACAAGGTGATGAACGTCTTGAAATGATCCACTCAGAACAGCATTACATTTGTGCTACTATTCTGGATCCACGCTACAAAAAGGTGCTGGCAGGCCGAGCATTCTTTCCTTTTGCTAATAAAGATGTTACAAAGTACAAACGTTGGCTAGCCTTGTCAGCCAAGAGGTTTGAAAGAGAACGGCAGCTCATTGAAGGAAAAGGCAGTACATCAGCATCAGCATCAGCAGGCCATCCCCAGTCAAAACAATCCACTTCTGCACCTGTGGCTGTGGCACAAGTGACCTCTCAGCCGTTAAAGACACCGGCAACAGGATCATCTGCACCAGACACAACAGTAACATTGGATGCTGAAGAGGATTGGCTAACTCTGCTTGGGTTTGGTTCTCAAAAGGTCACAGCAACAGCTAAGCAAAGTGGAGGAACCTTGGAGGACCTTGAGTCGATGGTGCAGGACTATCTGAATGACTCAACAGAGGTCTATGTTAATGCTGACCCATTGGCGTATTGGCATGGGGAAAAATAATTTTGGCCACAGCTCTCCAACCTGGCTTTAAACTACTTGTCTTGCCCACTCGCAAGTGTGTCTTCTGAACGTGTTTTCAGTGCTGCTGGTGGCATTGTAACTCCCAAACGGAGCCGCCTCTCGCCCAAAAATGTGGAGAGGTTAACAATGATCAAGATGAATCAGCACCTCATACCACCAGATTACAAAGTACGAGAAAGCACGCCAGATGAAGATGAGGTGGACAGCAACGTAGTTGAGGGAATTTCTTCTCTGTTAGGTGACACTGAGCTCACCCTGCCTGAATTCGCAGAGTATGATGACGAAGCCTTATTCTTATTCCTGGACCCTGACACCGAGCCCTGAAAATGAGACAATGAATCAATAACTTTCTTTTTCGTCCTTATTCACTTTTATTCCTGTGTGTCTGTCTTTCTTTGTTGTGCACAGTTAATATAATTCAAACTTTAATCACCTAATCACAAAAACAAGCCCATCAGCAGAACTGTCTTCACTTGTTTGCTTATTGATTTGAAGGTGCCGCAGTCTTCATTCCTCAGGTTCACAAGTTCAGAAGAACATGCTCCTCTATCCTCCTCCTCCAGACTCCTATTTCCCTCAAAGCAGAGGGCTGGATTACGCCCAATGAAGAAAGACTCAGCACTTGTGGGGGTGTTCTACTTCTTTGCGGGTGAGTTGACGGCTCTGGGGCCATTGATGGAAAGCTCTAATATCGGATAAAAGTGGTTTGGACCAAATCGGAGGCGGAATTTATTTTGTATTTTTGCTGACTTGCTTGCCTTTCAGGTGCTCTTTGGGGGGGTTCCGGGTGTTTGTGGGTGAGTTTTGGGGTCTGGGAGCACTGCTGGGACAGTCTAATCTTGATTGCATTTGCTTTTCAGGAAATTTGTGGTGGAAAACGGGAGATATGACCTAGCTGCACAGCACGTTTGGACCGACGGCCGAGAAATATTGTAAGTATGAGATTTTCCTTTTTGGCTGTTTGGGGGTGTTGTTCTTTTTGGCGGGTGGGTTGGCGGGTCTTGGGGCATTCCTGGGAAGGTCTAATACCGGATAGAAGTGGTTGGGACAAAAACCATGCAGAATTTTGTTGTTGCTATTTCTGACATTTCACTCAATGTAGCGTTTTCGGGGGCCTGTTTGGGGGGCTTCCTGGTGTTTGTGGGTGGGTTTCGGGGTCTGGGAGCACTGCTGGCTATGGATACTTTAGTTTGCAAGAGGTTTGAGGCAAATCCATGGTGGCAGAGGGGAGTTATGGCCTAGCTGCAGAGCGCGCGCGGAGTGATTTGGGAAATTGGCACGAAAATGACTAAGTTCCCATTTTTGTACTTTTGCTTTTTGGCTGTTTGGGGGTCTTCTACTAGTTTTCTCCTGGGTTGATGGCTCTGGGGCCATTGCTGGGAAGCTCTAATACCGGATAAAAGTAGTTTGGACCAAATCGGAGGCGGAATTTTTTGTGTGTTTTTGCTGACTTGCTTGTCTTTGAGGTGCTCTTTGGGGGGGTTCCGGTGTTTGTGGGTGAGTTTTGGGGTCTGGGAACACTGACAGTCTAATCTTGATTGCATTTGCTTTTCAGGAAATCCGTGGTGGGAAACAGGAGTTATGGCCTAGCTGCACAGCGCGTTTGGACCGAAGGCCGAGAAATATTGTAAGTATGAGATTTTCCTTTTTGGCTGTTTGGGGGTGTTGTGCTTTTTGGCGGGTGGTTTGGCGGGTCTTGGGGCATTCCTGGGAAGGTCTAATACCGGATAGAAGTGGTTGGGACAAAATCCATAAGGAAAAGCCTTTTGGCACTTTTTGTAACTTAGGGTTCGTTAGGGTTAGCCCTAGCAGCAGGATTGCATGTGTTTCGGGGTGTTCTAGATTTTTGCAACTGAGTTCTGGGGTCTTAGAGCACTCGTGAGAATGTGTAATTTTGGTTGCAAGTCATTTGAAGAAAATCCATGGTGGGAAAGGGGGGATTTGTCATAGTTAAAGAAAGCCTTTGCCACTATTCTTAACTTAGGGCTCGTTAGGGTTAGCAGTATTTCTATTGCATGTGTTTGGGTGGGGGGGTTTTCGAGTCTTGGAGCGATGCTGGCTATGGATACTTTTGCATGCTTGCAAGTGGTTTGAATACAATCCACGGTGGGTAAGGGGGTATTTGGGCCTACTTTTACATTCAAAGTACGTTTTGTCACCAGTTTTCTGCTAGGCCTCGTTTTTTGAGATCTGATTGGGGGTCTTCTACATTTTTGCGACTGGCTTTAGTAAGGGTCTGGGTGGGAGCACTGCTGGGAAGGTCTAATTTTGTTCTAAAACACAGTTTACAGTACACCTAGCTTGAGGGGAAAGATCCGCTAAATTAATTTGCCCATACTTATTTATCCTTCAAAAGGTAACTCAGACAGAGTACGCACTTTCAAAAATATTGTACTGTCTATTAGGAAAATCAAAGTGTGACTTTTTGCACTACACAGCGTACATACCTTATATTTATTTATCAGTGGTTCCTGTTTTTCGGTCAATAATTAAAGGCCGGGTTTCAGTCTGTGCAATGGGGAAAAAAAGATGGAGTCAGGCTTCACATTAGCAAGCCGCAATTCAGCATCTGCCAGGCAGGCAGTGGACAGGGTGTCTTCTGGTCACCAACATTGATGGACGAAGCGTCAGCTGGAATGGAGGAGTGCCACTAATAAGAGGAATTGTTTGCTGCATGCAACTTACTTACCAAATTCAACAGGACAACTACAACAACATACCGATATAGTATCCATTGTTTTCTTCTATGAGTGTGACTGCATTTCTTGGATCTCTCTCTGCTTCTAAATTGATCCCTACAGCCATTCTATAGGTTTTACTTTGGCTATTTTTTAAACCTAATTTAATGTAGCCCTGTACTGTCGCATTCTGTCATTCACGGTTGTCGAAAGTACTACTTACTTTTCAGTAACAATGCATTCAGTAGTGCATGCACTTCCTTTATGTCACGTAAAAGATTTATGGTTAGCTTTGGACCCAAAAAATTCTTTATGTTCAATTATTGTTTGTCCATGCTGTGCTTTTTTTTTTCTCTCAACAAAACCTACCCAAAAAGAAACCCCCATTCCAATCCATTTTCCAAACCCTAACCCTCTTCCCCCGGGCTGTGTGGTTTTGCTTGATGTGTGACTAAATGACATCAATAATTCCACACACTTGCTGGGGAGGATAAGGTCATAGCAACAGGCTGGTGAAGGAATCCGAGGATATATTCTAGACTTACTCAGCTTCAGTACTATTTCTTGTAGTAGTAGCCAATGTCAAAGAAATCCAACACAAGTACAAGTTATACTTTCAATACTTTACCATTTGTTAGGCTACATTGTGGCACTGTTCTAGTGTACTGTCACCTGCTATATTCTCTATCGTACCGTTTTAATGCTACAGTAAGGACAAACCAGGTTTCATTTTCTTTTTTTCCATAGGCATGCAACTGCCACTGTGTTACACCACTAGTACCACCGCAATGAGGAGGAAATTTCATCCGCCCTGGATTGCCAACCTTATTCGCCATTTCCCGTGGAGCCAACCCTGGGCCTAGCCCTACTTTCAAACACAAATTACAGGTAAGATAAGCATTTGGTTGGAGGTAGTATAATGGAGTATTAGGAGAGACGAGAGATTGACGGTAGTACTACTAAAGTCCTAGGACTATTCAGGAAAACAAACTTACTGTTAAACCCCCACCCACTAGACTCAAAAGCAGTAAAAAACAGGTATGGTCAGATAAAGTTTCAAAAAGTATATTTTTGTAGCCCTAACAAAATAATCTCCCGCAAGACCCTCCCTAACCCCAACAATTGTCCTTCAAAAGTCCCAAAAACAACCCAACTCCCAATTCCCACCCCCCAAAGTCTCTAAAAAAGGGGCAAGGGACACTACGGCAGGGTGCTGTTGACTTTAGCGGCCAGGGCATCATGCTCCTTGTGGAGAGTGGCATGGTCGAAGCGGAGGCCCTCCACCAAGTTCTTATAGGTTAGGACCTCCTGCTCCAGGTAGGACACTCTGAGGCATAAGCGGCGCTGGCGTGCCTTGCAAATCCTGTGGGGGGCAGCTGCTGTCTTTGCTGCTCGGCGGTGGCGGTTGGCTTTGGTAGTCCGGCTCCGTACCGCTGGAGCACTGCGCTGGCTGGCAGCCCATGGGGGCACGGAGGAGGATGTAGCTGTCCCAGTGGATGCTGTTGTTGTACCGGTAGACTGCGTCTCCTCCTCCTCCAGGGCCACCAGCCGCCGATATTCGGCGACAGTGGCATCCAGCCTCCGTTGCCGGGCCATTCGAGCCAGCTCCCTCCTCCTTGATGGTCTGTTGGATTTGGAAGGAGCAACTATATGAAGAAAGAAAGACATAGTCTGTAACCAATGCTCCTTAAGATTAACACAAAATGATTGAGCAGAAAGTTGTGTCACAGTACAAGTAGCAAATTGAAAGCACAGTACATAACTATTCAGGACAGTATCTATGTAACCTCCGACTTCTTCATCCTTGCTCTAACATTAGTGGGAGTTTAAGGAACAAATTCTACGAGCACTATGGACTTCCATTACAGTCGACTATGACAGTACACCAGTCTTATTCTTCTTCTTCTCTCTTGTTTAGGAAAATTCATACGTTATCTTATGCAAGCCGGCATAATGCCAGCGCAGTGAACTTGCACCCGAGAAAAACAGACGCACACCATGATGAGTGAGACAGACTTGCGTTACTGTACCGGTCCAGTACATGCAGGTGGTGAAGCTCTTACTTTTCTATTACGGGTGGCACTGAGAATACTCTGTTAAAAGGGCTACTGCTTAATTAATTTAGCTTTCACCCTACAGTGCAAATGAGTCCTAGAAAAGGAAAATGAAGAAGCTAAATAATCTGATTATCTATCACTTCACATGGGATGTATTTGATGACATATGGGATGACTTTAGGTGCTTTGCTTATTATTGAGTGAACAGTGATACACCCACACATGAATGACGTACTACTACTAAACTAAAGTTATTAAGAGAGGTATGGAGTGTCCACCGTAATAACCAGATATATGCTGTGCTTGTAGTTGCAATACAAACTACTGCTACTATTCATGGTAGTATTTGGACAAAATTACAACTTCTTTTCCTTGCCTTTCCTACACTGGAACGGAGGTGCGGGAGCGGTGTTACATGCTCTTCAAAGTAACACTTAGTTCATCCAGTGACCGTCTACTCTCTCTAGATACACATATGCTATCTAAGAGTCAGATAGTACCATGATCCAGGCATCCATCCATTCAAAGTATATGCACACATACAGTTTCTGTTTCACCCACCCAGGCTGTTCTCCTTCCACCCATCCTTGCTTCATCATTCACCCAGCCATGCACCATGCCATATTCTTTCCTTCCCAGCCACCTCGGGGACCAAGCAAACACATATCATTCTTCTTTGCCAGTCATCATTACATTTCTCGTTCTTCCAAACTTACTTACACCCTTCTTTCGCTTTTCGTTCATCCCATCCATCAAGTTCATCTCAGATCTGATTGGGATTCTTCTCGCCAAAAACTTCACCGCTAAGTCGAAGTACATTTAGAGGAGGCTACTACCTGGTTGATTTATAATACACCCGTGCAGAAAGCACACTCTGCAGTCTTCAATCTCAATAAGTAAGGAATATATAGCTTACCTCTGCCCGCCACCACCGTGTTATCCCTCACAGGATTGTCCGGCACTTGCACTGCCTCCTCCCCAGAGTTGTTCCCCTCGTCCAATACCAGCACCTCCGCGCTGGCCCCGCCTCCAGATGTTCCACCTACAAAGTACACTTAAGAATGTTAGAATACACCACTCACTACTATATAATATTTGGTCTAGGAGGAAGAAAGAAATGTGAAAAAAACAGAATACAATGTAATAATTTGTGACTGTCTACTCTAAAGTAAAAATGTCCCTTTTTCCAGGGAAGGCTGTTGTCTTGCTGCACCTTTTTGGCACAACTGATGAATGCTTGCTTTTTATTTTTAACACGCACCACTTTTTCTCCTAACAGACAGAAGCTTGACTTCTAAGAACACGAGCAGGATCAAGTTCAAACCAGGTGAGAGCTCGGCTTGACCACAAGAAATGTGTCCAATTAATCGTCAACACTAAGCACTTTTCCATTTTCAGTTAAACGTTTACTTTTATGACAAACTTGATTTTAATAAATGTGTTTACTTTTAATAAAGCTTTTAAACTTAAATAGACTCTGTGGTTTTTGGTCCTCCAGACTAGAGTGGATGAGCTAAAGGCTTTGGAATTTTTGCAAGCATGAGTCCGTGCCTCTGACATCATTGGGGATCAATCATCGGTGACTTTGGGAGCTAAATGACTCTGCCACACTATCTAGTCAGTAAGGAGATTGGGGGTTCAACTACAAAGTCTGTTATCACTGAGGTATGTGGAAAGTCTAACAGCACCTATTATAATTGATAAGCTAAGCAATGCATTATTTAGTGTCCATAGTTCTGTTTGTGCAGATTTGTCCCTGCAACAGTAGTAGAATGGATATTCCTACTATCCAAACCAAAAGTAAAGTAGTATCTTATTCTTTCTTGGTGGTCATTCACCTTTTTATTGTTGGTAATTGTCAAAGCATAAACATTTAGAAGACTTGAAAAGACTTTATGGACAATCCCAGAGGACTGCACTCAGTGCATAGAGCTATTGCTGACTAGAATGGGAGTCCAATAGAATTGCCAAATGTGCAATCTTAGTTAGCTACACAGACAGACTAATAAGAATAATCTAGTAATACCACAGGGAGTCATAGTCGAGGCAGGATAAGAATTTAGATCCAGTCTACAAGAAGATCAAAGACGATTTAGAATAATCGAATGAGGAACGCTAGGAAAAAATAAGTGCTCTATATTAAAATTAAAACTTACTGGGGCCAGCAAAGGAGCCCTCGCCTGCCCGATCCTGGCCTGCATCCTGAACAGCACCCTCCTCCTCCTCCTGTGTCCTCTTGCCCCTGGGGGGACCTGATGTACAACATGAAAGAAAGAAAGACCAGAAAACATGGATGATATTTGTCAACCAAATCAAACATTTCAAAAGAACAATAACAAAATATTTTGGCGAAATAGCAAATAGACAACTATTCCACTGGATATATTGACCGATCTCATCTGGTCTACTACGTTATTAGTATTGCTTGATTTGCGGACCGTCGAATTGGAAATTTCTTATGTAACTTACTAAACAAAGTACTAAAAAGATTTGCCTAGGATTGGCAGGCAGCAGTCCGCAGCACGCGAAGTGACAGACAAAGTCCATCGTGATTGCAGATCAGCGACAACACTAAAGTTTCCTACTACATTAACCAGTCATTAAAATACTCAAACTGTCAATCCACCACCACTATTTCTTCTTATCGCCATGTGTACAAAGGAAGGACTGGACTTGAGTCTGAAGGGGCTGATTTAGAAGCCCCTTGCGGCTCTTTTGCTCCATTGTTGCGTGACTTTTGTGACGCAGCGGCAGAACAAAAGAGGCGCAATGGTGCGGCGTATATTAACAACGTGACGCATATGGGAGATGCATCACGTTGTAAAGCCCTGCGCCATCAGGGGGCGGTCCGGCGCATGGGAGGGCGTTCCTGCGCAGGAACGCATCCTAAAAGTGGCTGAGGGAAATCTACAAGATTTCAATCACTCATTTTAACGACAATGATGCGTGACTCAAACCCTGCGCCTGCTTGAAGCATACGTCGAGCTTGACGCAGCATTGGGGAGATAGGGCACCCCAGAGCATTGATGGAGCTGCGCCATCATTTCGACGCAACTCCAGCAATGCGCCGCCTTTACGGCACAGATGCGTAACGCTTTTGTGACGTTTTGGGCCCATGGTGCGCCGCATTGTAAATACGGAGCACCATGGGTGATGGTGGCGTGGCGCACAATTACTGGCGCATCCCTGCTACTTTGCAGGGATGCGCCGGTAATTAAAAATCTGAACCTTAGTGTCTAGCATTACGCAGTTCTTTAAACTACACTCATACATAATTTCACAGGCCAATGAAATGAACACAAAATCGAAAACAAATAAGCATAGTAGCAACACTACTGAGAAGGAGAGCAGTGCACCTGAAATGCACAGAAGATTTTGAAATATAATTTACCTACAATGTAGTGAGCAGCATTATTGCTCTTGGTAAAAAACTGAAATTTGCAATATAATAACACACAGAGCAGGAGAAAACAGAGTAGTAAAGAAATAGCTACTACTACTCACCAAGCCCGGGGATCTCAAGGCCAAGCATGTCGAGCAGATCGCGTTCACAGTCCAGGACATCCGTCCAGCGGTGGGTGGCCTGGTTGTAGGTGCGCCGGACCCGAGAGTGGTGGTACATGGCCCGGCACACCTTCTCCCACCGCTTCCGGCGCTCCTGGATCCCGTACCCGCTACCGATCCTGCTGCCTGCCATGATGGTCCTGGGGAGGCGGCGCTGAACATAAAAAATTAGTGCGGCCACCTCCTCCGGGCTGAAGATCTCCCGGGGTACGACCTGCTCCCCCCTCAAACGCCCGCACGGGAGCCGGGCACGGGGTGCGGGACCCTTCCCCTTCTCGGGATGCTTCCCGGCTCCCTTCACCATGGTCCGGGCAGAAAGGAAGCTAAATAATAAAGAAAATAGAATAGGGAAGAGAAGAAAAGTAAAGAGTTGAAAAAAGTAGTTTAAAATTAACCAAAAGTAGCAGAAAACACAAAAATATAGAGCAAGAAAAATAGAGAGATAGATAATAAGTAAAATAGATTTAAAAAAACTTCAAACAAGCAAAGGATGGCAGAGATACAGAGAGGATACCAAAAGCATGCCCAGAACCATAGCAATGAATGAGAAACAAGATGGCCGCGCCCGTTCACGAAAGCGCGGGTAAGTTCGCGCGAGATTTTCCTCGTGAACAACCGCGAAATTGTACTAGCGAGCCGCACACTTAGCGAGATTACACTTCGCGCCCAGAAACGGAAATACGTCATGCAAACAAGATGGCCGCCCCTTGAATGACCGCGAGGGTAACTTCGCGCCTTGCACTACAAGCGGCTCGCTAAAAATCACAAAACCTTGTGAACTAACACGCCGCAAAAAAACAAATCGCATATTCGCACGAATTCGCGGCTTCCGAATCCGATCTCGCGCAAGTTCGTGCCCCGCGAATCCCGCAAAATTGCAGAAAAACGAGTTTTGCAAAACTGAAAGCACTCAGCAGGTGCAAGAGTTCAAACTCATCATTAGTAACCATTCCCTGTAGAGCTTCCTGACTGGGGCCCCTCCAGAGTTCAGTTGCTAGTTGCAACAATTGCATGACCCTGCTCTGACCTTCACAGCAGGCTCATAGAATAGCTACAAGTAGGCTACAAAGGTCCTGGAAAAAAAAATTGTACTGCAACAGAAAGCAAATTACTGATAAGGAAGCAGGTGCCAGACCTGGAATTTTAAAACAGGGACACATTAATAAACTAACCCCAAATTAATTCATGTCAGTTGAAGCAGGGCAGGTGTGCTTGCTTTTCCCCCCCATAATCTACAGTGATGTTGAACCAGAGGGTGGCATTGATGTAACAGAGGGTGGCATGGGTGAAACAGAGGGTGGCAGTGGTGAAACAGAGGGTGCTGGGAACCTGTGATGATGAACCAGACGTAGAAACAACATAGTCGCGACCGTTGCGAGCCGACAAGTAAGTTCGCAATTGCGAACTGGTACCAAACCCTCGCGAACTGGCAGAAACCCTTGCGAACACACAAAAAAAAATCTGCAAATTCGCGAGAATTCGCGGATTTTGCGGATTGCAAGTTCGTAAATACTCAAATTCGCGAACGCCAGATTCGCAAAATTGATCCATGCTTAGTCACTGTACCTTTGTCTGTATTTGAGTGTTCTAGTTTTTCAGTATACCCCCAAGTAATTGTCTGTCTGATTGGTGTTGTGTGAAAAATGTCTCTGTGTTGGATTCTTACTTCATCATTGTACCTCCTTCGGAATGTTCAGATTCCTGAATATATGCCTGAATCCGACTGAGTGGGTGTATGTTTAAATTTGTCCATGTTGTATTTACTGACTGTGTCACTGTACCTGTACTTCCATTTCTGTATGCCCTAGAGCGTGGTTCTGAGTGAGTGGCATTATATGAAAATATTCACCTGCCCCCACCATGCCATGCACACCCACACCTTGTTTTTTTTTTTTTACACTGCCTGAAACTCCCAAGTCAGAAGCGACACACGAGTCAGGCCCAAAATGGAGGTCAAATCCATCATCTAAAAAGTCTGCTCATCAGCTTGCCATATTAGGTGAATTTCCTCTAGATTTGTTTATTTTTTCTATGCTTCTGGATACCCTTGACCACTGCCCTGGAGTCAGTTAACTTTGGGGTTCAGTCCTATTGGCTGTGGAAATTCTTTTGTCCACTGCGCAGAACTTGCAAGACAGAGCCTGCAAAACCTGCAAATTAGAGCTGACCCTCGGGTTTCAAAACAACAGAAAAACAAATTAGCAGGGTTCTAGCCAATCACATTTTGTAAAAAATTCTAAATTTGATTGATAGGATTGGCAAGTCATGAGTCAAGAGGTAAATAACCAGAGAGAAGCAAAAGCCTTAACACTTGAAAGCCCAATTATTTTTAATGCTTAGAATTTAAAGGATACTTAACACGTTTACACCAATCCAAAAGGGATTGGGAGCTAAGTAAATTCCTCTCATGTCAAGTTTGGTGAAAATCAATCAAGTGTCTTGGGTTTTAAATTCCAGCAAAATTTCATATCGGAGATAAAATGTTGATTCTCTTCTTTTTTTACCCACTTAACCCTTTTTCTTTCACAGATCTTCATGAAATTTGTCATGCCGAAGCTTAGCTGACTGAGCAAGTACACAGCCAAATTTCTTATAAACGTGTCCAGAGGGTCAAGATTTTTAAGAAATCAAAAAATGCCCTTTTAATTGAAAGTGCAGCTGAACCATGACTACATGGTGACACTTAGATGATTACAGGCAGCAGCAATGAGTGACTGCACCTGCCTGGAGGCGGGAAGCCTGGGGGAGTCCATGGGACCCCCTAACCACTCCTCCAGAGGGTTGCCCTCAGGTGCTGGACTGTTGGTGCACCACCTTTTTGTGGTGCACTATCAGCGCACCTCCTAAGGGCATGTTTGCCTCTGTGCCCATGTTCATAATATGATTCAGAAAAGGGGATGGTGATGGACAGAGTATCTGAATTAAGCAGAACACTCCTACCCAGTCAACAGATCAGGGCTTGATCCATCACCGTTTTTTAGCTAAAAAACGGTGATGGATCAAGCCCTGATCTGTTGACTGGGTACGAGTGTTCTGTTTAATTCAGATACTCTGTCCATCACCACCCCCTTTTCTGAATCGTTTTGTCCACCATAAGCGTGGAAGGGTATACTCAGATGTGAGTCCCTTGCTCACTGCACCATCAGGATTCAAGCAAGCCGGGCCGAAGACGGCTGTAATGCCAGAAACCGGTCCCCGGAAGCTTGTTTCCTTTCCAGTATAAGAATTGGCTTGGTAGTTTGGTCTGCCCTGTTCCCATGATGCACTGGGCCAGGGACAGACTAATTTGCATGTAGCCAGGTTCTGGGCTGGGATGGTGCAGTGAGCTAAAAAACGGTGATGGATCAAGCCCTGATCTGTTGACTGGGTACGAGTGTTCTGTTTAATTCAGATACTCTGTCCATCACCACCCCCTTTTCTGAATCGTTTTGTCCACCATAAGCGTGGAAGGGTATACTCAGATGTGAGTCCCTTGCTCACTGCACCATCAGGATTCAAGCAAGCCGGGCCGAAGACGGCTGTAATGCCAGAAACCGGTCCCCGGAAGCTTGTTTCCTTTCCAGTATAAGAATTGGCTTGGTAGTTTGGTCTGCCCTGTTCCCATGATGCACTGGGCCAGGGACAGACTAATTTGCATGTAGCCAGGTTCTGGGCTGGGATGGTGCAGTGAGCTAAAAAACGGTGATGGATCAAGCCCTGATCTATTGACTGGGTACGAGTGTTCTGTTTAATTCAAATACTCTGTCCATCACCACCCCCTTTTCTGAATCATGTTCATAATACAGCGCTGGCGTAGAGTCAAAGTATCGCCCCCATTTGCATGGGGCCATGCCCCCATGCAATTGAGGAATGCCCTGTGAAGATAGAAGTGGCGATACATGAGCACTAGTACTATCAGTATTGCAAAAGGGTCTGTAGCCCCTTTTGTAATAACATAATACCCTGAAGGTGCTAAAAGCAGGCTCACATGCCTGTTGCACCACCAGTATACTATCTGTAATACGCCCCCTGGTTGTCATGTAGCAAAGTCACCAACAGTTAATGCAAAAGCCTTTCATCACCAGTAGACAGCTTCAAGGTTCTAGAACCCCTGTACAATGCAGACTTTCACACATGTGTCACTCTGCCACCTGAAGTCCCTATTCCAAAGAAACAGTGCTGGTCTTTGTGATTACACTTCTTGCCATTTTTTGATGTGGGGCACACCAAATGAATGCTGTGCATTTCCTCGGAATAGTTTGACAACACTTTTCCCACAACAGCCCACAGCAACTCTTAAAAGAAGATGAGGAGGGGGTTGAGTCTGTCAAACTACTGCAAGACCTGCATGCTGGAAGTGGCACTATCTGGAAATAAACAATGACGCTGGAACCAATGTGCAGGTTCCCCTTATAGAAAGCCACCAGACCAAGTACTTTGAGATAGCACAGCACCACAATATCTAGAAGGGACGGAACGACCATCCAGGCTACAAAATGTTCCACCAAGGTCGGAGTCACATCAAAATACGAACATCATGTCCTCTCCTGCAAAGGGAACAGGAACAACACGAACTGCAAGTCAATATGAGGGGTCTCCTTCAAGTGTAGATTTGGATGTTATTCTGTCTTTCTTTAAGTGGAGAGAGATCTGTTGTCGTGAGATGGGCACGGACGGACTGGGAACCCATGGCAGCCCTAGTAAATAGTCGGACCAGGGCGGGGTGGGGGAAGGGGGGGGGGGGGCAAGGCGGTTGGCACTTGCGTAACTAAACTAGAGCATCCTCCCCCCCCCCCCCATCCCTGCAAGGTGCGTGCATATGCCCCCTCTGGACTCAATCGGGAGATCTCCGGCCAGACTACTGTGCTGAGGGGGCCCCCTGGAGCTTGGGGGTCCGCACAGTGAGGCCTGCGGGGCATGTGTTATGGCACTGGGTCTTGGTGCAAGTGTGAAGCACTGCTGCTTTTGTTACTGCGAGTCGATATTGCTGCAGGGCTGGAAAACCAGCACATAGTGACAAAACCGGCCTCCACTGCCACAAAAAAGGCCCCCACTCTTCCAATCTCCCAGGACAACCGATGCCAGCTACGGTCAGTCCGGCCCTGGAGATGCGCCTGGGAATGACGCATTGGACACCACTTATGGCAAATAGTGGTGGACAGGAAAGGGAGTTTTAAAAAAAAGTAGTCTTTACTCAAGCAGGGACTAATTACATATAACTAGTTAGGGAGGATGAAGAACATCTTATACTTACCTGGCATTCAGAGAATTCATTCAGTGGCTGTACTGATCCTATAGGAGGACACAGCAAATGTGGACTGACAGCTTCCTCTTAAATCAGGCCCTTCATGTACGTTAAGCATACCATAGTCTCTTTCCTTTTTGACTGACCTTAGAATCACAGAGCTGCCTCTCTGCACAGCGGTCAGAAATCATCCGATATGTCACTGAGAGACCTCTGCTTCTTAGCTCTGCTCAGAGCTGAATCCAGTCCTCGGTGATCCGAACACAGCTCTCAGCGTGAACAAGCTCTATATAAATGCGCGACCTGGAATGCCAGTACTATTTTTTCCAAAGTGACAGCCATTATTTTGGATAGTGCATGCAATATTCAATCATTTTACAGTGAATATTACTCTCTCTGCCTATTTGAATATTCCAGAATAACTGGAGGGATAATAGAATTGCTTTCATGTTATTTTATTAGACTTTTATTGTAGCCATTACCGGAAGGCCTCTGGGAAGAGTACGGCAGTAAAGATTTACAGTAGGTGGTTAAACGTACATACATGAATGAATGATTTATTTTTAGTGTGCACCCATGCCGAAGACTGAGCTTCCAAGGATCCGCCGAGGGACGCGTAGATGGGAGGGGGGGAAGTCAGAGAATATATTCACGTAGTTCAAAGGCGATGCCATGAAAAGAAAAATGTTTTACTACGCTGCCACTCTCATCAGATGAAACACGTTTTGGAACTGTCAGAAAATTAGGCATTTGAATGAGGCAAGGTCCCCGAGGGGAAGGCGTGCCTGGGCCTAAGGCAACGGAGGGCGAGGCCGAGATTTATTCGAGAATGTTCTTCCCCAGGAACGGCAGAAATGCGATAATGAATGACTACAGAGGGAATACAGAGGCAGATAAGATGCGCGGAGCATAAATTAAACAGTGTGTGACATTAGCACAATTAACAAAGCCGGAGCATGGAAAAGCAATAGAGAGCGATGTTGAAATGTGGAGCAATAACGAGGTGGCAAACTAGAGGTGACAAAGACGCTTTTATTCTGCTTACTGCTGGTCGGTATTTACAAAAAAAATGCCAAGGGTGCTTCTCCTGGAATCCTCAGAACACAATGTTCTAGGAGGAACCAATGGAGTGCCAGGGGGTGAAGAGGAGAACAATGGGGCAGTAGAAACGCACGTTATCACAAGTTTAAATCATTTTTAGAATATCAAAGTTTAAATCATTTTTATGATATCACATATCTCCTTCCTTTAAGAGACCAAAAGATTTTACCAACCCTGAAGAACTTTAAAATAAGCAATTCTGTTACCTGTGCTAGTCCTTACTCTATATGCATGGATAAAAGTTTCAGATTGGTGTTCTCTGACCGCTAAAGCTTCTTGTCTCTGTTCTGTATTGGTCTCATCATCTGAGGAAATTACAGGAGTGGCTGCACCAGGATATAAGGCTCGTGGCAGAGGTTGATTGCAACACAAACAAATGATGGACTGAATGCCGAATAAATCATACATTCACCCTCAGTCAAGAGATCTGAGTTAAATCCATTATTCTTTTGCTCACCATGCCACCCCAGTTTAGACCCAGCCATTTGCAAATCAGTCATGACCCTGTGCCTAATGGGAACAGTCCAGACGGAACTGTCAAGCCAGGTCCCCCCTGGACCATAAACAAGCATCCTGGGACGGTTTCAGGGTATGTCACCCTTCATCAGCCAGGCTAGCTTGAATACACTGACTCAATTCTCAGATTAACCCTGGGCCAGTATCATTTTCCTGAGTGAACTGGTCAGTATCACATTTCAACACCCTTTTCTTATTTCACCATTTATCATCTTGGGTTATGATAATCTTTTTATTGACTTTAACGACTTTTATAGGCCTATAGTATTTGCTCATTCCTCCAACTGTACTCTGGAGAATGCGTATTCTAACTAGGCCTCCCACTAGAACATTTTTGTGCGATGGACCTATGTACGGTGTTACACCTTGATTCAGCTTTCCTTTGGCAATTGGAAATGTTGCTTTCTATGGCGCCCAACTTTTGTTTAGTGCAGGAACCCTTGTGAAATTGCAAATTGGTTTTAAGCCACTAGGGACAAAGGTTTGACGATGGGTGTCTTCCTTTCCCTAACCAAAATGTGGACACATCAGTAACTGAATGGGGTGAAATTCGGTATGCCCACGGGTTCTTACAGATGGAAAAATGTATTGGTCCTGGTGCCAGGTGAACACTTTCCTTTAGGTATCTATTGAAAAGTTTCACCTGCCCGTTGCATTGTTGATCGTATAAGGTTGTGTGGTTGTGTCTTATGTGATGATGTTGTAGAAACTCAGTGATCTCCCTGGATCACAGTTGGAAACCATTGTCTGTGACCAAAGTTTCAGGGAATCCTTCCCTACTGAACACTTCCATCAAAAATGCAAGCACACAGCCATGGTGATCCTGTCTGTGAATGTTACTTCAGGCCATTTGGAGTGGTAGGAAATGGCCACTAGTGCGTTCTGCATGTTTGATGGTAAGCTTTTGAAAGGGCCCGAAATATTGAATCCTAATTTCCTCCATGTTGCAGTGGGCCAGGCCACACTCTTCATGACGGGGTACATGGGTTTTGCAAGTTTTATCTGAAGCAACACATAACTTGCATGTTTTAATTATGCGCTCAGCCTCTACATCCATGCCTGGCCACGGTAATATTCTCTCAACAGATTTTTCAAGACATTTCCATATGTCACTGGTGACCTACTCTCACTAAACATTCTCAAATGATGTTAAGATGAATGCATTTGCCATTTCTCAAAAACAAATCTCCTACCACACAGAGTTCATGGGCAACCGGAGAACAATAATGCATAGAGTCTATAAGGGTTTTCTTGGATGGCCACCACTTGAGTATATATTCCCTCACTAGTGTCAGTTCCTCATTATTATTATTCTCTACAATCCACACACTTTCCTTCACCCCTTCATCACAATCTCTGCACACATCACCTATATAGGTCACTATGTCTCTATCATCAATAGAAAAGGATGATTCAGATGGCTTCTCTAAGGGAAGTCTGTATAAACAGTCAGCAGGTTGGTTGCACTCATTAGATACATGGGAAACCTCAACATTTTATTCTTGGAGTTTGGAGCGTAATGTGGCAACTCTTGCTGTGGTTTTTACCCACCCACCTGGTGACAATATCTGTACAAGAGGTTTGTGGCCAGTATGTAATGCAGACCTACTGCCCCTTACAAATTGTCATAAGTGATCAATGGCAGTTCTCTTTTAATCAGAGACTATCTCCTTTCAAGTTCGCTTAATGTTCTGGATGCATATGCTACTGTTGCCTGACTTCTGTGAGAGCATACAGCCAAGACCATAGGCATCTGCATCCACCATTATGATGAAGCACTTCCCTTCGACAAATGGTTGTAACTTTGGGTTCTCTATTATCTGGTCTTTAATGTTGAGGAAGGATGTCTATTCTTCTTCTCCCCACACATACTCAGCATCTTTTCTCAACAATTTGCATAAAGGTTCCATTAAGGTGGTGACATTTTTAACAAAATTCCTGTAATACTCACATAGTCCTGCAAAATTCCTAAATTTCTCTTTATCATTGGGTGGTGGAGGTTACTGTATAGTATCTAACACCAGCTTATATGGTTTGGCTCCACTTTCTGTTATCAAGTTATCTAAATACTCCACTTAAGGTTGGAATGATTTGCATTTGTAAGAACTTAGGACCAGCGGGGCCTTTGTTACGCCCCCTGTGGTAGGGGCCGGCAAGCACTGTTGTGAGAGGGGTGAGGTGGTGTGGGTCGCTAGGTGATTAAGTGAAGGACGAAGCAGAACATGCAGTCAGCAGAGTGCGATCAAATTAACCAATGTGCTTCTGAAGTAAAAAAAAAAAACACATTTGGTTGAAAATATGAGCAGTGCGCGTTTGCCTCCAAAAGCAAACAAACACAACATTTCAAACACACGAGCCGAGGCAATCGCAGAAAATAGTATGCCAACTAACTTAAATGGCAAGAAGCAAAATAAGAGCTGTAACAGGGCCAATAGCCATGGGAGGGAACACACACTAAAAGGAGGGACAAATGGCTGTAATTTACTAATGAAAAGTGAGAAATTCAGAAAGGCACACAAACCAACCAATTAAAAAATGGGCGTGGCTTAAAGCCCATAGTCTCGAAGATACAGCGAATGCAGTGCATGTGCTGCCTAGGCGAGACCTAAAAAGGCTTGCGAAGAGCACGAAGCAATGATCTCACAGCACTTTGCATCTGCTCTGTAATCATTCAAAAAGAAGTAAATTAACTATAATGTATCACATGGGTGGAAAGCATTGGGGGAGCATAAACAAAGTGAGTGGGAGGAGAAAGGATAAAGTCAGAAAGAAGGGAAGGAGAAAAGGGGGGAGGAAACATGCACTCCCATTGAGTGTTCAACAGAAAAAGAGCTCCCTCAGGTGTGCTGTGGAAGGATAGACCTTATCCAGTAAGAACGCTGTCAGACCGAAATGCTCCTGTGTGGATCAAGCACAAGAATAGGGAACCCAGCAACTGAATCAAAAGCAGACAACTGAGATAGACAACAAAGTCATCCAATCATGAACAAGGCGCTAACACTAAGTATAAGTAATGTGTTGGAAACAACAGGCCTGCCTACAAAAAGCTAAAGCTGATACAGCCAAGGCCTAAAAACATGAAAAAATGTACTGGCTAATTCCTGCAGTGGCAACTGATAGTATCACCAGCTCTCTTTTTATACAGCACCCGATTTCTGTATTTTGTAAATTTTTTGATATGCTTGAATATTTGATTTTGCTATGAAAGACAGCGGAGGTGTAAAAATGTGTGGTGGATACTGAGCCATTAGCAGCAAGGAGTGGAAAGAAAGACAATGTGATGCTGCCACTCTATCTAGAATAGTGCCTCTTAGCCCATCTGCAGGGAGCCTGTAGTCCCTAGCGGTTTCTTCAGTCATCAGCTGTCCTGTGACAGGCTGCCAAGTCACTTACTGTCACCAGGGACGGTGCCACAGAGGAAATGGATTGCTCTGCAGTCTCTGGGGAGAAATCCATCACTGTTGTACACACAGGGGTCTGTCAGGGCTGGAAATTGATCTCGGGACAGCTTAGCATCACGCTTAAACCACACATCAAAATTAATGGCTGAGTTCCAAATATGGGGGTGCACACGGGGACATAAACAAAGATAAATTAAAGAGAACAAGAAATAAATATAGGAGGTTTGTGGTAAATGAACAAAAACACTGGAATATTTGTTTGCTTCAATTTTACTATTGTTTATCGACTTAAATGTTATAATCACTAGATGAACAGTATGAGAATTCATCTGTCTTTGCAGGCTGGTGGAATGACCCGTGTGATTCGAGTGCCTAGCAGTATGTGCCTAGCCTAGCAGCATATTTACTTATAGGTGCTCACTAGTATCACCTGATACATGTAACTCCGGTACTGCAACATTTGCCACCGCTTATATCCTTTGGTTGCTCGCTAATGTCACTCGCTATTCATGTAACTTACTGTTACTTCTGTATTTTGCCCCATTACACTGACAGCACCATACATCTGCCGGCACTCGGTACATTTAGGTAAACTGCACCCGTTTTAACTTTAATTCTTAGCCTCCTGGAATGCACCGATGAATCAACTCACCGCCAGTACCTTCACCCCGGACTCCACTACCCGCACCCGTAACCCCACCCCCTCCCCACGCACCAATCCCCAATCCCCAGAACCAATCCCCGGTTTAGCAGATTTTTTGAGGGTTTGAATGAGAAGAATGTGGGTAAGAGGGAAGGAAGATCACAGAATACTACCTCATATATGAAACAATGTCTCCCTACTAGCTTTACTCTGAACATTCGTAATGAACAGGTATAATCCCCCTTCCCCACAACGTGGCCGCTCCCAATCCCATTTCCCATCCTACTCTCAGCCCCCACTATCCTTCCGGCACCCCCATCTTGACTATCAGTTCCCAGCACACACCCTGACCCACCCACCTACCTTCTATGCCACCACTCACACCACCCACCCCTCCCCACCTCATACACACACCTCCCGCCCAAAAGACCCCTTCTCCCTATCACCTTCCCGTACAACAATACAGCGCACACCTCCTCGAACACCAGCCCACTCTCCCACCTGCATACGAACTCCCTGGTCAGCCATTCTCCTCGGTAGGCCGCCCCCACCTCCTCCATCTACCCCACGATGACCCCTCGCCGCACACCTCATTCACCCACCTCACCCACCTCCCCTCCAAACCTATCCCTACCCTCTGGTTGACTCACTCACTTAACACGTCACAAGCCTAGCGCCAATCCCCACTCTTAGACGCAGCATATGCCCCCCTTGTCGCCCTTGCAACTCTTCACTCAACTACACCTCCCCGCCCGAACTCTCTCACTCAACCTTCCAGTACTGTTATTAATTGCACATCACAGGGGCAGCTGAAATGCCAGGAGCCTAGTCCCGACAGCTCGACGACTTCGGAGGGCTGGAAGAGGTCCCCCGCTACACGGCGGAGGAGGGCACTGGACATCGAATGCTGTCTCATACTATGTGACCTATTGTTCCACCTGTCTGTCTATGCTCCCCCAGGTACTTCTCTTGTAAAGCGCTCTGATATCCGCAAGGATCTTGTCCGCGCTATATAAAACTTTCTAAATAAATAAATAAATACATGTGGACTGGGAACAGAAACTCCACATTCAGAGTCTTTCATACTGCTAGGAATTAGGAGCTAGCTACCTCTTAACCTTTTAAAAATGAAGGGTTCCTTTCTTATATCATACACTTTTCCCACCCCAGGAAGTAAATCTCCTTTGAACAATGTTTTATCGTAATGCCACTGAGTGAATGGGTTGGCCTCTCTGGTGACGTATTTGACAACAACTAGCACCCAAAGCAATGTGGAACAAGGAGCAGCTGACAAGAGGTATATCAGAAGCGTTTGTGGGGCATTTGGCCAACATTTTTCCAGACCCCTCTTTGGTGCCTGATCAAAAGAGCGGCGCAGAATTAAAAAAAATCATACTCTGGCGATAAAAGGAGACAGGCATATTTGGTTTTAGGTGCATAAGAAGGAACAGACCGGGAGTTGTGTTTTAATAATTAAAAAGGTCTTGTAACAGTAGAGCAGGGCCTCAAACTGCATGGGGCCTGGGGACAAAGATCCCTGTCCTCTCCTCTTTACAGACCTGCCTTCCACCACCAGGCGAAGGCCCAGAAACGCCTTTGCCGCCTTTTGAAGACCTTAAATTGCAAATAAATTCATGCATGGCGGCACACACAGACAGAGTACACGGCCTTTGATGTACTTTGATGCCACATTAAACAACAGGGCTAAGCTTTCTGTTCTGCGGGTTTTCTCAGTGACGTTATTGCATTTCTGTATTTCATCTCCGCTCTGTCATTCTCGGGCCCCCACCGTGAGAATCAGACTAGAAGCCTCGGCAGTATGTGAGCATGACGGCCCATCTTCAGCGTTTGCTTTGGGAGGCCACATTTAGGATCTGAAGGGTTGATATTTCAGTTGTATTTACTATTCTTTTTATTACTATCATCATTTGAGTCCATAGAAGAGTTTTGTGTTCTCTTATTGTTTGTTTCCTTGGACATGTTATTTAGATTTTTCTAAACTGCCTTCCTGAACGGTCCCTGTGCTGAACCCAGCACTCATCATGAAAAGGGTGAAGGGAAACAGATGAGGAATTTTTACTTAATTGAAGAGCAACCAATAACAGGACAAGCCATCCAATCTGCCTCCTCTACAAGGGAGTCAAAGGGCCCCTACTTTCTTCTCTAGCCTTGTTTTCAGAGTGGTTATATGATGGCCACCGCCAGTGAGCACTTAATTAAAAAAAAAATACATAGCAAGATTGTCGGATACCAAGTCAGCTGAGCTCTGATCCCATCTCATATCCTTTTGTCCACTTCCTGTCTCTTTTTCTACACTTTCTGTCTCTTTATCCCACACTTCCAGGCTATTTTACTGGGTTGCTTTTTTACCTTCGCCACATTTTTCCTTAATATATCGACCTTCCTTTAATTACTTTCTAACCCTTTCCTTTCTTGCATTGGGTCAAATTCTGCTGATGAGAAAATCAACCCTGCCCTAAAATATGAGTGCCAGTATCCCTAGTACTGAACCAGCGGCTAAAATTAAACACTGTAGTAGTAGTTTGTTGATTAATTAAAATCATTACAAACAAGAATAAAGGACCAACAAAAGAACAAGCAAACAAATATATACAAAACTATTAACATCTTAAAATGATCCACCAGTAATGAGATGATAAATGACATTTCATAGAAATATTAAAGCATTAAAAAGATAATTAAAATGAATTAAACTTCTAAAATGTCTTATACTAGCAGCAAAAACTATTATGGCAGCATTTAACTAAAGCGATATGTGTTAGCAGTGGGAATTATAAATACAAAATCTAGCTGTTTTCCATTTACAAGCGATAATAAAGTGCAATGTGCAACACTAGATTAGATTGTAATAGTAGTCCCTTGAGCTGGAATGACACCTTGCTTCAAACAATTCTTCAGTTATATTTCTTAGGTATTTTATCTCGCAATACTTTTAATTACTCCAACAATTCTTTTGACTTTCTTTTCTGCAATAATGATGAACTTAACAAAAAGATAAATAAGTTTAATGTTGACCCCACTCAAACATGTAATAATTGCTTGCCTACATGTTCTAACTCCTAGTTCATTAAAAATCGGTTTTAGGATAGACTTCCGAGCGTCTGCCAAAGCTGGGCATAAAGTTACTATATGCATTATTGTTTCGTCCCTTAGCCCACAAAGCCTGCAAATACTCGATGAACATTGATTCTCCCATTTTGGAAATCCATCCTTTGCCGGATATCTTCCGAACCTCAAGTACATACATTTATTCTTAAGCAAAGGTCTTAGATGATATGACAAATAGGGTTGGGGCAACAACCTACCAAAAGAATTAGCAATTGACCAGAATTTTTTTTTTTCCTTAAGTCCTCCTTATCCGCTATAGTCGTTAGTAATGCTGCTATTTGATTAATTTCTTTCTTAAAAACTATTCTACTCCTCATTTCCTCTTCTAATTTAGAGCAATCAAAATTACATAAGCATTCATTTAAGTACAGCTGCCAATTTTTTGAATATTCACCTTCTGAAATTTCGAGCCAACACAGCCTTGCTAAGGATCCTTCATCCGAACGGACTAATGATAATAAGGACTTCAAAAATTCTGATTGACGCGCCAGAAATTGATTCTTCAATCCAAATTCCAGTCTTATGTTTGCACGACTGATATATTTAGGGATCTTAAAAACAGTTTTATATGTTCTAATTTCTATATCGTCGAGCAATTTCGTGTCTTTGCCCCTAAAGATGATTGAGCAATAGCCCAGAGATGGAACTAACTTTGCTCTCATCACCTTCATTAGATGTTCATAATTAGGGCATGATAATTTGTCTCTTAATTTTCTAAATATCAGTCCGTCATCAAAAGTAATCCCAAGATATTTATATGATTTCACATTTTCAATTACCAGGCCGTTGATATTCCACTCTTTAATCCTTGGTTTCCCTTTTCCCATAGTCATTATTTTTGTCTTTTTTTTATATTAATTGTTAGTCCATTTTGTATGACATAACCATTAAAAGAATCAATTAACCTTTTTAACCCTATAACTATTTGGCTCATTAAAATTGTATCGTCTGCATATTGCAGATATTTAATCTCTTGACCATAAGGCGAATGCGAATTAATATTTTTAATGAGCTGGCAAATCGGCCATAAAAAAATTAAAAAGGCAAGGAGCCAAAACACAGCTTTGTTTCAATCCCACATTAGTAGCCAGACGACAGGTCATATGTTTTCCATCGCCAATTTTGATCTGCACCCAGGTGTCGGAGTATAAAAGTATAATCATTTTTAATAGAGTTTCCGATATACCCCAATTCCTTAACTTCCACCAGAGAGTATTTCGCGGCACAGAATCAAAAGCGGCTTTTAAATCAATAAAACAAACATATAATCTTTGCATCCTAGTTTTGGCTCTCTCACCTAATAGTGTTGATAAAATCAAATTGGTATGGTTTGATTCACCCTTTCTAAACCCAGTTTGAAAGTTAGGAATCAGCTCCTCTTTTGTGGCCCAAGCCTCTAACTCAGGGGTCTCCAACCAGTAGCGCTGGAGCTACTGGTAGCTCACCAGCACCCTCAAAGTAACTCTCAGAGGTGAAGCCAAACCAAGCGGATCTCAGAGATTCTGTGTATATTATAAAGAAGGCAGCACTGCTCGTTTCATTACCCGTAAGAGTTACAGACTGCCTAACCAATGGCAGGGCCTCTTGATAACACTCAAACACACATTGTGTTGGCCTATCAATCAATCAATCGGGGATGTATAGAGCACACTACTCACCCGTGAGGGTCTCAAGGTGCTGGGGGTGTGGGGGTGGGGGTGGGGGATTTGGGCAGCATTCAAAATGCTTGCAGTGTGGGGCTTCATCTGATGCTGAGGGGGATTTTTTTCCAGGTCTTGGCTGCAAAGTAGGAGAAGGATCTGCCTCCTGTTCTGGCTCTGTGGATGCGGGGGATTTCGGCCAAGGCCTGGTCAGCGGAGCGGAGGTTTCTTTTGGGGGCATAGAAGGAGATTCTTTTGTTGAGGTTTTGGGGTCCGGTGTTGTGGAGGGCTATGTAGGTGTGTGTGAGCAGCTTGAAGTTCACTCTTTTTTTGACAGGAGCCATAGGTGCTGGGGATGTGGTCTTGTCGTGGGATGCTGAGGACGAGTCTGGCTGCGGTGTTCTGGACGGTCTAGAGTTTGTGGAGTAGAGATTTGTTGATTCCAGCGTAGAGGGCGTTCCCATAGTCCAGCCTGCTGGTTATGAATGTGTGGGTGACGGTCTTCCTGAATACTGGGGGTGTCCAGTTGAAAGTTTTGCGGAGGGTGTTGAAGCATGTGGAGGCTACACCGTCACATGAACCATCTTTATCCACTTTAAATCTACCTAAGAAGTAGATTGTCCATGTTCTACGCCCTGCTCTATCAGTCACACTATGTGCGACATCAAAGAATAATAGCAGCAGTAACCAGGGCTGACCCACCAAAGTGTGTGACTGCAAGAACTAGAGTGAAAATGTGTTAATTAGGAGCATGATCAACTAAAGAGCTTAGAGGAGAGAGTATGCATCCAGGGCAGAGAAAGTTAGAAGCCTCACATTCAATTTTGTGTGGGTGTGTGACATTGTGTCCTTCCCTAATAAACAGTGTTGGTTCCTTAAAGCTATTCCTACTGTCAAGGACTGTCAAATATGTATGCTGGTCCCCATCATAAGAGTATTATCTCTGATGCAATTGAGCCAGTTAATTGTATAATTGTGCCATAGCCATAACATTTTCATCCTTGACTATTTTGTGCCTACACGTCTAGTAATTACATACCTGCTGCCATCACTGACATAAAAAGAGCTTGACTGGCCTGCTTTTAGCCCTTCCTGACAGAGTGGCAACCGCTTCTCTCATAATAATGGCCATAACTAATATATGTTGGGCATCCAGCTGTCGCACAGTGGTAACCCTGGTTTAATGTTGGGCATTATTAGCATAACAGAGGCATTCGTAGTGTTATGGTGAGCAAGCATGGCCTAGGATTCCAATACCTGGGTATTTGAAGCAGAATTTGGGCATGAGAGGCATTTTTACATGGCGGTACTCAATGAAAACTAAAAGCTGATATTTTGCAACTGTTTATTTTCTGACAAGGAAAACTGATTTGATTTTAAAAGGAAAACAATGTTTATTCCGAAAGGTTTTTCTTCTGGAAAATTGAGCTTGATTGCTCAAAGTGGAAAGTGGAAAAATATGTGTATTTTCAGAAACTAATATACTAATGAAGACAAAATATTGCAATTCTAAAACACATTTAAAGTTGTTAGCTGAATGATAATTAAAGTTGAGTTGGGGAGACTTACTACTGTGGTAATACCCTTTGTGGCACACAGCATGTGATGATTTGAATTTTACGTGATTACAAGCATTTAATATTGATAAACGTTTCCCTAGCATTCTGCTGATAACTTCACCTGGAATGTTTGGGTGGTTACTACTCATAATCGTGCTTAGGGTGGTCACAGTGTAATGGTAATACACATCATCAGCATTTTACAGTGAAAAATATGCTAGTAGCTCGGCAGGACTTTCCTTGAGCAGAATTAGCTCTCACTACAGAAAAGGTTGGAGACCCCTGCTCTAACTCATCCAACAGGCAACTAGCAAACATTTTTGCCTCAACGTCTGTGCCTGTGATTAAACGATAATTAGCCGGAATATCCTGGGGGCCACATTTATATATTGGGTGTATAATACTTCCATGCCACGATAACGGAATAAGGCCTGATTTAAGAACTTCATTAAACAAAAGCGTTAATAACTCCGGCCAATTACTTAATTTAGCTTTAAATATTGCATTCAGAATACCATTTGGACCTGGTGCTCCGTTGGAACTAATCCTATTTATTGCTTTTTTTACTTTATCAAGCGACCAGGGCTCAATATCCACACTACATTGAGGAGGAGGAATACAATCCAGACTCACACTATCTGTTGTTTTGGGTGTGTTACTCTTACAACGCAACTATTACAACGTAATGCTGTTACAACGCAGCTATTACATCGCAAATACCATTACAATGCATGCCATTACAACGCATGGCATTACATAGCAGATGCTATTACAACGCATACCATTACATCGTAAGTATTGGTAAGTATTTAATTTTTTTTATTTTATTTAATATTTTATAATTGATTTAATTATTATTAATTATAAAAAAAATATGTATTTCGTTTTTAAATATTATAAATTAAATATATTAATTTAAGTAATTTTTTAAATAAGTATGAGTATAGGAGTATATGTTTTGGGGTACTGATGTATATGTTTTGGGGTGTTTGGGTATTTTTAGGTTTTTGGGCTGGGTTTGGGTTTTGGGGTACAGGGGTGTTTTTAGGTTTTAGGGCAGGGTTTGGGTTTTGGGGTACAGGGGTGTTTTTAGGTTTTAGGGCAGGGTTTGGGTTTTGGGGTACAGGGGTGTTTTTAGGTTTTAGGGCAGGGTTTGGGTTTTGGGGTACAGGGGTGTTTTTAGGTTTTAGGGCAGGGTTTGGGTTTTGGGGTACAGGGGTGTTTTTAGGTTTTAGGGCAGGGTTTGGGTTTTGGGGTACAGGGGTGTTTTTAGGTTTTAGGGCAGGGTTTGGGTTTTGGGGTACTGGGGTGTTTTTAGGTTTTAGGGCAGGGTTTGGGTTTTGGGGTACAGGGGTGTTTTTAGGTTTTAGGGCAAGGTTTGGGTTTTGGGGTACAGGGGTGTTTTTAGGTTTTAGGGCAGGGTTTGGGTTTTGGGGTACAGGGGTGTTTTTAGGTTTTAGGGCAGGGTTTGGGTTTTGGGGTACAGGGGTGTTTTTAGGTTTTAGGGCAGGGTTTGGGTTTTGGGGTACAGGGGTGTTTTTAGGTTTTAGGGCAGGGTTTGGGTTTTGGGGTACAGGGGTGTTTTTTAGGTTTTAGGGCAGGGTTTGGGTTTTGGGGTACAGGGGTGTTTTTAGGTTTTAGGGCAGGGTTTGGGTTTAGGGATAATTAAATTATATTTACCATTTAAAAATTAATTAAAATATATTTAATAAATTAAATTAATTATTTTACATTAATTAAATTTTTTAATTAAATAATTAAATTAAATAAATTAATATTATTAATTTAATTGAATTTAATTTCATTATAATTTCATAATTTCATTATAAAAATATGTACATTAAACTAATTACTTTTTTAAATTAAATTAAATTAATTACAATTTGTATTATATTTACATTTATTAAATAGTTATTATTTTATTAAATTAAATTAATGACAATTTTTAAATATCTTTTAATTAAATTATTTAAAAAAAAATAATTACAATAAACTAAATAACATTTTTAAAAAAAAGTCAACTTACCTATACTTACGATGTAATGCCATGCGTTGTAATAGCATCTGCGATGTAATGCCATGCATTGTAATGACATCCGTTGTAATGGATCCCGCGTTGTAAAATCTGCGTTGTAACGGAATGCGTTGTAATACAACGCGTTGTACTGACACCAATCCGTTGTTTTGTGCATGTCAGTAGGACTATTGCTATTACACTTGTCATAATCTAAACATTGGGTATCGATTTTTTTATTTAAAAAGTTCACCCAACTTACTTCATCTACATTAGCACTATTGCTTCTATTATTACCATTTTCGATTAAACACTGCACTTTAGAGGAATCTGTTGAAAACTGTTGTGCTTTTTGTTGACTCTTGAGCATGCGAGGAGTGTGCTGATCCATTCTAATCGATTTTTCATTGTTGATATTTTCCCTGCTTGACTAAGGATGCTTAACCCGTTAAGCGCGCCGAAAATTCCGCCCCAGTGCGGACGTTCGATTGCGCTAACGGGAATGGAACGTTCAGCGAACGTGCGCAGCACTAGCGAGGTAGTGCACGCGACGACCGCTGAACGTTCCCCGCACTTAAGGGGTTAATGTCCCTCCTTTACAATTTTAAAAAAAATGTATTTGTTTTTATTTCAGAATCATACAGCTATCAGCATACATTTAACTCACACGTGAATACGTCGTGCACAAATGGGTATACAGTCAAAATATCGAGTATGAAATATCGAATTACCAAAATATCGTGACAGTAATTTCGAAGGTGCAGAATATCGATGACAAGAATATCGTTGGACAGAATGTCGACCCTAAGGTAAGTAATATCGAAATACTTAATATCGATGTAAGTAATATCGAAGTTAGTAATATCGATAGCATATATATCGATGTTACTAATTTCGATTACACTAATATCGATATTTGTATTATTTCTTTTGTTTTTTATTATGTATGTGTTATATGTTTTACTTAAGTAATTAAAATAATGAATATTATATGTGTATTAAATGTATATGTTAATAAAAAATTTTATAAGCAAATTATATGTTTTAGTACCGGAGCGGGTTGTGGGTTTATGGGGGAATAGGGTGGGAAGTAATTTAATTATGTTAAATTGATTATTATTTAGGAGGATTTATTATTATATTTTAATTAATTGGTAATTATTTTTAATTAATTGGAAAATAATTTTAATTAATTGATTAATTGATAAATATGTTCTGTAGTGGGTTATGGGTTTATAGGGATATAGAGTGGGAAGTAATATAAATAGTTTAAATTAATTATTAATTAGAAGTTAATATTAATTAATTATAAATAATTGGTAATTAAATTTAATTAATTGGTAAATCATTTTAATTAATTGATTAATTGATAAATATGTTCTATAGCGGGTTGTGGGTTTATAGGGGAATAGGGTGGGTAGTAATTTTATTATGTTAAATAAAAAAATAATTAGTAGTTATTATTAAATATTTTTAAATAAATGGTAAAAAATTTTTTATTAATGGTTATTTCATTAAAATTAATTGATTAATTGATATATATGTTCTGTAGCGGGTAGTGGGTTTATAGGGGAATAGGGTGGGAAGTTATTTAATTATGTATAATTAATTATTAATTAGTAGGAATTATAAATTAATTTTAATTAATTGGTAAATAATTTTAATTAATTGGTAATTAATTTTAATTGATTGGTAAATAATTTTAATTAATTCATAAATAGATAAATGTGTTCTGTTGTGGGAAGTGGGTTTATAGGGGAATATGGTGGGAAGTAATTTAAATGTAATTAAGTACTCATTTTTTATAAATTGATTGTTTTGTAAATAATATACTTGTTAATTATTAATTGGTAATTAAATATTATAAAATGGTATTTTTTAATAATTTTAATTTTTGGTTAAGTATATTTAGCTAATCATGTTTTTTATAATTATGTATAGGTATTGTATATGGTTAAAAAAATTATTAGTTTATATCATTTTTTAAATAAAAAGCTTTTATTTATAAGTATGTAATTTTAACCCCTACGCTATCCAACATTTTCCCTACTGTTGCATTCTCTGGAGTTGGAATAGTAATTGTTACCCCTACGCTATCCAACGCTTTCCCTACTGTTGCACTCTGTGGAGTGGGAATAGTAATTATTACTCCTACGCTATCCAACGCTTTCCCTACTGATGCACTCTCTGGAGTGGGAATAGTAATTTTTACTCCTACGCTATCTAACGCTTTCCCTATTGTTGCACTCTCTGGAGTGGGAATAGTAATTTTTACCCGTACGCTATCCAACGCTTTCCCTATAGTTGCACTCTCTGGACTGGGAATAGTAATTTTTACTTTTACGCTATCTAACGCTTTCCCTACTGATGCACTCTCTGGAGTGGGAATAGTAATTTTTACTCCTACACTATCCAACGCTTTCCCTACTGTTGCACTCTCTGGAGGGGGAATAGTAATTTTTACCCCTACGCTATCCAACGCTTTCCCTATAGTTGCACTCTCTGGAGTGGGAATAGTAATTTTTACTCCTACGCTATCCAACGCTTTCCCTACTGATGCACTCTCTGAAGTGGGAATTATAATTTCTACTCCTACGCTATCCAACGCTTTCCCTACTGTTGCATTCTCTGGAGTGGGAATAGTAATTTTTATCCCTACGCTATCCAAAGCTTTCCCTACTGATGCACTCTCTGGAGTGGGAATAGTGATTTTTACTCCTAAGCTATCCAACGCTTTCCCTACTGTTGCACTCGCTGGAGTGTGAATAGTAATTTTTACTCCTACGCTATCCAATGCTTTCCCTACTGTTGCACTCTCTGGAGTGGGAATAGTAATTTTTACTCCTACGCTATCCAACGCTTTCCCTACTGTTGCACTCTCTGGAGTGGGAATAGTAATTTTTACCCCTACGCTATCCAATACTTTCCCTACTGTTGCACTCTCTGGAGTGGGAATAGTAATTTTTACTCGTACGCTATCCAACGCTTTCCCTACTGTTGCACTCTCTGGAGTGGGAATAGTAATTTTTACTCCTACGCTATCCAACGCTTTCCCTACTGATGCACTCTCTGGAGTGGGAATAGTAAGTTTTACTCCTACGCTATCCAACGCTTTCCCTACTGTTGCATTCTCTGGAGTGGGAATAGTAATTTTTATCCCAATGCTATCCAAAGCTTTCCCTACTGATGCACTCTCTGGAGTGGGAATAGTGATTTTTACTCCTACGCTATCCAACGCTTTCCCTACTGTTGCACTCTCTGGAGTGGGAATAGTAATTTTTACTCCTACGCTATCCAACGCTTTCCCTACTGTTGCACTCTCTGGAGTGGGAATAGTAATTTTTATTCTTACGCTATCCAACGCTTTCCCTACTGTTGCACTCTCTGGAGTGGGAATAGTAATTTTTACCCCTACGCTATCCTATGCTTTCCCTACTGTTGCACTCTCTGGAGTGGGAATAGTAATTTTTACCCCTACGCTTTCCAACGCTTTCCCTATTGTTGCACTCTCTGGAGTGGGAATAGTAATTTTTACTTCTACGCTATCCAACGCTTTCCCTACTGTTGCACTCTCTGGAGTGGGAATAGTAATTTTTACCCCTACTCTATCCAACGCTTTCCCTACTGTTGCACTCTGTGGAGTGGGAATAGTAATTATTACTCCTACGCTATCCAACGCTTTCCCTACTGATGCACTCTCTGGAGTGGGAATAGTAATTTTTACTCCTACGCTATCTAACGCTTTCCCTATTGTTGCACTCTCTGGAGTGGGAATAGTAATTTTTACCCCTACGCTATCCAACACTTTCCCTATAGTTGCACTCTCTGGAGTGGGAATAGTAATTTTTACTTTTACGCTATCCAACGCTTTCCCTACTGATGCACTCTCTGGAGTGGGAATAGTAATTTTTACTCCTACGCTATCCAACGCTTTCCCTACTGTTGCACTCTCTGGAGGGGGAATAGTAATTTTTACCCCTACGCTATCCAACGCTTTCCCTATAGTTGCACTCTCTGGAGTGCGAATAGTAATTTTTACTCCTACGCTATCCAACGCTTTCCCTACTGATGCACTCTCTGGAGTGGGAATAGTAATTTCTACTCCTACGCTATCCAACGCTTTCCCTACTGTTGCATTCTCTGGGGTGGGAATAGTAATTTTTATCCCTACGCTATCCAAAGCTTTCCCTACTGATGCACTCTCTGGAGTGGGAATAGTGATTTTTACTCCTAGGCTATCCAACGCTTTCCCTACTGTTGCACTCGCTGGAGTGTGAATAGTAACTTTTACTCCTACGCTATCCAATGCTTTCCCTACTGTTGCACTCTCTGGAGTGGGAATAGTAATTTTTACTCCTACGCTATCCAACGCTTTCCCTACTGTTGCACTCTCTGGAGTGGGAATAGTAATTTTTACCCCTACGCTATCCAATGCTTTCCCTACTGTTGCACTCTCTGGAGTGGAAATAGTAATTTTTACCCGTACGCTATCCAACGCTTTCCCTACTGGTGCACTCTCTGGAGTGGGAATAGTAATTTTTACTCCTACGCTATCCAACGCTTTCCCTACTGATGCACTCTCTGGAGTGGGAATAGTAAGTTTTACTCCTACGCTATCCAATGCTTTCCCTACTGTTGCATTCTCTGGAGTGGGAATAGTAATTTTTATCCCTATGCTATCCAAAGCTTTCCCTACTGATGCACTCTCTGGAGTGGGAATAGTGATTTTTACTCCTACGCTATCCAACGCTTTCCCTACTGTTGCACTCTCTGGAGTGGGAATAGTAATTTTTACTCCTACGCTATCCAACGCTTTCCCTACTGTTGCACTCTCTGGAGTGGGAATAGTAATTTTTATTCTTACGCTATCCAACGCTTTCCATACTGTTGCACTCTCTGGAGTGGGAATAGTAATTTTTACCCCTACGCTATCCAATGCTTTCCCTACTGTTGCACTCTCTGGAGTGGGAATAGTCATTTTTACCCCTACGCTTTCCAACGCTTTCCCTATTGTTGCACTCTCTGGAGTGGGAATAGTAATTTTTACTCCTACGCTATCCAACGCTTTCCCTACTGTTGCACTCTCTGGAGTGGGAATAGTAATTTTTACCCCTACGCTATCCAACGCTTTCCCTACTGTTGCACTCTCTGGAGTGGGAATAGTAATTTTTATTCTTACGCTATCCAACGCTTTCCCTACTGTTGCACTCTGTGGAGTGGGACTAGTAATTTATACTCCTACGCTATCCAACGCTTTCCCTACTGTTGCACTCTCTGGAGTGGGAATAGTAATTTTTATTCTTACGCTATCCAACGCTTTCCCTACTGTTGCACTCTCTGGAGTGGGAATAGTAATTTTTACCCCTACGCTATCCAATGCTTTCCCTACTGTTGCACTCTCTGGAGTGGGAATAGTAATTTTTACCCCTACGCTATCCAACTCTTTCCCTACTGATGCACTCTCTGGAGTGGGAATAGTAAGTTTTACCCCTACGCTATCCAACGCTTTCCCTACTGTTGCACTCTCTGGAGTGGGAATAGTAATTTTTACCCCTACGCTATCCAACGCTTTCCCTACTGTTGCACTCTCTGGAGTGGGAATAGTAATTTTTATTCTTACGCTATCCAAAGCTTTCCCTACTGTTGCACTCTGTGGAGTGGGACTAGTAATTTATACTCCTACGCTATCCAACGCTTTCCCTACTGTTGCACTCTCTGGAGTTGGAATAGTAATTTTTACCTCTACGCTATCCAAAGCTTTCCCTACTGTTGCACTCTCTGGAGTGGGAATAGTAATTTTTACCCCTGCGCTATCCAACATTTTATAAAATTAATAGTAAAAATATTAAAAGTATATTTAATTTTTTATGTTTTGTACATTTAATTTATGTTTGTACATGTATTTGTAAATTAGAATATATTTTAATAATTTTGAAGTTAGTAAAATAATTATTACAACATATTGTTCCGAACATATATAGTATATATTTACAGTATATATTTAATTAATGTATTATTATTATATATGTATTATTTATTAATTGTAAACATTAACAGATACTTTTAACTATGTATATTATATTTATTAGTGTTATTTACTTTATTTTACATTTATATTTTAAAAGAAAAAAAACGATATTTTTAACATCGATATTTTTAACATCTATATTCTTTTTTCGATATTTTTGTACTTACCATGTTGTAGATAGGATGTCGATATTCTTGCCCTCGAAATTTTAGACTCGATATTACTGTAGGTCGATATTTTGGAGGTCGAAAATTTGTCAGTGATCCGCACAAATGATATAAAAAAAAGAGTACATTTCGTACATCCAAGTACCCTCCCTGGATCTGTAATGCCCCTGGGACAAATCTGGAGCTTGGTTCACAAATTACATAGTAAGTTATATTCCAAAGTGCTGGAAGCGCTGTACATCCCCAGCGAATTAAACAGTTGTCATTAATACACAAAACAGGTAACCAAAAAGAAAAACATTGGCAGCGATTGGTGGAGGTAACATATTACACATATTCCTAAGCCATAGAGACAGGCTCAACAAATATCAGAATGGACCCAAAATGCACTGAATAACAATGCTTTCACGTAAAACCATCACCTCACCCCCCGTGGGGGCAGGAGGGGGTCCTCCAATGGCCCAACCCCTCCACCACAATCCACAAGGCTCAAATCGCTACTCTCAACACACACATCCAGAACGTTCATCCTTGCCGGCGACAGAATCCTTTGCAAATCTTCAACTGAACCAATCAAGTTTTCTCCTGTGTTACTCTGCATCAATGTACATACAGAGAGCATTTTTTGTTTCTCTCTTATGGTTCATTTTAATTTCATGTGACTATCGCAGATACATGTATGTGACCTTCATTTTTAAACCTTACCTCTCAAGGGTACCATTTTGAAGATAGCTTTCCCTCTAGCTGGGGCCACAGTCCACGTCAGAGCGATTCGATGCTGAACGTTATAGTTTTTAAAATTTTTGTAATTAGGGAAAATCTGTTCTGTGCATTACCCAATTTGCTTCAAACTGTATATATTTTTCTTTTCATACTAGTATTGCAGGAGGGATGTCCCGGTAAATGCCTTATGCTTTGCTGCAATGTAAGAGTTTGCGGCTTAATAACAGAAAATAGTCTGACTTGTGCTTCAGCAATAAACCATGGAACATGTTCTCCTCAGGATAAATCTAGCAGAAGTTTATCTCTGAAACTGTCTGCTTCATTTCACTGCAGACACATAGTTAAATAAGAGCACAGAAGCTGCTGAATTCTGAAATTCAGAAAGTAAAATGCAGAATGATGAAAATAAACTCAAATTCAGGCATATGTCCAGAATTATTAGATCACACAATTTCATGCATGTCGAATACATTAGGTTATTTGTAGTTTGGTGGATGGGGGGTCATCTACAAACGTTGGTGAAAACCTCACATCTGCCAAATTCTAAATCAGAGCCTATGTTCCCAAAAAATAAAATATGGGACCAATGTTTCCTAAACATTTTAGAAGCATGACCCAATTTTTAGAACTGAAAACTTTTGCTACATACCTAGCTTTAATATACAGAGTAGATTGATCCATCGCATTTAGATATTATTTTTTGCCTTCCTTCACTACCTAAATACATCCAAATGAGTATCTGTTGTAGCTGACAATCAGAGTTTCCTGAGTAGCACTGCTCATGTCTACAGAATGGCCACTATTGTATTCTCTATTGACTTCTTCATTGATGTCTTCAGGCTCTGAAAGGCCAATTCCAGCTCACTTCTTGTAGCGTCAGAGGAGTTCGTCTGAAATGTGGCTCATTATTTTTACGGGTCTCTGGTGAGTCAGTGCACTCTTGAAGATAGTCCTCAATGGGCTGCCATTTTGCCCTCTACCAGTCATTTATAGCCTTACAGTACCCATCAGGCCCTGTTTCTCCTTTTGGCTTCATCATCATTTCCAGTTCAAACAGCCACCCTGTTTGCTTGGGTAGACAAGGACTGCCCAATACCCATTCTCTTCTGTTTAGCCTGAAATGTCCCACACCCAAATTAAGCATACTGTAGCAATGTTTACAAAAACTATTGTCCCTGTTTTTATTGCTTCCTGTCCCATTACGTCCACTTGTTCAATAACCAACTGAATTACCCATAAGAACATGAAAACTCATCCTGTCAGAACTGGTCAGGACGGCTATCCACAATACTGGATGCTTAAAGGCTCTTAATGTTTTTGGCTTGCAACACATCTTCACCTCTTCTTCACTTTTTCTCACCTTCTTGTCTGCTTTGCTGCCAGCTTGTTCTGGTCCATCCTTAAGCCCTGCAGGTTAATAAACAGACACTTCTATCTTAAACATTGACACATTTTCTCTAATATCCTTCTAGGCTCTATTAACCAGTAACACCTTCATTATTAGAGCCCTGGTATTTCTCTTGAGGCCAATATAAGAAATTGGGTTTAGAATCCACTTAAGCAACAAACACAATTCTTGTAAGTGTGAACCACTAAAGTCACTAAATTAATCTGAGCTTAACCCCCCTGTAGTTATGGCACAAAGAAGACAGGCTTAGCTTAGAGGTAATGCTGTTAAATATTTATGCAGCGTCAAAACAAAATCAGAGCCAAAACACACCACAAGAAAAATTCCAAACCAATTTAGAACAATAGGGGTAGTTGAAAGAAATGAAATGCCACCAAAAACAACAAAGCTCCAATAAGGGGAACCGGAGATATACATTTTAAAACTTTTAAATAAAAATAGTGCCAAAAAACAGTTATTGCCAACAGGGGTAAACGTTTTGCAGTAGACAGGACCTAGGAGCAATTGCCGATTGACTGGAATGAAAGGTCCGGTTGAGGTAGTACGAGGTGTACAAGTGGGCTGCGAGTGCTGAGGGCGATGTGCCAGGGACACTCCAACCCCCCTCCTGAGACCCATGGTGCAGATAGCGCCAATCTTTAAAGTGCCGAGACACTCCAAAACTAGGAGTGATTTTTCGGAATGAGCATTTTGCTCTTCCAATTTTGATGCACTTTAAACACCTTTTTTTACTATTTTTCACTTTCACGCCCCCAGGTCAGGGTGGACGATTAGAGAGTCCATACCGCCGGGGTTTATCATTGTCCTGACGAATGCCTAGGTAAAATAAAACCAACACTAAGGCTGAAACATGTTGACATAGTTAAATCTGAATTAAACCATCCATTACCTTTGGCTTTACAATTCAGACACATAGAACCCTTGTATTTGTGTCCTAGGGATCATTAATAAACTTTTTTTAGATACCCTTTAGACACTTTTAAGCTTAATTTATCCTCACAACACACCCTTTACACAATACCAGCTCCGCAGTCTTCTGGCGTCGCAGCACACCGAAGAGGCATTAGGTCTCTTCGGTGGGGCCCGATGATGAAGCATGACACTGACTAGGTCGGTGTGTGAGGGCTTTCTTTGCAAACCCAAATAGGGTGCGAATATCTTGAGTCTTTTGGCTCCATCTAAGTGGCTTATAAGAGACATTAACCTCTCTTCTTTTGTTTATTGACATATTACTGGAATGAAAGGTGCCAGAAACAGCAACCCATCGAAGTTTTACCTTGGAACTCAGTCTAAAATATGGAAATCCAAAACCTTTACAGTATCAAGGCAGCAGGCTGTAGTTGAGGTGCACTCCACAACGATGTATAGCACTTGAACGAAGTCTGGATCAAGTCATTGGTTTGTGGAGGGAAAGCTCCAAGTGGGATAAATTCAAATTTCACACCCAGGAAAGGTCCCTCACTGTTTGGATATATTTATTGGTGCCTTTGCCATGTCAAGATTTCTTTTTGTCACATTTCATGGAGCTTGCATTCCTCCAGCTGGGCAAGGAAGGAGGATGTAGTCAAAAAGGATTCCATTTGCCAAATATAATAAACTGGCTACTCCCTAAACAATGGACTCAAGGTTCCCAGGGGTTACCTTACCCACTATTGCAACATGCCTTGTGTGCCCAACTGCATACAATCCCACAGTCCCCCTCTCTGCCTAAATCCATTATGGTGAAATCCTTATCCCCTTGTGCAGAGCCTGTGGGCACACCCCAGTGGTGTGGCCAGGGAAATATTCAACCTTTCCTCTGTGGTTACCTCAAACCAGTTCTGGAGACAGCTCCCTCTTCAATTGAATTGGTGCCTGCCTGACTGGAGGAACAAAAGGAGGTCATTGCCCATATGGTTATTGTGCCAGAGGTACATAAAAATACCTCACCACACCCAAGCCTTTGTGCTTTGGGAGCAGTTTTTTTCTGACCTCATTCAAGGCTTGCTCACTCAGTGGGCTGCAGCTGGAGGCTAAGGCAAATTATCCTTTTGAGGCATTAGGCAGTGAAAGGTAACATTCTAAGAGACTCTTTCCCTTATATTATATGCCTTGCTTTAAAGTAAAACTGTCTTGAATCAGGAAAAATTGTTTTCTTTAGCTATCTGAATGTAGGTTTAACAGTCCTAACTCTTGGCAGCCCACATTTATAGTGAATCTAAAATTATAGAATCCTTAATTATCCCTAAAAACGTTGGGCACTTTGGTTTGCAAGGTTTGATATGAATGCTCACAGTATATTGGTCTAAAGCACAGCTTTCCAAACTTTTCATGTTGGTGACACACCTTTTCGACAATGTTCATGTTCGGACACGGTAATGCGCGTGAACGCAGCGAGCGCGCCAGAACCACCTAAGGGAGGTTCGGGGGGGAGGGGGGGGGGGGGTGTTGTCACCGCACTTCCAAATGTGTGAGCCTCACTCGCAATGAATGGGACTTTAGTTCTCCGTGGAACCGGGCTAACAAAAGGCTACACAGTCACAAGCCTTAATAGTCACAAGATACCATTTTGAACCCTAGTGGAGTCTAAATATAAGGGCTAAGGCGGCGTGACTTGATGTCGCTGTCCAAGTCCCTGGCTTCTTATCACACTGCCCACAGATGATACCTCACCACATGTGCCTGTGGTCCCTTTGCCAAAAGAGATAAGGTACCAACCTCGCTTCTTGTCGCCAGACAATGTTTCCAATATCAGACCTTTAACTTAAAAGGAAGGAATGAGTGGAAACTTAAGATGATAAACAGGGGTAGCAAGAACAGCCAGGGGTCAAGGAGGGCAAGCAAACCACCCCTTCAGGGACACATGTCTTTTACACCCACACCACAAACTGCAAGTCCCAGGATGCAAGTGATTTTCCATAAATTAGGCATGGCCGCAGGTGCCACACATGACATAGTGGTGAGAGACATATTCTGTATCATACATCGTTTTCTCTGAAATACTCACATGTAAAGTGTTTTGCGAATTAGTTAAACACAGTATGGGTCCTTACTTGTGCCATGTTTTAATGGGAGGATTATTCCTGCATCATAAACATGTCCTCGGTTTTACAGAGCTCTAAACATCTTTGTTTGCACACCGCAGAAACACAAATCTGTCAAACTTTTATTAAATTGGCAAATCCATTACCCTGTATTTTATTAGACAATTTTGAAAAGTGTCTGGAAATCTTGCATTGCGGGGATTGTGCCAAATGTTTCGCCTTGGGGACCCATTCATAAGCAGACACATTAGTTTGCATTCTTTCAGGTTAAGCATGAGGTGCGTTGTTGATAGCACTTATAAACTGCTTGTTTGAAGTCGTCAATGTATCAAGGTGCTTTAGATTCAGCTACTGCTGAAACTGTTCATATGTTTTTAGTCCCAAACCGAAGCACGATGCATCAGCATTCAAGTTATTTTTTGAGGGTCAGTGTGTAACATCTACTCCCCCGCCGTTCCTCCTTGTCCCACTTGAGTCAAAACTTACCGAGCACCAGGAATGGGGAGCGGAGGGGGCTCTCTGAACTGGACTGTGCATTCGATGCGTGCGGCAAAGAGAATGAAGCCGCGCGCACACGCCTGACAGTCTCCCTCACCGGCGCCTTCATCTGCGATGCACAGTACCGTCCTGCTAAAAATGAATAAGCGCATCTCCTCGTCGTTCCGCGACACACCAACTCATGGCAGGCGACACAGTGCTGTGTCACGCCACACAGCTTGGAAAGCTCTGGTCTAATGTCTGCTGTTTGCAGAAATATGTTCTAGAAATGAACTGCGTTTTGTGTAGTGTTACCTGCCTGCTAATATTATGCTAACTAAATAAAATACTAACTTGTCCTAAGAATAAGATCTGACTGAATAAGGGGCAAAAATTCCCAATTTGCAGAACCACAGGCTTTGAGGCACAAAACCCTATGTCACAATGTTCCTAAAGGTACATTATGATTCATAAATTACTTTTCAACACACAGTTTGCACTTTGACACTCATACCAATTGCAAGGAAAAGAGAACGTCAAAATGCCATTCCCAGCTTTCTTCCAATTCCTATGGATAGTATAGTTTTTTACTGCAATTGTGTTTCAAACCAATTGATTCTATATCCCTTCCCCGAAAGTGGTTGGTATTCATTCACAAAGTGGAAACTAAACCTAAGTTACTCACAGCTTTCACTTTCTGAATGTGGGCTGTCAGCATTGCTGGGAGCAGGTAATGATCCTTGGAATTTTTGCATGCCGTTCCAATGCCAATCACTGAATGTCAACTTATTTTTATGAATGCAGTCACTCCTTTTAATGCCATTCACTGAATGTCAACGTATTTTATGAATGCAGTCACACTCCCCTTAAAGTAAAGGGACTGCATTAAAAAAGTTGACAATCTGTGAAAGCGAATAACAGAATGGCCATGGACCTCAATTCACCAAAATACCAGGGGTAGTGGAAGTGACTTTACATGCCCTTTGAATTTCACTTTTACTCACACATACACATACTTGCACATACACACGCATTCACACATACACACACACACACACTCTGCCTACACACACATACACATTCACACATACACACACTCTCTTTTAAATAAACACGCTCAAAACTGCAAGCACGCAGCATACATATATTTAAAACCATTTTTAGGTCTCGCCTTCGCAGCGCGCATGCGCTGATTAGGAGACCTTTAGCCGTTGCGTAGCTCTTTTTAGATGCACATACTTGTGCTTGTGGCAGCATACACCTTGTGGAAGTGCGCATGTGCACGCCACACGCATGAGTATATGCTTCTAAAAAGAGCAGACTCCATGGCTTACCTCCTGCTCCCCCTGTCTCTTACGCGCATTCCTTGGTTTGTTTTTAGGTCTCACCTATGCAGCACACATGTGCTGCATAGGAGACCTTTAGTCGTTGTGCAGCTCTTTTTCAAAGCACATACTTGTGGCAGCATATGCCTTGCGGCAGGGCGCAGTGGCACGCCACAAGCACAAGTATGTGCTTTGAAAAAGAGCCGACTGCTCTCCCCAGCGCATGCGCACCACTCGCGGGTGCACCCCTCCGCCTCTCTCTCCCGCTGCAGCCTGCACGCCTTTTTTTTTTATTTCAGAGCAAGTTTCGCGCTTGTTTTTTTTTAGCATTTCAGTGGAGTTTTTCCTTGCTCTCCATCTGTACTGCTTATACCTCACATCCCTGTCCCCCTTCAGTTTGTCACCACCCCCACCCAATTGTTGTATACAGCGCAGAAACAGGGTCATGTTTATCCAAAGATCAGACGTTGTAATGTTTCGCTTCTTATCTCCTATCTTCCACATGTTGCACCAAAGCAAAGGCCATGGCACACAAAGGTATCGCTTATGGTCCTGGGAGAGTGGGTGTGACAAGCAAGTGCTCTCACTCAGCCACAGTTTAAGGAAGAGGAGCGACTGTAAAAAGGTCTCTTCTGCCGGATGCTTTCTGGGGCTGTGGCACAGCAGCAAAATGAAATATTTGTGCCAGTTCCAATTCTAATAAAAAGTAAACGGCAAGCATTTTCCTTTAATTTTTTTCCAATTTTCTGACAGCTGTTAAGTTCCCTATTCTTAAGCTCAGCCACGTTTACAGTGATTTTCAGTTTCCTGCGTGAAATCTGAAAAGTAAACATGCTTTTATAGCCATTGGGAAACATTTAATTCAATATGAAAGAGTCAAGATAGCTTTAGAAAACGGTTTACTTTCTTTTTTTTAATCTTACATCTTTTCCTAAAATGCCACCATTGGCAATAACTTAGCACTTGGATTCTTAGAGGAGAGTTCTTGGCGTTACCATTGCTCTTTTTTTTTTAAATTCTGCTTTGGGACTTCAAACACTTGATGGCCAACCTACTTACATAGTTACCAAACAGAATGAATGAATGAATACTTTATTGTATGATTACTTAAAATCATTTATAAAAGCGAGACATATTACGACCATAGTAAAAACAAAAAAACAAAAACAAAAAAAAGACATTGGATTAATAAAAAATAACATTTAAAGTGCAAAAAGATTTAATAGAAAGAAAAAAAGAAAAAGTTTAAAAGAAAAAAAAAATGTTGTACATATACATCGGGTTGGACAATCAGTGCCCTAATGTCAGATCATCTTAGCTTAACAAGCTTGGTACCGAGTCACCAATGGCCATGTAATACTTTGTTTATTAAACTGTTCAATTAAAATGGCAATGTTTATGACCATAGGAATTAGTGAAGCATCACTATTGATACTATGGACGCTCGTTGATATGCCAATTGTAGTTAAGCTGTTATTTTTCTGGATTTTGCGTTTGACATAAGATCTGACTAGCTGAGACAAAGAACTTCCCGGCACGTGCCAACTCCATTGGCACTGTTGTTTTGTAAATGTGCGTTAAGGCCTCCTTACATGTTCTTACTTTAATAAGATTGACTATTGCCCTTAAGTATTTGCGCCTCGGACTTGCCAACGCTGGGCAACAACAGATGATATGCTCTGCCGATTCTCTGTAGTATTGACACAGTCAACATCCTCTGTTTCCAGTTGGTATGGTTGACCAGTGAGCCCTATAGTCCTTTATTGGTAGGGTTAGCAACCTGGTCTTCAAGACGTTTTGAAGGGCAAATCTCCCCAGGCCGGCTTTCAGGTATGGTTGGCATTGTGTGGCTTCATGGGATTTTGCGAGGCCCTCAGCACCACAAATTGTTCTGATCGTATCTATATCCCGGAGCCTTGAGATGGTCTTTCCCTGTTTTTTTAACAGGTTTTTTAGGCTAACTGTTGGCAAACAGTATTCAGCAGTCTTGAAAAAGGACTGACATTTTTGGGGCCTACAAGGGAGCTCCAGTAAGTGTGACTCTAAGTTAGTGGGCGGGTACTGGATGTTCACAGGGAGAAAACAAATCCTGCATGATTTTGTGCTGCAAATAGTATCTTATTCTTTGCAGGCTCTTTCAATGGAGGTGTCACTCTTGGATAACTAAGTATTCACCTGCCTTAATCCAGTTTTCGTCTTGCATACCAAGAATACTTGCTTCCTAATAGTCAAACAGTCTGAGTAATTCTGTGTACAAAGGCAGCACCCAATAGCACACAATGTCTAAACCCAGGAGGTGTACAACAGGATGATGGTGCCTAAAGCTGCAGGATATGTATTTCTAGATGGCAGTCTTGCTAGGTCAGGCTCTATTTACTGTGTAAAAAAGACTCTTCCAACTTAAAGTAATTTTCAGCATGAATTGAGCAGTAGGTTACGTTATGCAATCTTTATTTCTGCATTACGCCATGAAAGACAGAAAACAAATAAAAGCATTCCATGTACAAAATCTTACATAAAAATCCATAAGTAAAATGAGTTTATTATCCTTCTCCATATTCGTTAAAACATTAGGAATGTTAAAAGGTCTTTAAAAATTAGATTGACACAACTTCACATAGTGATTGTCCACATGTGATTGGTGATTTGTGGGTAGTAACACTCAAATAGGTGATTTAAAAGTACATATTCCTTGCATACCCAAACACGCAATATAAATATTATTTTTCGAAACATTAATGATCAAATATTGGGACCAAGCCCTTGAGCTTTTGGATTTAAAGTGTGTGTGCCTTTTTAGGTCGAGGAGCGTAGTCTGCTCGAGACCTTTTGTTGCCCGTATTTGGGAATGTGGACACCAATGTGCCACGCGCTTTTCCTTTCCAGTTTTCACCGCGGGGGCGCGCCTCTCAGACGCGCTTGCGCAGACACGCACACACATCCCCTGCTTTCGCTTGGCTTGCATGCAAACACGGCGCACACACACACAGCCAGCCCCCACCCCCTGCACACACACAGGCGCGCGGGCACATACACACGCTGCCGCCCCCCTGCACACACACATACAGACACGCACACAGACACGCATGCATACACATGCACGCATACACCCGCCGCAGCCCCCAACCCCCCCCTGCACACACACACACTCACACAGACACACACCCCCGCCCCCCCTTACAACTAAGCCCTACTCACCGCATCGCCGCCACTCCTGACTTCGGCAGCCACCGCGGGGCTCTCCCTCAGGCATGGGAGCCCCGCCCACGTCACCAATGCTGCTCTCTGACACTCCGTGGATGCAGGTTTCACGCAGAAGGCGGAAGTCCCGCCCCACGACCGGCTTCACGCTGCCGAACTTCCAGTTGCTAGGTTTTGTAGCGCGCCTATCCTGTGGTCCATGTTTCGGTGCCTAGCCACAAAAGCGTAGGTAGTTTTATAGTTACTTCTTGTTTTCTCATTACCCGATGCATGTATATTTGCGCCTTTATACGCAGTTTATTACGGGAGCTAACTCATATTTTAACTTGAGAATCTCTTTATTCTTTCTGTCCTAGTTATGAGCTCTGGCTCACGGGTTAATCTCGTATTATTGAAAGCTCTAGTCATTTCTTCACCCTCTTTGGTGGAGGCGCTTATACTCTAGTCCTTACGGGAGGTGCAGTCACGTGCTGCGCTCCTTCAGTTCCTGGATCTTGGATTCTCGTGGCTTCTCCAACACCGAGACCGGTGTCCGCACCCAGCCGACCCCGTGGAGATGCTGCCACTTCAGAGCCTGCTCCGGGCCGGGCACCGGTTGCCCTGTGGTGTGAGGGTAAGAGCTCTAAGCGCCTTGTATGTGAGAGAGCGCGCCACTGCGCTGTAATATGGTGGAATTGGGGAAAGAACCTTGTGTTTGCGACTCTTTCAACTTTTTTGTTACAAGTGAACTGGTAGTTGAACAGGGAAGTGCCTGTGCAAGACGAGCGTGGTACTTCACGGGTGCGGGGCTGGGGCTGCAGTGTCACCGTCTCAAATTATGTCTAATATTTTAAATAGAAGTGGCTGGGTGAATCAACATCTGAACAGGGAAAGTCGAGCCAGCGTCTGGCTCGGTAGTAAGAGCCTGAGCACAAGCCGAGCCTAGCATTTGTTTTACTGGGTGAATCGTGCAACAAATGGCACGTAACATATAATAATATTATTACAAGTCAATGCAAAATAGAGCAAAAGCATAACGCATTTCTGTAACGTGCGGCAGCTTTGACATTAAGGAGTCACTTTTCAGGTTTATTGAGGGAATGAAGAAAAGGGGGAGGAGAAACAAAATATTTTCATAAGATCACACAGTTTGGAGGAGGCCAAGTTTTCTAGTTTCACTTTATAAAAATCATGCACTACATGGGTGTCTTATTTGTCTCCTTTTTACCAGGATGTTAAAACTTTGTGCACAAGGTTAAAGCGAGGGTGGCAGACAGAAGACACACGAAAGCTCGGCTTGTTTTGGGCTCGAGGTTCCAAGAGGACCTCGAGCTGGCCCAGAGTCAGACATCTGGCTCGATCTTTAAATGGCTCTCCCACCTCTCTTTTTTAAGTTCAAGAAAATTTTATTTGGTAGTAATAAGAGAAAGAACCAGGTGTCAAAATATAGTACAGTGGAATATTAACTTAAAGACTATGAGCAGAATAAAACAATCATACAAATGCAAATATTATGAGAGAATAAATCTGGGTGCTAGATAAAAGAAAAGGAAAAGTTAAAGAGAAGGCATGTTAAGCAATATACATGAGAAGCATGAAAACATTGGAAAGGAGTAAAAAAGAAGTACAATGGAGAAAAAGTGGAATGCATCGAGCAATTAAGGAGGTTTAAGGACTTCCTGTTGTGGAGGCGGTGGGTGGAACAAGCGTTTACTACATGAGTCCAAATAAAGCGTGACAGGAGTCCATAAGTCCATGCATTTAGTAGCCATACATGCCGGAAAAACATGAGCAGTGTCAAGTCTATGGTTATGGCAGACATTAAACCACCACGCCTTAAAGGAAATTTTGGAGAAGTCTTTCCAGTTGACCGTTATTTGTTGGAAGGTAGCGGCAAGTAGTAAGTCAGCAATCTGAGGTTTTAGATCAACGTTGTCCCAGCAAGGAGAGAGGCTACCCATGAAAATATGTGTGTGAGAAAAAGGGATAGAAGTGTGGAAAATTAAATTAAGTTGAGCCCAAACCTGTAACCAAAAACTACGGACATGAGTGCACAAACATAACATGTGAAATAAATTAGCTTGTGGTGATGAACAAGACCAGCATGTGTGGGGAGTGTTAGGAAAGCGTTTGTGAAGGTCAAAGGGTGTAAAGAGGAGTCTGTTGTAAATAAAAAACAAAGTCTGCGTAAGGGTTGCTGCTCTCGAGGATTTACGAAGCTTGGTCCAGATTTTGTCCCAAAAAGAAACTGACCAGGAGACAGACAAATCGTGCTCCCAAAAATCCTCCACTTTAGATTTAGGTCTGGGAGACTCACCAGTATGAAGGTACTTGTAGATAGCAGCAGCCTTTGGTGTAGTGCGTAAAAAGGAGTGAAGTGAGGAAGGGAGAGTGGATGAAGCAGGGGAAGGGCAGAGCTGAGAGAGGCCATTGTAGTTTGTTAGGACTGTATCCTTAAGCAATTGATAGTTGCGAGCAAAGGAGGTAGGTAAGTTATAAAGGGAGCGAAGAGTATCAAAAGGTAAGAAAGAGGAGTGAGAAAAGAGTTGGGAAATCCACTGCAGACCTCGAGTATGCCAAGATTTCCATAAGAAGGGTCTGTTGCGGATGAGCAAGGAAGTGTTATGCCATATGGGGGAGGAAAGAAAATCAGCAATGGTTGTGGGAGGAGAGTGAGTGGAAGACAGGAGCAATTTAGTAGTAAACTTATGAATCGGAGTAGAGATAGAGGCGGGTTTGCGAGAGAAGGAGAGATATTCGGCAAAAGAGAAGGGAGAAAGAAGGAGACGCTCAAATTTAATCCATAGAGGACACGGGGTGTCAGGGTCCTGTAACCAAAAAGAGGCTTGTCGTAGTTGGAACGCCTTATGGTAAGCAGGAAAGTCAGGAAAGTTAACCCCACCCTCTGACTTAGGACGAATCAGACGTGCCAAAGACATTCGAGGTTTCTTTTTATTCCAAAGAAAGGACGTTAGAGTGGAGTTGATCCTTTTGAAAAATTTAGAAGGGATGGGGACTGGAATATTAGAGAGGGTATAAAGGACAATGGGAGATAGCATCATTTTAATGGTGTCAAGGCGACCCCACCAGGATAGATAAAGAGGATGCCATTTGGATGTAAGATCCGTCAATTTTTGAATGCCTTTGGACATACACAGGGAAACAGTATCTGGGATGGTAGGGGTAATGTGCATTCCAAGGTATTTAATATTAGAGGGCTTCCATGTAAAATTAGAGGCGGCAAAATCAGGTTTAAATGTGAATTTAGTTAAGGGGAGGATCTCACATTTATCGTTATTAAGTTTATAGCCAGATATTTGGGAGTAGGCATGGACTTCAGTGAGGAAGGCGGGAATTGAGACAGTGGGATTGGAAACAAAGAGAAGGATGTGATCCGCGTAAGCGGCTAGTTTGATGTGGGAGTCTGACAATTGGAAACCTTGGATGGAGGGGTTTTGACGGAGTTTGGAAAGGAAGGGTTCTAAGGCCAAATTAAAGAGAAAGGGAGATAAGGGGCATCCTTGACTAACACCTCTTTTCAAATCAAAAAAAGAGGATATTTGACCATTGGCACAAACCGCTGCACGCGGGTTAGAATAAAGTAGTGAAATTAAAGATATGAAAACAGGACCAAAACCAAACCAACGGAGGGTGTGAAAAAGATAGGCCCATTCAACCCTATCAAACGCCTTTTCAGCATCCAGGGCAATGGCCGCAAGGGGATGGGGTAAAAGGCGAGATTTAGAGAGAATATTGAAGAGAAGTCTGGTGTTATCAGTAATAAAGCGACCCTTAACAAAGCCCGACTGTTCTTCACCCAAGAGATCTGGCAGAAGAAGATTGAGACGTGCCGCGAGAGACTTCGCAAATATTTTATAATCAATATTAACCAAATAGATTGGTCTATAGTTTTTACAATGTTGAGGATCTTTCCCCTCCTTGGGTATGAGGCAAATATGAGCATCTGAAAAAGAGCCTGAAGAGGAACCCAAGGAGAGGAAAGCGCCAATAAGGGAATGAAGTTTTGGGATAAGAAACTTTGAAAAGTGAAGAAAAAATTCCACAGTGAAGCCATCCGGCCCAGGAGCCTTGTCTTTTTGGAGAGTTTGAAGTGCTTTGAGCAATTCTTGTTGAGATATATCAAGCTCTAAGTGAGAAAGGTCAAGTGGAAAGTGAGTTGGTTTTTGAATAGTGGAAAAATGTGTCTAGAGAGTGAGAAGAGGGCTGAGTTTCATAAGAGTATAGGGTTTTGTAAAAGGTAGAAAATTCAGTGAGGATATCTGCGTCTGTGTGTTTGAGATTAGAATTAGCGTCGTAGATTGATTCAATATTTAATTTATTTTGCTTAACTTTTAGATAATTAGCTAAGATCTTGCCAGCCTTATTTTTGCCCCCATAGAACTTGGCACTTGATTTCAGTAGATACAAGGATGCATCGTCCGTGGATTTTTTGTTGAATTTCATTTTAGCATTAACCAAGGCGGTTAGAGTTTCCTGTGAGCGGGAAGTAAAATAAGAATGCTCCAATTTCTTAATATCCAGAAGGATAGCCTTTGTAAAGTCGCGAGCAGCTCTCCGTTTTTTTGCAACAAAGCCAATGATGAAGTCTCTTGCTGCCGCCTTAAAGGCATCCCAAATGGCGTGCTTGGGGACAGGGGAATTGTCATTTAAGGAGAAAAATTCATGTGAGAAGGCAGTGAAGGAGGTAGTAAATTTAGGGTCTAAAAGAAGAGAATTGTTAAAACGCCAACGTTTAGGACCAACTGATTTGGGTAAGATGTCCAATTGAACTAATGTGGGGGCATGGTCGGAAAGTAAAATCGGACCAATTTCAGCATGGGTGAGAGTTTGAACAATATTGTGGGTAACAAAAATGTAGTCGATTCGGGATTGGGAATGATGACAAGGAGAATAAAAAGTAAATTCCTGAAGTTCTGGGTTACATAGACGCCAAGCGTCAGTAAGTTTATGCTGGGAGATAGTTTGAGAGAAGGATTTATGAGACTTATTAAGGATGAAGTGTGCTTTGGAATTTCTATCTAGAAAGGGATCTAGGGGCTGGTTGCAATCTCCTGCCAAAATAAAATTATCATCAATAAATCTGGTAATGTGCTGGGAAAATGAATGCCAAAAAGTAGGATCACCAGTGGTAGGGGCATAAACATTTAGAAGAGAGATTGGAACATTCTTGACAGAGAGTTTAGCATACGTCCAACGGCCGTCAGCATCCGATTTCTGAGCGAGCAGGGAATGAGAAAGAGCTTTATGACATAGAATGGCCACACCATTACGTTTACCATCCCCAGGAGAGTAGTAAACATCACCCACCCAACTTCTCTTCAGTTTAACAGATTCTTCAGCAGATAAATGGGTTTCTTGCAAAAAAGCAATATCCACATTCAAACGTGCAAGGTGAGATAGAATTCTTTGTCGTTTGATAGGAGAATTAACGCCCTTAACATTCCATGTGATTACTTTCAAAGACATATCATATAAGAAAGGAGGAAAATATCAGGAGAAAGAAAAAAGATGCAAGAAGAACCCAGAGGGGGAGAAAAACCAAAGAGAGTAAGAGAGTCGGCAAAAGGCAATGCAATATAATAGTAAACAGGAGGATGAAGGAGGAGGAAAAAGAGTGAAGGAGAGAGAAATAGAATCAGTTGACGTGAAAAATATAAGAAGGTAGTCCAAGAAATAGCGATAATGAAAGGAAGGAATTGATAGTAGAAGAGTTGTCGAAAAACAAGAGAGGAAGACACCTGTGGAACAAGGGAAACTAGTGAACTTGAGAGAGAGAAAAATGCAATAAGGAAAGCGAACATCCGGGAGGAAAGGGAAAACATACTTACGGAGGGTAGAGGCAGGGAGGAATGATCACCAGGGAGAGGAGACGAGAAAAAATGAATGAGAGGGGAGCGCCAGGCAGAGGAAGCAAGCGTCCAATGCAAGCGAACCAACAAGTCGAGGGGAAAACGCCATACATATTGTGAAACCTGCAAGGAAGAGGAAGGAAAAACAAAAATGAGTAAGACGAATGAGGGAAGAAGAAAACAGAACAATAATAAATGACAAAAAGGTGTATAAAAGATAGTAGTGAGCAATACTTAACCATCCAACCGGGATGCAAGAGAAATGGGGAAGAGTGAAGAGAGGAACATAGAAACTGAAGTCGCTGGAAAACCCAGCAGAGGCAAACAGTAATGCAGTCAGCAACAGATATTAAACAAGCAGATTAATGAAAACATCGAAGCCACATCATGCAGAAATCATGGAGGGAAAGCTGACGAAGAACTAGAAAAGTCCATATCAGATGCTTGTGTTGCGTTCAAAAAACTTCGAAGACGAACAGGATCCTCGTAAGTCGTTGTCTTGTTGTTGTAAGTAACTCTGAATAGGCAAGGATGAAAAAGGCCGTATCTGGCTCCAATGGCACGAAGTTCTGGTCGCATATCCAAAAAGGTCTTGCGGCGACTGGCTGTGGTCTTGGCGTAGTCCTGCGCGAAGAAAAGGTTGGAGCCTGACCATTGAAGACGAGGTGAGGCACGGGCCGCTGAGATGACTTTGAGCAGGTCAGTATATTCTAAAAAGTACATGATGACACCTCTTGGCCGTGAAGAGGGGGAAGAAGTAGAAGGGACGCGACCTAGCCTATGTGCACGCTGGATATTAAGAGTTGTACCTTCAGGCAGATGAAGAAGCTTGGGTAGAAATGATTTGAAAAAGGCAATGGGGTCAGTCCCCTCACAATTCTCCGCCAGGCCGTAGAGTCGAAGGTTATTGCGTCTGTTTCGGTTCTCCAATTCTTCAACTTGTTTTTGGAGAGAGGAAATCTGAGACTGCATGTGTGACACCTTGGAGGATGACTCTTGAAGAGATGTGTGAGAATGTTCTACAGTAGTCACTCTAGCATCCATCTGAGACCAATTATCAGTAAGAACCTGAAATTTAGAATTAGTCTCTTCCATAAATGGCCTAAGGGCACGGATCTCTTCCAATAACAACTCCATGGAGACAGCCGATGTGGATCCAGTCGGTGATGGAGGGTCTTTTTTGAGGCGTTTCGTGGTCACTTTCCCTGGAGGTTGGATAGGCCGTTCCGTGTTAGACTGTGACATCTGGGTGGCGAGCGCTTGGGAGGCCTCAAGGTGCGCCAATGCAGAGAAGACTTTCGAGTTTTTAATAAAAACACGACGTGGAGTCTTGGGAGTGCGAGGGATTGCCCTTCTTTCCATAAAAAAGAGTTATTGTTAGGGAGGAAGAAAGTCCAGTGGTAATCAGTGTGTGTCCGCGGATATCTCAGAGTATGCGCAGGAACTCTTGAGTGAAGAAAGGTACGCAAACTCCCAAAAAATAGGAAGAGAAAGGAAGAGAGGGCTGTCTGTCCTGAGTTCAGGAGTGCCAAAGAATTAGAAAAATATTTGGAGCAGCATTCATGCAGTTAGTTGAAGGAGGCGACACATTGATGAATGAAGCAAAAAATCAACATGACGATGAAATACTGATAAGTGGCGCAGTATGAAGCAAAAGAAGCCCTTCAGGCGAAGCGCAATGTGTATGCAAGCTGCACACATAGAGGTGAATGCGCCAGCATATTGCGGAAAAGCGCCACCAATTGTAAGTAAATATATGCAGGAAAGCGTAATAGATTACTGCGCTTGTAATAGAGAATATGCTGAAGCTGCGCTTACATGCAAGTTATGTGAGGAAGGCTCAGTGACATAAAATGGCCGCCGATTTCATAATGTCTCAAAACGCGAGTAAAACTCACTAAGAAGCAGCGTTCCTCAAAGACATACGGCAGTATTGCAAATCTGAAGGTAATAGCTCACCGGGAGCAGTTGGTGTGAGGTGAGGCTTCTTGGTTGGCAGGCATGACCTGCGAGCGGATGCTCCGTAGTGTACACTGTGAAGAGCCAAAATGGCGGTCGCGGCTGTCAGAGAACCGCGTCCGCCAAAAAGTTGAAGAAAACGGGCGTTCCGCCGCTCGGTTGCTGCCACATTTAGGAACACGATGTTGTCCCTGAAGACCGGTCGGGGAAGATGAAGTTTGCAGGCGCCGGGAGTTGAGAAAAAGCAGCGAAGTCCCCTGTCGACCCGGAGCGCTCACATCAGAGCCGCCGTCCTCGCCGGGCGCCAAGCCACGCCCCTCCCACCTCTCTTTTTAAACCAGTCTCGGCTACCCCCTGGAGCATTTTCCGTGACGGGATTTTTGAACTCTTGCTAAAAGTGTTGAAGCAAAACTACAAGTACCAGAATACAGCTTGCTTTTGAGTGCTGACTGAAATATCCACAACTGGCTGACAATGTAACATATGGCTGACGGCCAAATCGCAGCTATGTGAGATACAGGAGAGAGATGTGTTAGGGCTTTAAAAATTATCAGGTGTACCGGGTCGATAGCACAGCTGCCTTTCGGCCATTTTTTTTTGTTTTGTTGCATTCTGGAACTTGTAGTTCTCAGTGCCTAATAAGGCAAAGAGGACTGCAATTCCCAGACTGCAAAAAAAATCCTGATGTGAGTAAGTACTTTATGCGTGGACTTTGCAAAAGAGGTGCATATGCCCTCAGGAAGCCCTCTCAGACCCCCAGGAGTTCTTGGGCCACAGATTAAGAACCACTGGCCTAAAAATATCCCAGCATGCTAAGTGCCACTTTCTAAAAGATCAATAGTGTCTGAAGGTGTCACGCATTACTTGGGTCCACTGGGCAGCTGTACAGAGGGCAAACTCTGACCTAGGCCTCAGGCTGAACTCCTAGATGCACCAACATACCACACTAGTCACAAATATTCTTGGAACAGACCTATGATAATAAAGTATATTGTCTTCAAGGATTTAGGGGTTAAGCACTGGGATATCACTGTCATGTGAAATCTTCTATTCTAACTGCAGACCTATTAGCATTTCTAGACGTGTAGTTCTTCCAGGAACCTGCACAAAATCCTGTCCCCAAGGGCACTTCAAGGGAATGCGGCAGGACAGCAAAGTAGTCTAATAGACACTTAAAGTGTAACTACACATTGACCCTTACAGTTGCATGAAATAAGGCAGGGCTATTTTAGCAAGTCTTTAGGCAAGTTTTTGTATTGTGATACTATCTTAGTACACAGATTTAACCCTTTCTACCATTATTCTGGAAGGTAGTGACTATTTAGCAACACAGTATGTTGCAAGATAGTGCAGTAATATTTTTCTTAAGTTAGGCCTAACATCCCAGTGTTTCGTCACCGAACCCATATTGAACGCAGCCTGTCCTTTTGAATTCCAATGTCAACTTTTTGAAGTTTTTAAAATGAACTCCTCAGGAATCATGTATACTCGCGTAGTACTTGTGTACTAAACATTAGATTTGCTTGAGATTATTATTGAATTTGGGTAACGTTACAAAGGTGGTAAAAACGCATCGGAAATGTTCCTATAATAATGTCCTTCCCCGCGAATGATAAGACTGGATTCCGACAGAAAGATGATGCCATGAACTTAAACATGCAAGCATACCATTAAACAGTACAGGCATAGATGCAGTTATATTTATTTAAATCAGTTGACATGTAGCAGATGGCCAACATACATTTTTGGTTCCATTTTCTTCGAGTCGACATCCGTTTGGTGCACAGTATGTACCATGAGATTGGTGGGTCTGGTTTTTTTTTTTTTTACTTGTTTTGTTTTTTTGTTAAGTATCGGGACTTTAAGTGATTTGCCCAGAATCACAGGATGTTGAGCTGCGGAGAATCGAGCCTATCTCACCACTTCTAAAATCAGCACCGCTGGCCGTAAGCCCACATTTTTTTGCCATTTTCTACAAACTTTTTTTTGGGCCAGTGCACTATATCGAAATATTCCATTTCAGCAGACTTTGCACTTATCCTCCCATAGTAATCAAAAACGTAATTTTCCGTCTCGGTGATTTAAAATAAGTGTGATTAAAAACTCACTTTTACACTCTACATCAAAGGTTTCCAGCCACAACCATTCACCAACAACTGGTTCAAATATGTTCTCTCAATGTTTCAAGCTTTATTACAAATGTCACCAAAAGATGTTAATATTTCACTTCTGTTCTTGGATTTTCGTCCCAATAAAATACACTGAACATAATCGTTATTTACAAAAGTTTAAGCTATTGCCATTATAAATAACAAGAACAATATTTTTTTAAGTATTAATTATTTAAAAAAATGAAAAGCCATTGTTATTTGTAATATCAATACATCTAAGTCACGTAAATACAACACATATTGCATTACAAATGCTATAGGTGTCACATTTGCGAAAGTTATAACTATAGGCATTGTAAATGACAAAGCTATTAATTTCGCTATTTTCAAAACCAACACGTAATAATAAATGTGTCATTTACAATACCAATAGCTTAAACTTTCCTAATGCGAGACCTATTGCATTGCAAATGCTTGTTTAAAATTGTTATTGCTATTTGTAGTCCTAGGTGTTGCGGTTAACTGAAGCAGATTAGATGGACTTCTTCCTAATACACCATATTGCTAACAAATATTTTGACACTGCAAATACAATATGCTGGCTAGTGTCAGTTTGGAGCATTCTCAAGGCCTCCATATGCCTGGCAAACCCCAAATTCTTAGGGATAAATCCATTTAAATCCATTTAAATCCATTTTGACCTAGCCAATCTGTACCTTAGGCAAAAGAACATAATGTGCCCCAGTTTCAGTAGACCTATCACAGTTCAGGCATACACGATCATCTCCATTAGAACAAGCATTGGTATAGCCAATAGGTCTCGCCTTTGGGAACTTATAAGTGCTTAGCCATGCAACCGTTAACCCCTTCAGTGCTCATGACAAGGTCAACTCGTCATTGGTTTTACCTGCCCTGTGCTTATGACGAGTTGACCTTGTCATGAACAATGGGTATCAAGGATCCTCCGCACCCAGCGGGAAAACCCCCTAGCAGCCAAGGTGTTAATGTTGTTGCACCAAGAATATTGTGCTGTGTAACTAAACACTTATAAGGTCCCAAAGGTGAGACCTATTGGCTATGCCAATGCTTGTTTAACTTACCTCAACTGCTTGGGAGAGTCATATTTCATCTATTAGTACTCCATTTTTTATTAAACTAATAGCGAATAATGTAATATTATTCACTATTGCTATAATAATAAAATGTATTAAAAAACAAGGAGACTGAAGCCCCCACCGACGTCCATTAGGACGAGATCTTTCTGTTCCTGGCACTGATTTTGCCACTGCTGACGCTAGGGTTCGCAAAGGCAGTGCCGAAGGTCACAAGGGGCATGCCAGGGTTCGCAGCAGGGACCCTTGGTGACTTCTAAATAATGAGCATCAGGATGGCCTCACATGACATCAAATCTGCATGTGCGGATGTGACTTCACATGCCCTTTGAACGTCACTTTCACTCACATATACACATGCTTACACATACACACATATTCACACACACTCCTGCCTACACATACACACACATTCACACACTCTCTCTTACTAAACACACTCAAAACTGCAAGCACGCAGCATACATATATTTAAAAGCATTTTTTTAACTTACCTCAGCTGCTTGGGAAAGTCATAGTCCATCTATCTGTACTCCATTTTTTAATAAGACATAGGGAATAATGTAATATTATTCACTATCAGTATAATACAAAAAGTGATTAAAAAACAAGGAGAGTGAGCCGCCACAAACGTCCATAAGGACAAGATGCTTCTTTCTGTTCCTGGCACTGATTTTGTCACTGCTGACGCTATGGGTCGCAAAGGCAGTGCAAGGGGTCACAAGGGGCATGCCAGGGGTCGCAGCAGGGACCCTTGGAGACCTCTAAATGATGTCCATGAGGACGGCCTCACATGACATCAGAACTACATGCGCAAATCATACACTCAGTAAAAGAATCCTGCATGGTTAATATTAATGGGGCAGGATTCCGCAAATGCTACTGAAAGGCCTTTTTGTGGTACAACAGATTTGTAAATCCACTGCAGCACAAATAAGCATGTTTCGCAACATCAACTGCCCTGCAACATCAGGCTATATACACTGGGCCCACGATGGTGACAAGCCTGGACAAATGGGATACTAAAATTGGCACTTCTGAGTCCCGGAACACGTTCTATATTGTGCATGCAATTGCAAATGAGGCAGCGGCCCCTCATAAATGCATTGTTGCATACAAGAGTATGTTGCATTTAGTAGAACGGAAGTGGACTTGCAGCGTTGTGCGGAATGACGTATTCTGCTTGGACGTGCAAGAGCTAGGCTAAAAGGAAATATGCTAAACGCGTTCATTTGCCTATTCAGCTAAACTCAGTTCCATAGGCTAATAACAATTCAAAGAACATTGAACAGATGCGCCTCAAACATGGTCACACCACGTGCAATTTCAGTATGACATGAAAAACTGCAGCTTTAGGTTAATTTGGTGAATGTTCTGCGAAGTCTTCAGGCGTTGAAATAATAGGACACAACAATTAAATCGCAGTATTTTGTCTACTCGGGGGCAGGCGTAACATATTTACAAATACCGCACAAATAAATACAGTCGAAACAAAAAACCCACCAGGGCTCTCACTTGATTTAAAATTCTCTGTGGAGATGCTGCATTTTAAGGGGAAGAGGTTGTTTTTTCTGGTTTCCCCCAATTCCCCTGAGCATTTGAAGATCGATTGTCCTTTTCTCCGTGTCTGTGTCATGTCCACCATCAAGTTGTGGTTCGCGACCCCCCGCCAGCCAGGCTGGAAAAGAAAGGGCCTGGAGTGACAAGCTGTTCCCACCGGGGTCTGGGCTTCTGACAGCCGGCTGACATCGACCCAAACCCCCGGGGGGAGGGCATGCCATGGCAACGACATGATCCTCTTCTGAAAATATGCTGGCCAAACCAGCACTAAACCAAGAAAACGCTGGGTGCTAGGCAGCTTGGGCACCCTGGTTTGGATTTAGAAACGTTTGATTGCTAGAGTCGTCAATGATTATCCGAAAAAAGGCAGTGTTTAACCTTGCACTGCTTCCTAATAATTGAACGCGGTTTTATATTATCGACTTGGCTTCTCTTTTTTTATGTTCCAGAGCAAGCAGCTTGCATTTCTTTTTATCTGTCCTCGTGCTGTTACGGGCTGTAGCTTCTACATTGGCACTCGGTGTGATTTTGGGCAAGTCACTTAAGCAGAGATTTCAGAAAAGGCAGTTTCTATTGGCAACTGATCAGATCTTGCATCTGCTAAAATTATGCGCCATCTTGAATTATAATAGAAATTAGACAAATTATGACAAACTGGGTTCTACCTATTCTTTTTCTGAGCTCAACGCTGAACTAAGTGTGGGGTGCTGCCACTTCAGTGATTGGCATGTAGTCAGTGGCCCAGGTTTATCATTATAAGCAGGGCCGGCTTTAGGGCTGTGCGACCGGTGCAGCTACACTGGGAGCTGGCCTGTGGAGGGGGCGCTGACCTCAGATGGGGGCGCTGTGTTTAGCAGAAATTTATAAGTGGAGAGTTGAGGGAAATCATTGCCAAGTGGAAGTGAGAGAATTGGAGGAGGCAGTCTTGTGGTGTGGGGGTGCCAAAGATGATTGTCGCACCAGGTGCCACCAACGCTGAAGCCGGCCCTGATTATAAGCCAATACTTAGCTCCCTGATACCACTGCCTTATTGCAAAATTTGTAAAGGAATACGTCCTGGGGCTCAATATTTTTCTGAAAGCTTGTCGCTGGCTCTGCAAAATTTCAACATCATCGACTATCAATGTTGTCTAGTCTTGAATCCAATCCACAAATCTTCTATCCACTGCCCTACGCTTCCTGTATCTTGATCTCACTCTTGCAGCTTCCTGTTCATCCTCGCTTTTTGAGTTGCTGATTGTTTTGCCATCTTTCTCTTCCTCTCAATTTAATCAATTTCTCTCTCTTTTTCTGGGTCAGCGTCTGTCTGTTGGTGGAAAAATAGACCATGGTCCCCAAAAATGGGTGGTGGTGGGTTCCACCTGCAGCTTTGGCTCAATTAAGCACTGCACTTGCCTTCAAACTTGGCCATTTCTTAGCAGCACTATTGAGATAACCGCACTAGAACATACAATATGGCAATCGTTACAAAGGTGACAACATCACTGTAAAGGGAAATGGTGAGACTGTATATGTTGTTCCTATCAGTGCATTTTTGGTGTTTAAAATGTACAGAGTGGAAGGGATGTGGAGCAAAAGAACATCATGACGTGTTTATGCAGTTTTCCCATTCTGCGATGACTGAAGAGGAAGGTTTTTTGCTGAATAGTAATTTACAGTTTTAATTCCAAAGCAGGCTGTAGAGTGCAGTCCAGAATTCCACGGCGACCCTACTCCAATAAAAAATCCAACGAAGACAGCATTCAAATGTATCAAAATATGTCCTCTCATAAGGAAAGAGCATGGTGCAAATAGGGCATTACTGAAAAGAGAGAGAGATAGACCATTGACGATCCTACTCAAATAGAGCACAGTCTGGACTGTGACAGAATGCTTGAGACCACGGTACGAATGTACCCAAACCAGAGAGCGTTGCGAGGCTATACTAATGGCAATACAGCGCTATGCAAATATTTGTTATCCCAACATAAAACCATATAATACAATATGACATAACGTATGAAATAAAATGCATAGGAACAACGGTCAATATGTTATGCACCTTGACTGCTACATTTAGCGCGAATTTCTGCTTTGATAGCGTTGCAAGTTCAACAATCATGATGTATCCCCTCCTTCACTATACTTTTTCATCAATGTCAATATTTGTAAAAACGGTTAATCATTAGAGGAAAATATCGCCTAATAAAACAAAGATAAAGGCGGAATAAGAAAAAAGTAAGGATTGTTTGAAATGGTCAAGTATTCTGCTTCTTCCAAAATTGAACAATTTATTCCAGTTCTGGTGTCTGCAATGCAGTCCTTGATGGATGAACCATGCCAGTGCTCCACTGCCACACTGCTGTGGTGGTCTCCTTAGCAAATAGGATTGGGGAGAGCAGTCAACCCAGACTGGTTCCTCTCTCTATAGTGAGTGTGCGAGAGTGAGTGCCATTGGCCCTGATCCCAGCCAAAGTAGCAGAATAGAAACATTTTATCCAGGACATAAGTTACAGTCCAAACCCCATCTTTTTCAGCGCCCGGAACAGGAAAGGCCACTCAGTGTCAGAAGCCTTTCTTACAGCCAGTGACACAATATCTATAAGCTACATACTGTCTTGACAAATGCTAAGCTGAACTGAAGGGTATGAAACATGATTAGTCCATGTTTATTACACCCTGAACAGTGCATTCACTAGTATTTTAGCAAGGTTTTTGAATTTGCAATTCAACAAAGAAACTGTGACATGATGAACAGCCTATTCTATCTTTGCCTGCTTGTATAGCGGTACAATGGAGACCACTTGTAGGGCCATTAGTAGGGTATCACTAGTAGGGCACTTGTAGGGTGCCTACATTTCTGGATTCAGTAATAAGTGGATAACTGTTTTCCAGTTTTTTATACAACTCTGTTGGCATACCACTTAGGCCTGACTGTTTACCTGGTTAAAATGGTGTGATAGGGATTTCTATTACTTTAAATGTTTAACATGAGAGTAGCATAGTCAGTGAGATTGGGGGGCTGAATCTCAAATTTCTCAACTAAAAAAAACATTGGGCTACAGGTTGGAGGTGTTAGATGTCCAAGGTTTGGGATAGACTGTTCACAAGTGGGATTTGCTTTTGGGGGTTCTCTGTTAATGCTAATTTGAATGATTGCCACTGGTTAAACTATTTGCAAGCATTCATCCCATCACCTTTTATGTGTTTGATTGCCAGTACATTGCCTCGAACCTTGAGACTGCCACATTATTCCAAGTCTACTACTCCCAATGTTTGTGAATTCCGAAAAGTAGTACGTTTGTACTCATTCAAGGAGGACTTTGTGGGCGCAGATTCACTACTTTTTTGGTAAACAAGTCACTATATATATTTAAGATCCTTATTGTAAAAAATTAGGTTACTGGTTCAGGTGGTAAAACCCTACTCAAGCAGTGACTACAAATCTATGTTAGGGTGAAGTCACAAGCAAACCCCAAATTAACCTGGGAACAGCCCTCTGGTAGCTTGGCACAGACCAGTCATGCTTAACATAATATGTGTAAAGTGTTTATGTAGCAATTCACACAGTAATAAAGTAAACACAACACAAGCAAAGTCCCCTATCAAGTTAGAAAGATAGAGTCAAATGTAATAAGTAATTTAAGAAAAAAAGTCAAAAAATCAGTTAGTAGAGCCAGAGTTATACAATTTTATACATTTAAGTGAAAATACTGCCCCAAAGCACCACACAGCCGCCAAATCCGTTTCTCCTTTAGATATCTGCCATCCCAAGATCTCTGCTGCTCTTGCTAATCAGCTTGCCCTGCGGTGCTATGCCTATTTAATCTATCAGTAAATACTGGGAAAGTTCCATTAATGTGAAGGCGGCTCAGGTCATGCTGATTCCTAAAAAGGCTAATTTGCCTCCCTCCATTCTTACCAACTATTGCCCAATCTCATTGCTCACCTCCCCACGAAACAGCTTCAGAGGGACGACCGGTGTACCGACGGAGAGCGCGGTGCGCCCACTACCTGAGCTGGTGCCAGGTGAGGTGGGGCTGTTCCTTCCCAACAATTGGGTTGGGAAGACGAGTAGGATTTACATATATCAGGTGATATGGTTTATCTTTCTTTTTAATAGCAGTAGCATTTGGTCCTGATGAAGCATCAGGAGACCGCTAGGCTCCACGAGACTGCAGAAACATGTCGACCCAGTATTCCAGCTAGTAGTTTCCTATTAATGCTACTATTGCACTGTTTTTTATTCTGTTAGGAGTGTGAGGGTGTATATTAAAGTTGTTTTCCCCTACCACTACCTAATTTTAGAGCTTCTTTTCTCTCTTTTCACTTGCACATTTTTCTAGCACTGCTATTCAGTTCCTCACCAGACTTACCTGTTGTACATTTTTGATATTCTGTTTGGGATACCCTCGACTTGGTTACTAATACCACCAAGTCTTTTGAGGTTTCCTTACCTTACAATGGAGTAGAGATCCCAGATGATGAAGGGCGGTCTCGATGGTGGACTGATGGGAACTCGTTCAAATTGAAACTTTCCCTGTTCTTTTGTGTTGGGTACATGATCAGTTGTTTTTTCCTGACTCACTGCTAATTTTTGTTGGTGTCATTTCAAGTCAGGGGGTTTAGCAGTTAGGGTCTTTAATTTGTCCCCTGGGACCTTTTTTTGTGTTTAGTTCAATCTCATTGCTCCCTTTGATGGTCAAACATCTGAAAAGCCTAATAAATAAATGACTCATGGAGTGCCTAGAGACTAATAAGATCATGGACCCGTCTCAATCATGCTTTAGACCATCATATGCAAACAAAACAGGTGATGGACCGAATGTGGATCAATGTCACACATTCACCCCAGTCCGAAGATCTGGGCCCAAATCCATCGTTTTTTTGCACTCCACACCACCCTGGGTTAGACAATGGCGATATGCAAATCAGCTCTGACACTGTGCCCCATGGGAACAGTCCAGTCCGAACTACAAAAGCCATGTCCTTCCCAGAACGGAATCAAGCATCCGAGGACCGGACCGGTTTCGAGGTAACACCTCTCATCAGCCCGGCAAGCTTGACTCCAGTGGTGTGGAGTGCCTGGGACCCACGTCTGAGCATCCCCAGCACACTTAGGGCGGAATTTTCAAACAAAACAGGGGATGGACCGAATGTGGATCAATGTCACACATTCACCCCAGTCCGAAGATCTGGGCCCAAATCCATCGTTTTTTTGCACTCCACACCACCCTGGGTTAGACAATGGCAATATGCAAATCAGCTCTGACCCTGTGCCCCATGGGAACAGTCCAGTCCGAACTACAAAAGCCATGTCCTTCCCAGAACGGAATCAAGCATCCGAGGACCGGACCGGTTTCGAGGTAACACCTCTCATCAGCCCGGCAAGCTTGACTCCAGTGGTGTGGAGTGCCTGGGACCCACGTCTGAGCATCCCCAGTGCACTTAGGGCGGAATTTGCAAACAAAACAGGTGATGGACCGAATGTGGATCAATGTCACACATTCACCCCAGTCCGAAGATCTGGGCCCAAATCCATAGTTTTTTTGCACTCCACACCACCCTGGGTTAGACAATGGCGATATGCAAATCAGCTCTGACCCTGTGCCCCATGGGAACAGTCCAGTCCGAACTACAAAAGCCATGTCCTTCCCAGAACGGAATCAAGCATCCGAGGACCGGACCGGTTTCGAGGTAAGAAAAAAAGTCAAAAAATCAGTTAGTAGAGCCAGAGTTATACAATTTTATACATTTAAGTGAAAATACTGCCCCAAAGCACCACACAGCCGCCAAATCCGTTTCTCCTTTAGATATCTGCCATCCCAAGATCTCTGCTGCTCTTGCTAATCAGCTTGCCCTGCGGTGCTATGCCTATTTAATCTATCAGTAAATACTGGGAAAGTTCCATTAATGTGAAGGCGGCTCAGGTCATGCTGATTCCTAAAAAGGCTAATTTGCCTCCCTCCATTCTTACCAACTATTGCCCAATCTCATTGCTCCCTTTGATGGTCAAACATCTGAAAAGCCTAATAAATAAATGACTCATGGAGTGCCTAGAGATTAATAAGATCATGGACCCGTCTCAATCATGCTTTAGACCATCATATGCAAACAAAACAGGTGATGGACCGAATGTGGATCAATGTCACACATTCACCCCAGTCCGAAGATCTGGGCCCAAATCCATCGTTTTTTTGCACTCCACACCACCCTGGGTTAGACAATGGCGATATGCAAATCAGCTCTGACCCTGTGCCCCATGGGAACAGTCCAGTCCGAACTACAAAAGCCATGTCCTTCCCAGAACGGAATCAAGCATCCGAGGACCGGACCGGTTTCGAGGTAACACCTCTCATCAGCCCGGCAAGCTTGACTCCAGTGGTGTGGAGTGCCTGAGACCCACGTCTGAGCATCCCCAGCGCACTTAGGGCGGAATTTTCAAACAAAACAGGTGATGGACCGAATGTGGATCAATGTCACACATTCACCCCAGTCCGAAGATCTGGGCCCAAATCCATCGTTTTTTTGCACTCCACACCACCCTGGGTTAGACAATGGCGATATGCAAATCAGCTCTGACCCTGTGCCCCATGGGAACAGTCCAGTCCGAACTACAAAAGCCATGTCCTTCCCAGAACGGAATCAAGCATCCGAGGACCGGACCGGTTTCGAGGTAACACCTCTCATCAGCCCGGCAAGCTTGACTCCAGTGGTGTGGAGTGCCTGGGACCCACGTCTGAGCATCCCCAGCGCACTTAGGGCGGAATTTGCAAACAAAACAGGTGATGGACCGAATGTGGATCAATGTCACACATTCACCCCAGTCCGAAGATCTGGGCCCAAATCCATAGTTTTTTTGCACTCCACACCACCCTGGGTTAGACAATGGCGATATGCAAATCAGCTCTGACCCTGTGCCCCATGGGAACAGTCCAGTCCGAACTACAAAAGCCATGTCCTTCCCAGAATGGAATCAAGCATCCGAGGACCGGACCGGTTTTGAGGTAAGAAAAAAAGTCAAAAAATCAGTTAGTAGAGCCAGAGTTATACAATTTTATACATTTAAGTGAAAATACTGCCCCAAAGCACCACACAGCCGCCAAATCAGTTTCTCCTTTAGATATCTGCCATCCCAAGATCTCTGCTGCTCTTGCTAATCAGCTTGCCCTGCAGTGCTATGCCTATTTAATCTATCAGTAAATACTGGGAAAGTTCCATTAATGTGAAGGCGGCTCAGGTCATGCTGATTCCTAAAAAGGCTAATTTGCCTCCCTCCATTCTTACCAACTATTGCCCAATCTCATTGCTCCCTTTGATGGTCAAACATCTGAAAAGCCTAATAAATAAATGACTCATGGAGTGCCTAGAGACTAATAAGATCATGGACCCGTCTCAATCATGCTTTAGACCATCATATAGCACAGGGACAGCTCTGGCTGCAGTCACTGATCGCATCAGATGCGCACTTGATGCTAATGTTCTATCTATGCTTCAGTGGCAGCCATCCTAGATTACTTCACAGGTTGCAAGAGATTGGAGTCAACAGAACTGCACTTCAATGATTTGGTAATTTCTTTTTCAACAGAACCCAAACTATCACACTGAGTTCATATAAATCTCGCACCATGGTGCAGGACAAAGTGGTGCCGCAGGGCTCCTGTCTGAGCCCTTCGCTTTTCAACATATATGTTGCATCTCTTGCCAAGATGGTTAAAGCTTTTGGATTTGATATTATCTCTTATGCAAATATTATGCAGCTTATAATCTCTCTGGACAATGATTCAGACAATGTAAAAGAAAACTTCTCAGCTGGGATGACAGCAATTGCCACCTGGATGATGGAGACCTGTCTCCAGCTGAATGCTGGAAAAACGGAGATTATTCTGTTTGGCCATGCTCAACAAATATGGAACCCTGATTGGTGGCCATGGAACTCGGCACTGCAGCTATGCCTAAATATGTTGTTAAGAACTTGGAAGTTTGTCCATATCAATCTCTAACTATGAAAGAACATGTACGTTCAGTTATCGGCTCCAGCTTTCAAATGAGGCGACATTTGAAGAAACCCTTCCCTCTCCTTCCAATCACAGAGAGGAAACCTTTGGTGTAGACTCTTGTTATTAGCCTTTTGGACTATGGCAACACCGTATTGGCCTCAGCTAATGAGACGCTGTTATCAAAACTACAGGATATTCAGAATACCGTGGCCTGCCTTATTTGTAATCTTCCATCTGGGACTTCATCAGCTTCCCTTCTTTGTTCCTTGCACTGGTTACCTGTCCGGAAGAGAGTTATTTTCAAAATTTGCTGCCTTACCAATAAGGCCCTGACAGGAAAAGTCCCAGTTATCTCGCCTCACTATTGCCCTTATAGACTTCTCAGATCGAACGATAAAGCCTTGTTAATTATTCCTCGGGTCAGAAAGTCCGGTTCAGGGGGCAGGTCTTTCTCTTACCAAGCCACTCGTTATTGGAATGCGCCACAGCTGCACATTCACACATGTTCAGATTACTCTTGTTTTAGCAAGAGACTGAACTCAATACTGTTTTAACTAGTTGGCCCAGTCTGCATTAACCTATGGGTGCTCCGAGATACCACTGATAGGGTGAAATGTGAGCATTGTAAATTATTATAACATAACATAACTTACCATAAGAAAGCTCCAACTATGGTTATCTGGGTGCGCTGGACTGGGACAAAGTCACAATTACAGGCTGACCCAGAAGGAACACAGGCTGGTGTTAGGGACCAAATTTCGCCCACTGAAAGAGAGAACCTTAAATCCTAGTTGCCGAGTTTTCCGAGATCCCATGTTGAGGATGCGTCATGCAGTCAAGGTGATACAAGATCCTGGTGCTGAGATGCGTTGCACAGCAATGGTTCTGTGAAGCTGCAAGGCTTCAATGCAAGGCTCTGCGTTGTTGTCGTGGGTGCCATCAATGAAGGTCTTGCAATGCACAGTCCTCACCGAAGATGTGTCTTGCACTGGCTGGTTATGAAGAAGTTTCTGGGCTTGCGATGCAAACACTTTTGTTGACAATGGGTCATGCAGTGGTGGTTCAGAGGAGACTGTGCACTGCGATTCAAAGTACTGCTTTGTGGATGCATGGTGCAGAGGTTAGGAAGTAAAGTCTGGTGAGGTTATACGTCATGCTCCGGTTCTGATGCAGAGTTCTGGAGGTGATGCATGGCCCTGCGTTCGTTCTGCTGGGACCACAGTTGGGCTGGCAGAGCGCATTCAGGCCCACTTCCAAGGGATCAGGACTGTGGTGGCTCCTATTGGGAGGGAAGGACTCACAGCTGGCAGAGTCCTGGTGCTGGGTACAAGGTTGTTCTAGCATGTCTGTCCCTGATGCCCTGATCAGGAGGCCAGCCAACTATCCCTTGGAGTCACTCCAGGGGTCTTGGGTTCAAGATGCAGTTCCAGTCTTTTTCACGTAGCCAGGAGGGCAGCACAGCAGAGGAGCAGAGTAGCAGTTCTTCTTGCAGAAGAGCAGGACAGCAGTCCTTCCTCTAAGTCTTCCACAGGTCCAGATATGTACTAAAGACTGGGGCTGAGGGTCCAATATTTATACCTGGTGCTCACTTTGAAGTAGGAGACGGTTCTGTATGTTTCCACCCCCCTGAGATGTCAGGCATCACCGTCCTCCCTGCTGTGGCCCCAGCTTGTCTGGGGATGCAAAAAACTAGTGACAGTCCCTTTGTGTGTATGCAAGTGTGATAGGTAACAGCTCCGCCCCCTTGTTAAGTGAGAGTGGCCGTTCCTACCAACACCTATCTTCCCTTTGTCTCACTGTTTGGGAGCAATACAAAAAGACTAACTGCCAGCTACGCCTACTCATTTGACCCAGGGACAGGCTGCAGGCACCAAAGGCTTAGGACAAGAAAATGGCAATGTTCTAAAAGTGACATTTACAGAATTGTGACTTAAAATCTGACTTTACCATTAAAAAAGGCTTCTAAATACAATTCTTTAGACACCAAACTCAACCTGTCTACCTGCTCCCAATTGGAAGTTATCCCTTAATAAATGTAGTAAGGCAATTCAGTGTTATCATATGTGAGAGGTAGGCGTTTACAAATTTAAGAGATTTTCCATACCAAGACACGTAAAACTTAAAAGTAGATGTCCAACAACCTGCATCCTGCCCTCTGGACTGGATAGGGCCTACTCTAGGAGTGACCTATATGTATTAAAAAGCAAGGTTTAGGCTGGGTAAAAGGTTTATTTTGCCAGGTCGAGATGGAAGTTTAAAACAGTCCACACAGGCTGCAGTGGCAAGCCTGGGACATGTTTAAAAGGGCTACTTAAGGGAATAGCAAAATGAGTGACGCAGGCCCACTAGTAACATTTAAGTTGCAGGCCCTGGGTACATGTAGTACCACTTTATTAGGGACTTACAAGTAAATTAAGTAAGCCAATTTTACCATGTTTAAAAGAAGGAATGCAAGCACTTTAACACTGGTTATCACTGGTAAAGGGTGGAGAGCCCGAAAAGTCAACAAAAACGGGTTCAGATAACAGGAAGGTGAAGGCAAAACGTTGGGAGGGATCCTGCAGAAAGGGCCAAGTCCAACACTGATCCAGAAAATGAAAAAGTTAAAACCTCTTACTGAAATTAAAATTACAAGAAAAACCAATACAGATATAGCAGACCGCGCCCCCAGGCCCAATTACCAAACGAAGAATGCATTTGAGGGATGTCACACCCCAAACATCCCTGCTGATGCTAAGCCCTTGCTGTCCCACCTGGGCCTGGTAGTCCCCCCTTTGAACACATGACTACATTCACATGCAACACAATGGCCCGGGGTTCCCTCCCTTTGATCACTAATTTTAAATGTTTTTTTTACTGTATGCACTCTTCTTTGCCTCTGCCTAAAGAAACCTTGATAATAGAGTTGTCCAATCAGTACAAGTGGGCAGGGCTCCAAGTGTCTAGTCCTTACCTTTTAAAAATCATTTTATCAAGAGACTGTGGGCCCCATGTGCGAAGTCTGAGTCGCAAATAGAAAAGGACGCTCAGGCAAATTAGTGAGGCGAGCTGAGCCAGACCCAAGCCACGGGTCGAATATATGACTTTACTACACAAACAATTACAACGCATGCTTTTCCATCACAGTTTTTACAACACAGCTACCATTACATTGCATGATTTTAGAATGCATTTTTAAAAACTACCATTACAACACATGTCATTACAATGCATTCCATTACAGCGCATACCATTGCAATGCATAATACTTTTAGTGCAACAGTAGGGTAAGTGTTTGATAGTGTTGGGGTAAAAATTACTATTCCCCCGCCAGTGAGTGCAAAAGTAGGGAAAGTGTTGGATGGCGTAGGGGTTAAAATTACTATTCCCCCTCCAGTGAGTGCAACAGTAGGGAAAGTGTTGGAAAGCATAGGGGTAAAATTGCTATTCCCACTCCAGTGAGTGCAACAGTTGGGAAAGCGTTGCATAGTGTAGGGGTAAAAATTAGTTTTCCCAACTACCCCAAAACCCATTCCTACCATAAAACTTAAAATTCACCATTACTAACCTTATAATGCGTTCTGATGAAATGCGTTGTAATTGCATGCGATGTAAAGGCACTTGCGTTGTAAAAGTTGCATTGTAAAGGCATTGCGATGTAATGCCTGCATTGTAATGGACATTTCCCCCATGGGTCTGGCTTGGCTCTACGATATCATGCACAAACAGAGCTATGAAAACATTTGACATTTATATCTTGCAACAAACATAATGTAAAAATATGATACAATCACTTCTTCAAAATTAAAAAAACGGTATTTCTACAACACGGGGAAGTGTTTCACCTTAGTATATCGGAATGTATCACTACATGGACAAATCTTTAATAAAAATAAATTTCAAAAACATGTATGGCTCGCCCCCAACAACAATGCCATTTGAGAACTGAGAGGCAAGTCAGTGGTCATGTAAATGCTTAATGTGGCCTAGATTCTTACTGTAGATGGAGCATAATTTCAGTCTATAAAATCAAACATAAGAGGTGCTTGTATAGTACACATCCTAAATTCAAGTATGTGAAAATGCATTTATATGTGATAATAAAAAAAGGTAGCTTTTGTGAAATAACCTATTGCCTAGGATCATACAACTTGGACAAGCAGGGAAGCCGCTATTGATTGAATCCAGGTTATCTGATTCCACATTCTGAGATTCAGCCACAAGATGGTATCTTTCTCTCATTCTCCCATCTCATCAAAGGTCACTGTAGTTATTGCCATTTTTCAAATGACGCAGTGATAGCAGACCCGATTCAGGGCTCCCAGACCCAACTTCCAAGACAAGGATACATTTATTTGGGGGGGAGGGGGTCACACACCAAACACCTCCATTGAAGCTGCGCCCTCCGAAGTTATATCTCTTTCTATTTCTAATCTTTATTCCTGCAATATCTGCTCTATCTTGCAGTCTGATATAAAGTTAATCAGATCTGCTCTCATATCAATTTAGTGCTGCAGAAGTACTCAAAGTGGTCAGCGAATACCTGCACTATTTCTTGGTCACCTGTTATGTGTTTGTGTTCAGCATTAATGCCTGTATGTGCCTTGTGCGGTCTTCCTATTTAGTCAACCATGCTATCAGTTTCCCAGATTTGTTGCTTGTTTCATAAAATCCAATTTGTGTGCCGATGTAGTTAGCACTGTTTTAATTAATCAGTAATGCATTATATTCTTCCCTGTTTTGGTCAGCAGTACGGTTGTGTGTTTGTGTGCCTTACAAGCGTAATATCTGTTCTGCTAATTATTTGCATTGAGCAACGCCTGTTGTGTCTGCTGTTAGGTGACCCATGTATACCAGGTATCTAGTCTACATTACTCTACACTTAAATACAATCTTTGGTTTGTGGGATATCATGGTCGTCGTTAACCGGAATTATCTGGCACCACCTTAACAAAACTATGTGTTAATGTAGCCATTGTGAAGAAGTAATCTGGTCTAGAATGTGTGTTATTTGCCCTAGAGTACAAGGAAAGTGACTTACCTTTTTATGTAAGACACTCCAAATATAGTGTAAGTCTATGGCTTGGGTAAGTTGGGTAGTTGGAGCCTTAGTCATCTGCTACTCCGTCAAAGACCTATTCATCAGGTAGTTCATAATTATGCTGAATTCTCCACCTTATATCAAAATCACTTGGGCTAAGCATAACAATAGCTTCCAAAGCTAATCCAACATACTTGAGTTCAAACCAGGCGGAACATATTTGTAATAAGGAGTATCCGGTGGTCCTCCCAAACTCCCAGCACTGATACATACCTACAACCATCATCCAGCCATGTGATTTCTACATGAAATGTGGTGAATTTATTTAGTTGATTTGCCACTTCTCTATCACTACATATGTAGCTTGAATGGGAAAGTGACCTTGTATTTCCATTGCCTATGAAATTACAGTTATTACGAATCAGCTGAGTCTCTTGGAGGAAAAGGTTCAGGTCTTTACTTAAACAGTATTCATGGACCTATGCCCCATGATTTCCTAGGCATTATTATTCCAAGTTATTAGACTTTGACAGAGTTCGCATGGTATTCCCCCCTGACATTTTGACTTCACCACTTTTTTTTTCTTAACTAGTTTATTTTGGCATTAGGACTCTGTGCACTTTCCCCCTGCTAACCGGTGGCAAAGTTCTGGTGCTCTCTCCTTTAAGCTTGGTAAAATTGGCATACATCCAATTGACACATTTATAAGTCCCTAGTAAATGGTGCTACATATACCCAGGGCCTGTATATTAAATACTACCAGCGGGCTGAAGCATATATTGTGCTACCCATTAAAGTAGCTTGTAAAACATCCCTCCAGCCTGCCACTGCAGCTTGTAGTGCAGTTTTAAGCTGGAATTTTGACCTGGTAAAATAAACCTTTTGCCAGGCCTAAACCTTCCTTTCTAATACTAATAAGTCACCCATATGGTAGACTCTTAACGTCCTTGAGAAGTGTGCAGGGTATTCAAAAAGTTAGGCACGTTTATTTATGCTTACATGTCCTGACAGTGAAAGATTCCTATAGTCGTTTTTCCCTGTTGTAAGGCTATCTCACCCATAGACTAACACAGGGTTGCCTTACTTCACTTAACCCCTTGCCTGCATACGTCACGGTGGACGTGTGCGTCGGACGGCCGGGAGCCGCCCGATCTGTGTGCGCGTGGAATTTTCCCGCACCGCAGGAAAATTCCGGTTGAGGTCAAAGGGTTAATAAGTGATAACAAGTTTGGGAACAGATAGAGAAATGCTTTATCCACTCAAATGAATTGTAATTTAAAATCCTCTTCCATGATAAGTTAGATTTTAAGTTACTATTCTGAAAATTCCACTTTTAGTAAGTTGGGATTTTTCTGAATAAAACAAGGGTGCATTTGCTTCTCTGTCCAGAGTCACATGACTGTGACTGGCTCTCATGTGGTGTTTTCGTTCCAGACATGGGGGCAAAATTGCTCTAGGTGTGGGGCAGGGTGTTGCTCTTCTTTCCAGGATGTCATTGAGGGTTGAACTCAGAATATCCTGAGCTTCAAAGGGTAGCCCCAGAGCATGCCCAACCCCTTCCTTTCTACTAAGGGCTGGCTGCTCTTTCAGTGATAAATGCAGTTCACACCAAGACCTGCTTGCCCCTTGTCATCCTAGACAGTTGGAGCAAAAAGCAGGCAAGGGGGAAGGTTAAATAAAGGGGACCCAGCCAACCCCCTTAACTAATAACCCAATTTCTTTAACAGGTTCTGAATTGTAGAGATCATGACATATCTTTACATGGCGAATGTGAGCCCCAGTTTGAGATTGTGAAACTGCCCTAATCAGCGTGCCCCAAGGAAGTGCTGCTGTTGAACCAGTTCTCAAAGGGACTTCCCCGAACTTCACCCATACACACACGCTGCCACTGTGAGAGAGTTTTTGGTTTTTCAAATAACTTTTGTAGTGGTTGACAAATCTTCACAAAATTCTAAAAAAAGCTCACCGTCCTCAGCTCCTTCCTTGAAAACGTTAGGGTGATCCATCAAGTGGGAGGCCAAGAAAAAGTAGGGGGTCCTAAATCTCTTTTTTCCATGCAATTTCAATAAAGAAAAATAGAAAATACTACAGAAAAAATTGCTGAACAGAATGATACCAAATTTGACTGAAAGCTAGATCCCTACCCATAAACAAGGGTGTAGCTTCTGGGGGAGGCTTGGGGTGTTACACTCTGTTTGGAAAGACTTAAAAATGTTGGTTATTTCGCAAAATATTGTGCTTTCGCTCACTCAGTAACCATACCAATCCTCATTCCTCTGCCTTTCTGCTGCCCCTTCAGCCCCTCTCGTGCACCCTGCTTGTTGTATAATGAATGGTAACATTATGTGTCAGTGTTATTGTTGGGAAATCTGAAGCTCCCCCAACAATCTTACTGACCAAGCTACACCCCTGCCCATAAAGCATCCCTTTTGTTATTTGGTATAAATCTGTTTTGTAGTTTTTGAGAAATTAAGATTTTAAATTGATAGATTACCAAGCACCATGGGACTCCAGCAGGGCTGGTAGATCAAAAGATAAGATCAGATGGATTGTCGTGAACATCCACAGAGAAACTGTGCTGCCATTTTAAGACTCAAGGACCTATGACTGGAGAGTAAGGATACACCGGCACCAAAGGGCTTGTGGGGGAAGAGGGGAGCATGAAGTGTAGTAGGGGCTTCCCATTCAATGGGACATGGGTGTCAGACGAGAGTGGCCTCTCTGTGAAGAACTGCGCACAGACAGAAGGCTGTGCACAGTAGGGGCTTGGCCACCTAATATGGATTGAGTGTGTGGAGGGAAAGAGCTCTCCATGAAGAGTTGTGCATAGGGCAAAGGCTGAACCTACTAGAGGTTTTGCCACCTAATGGGGCTTGGGTGCCTTGAGAGATTTGCCTCTCTGTGAAGAGGTGTGGCCAGGGCAAAGGCTGTGCACAGTGGAGGCCATGCACTACTATTATAGAGTAAATTGAAGAGTAGTAGGATGGCTGATTTCATCAGTGATATCAATGATGTCATTTGAGAGGTAATCTTGGAATGGCAAAACACGGATACACTATGGACAACAGCGTTCCATAATGATCTATCGGTTTAGAAGCAGTGGACACATGGAATGTGGTGCACTGCAGAGGAAATTAGCAGCAAGCAAGCAACCCCTCAACACTGCCTGGAGAACGGTAGTATCCATTACCCAATAGAAGAAGCAAAGAAATAAAAAGGGAAGTAAAAAAGGAGAAAAATCTAATCTAAAGGACTGGCCAACCAGCACTGATACTGAAGTGCACACATTTTCAGGCGTAAGTATGCACATGATCAGAAAATGCCATCATTCACTAGGCAAAAGAGCCAATGACTTATGCAGTCTGAATCCTTACACCATGTAGATTGCTATCACGAATGGAAGCAGTGTGTAAATGACATTGAAACAAACCAGTGGGAGGATACCGGATTCCCAACAATCACGCTGGCACATAATGTTAAAAAACATTATACAACAAGCAGGGTGCACGAGAGGGACTTAGGGGGCAGCGGAAAAGGAGGGGAATGAGGATTGGTATGGTTACTAAGTGAGAGAAAGAACATTATTCTGCAAAACAACCAATATATTTCTTAAATCTTTCCGAACAGAGAGAGGGAGAGAGTGTGTGCGCTTTTGTCTGTGTGTGTAAGAGTATCTGATGAAATTCGGCAACTGCACCCACCTATTTATCACAAAATACATTTATTGGGGAGGGGCTGTAACACCCCAAACATCCCCCAGAAGCTACGCCCTTTTCTATGGGTAAGGATCTAGCTTTCAGCCAAATTTGGTCTAATTCTGTTCAAAGCAAAACCAAATTCTGTTCAGCCATTTTTTCTGAAGTATTTTCTTGTTTTCTGTATTGAAACTGCATGGATTTATGTATGTATTATATAATGGTTTTATTATTACAAGATCCTGGCAGATATCTGAATAAAGATTCTAGCAAGAAATTTTTCAGTGTAAAGGTTCTCCCTCTTAGGGTCAGCGGCAGTAACCAACAATCATTCAGTCATAAAATGATTTAGTATACAAAATTACTATCTCTCCGAAGAGGGCCTAACAAGGATTCTGACAGTACAAATCTTCTATACCCATTGTTTGTCAGGGGGGGGTAAGCAGCACTTAAATGCTTGCCTACAATGGTAATCTGTGGGTTTCAATGTAACAAATACCTTCCTATATCCCTAATAGGCTCTGCGCATTGGAACAAAATACACTATAGATTTGACATAGTACTGAGGTCAGTATGTCTCTATTGAGTATATTAAACTTATTTGTGTGTGTGTGCCAGCTAACTCAGAGGTCACTAGAAACTTTCTCGAATAAACAAGATGGGATTAGTCTCTGACAACCGTATAAGCATGACAACTTTGTTTCCCCTAGAATCGAAACAATATCTTCAGAGTCATGGAAACAATAGATAACTAGTTCACTCGATTAATCGTGCATGCTTCGTTTCTGCAGAGTTGCATAGAAATAGAGAGAAGGGCGTTTCAATAAGAAAGGGTTTATCGAACGGTCCTATTTCTCATGTAAGAGATATGAACTGCCACAAACGTTAGACAGAATGCGAAGTATAATGCGTACAGCGTAAACAGTAATATCAAATAATACTGTAATAGCATGGTCTGTTGCTATGACATATATAAAAATACATACATAAATAACACAGGCTAAAATACTCAACTGGTGCTTCTAAAATACGCCTACCTCAGTGTACCTAACCTAGGTCTAGTACGAGGGAAGAAGTAGATGCTGTTTTAGCTAAGTTTAGTTTTCAATGCGAAAGAGACACGCACAACCGTAGTTAAACCAATGTTTTCAACCTGAGACAAGGTGTGGCCTGCTACCGGGGCTTCACTTTCTGTTCCACCAAGTGTTGCTGAAAATGTAATAATGTTGCAGCTCCTATAGAGGAGCTGTCCCCCAGTGCACAGCGCAAAAGACCAGTAGTGGGTTCAATCCAATGATTCAAATTAAAAGTCTTCAAGTTACACAACAATATATTGGCATCTGTTTAATGACCGGTAAGTATCATGAGTTTTGACATTCTCTCTTTATGTCAATGCATATTCATAAACTAGTTCATGATAATAGTCTTTGATAGCTTGACAACCAAAATATCAGAGATTCAAATTAACATCCATCCAATATTCATATCCATCCCAATGCATTTCGGGCATCGAATGTGCCCTTCGTCAGGGAAATGTTCTGAAAATAAAAAACATAAATGCAATCCTTACAGGAAGGCCTTCCATCAAAAATCTATAAGTATATGTGTGAAAACTATGTGGATGTTAAAACGTGATCATGCTTAGTGTCTATTACTTCCATGTTGGTCAGGATGGTGAAGTGACTCAGTTCGTGCAAGAGAACGTAATATAGTTCCAGAATACAGAGACAACAAGACTCTATCCAAAGATGATTGTTGAATTACAAATGGTGCAAATCAAACGTGAAGAGCTTGATGGTAACCGACCGAAGTGTATAACGTGAACGAAGGAGTGCCCGTGAATAGTGCATGTTAAGCAACGAGGTGTGCAAATTAAATGAACTTGTCGCCAGATAGAGTGAAATGAATAGAAAGACACAGCACACTAAGTAAGCATGTTAAAAGCGAGCCATGTTGGCATCTGTTTTGTCCTGGGACTGATAGGGTTAAAGTGAATGTGTGCATGTAATCACCTCATGTGAGATAGACATGCAAAAATATTGTAGCGCTTTATCTTGGATAAAGAAATTCCCCTTAGAAACCAGTAGACACATTTGGCTATGATGAGAGTCCCTTCATGTAAGATAGCTACGCAACAGGATAAAGATGGTACTTGGCCTCCCTGCATGAGAACTTTCCACAGCCGGGGGTGTGGCTTGCGCCCGGTGGAGATGGCGGTGACTTCGTTACTCTGCCGGGTCGACGGGAGTGAGAAGATTCACTGCGACCTTATATGCTGATGCACAGACCTCAAATTGAAGAATGAGGTGTGCGCTCATCGTGGGATTATAAACAGACACTTTTTCAGCCTCCTTCGTTCCTGTATGCACCATTATTTTCCGTGTGAGTAGTGGCGCGGCTCGAGAAACGTTGCGCCCGCCATCTTCCGAAGCCACTGACGGAGCTTGCTCCAATGCGGCTCTCTCATTAGCGCACCTGCTGCCTCCTCACGAACTGTGTTAAGCTGCATTTAAGGCATTTCACCTCCATTCTCCAGTATTATCAAGGACAATGGAAGCCTTATTTCTTCTACATGATGTATTTTAACCCCGCTAAGCTTCTGCCTTCCTCTTTTCTGCATGTGTATTCTACCGCCGACAGAGCCCATCTCCTATGTGGTAATTCTTTCATTAACTCCTTCATGCCTCCCAGTGGATTTTACTAACCTGGAACCCATTTATAACTGCACTTGCTATGACATTTCTTAGACGGTGGCTCCAAGGACTGCAATTATATTATATTTTATGAAGCAGCTGATTATAATGTGGTGCTTGTGATGTCAGTGTTACTGTCTGCCTCATGGATGACCTGCGCAATTTCCAAGGTTATTAAAGGCACTATTTACCACAATAATTTCAAGGCTTGAAAAAATGTCAATCTTCAAATCCCGGCTTCATACACCTGTGAGGAGATTTTGTCCGCCATTTTACCTTCTGGTTCCCATTCAATAATGACAGAGCTTTCTCCTCCCAAGGCATTGTTTGTCCTTTTCATGCCACAAATATACAATGTTTATCTGATGTTATTGCACCTAATGTTTTTTGCGTTATGTGTTTAATCTCATACTCAGCATTTGTACTTTTTGTGATATTTTCTCCCTGAACCTGCTACTTCGCAATGTCTGCAGTTTTGTGTAAATTATATTCTATTTGTTCTCTGTGGTTAGTTAGAGTTGAGGCTATAAGGGAACCTATTTATACAAGTATTGAGTGTTTTTTATTCAGGCAGTGCACGCTTCACTTTTATACATACAACGCCTATATTTGCTTCTGGGAGTGTTCCTCTCTAGTACGTTTGGTACACGTCATTGTATGCTATGGTGCTCTCCTTATTCCAGATATATAATTTCAGTTTTATGCAACACTAGACGCTTACTATTGTTGATTCTTTTTCTTTTCAGGTCTTTACTTCTCTCTCTATATGGGAAGACAGTTAAAAGTTTACCTTAGCCTAAGCCTGTACATCATAAGTTTTCACTTCAAACTAGCTTACGCTATCAGTGCCTAGCTATGGATGATTCAGCCAGCAATTCATCAAAAAATTCCGTGACGTCAGCGACTAACGTATCCTCTAATATAGCGAAGACATCCACTGAGAGGTTGAAGAAAGATCCTCCCTCTCCTCCGAAACAAACCTCTTCGGTCATAGTGGACTTACTGTTAGAGAAGATTCGAGCTCTGTGTCCATTTATTGAAGAGACCAATTCAGCACTTCAGGTTCTCACTGACAAGTGGTCTAATATGGAGGAGCGTGTCACCACTTTGGAAAAAAATGTTGATTCCTTGTCCTCTTCCACATCCAAAGTGGAATCCTTACCGTCTCAAGTATTACTGCTGGATAAGCAAATGGAAAATTTGGAAAACAGAAATAGAAGGAATAACCTCCATATTTATGGACTACCTGATGAAACGGAAGGCTCAGACTCACTTTCTTTAAAACCTTTCTTCCGCAACTCCTTAAACTCCTGGAAAGCACTATTCTAAATATTCAAAGTACCCTCCGGTTAGGTTCATGGTCACATATGTCATCCTCATCTTCAGTTAGGAAACCAAGAGGGGTGATCATATATTTTCTGGAATACACTGATTTGTTAAAGTTCTTGTCTGCTAGGGCACTAAATAGAATTCCTTGGCCTGGTAATTCCTTATTTTCTACTCAAGATTATGCTAAGCCAACGGCAGATCGTCACAAAGAATTCCTGTCACTAAGACCTCAATTATGGTGGATAGGAGCACATTATGGCCTTTTCCATCCCTGCCTTTTTAAGGTGACCATAAATAACAAGACCAATACCTATGAAGACCCGCTACAATTAAAAAGCTTCCTCTACTCATATCAGGCTGATCCGTTGGAAGCTTCTTCTTCAACACATTCCAAATAGACATCTTGTATTTTATTCAGTATTCTATTCTTTCTCTCAAGCTTCCATTATAGTCATGTCTTAATCATAGCTTATTAAGATTCAAGCTGCACAATGACTTATGCTCTTATGGTCTTTGATATTCGTTTGATATTTTTTCCTTTCCCTCCACAGGTCGTTCCAGCATTTTTCATTTTCTCCTATGTTCTCACAGCTCGCTGGTTGTGTGTTCTCCCCTCCACCCTCCCTCATGGGTCTCGAGCATGTCATTATTCAATGTGGCCTTCCATCCCTCCACCCTCCGTATGTTTTGGATTCGCTGTAAATCTTTTGTCTTCACAATTCTCTTTTTTCTGTACTATATTCTTCTATTCACTTCCTTCTCTCCTTTCTTCTTTGTTTCTGTATTTACTTATCATAGCATTTTTTCTTGCTCTCCATTATTCTTTGACTTTTCATTTAATGTTTTTCAAATGTTACTCTTTCTCTTTCTCTTTCCTTTCCTATTCACTTCCATCAACTCCTTTTAAATACTATTGGTTCATTGTTCAATATGGTTCTACTTGTTTGAAATTTTGCTTTCTTTTGTATGCATCATATTGTTACAGTTTTATTATATGCCTTTAAAAATTGTTTCGTGGAATGTCAGGGGTTTACACTGACCTATTAACACCATCGCTGCTGATGGTATGCTTCTCCTGTACTGGGCCCTAATGTAAATGGGTGTGGTCATGACGAGCTCAGCTCATCATGAGCACATGAGAGGTATACCTCATGACGAGCTGAGCACGTCATGAGCATCGAAGGGGTTTAAGAGTTAGGGCCAGATGTAGGTAATTCTATTTTACCGATTCATAAATACCGAATGTTACTGATTCGGTATTTATGAATCGGTAAAATAGAAGGGGGGAGATGTAGGTAAAATCGGTAATTGAATTACCGATTCTGTAAAAATCGGTATTTACCGAATCGGTAAATACCGATTCGGTAATGCCCATTGATTCCTATGGGCATTGAAGCCCATAGGAATCAATGGGCATTACCGAATCGGTATTTACCGATTCGGTAAATACCGATTCCAGCAAGGGTGCAGGGGGTGTCACTTTGACACCCTCTAGCACCCCAAATACTGGCATGTGTGCCCTGTGGCACACAGACATGTCCTAAGGGCATGTCTGTCTGTCACATGGCATAGGTGTACATGCACACATGTGCATGCACACCTGGATTCGGTATTTTACCACCCAATTGGATTGGGTGGTAAAATACCGAATCTGTAAGGCCTTTGGGACTCAGAAGAGTCCCACCTACATCAGGAAGTTACAGAATCGGTAAAAATACCGATCCGGTATTTTACCGATTCAGTAAATTTACCGATTCGGTAAATGTACCGATTCAGTAAATTTACCGATTCAGTAAATTTACCGAATCGGTAAAATAGGGCCCCTACATGCCAATTACTAAATACCGGTCGGTAACGGCCGAAATCGGCCGTTACAGAAAGGTATTTCGGCTCCTACATCTGGCCCAGAGAGTTTTAATTCATTTGGCTAAAGTGGGTACATATATTGCATGTATATAAGAGTCTCATTTATCAGCTGAAGAATATGTAAAATTGAAGAGAAGTTGGGTAAATTAAGTTTTCTTTTCCCCAGGCGATGGTAAGCGTAATGGTATCCTTATTCTCTTTTGTAAATCCCTTCTGTTTAAGATACTATCTCATTGTTCTGATCCAGCAGGTAGATGGATATTTGTTAAATTTCTGGTAGATAATGTCCCACTCTCTTTATTGAACATATATGCACCTACAGCAGATAATCCCTCCTTTTGGAAATCTGTGGCATCACAAATAACACAATGTTACGATGATAACTTTATTCTTGCAGGTGATTGCAACAAAGTTTTTGACCCCTTCTTTGATCGCAATTCTTTATCTTCCTTCATTCCCCACACATCTCACAAATTATTCACACAAACAACAAAACAACACAAACTTATAGATGCTTGGCACAGCCCCACAGTGAGACAATACTCCTTTCACGCCCCAAATGCATCACACCCAATCAAGATTCGATTATTTTTTCATATCTCACAATGTTGCACAGTCACTTGTGATGGCAAACATTGGTTCCATTTTAATATCTGACCACGCACCCGTATTATACACCTTGATGTTTTATGCAAACCTACACTAACTCGTAAGTGGCACTTTAATAACACCCTGCTTTTAATGAATATTTTTTCTTTAATCAAGTAGGTAGCACTCCTATTCATGTCGTCTGGGACGCATTTATAGCCTCAGCCAGAGATTTTGTTATTAGCAGGGGCGTAACACAGGCCCCCGCAGCCCATGCAGTGCGGGGGGGCCCACAGGAACCTTTACTCTGTAGGGGGCCCCCATCCACTTCCGAAGCCTTTTCGCAAGGGCTTCAGGAAAAAACACAGCAGCTGCTGGCTCGCTGAAGCATGTTGTACGGGGGATATCCCAGCACAGTGAAACACATAAAAAAATGAGCAAAATGAAACACTTGGCAGAGGGGCCCCCGGGTAAACGGGCCTCCATGTCTCTTCATGCCAGTGAGGAAGGGGGGGGGGGCCGCACTCCAGGGGCCCCGGCCGGGCCTCAGAGGATCTTTGTGCGCTGAGCATGCCTGGGCCTCTGAGGCAGAGCTCTTCATTTATTGACAGCCCCTGATTAACTACATGGAGACCACGAAGAGTCACACTGAAGCTTGGAGGGAGGTGGGGGGTGGAGGGAGGGCAGGTGCGGATGGTTTCGGTTTCGTCTCGATTTAAGTGAAGACCCCTTCCTGGTTCACACACCATCCCGAGTGAGAATTTTGCAGAGCCTTTCTCTTGTTAAACTCATACACGTGGCACGAGGACGTCACATGCATTATTTGACCCTACAGACACCGGCTTCGGGCTCACAGCGCGATGACAAGTATGTTGAAACTATCAACGCCACTGAAGTAAGGAAGTCCAAAAAGCGCGCGCTTATGTTTTTTGCATATTTATACAACGCAGTTACTTACACATTCAGGTACGGGAAGTCAGAGATTAAGGGCCTCATTTATGAGAAATGACGCATCGCTGCATGAAAGCAGCGATGCGTCACTTCTCAGTGCGCACTCCTAGCGACATACCTGATGAGTCATATTTACTGTATGACGCATCATGTCGCAAGGAGTTACAGATACGTAAGCGCAAAAGTGACGCATTGCTGGAGTGTGTCACAAAAGTGACACAACTCCAGCAATGCGTCCTTTCACATGGGGCAAGCCCCATGTGAAAGGGCCTGCGTCAGTCTTACGCCTGCTGTGAGGCAGGCGCAAGATTTTGACGCAACGGCGTCCTAAAAGTGACGCTCTGTAATCTCATAGATTTCACTGCGTCACTTCTACGAGGCTTTTTGCGGGGGAACGACCCCTCTGCAAACATTATACCTGACGCAGGTATAATGTAGCGCAGGGGTTTACAAAGTGACGCATTTGCTTAGATGTGTCACTTTGTAAATAGTGCGCAACAGGAGGCATGTTTTACAAAAAGTGACGCATCAGCAGTGCAAAACTGACGCAAGGCCTCATAAATGAGGCCCTAAGTGATTAGCCCAGAACCCCGGCTCACCACTCACCCGCATATGTGCTCTGAGGAAGATATATTTTCCTTCTATACCAGTCCCCTTAAATGGCAAAATATGAAAATGTGCATAGAAGCACCTTAGTTTTCAGTAATGTATTCATAGTGTGGTGCAGTGTCATGCCTCACATTCTGGAGGAGGGTGTGCAAGAGTTTTCTACACTGACTTTACGTGCCAGTCTCGGACGAATTTCTCCTAAAACTCGGTTCTCCTAAAACATCTTTTTTTTTTTTTGCCTGTCAAATTTACATATATGGATTTTCCCTGCGTTGTGGAAATGACGGGAAATTATCGGCTGACAGAGGCAGCTAAAGCTTCATGTGGGCTAGTGACCGGAGGACTGGTCTCTGTTAGCCACCCCCCGCTCCCCGCCCTGTACTCCTGCCGGGGAGATGCTACCTGGACACATAATTTCAGCCGCCCCTCACTGTCACTCATCTACCTCTTTAAAGGTGTTTCTCATTATTTGACCTAAAAGATCACTGCCCGCCAGGCCCTGCATGCTGGGTGCCATGAAGGTACAGCCTGCCAGCTGCTCACTGCCGCCCGAGCAGGTAATAAATTGCCGATAAGTTGTAAATAATGCGGAAATTCAATCGCAGGCCCACCAGTGCCGGCAAGAGTGGCTCAGTATCAAGGCAGGCCATTGTTACTAGAGTCAGTGACTGCAGCAAATATAGGTCACATCAGACAGTGTAACTGTACATTCGAGCAGGAGGAACCAAATGTCACCTGACCCCATTCCACGGCCCGCGGTGCCGCCTCAGCAGCTGCTGTGAGGAGGAGTCTGCATGCTGCATTACAAGTGCCTGAGAGAGTGAGCGCAGGTAAAGTGTATTTTGATTTTATCCTAATTAAACTAAGTAAACATTGTTTGTGCCACAAATTATGTGATAATTGCTTATAGGACTAGTAAGGCTGTGCAACTTACTCTTTTATTTATGTGTCTTTTGTAAAATAAATTCCAGCCTGCGGCCAGGTTGTGACCCCTAGGCTGTGAGTGTCCCTTTCCTGCCCTTCCATTTCAAGTGCTTTGCAGAAGTTCTAAGTTCTTATTAGTGTTTCTTGTTACTCAGTTGGATGTATTTCCTGATATTTATATGTTTCCCTGGTCTTTATTGCTTAATTTTGCTTGTGACAAAGTGTCACTCAGTCGTTGTAATGTCACTCATAATGACACTAAAGTTATGAACATGTCAATCAATAGAGAACCTTGGCAGCTATGATGGTGGGAGGGTGTGCGGTGCGCAGTTGTCTCTGCGTTTACACACGTCCAGGATGGGGCTGGGGACCAATTCGATTGAATTTGTAATGCAATTAAAGTGCGCGTGACTTGTGAGGTGGGGCATCTCAGGACCCAGCCACGACAGAGCCTGAGAAGGACCGTCCGTCACTCATGGGCCATAATTTAAATTATTACTAGAGCTCCTCCCTGCCTGGCTAGCCTTGCCCTGTCTCGTGCCTGCCTCTGAAGTTGAAGACCAGGCTTCAGCACTTCAGGTGAGTCCAAGTTTGTCTGAGTTCTAGGTGCTTCCATTATCTTTGTGTTGCACTATTCACTTTGGTCTGGGAGATTTAAGAATGTTTCTTACCTCCCTGTGTTTTCCCACTTGCCATGTAGCCTTATATTTCTTGTTTAACTCAGTGTTGGGTTTTTGGTACTGTTCTCCGAGCGTTCAAGTGCTTTTGCAGCAGATTACTTTATGCCAACTTAGATTGATTTCCAGAATTGCCCATAGAGAAATTTTGATCTGGGATTTAGGAAGAGTGGATTAACAAACTAGGCCTTGTTGAATTGCCTGTCTTATATTTTTTCTCTAAAGTTCCTCTGTTGGGTTAATTGTAAATGCGACAGTCAAGCATGTTTATTTCTGTTCCAGAATCCACCCCCCCTCCCAACATTCCATGTTCCATGTTATTTTGTTTGCCTTACCACCAGAGATCTCCTGGGTATATGCAGTGAAAGAATGGAGTTCTTATAGGCAGAGTTGTTGACGGTGTGCCTGAAAGCATCCGAATAGTCCATTCTTTTCATCTCCATTGAATAACCTACCGATTGTGACAAGCGATTGCTGCATTAGTAGTGACTACGTGTTGGGTCTACTAGCTACACCGACTGTTAAAATAAATAAATCCTATTTTAAAAGTGAGAGACAAGGTTCAACATTTGCTTTGTGTGTTGTCCTAAATTACCCATGAGCGCTGCTCAAAGCTTTCACCAATGTTGTAATAGTTGATGCTGAGCACTACTGTTGCTATGTATTTGCGTGGTGCTGTTTGGGTGTCATGCTCTCTGATCACCTGTTGAGCATAAAAAAAAAATTGTGCCATTGTATGGTGGATCATTTAAAGTACAACGTCTTCCAGTAGTCAAATTAATGTTTGCAATGTATCTGTAGTTTAGCTCAGTAAATTCCTCTACTACCTCTGAGCAACTAGTGGGGAGTCAGGTCTATTGACTACAAAGCAGCTTTCCAGCCAGTTCTCATCTGGTTGTAACTGTGGGTGAATCGAATATTAGGGGAGCTTATTGATAGGAACTGTAAGCCGGATCTATGTCATTCCTGTCTGTAATACATTGCAGCTTATGTATTTTTAGGGCATCTGTCTAAACTCCATTGGAATAGAACCTGAAAGTATACTTATAATAACATTAATATAAAAAGATTTTTGGCCACTTGTTAAAATCAGTTAATCAAGCCGAAATATTAATAGTTCTTGAAGCAATTTACTTGAACAAATTGCCGAGGGTATTTGAACACTGTGTGAATTGGCTCACTGAGCATTAGCATCTTGTTTATACTTGGTCCTGGTATTCCCCCTTTGCAAAGGTTCATGGTATAATTCGACCTGATAATAATAAGCAGTTGGAAATAAAAGTGAGTTCAGTTTTTCTCTTCACCCTCCACACGCTTTCAGAACTTACGAGATTTGTTGGTATAGATGGTTTTTAAATTATTTTTTTAAGGATTCTGGAATAAGATCACAGAAATGGTATGTGGCATTGTACAGAACACGATAATATGATTTTTGGCATTTTAAATCTGCTGGAGATCTGGAGGTTAAGCAGTAAAGAATTTCTGGGGTTATAGAATGTTGATATTTCATTACCTTAGAACCATATTTTGCAGCAAGTAACATGTGCATACCTTCTCTTCTGGCTGGAGTGGGCTGTGATATTGCCCTTCTGTGAGGTGGTTCTTGCAGGTTTATTTGCTTAGGGATGTAACTGCACTTTCATAATTATACTGTATACAGTTTTGCTCTTTATCCTGTGCTCCACAGCATTCGCACTTTAAGTTCCTGCAAGTGATTTTTTTTATCCCTGTATCTTAGAGGGAACTGTGCCTAAGGGGCTCTTTAGTCCGGATGGCAGTGTGCAACTGAAATTACAGCTGCTTGACTTAACTGTTATAACATGTGCAAATACCTGTAAGGGTGTCTTCGTGGTTGTTTTTGAGCAAGAGACTTTTTTTTTCAAGAGTTGAATGTTTTTTTGAGCGCTGTTGTGAATCTTATGTATGCGAATATACTGGTTGGATTGATTTGATTTCTGAAATAAACACAAGACTACAAGAATGACTAACGTTCTTCTATAGTGCCGCCCTTTATTATCCAGGTGTGTGGGATAAAGCTACAAGTGTATGTCTCTGTCCCCTACTAGAAGAAGTAGTGTTGTCACTGTAAACTGCATCTTTTGAGCCAGATGTTGTCAAATGGATTTTCTTTAATAGATGTTTGACTTGAGGAGCATATGAACTCCCTCTCACATCAGGTCCACCTGTTTGCATGCTTGAATTCTTGCAAAACGCCCTTTGCTGGTTGACTTGCCACTTGAGTTTTGAATGAAGGTTTTTTGTTGATTGTAGCTGGACCTGCGAGCAGGTACTTAAATGAATTCCCTTTCCTTTAGTCCACTCTTATGTAGTGCAATTCACTTCACATGAATGTAGAGTGACGTGATGTCCGTTTCCAGCCACATACAACAGTGATTTCAGTGCCTGCGGTTTGGCTGGTCATGGCACCACAAGTTGCCTGAGCTCTTAGAGAACTTTGGCATCAACCCACAGGTCATTGTCCTGACCAAGAGACTTGTGATGCCTTTGTAAGGTAAGACTATTCTATCCACGATGGAGAAGCTGGTCCGGTGGACAAGAAAAATCTAAAAATATACAGATAACACGGAATAGCAAACTTCTGGTCTGTGCTTCTCATCCCTCAATAGCATTTAGGAAGAGTAGCCTGTGTATTACACTTGAAACACTATTCCCTAGGAACTATCCCTCCTTCCTCTTTTGTCCCGAGTAGCTCGTAACTGGGAGCGAGCTGTATTTCTTTTGCCGATCACAGAGAGACTCCGAAGAGCCAAATAAAATACTCTGAAGGGCCACTTGATCTCCCCTGAATATTCTGGATCGAGATTCTTACTCGGTCGATCACGCTAACAGCGCGGCGTACCTCTTGGCCCATATACACCATTATCAGATTTATAGATTCTGAATTGCTCTTTTCCACTCGGTGGGTTTTAGCTAACAACGCTACTTACTCTGTTGGTCTACACGATTTTGAAATCGACCTTTAGATTGGATGTGTTCGGCTCTTGACTTCCTTCGCTTCTAAAACTGAATTTCCATCAGTGTGGCTTATCGTTAATATTAGATTACACTTGGTTATTATACAGTTCACAATTGACACCAGTCCTGAAGATGGTCTCACAAAGTGTCCTCTAGGAGACCGAAACGTCGACCTCCACCTCATCCTTACTCTATGTTACATATCTAGATTTTGGATAGGTGTTTTTAGGCTCTGTTGAGTCATTTATTAACATATTGTTTGTGTACCTGCAGACCTAATCAATTTTGAATCATTTATATCTGTATATGAAACTAATCGTTTTACCACTTGATAAATTCTATTTTCCTATACACCTTTGTGTTTGTGTTTGTTATCCATGTATTTTCTATGTGTTTTGATGAAATGCGGTTATTTATAATCATTAATCCATTTTGATGAATTGATTTCTTTAAGTATTATTAATTTATCCTTCTCAGTTAAATTTGAATGATCAATTATTGTTTAAACAAATCCCCTTGAAGGCACTTATACCCCTCTACCTAGTCACCCAAGCCCTCAAGGGTATTTTGGGTCACTCACTGTTCTATTCTTCAGCTTTGTTAAAGGGCGCCTCATCACGGACAATACTCATTTATTTTTTGATATTCTGTCTAAAGTCTCAAATATTTCCCATCCTCTAGCAGCCATAGCCTTGGATGCTGAAAAAGCATTCGATAGAGTTGAATGGCCTTATCTTTTTCGCGTACTTCAATGGATTGGTTTTGGCCCAAAGATTATTACTCTAATATCTCTTCTATATTCCAGTCCTAGGGCAGCTGTGTCAGCAAATGATGACGTCTCTTCTTACTTTCACCTACGTAGAGGCGTCAGGCAAGGATGTCCACTTTCTCCTTTTCTTTTTAATCTTGCTTTGGAACCTTTTTTGTTACGAATCTGTCAAAATGCTGATATTCATGGGTTCACTTTTAAGGACACCACTGTCAAGATGGCAGCATATGCTGATGACGTTCTTTTATTTTTATCACATCCTCAAACTTCTCTTCCTGCTTTTTTAGCAGAAGTTCAGTCCTTCACATCTGTCTCTGGTTATAAGTTAAACAAAGATAAGTGTGAGATTTTACCTCTCACCAAATACACTCTCCGTGCTGATTTAGTCACTTCAGGTTTTACTTGGGGTCCCCAATACATTAAGTACTTAGATCTACACTTTACCCCGACCATTTCAGGGACAATCTCCCGTTATATGGAAAACTGCATACAAAAGTTGTCATCTTTAACAATGAAATGGCACCCCCTCTATCTATCGTGGTGGGGTCGTTTGGACACCATTAAAATTATGCTTTCGCTCATAGTATTATATACAGTTTCTAATATCCCATTGTGCATACCCTCCAAATATTTTAAGGAACTCACCTCCATTTTATCTTCCTTTTTATGGAGCACCCAAAAATCGCGCATGTCTATCTCAAAATTTATTCGTCCAAAATCAGAGGGTGGGGTGAATTTTCCTGATCTCCCTACTTATCACAAATTCTTCCTTTTACACCAAGCGTCAAAATGGCTTTATGACCCTTCAACATATCTTCCCAAATGGGCTATGCTTGAAAAATCCTTCCTTTCACCATTCTCATTTCAGGAGTATCTCTCCTTTACATGTACACCGCAATCTATCTCTACCCCTATACTCAAACATACTTCCAAGGTAATACCGCCTGCTATCCTGACCTCATTCCTTACCTCGTCTATCTGGCATAATAAAAATATTTTGATCAAGAATAAACCTTTTATTTGGAAATCCTGGAGACAGTGTGGTATAATATGGGTTCATCAACTTTATGATCAAGACCATATTATAAAGAGTACTCGTCCAAATCCTTTACTTAATGGTGATCCCTTGGAAAGAGTAACATCCTTTATGTATCTTGGCATTACAATCACTGAGACGATGGACTGGGGGGCACACATAGTGAAGTCAACATTAAAGTTAGCCCAGTCAACAGGGGGAATTATGAAGGTCTTTAATAAATCAGACATGAGCACTGTTAGCCCGGCACTGGAAATGTATTAGGTTCAGGCACGTGGGGGTGCACTGTACGGCGCAGAACTCTGGGGCCACTGTAAGCCTAAACATTTACTGCAGGTCGAGAATCAATACATCAGGAATCTATTTAGATTGCCACGTAGTACTCCTCTAATTCCATTACGTCTAGACCTGGGATTGATGGAACTAGAGGAAGTGCTATGCCTCAGACCCCTTTTATACTGGTGTCGCCTTTGGTTGACACCTAAACTCCTTCCATAAAGAGAAGAATTGTCCTAAGTTCTAAAAATTAGGGGCGCTGCTAGACTTCCCTGGTTCTCCCATATTAAACATCTGTCAATTGACATGGGTCTGGGGGAATGCTGGTTTGATCCAGAGGTAGCTTGCCCCCAAATTTCTAAGAAACAAATGAAGGACAAATATGAGAACTACAGAATGGCCTTATTACACTCTAATTCCAATATAGGTAGATTAACTTCAACCTTTTTGGAAATTAAGGACAATTATGTCTTTGAAAAGGTTCTCGACCTTATTAAACCCCTGACAGCTAGAAAACTTTATTTGCAATTCAGATTTGGGGTTCTGCCTCTGCGTTGTTTCACCTCAAAGTGGAAAACGCAAAACAAGGATAGGTGTCCTGCTTGTAACTATCCCGAGGAATCTGAGTTACACGTTTTCTTTGGTTGTCCGGGATACAGTAAAGCGAGAAAAAGATGGCTGGTACAGATCTGCAGAAACCTGGGCAGTAGGCGTTGTGTTGAAGTGTTTAGGATATTGAAATATGATCTCAATATCCCAATTGTCTATTAAGTTGCGGGGTTTTTGTTTTCTATGTGGTGTGCAAGAAGGGTTTTCCTTAAAACACTAAACGAGCCTCTAGATTAGAATTGGTAATTGACAGGTCTAATTTTATCAATTCATAAAATCTCCCCCACAATGTAACATATCAGTTAATTGAAGGGTCTTTGCTCCTTTCCCTTTTTATCAACGTTTTAGCTTGATCAATCTATTTTTAAAAAGCACTATGCACTTTAAATGAAATTTATTTTCAATGGATTTGTGACGTGACTTTATTGTACACTATCCATCCTCCTTGTTAAAACAAAAATTCTTGATTTTAGGTATTTATATAATGCTTCTTTTTTAAGCATCTTTTTAATTCTCATAAATGTTACGAGTTTTTATTCCAACTCTTCTGATGTATTTTCGTAAATGAACGCTGTAAATTCTGTACTTTCTAGGCCATGTGTGCCGAAATAAAGTTACTTTGACTTATTGACTGACATATTATGTCTTTTAAAAGGGCTAGCTCTTTGTTTACCTCACCTTCATCCATTAAGTCCAAATATTCTCTCCACACACAATTTATGTCACTCCAGCCAACTGCTTCACATGAGCTTATTCATGCGGATAAGCTAAGGACCCTTGTTATTAATGCATCCAAGGCATCTAATATTTATACATTTTTACATACTTCATCTCGTCCAAGAGAAAAAACCAAGATAGAATTGATGTGGGAAACCGATTTAGAAGTCTCCTGGCCGATAGACTTTTGGGGCAAAAATTTGGCTTAAAATTCGGAAATCCTCTAGGGAAGATAATACCACACAAATGCTCGTATTCATTTATAATAGACTCCTACTTTCTCCACTTACACTTCATGCGAGACACTCTCATCTTCCAGATCTTTGTTCGTCCTGTTCGTCACCACATGCTGGCTTATTTCACATGCTCTTCGCATGTAAATTCGTCCAGAGCTTTTGGGAAAAGGTATGGTTTCAAATTAACTCAATTTTTCATTCCAATCATCCTCCTACCCCTTCACACATCTTTTTAGGTAGTTTGTCCCCTATTTGGGAAAACTCCGAGTCCAATGTTAAGATCATAGACCTATTGCTGGCAGTGGCCTACCAGCAAATTACCAAGAATTGGAAGGACTTTACCAAACTATCTTATCAGGCATGGTGGTATGCTGTTTGCTATAATCACAGGCTAAATACATCTTTTGTATATCCATTACACATTGCACCAAAGCGCTTAGACTTATGGTCACCTGTTACACATTTCATTGACACAAGTGAAAATCGCTCTCTACGTCCTACTCCTCCACAAAAAGAAGTTGCTAAACCCCCATGACATCTTTTAGATTAATATTAGATGCTTTACTTTATTTTGTATTTTGTTTTCTCCTTTGCACTTCTATATCTTATGCATGATGCAATTTTGCTCATATGTTGGCATTTTTCCTCTTATGCATGATGTGTTCCATTATATTTAACTCGAACCATATTGTAAAGAAGTAACACTTCTTGTAAATAGGTAAAAGAAAGATTTATTCTTATAAAAGGATCCCATCCATTAGGTTACAAATCCCAATTCAGCCAGTCAGCTCCAACTCCAAACTCTTTCTAATCATAACATTCTAATTAGGCTGCTGGCACTGATGTAAGAACATTCTAATCTAAAAGGTGTAGCATCAAGATGCCACACATCTCCCTTCCTACAATAAAGTAATATATACAGTAAAACTACTTAACAAAGTCTTTCAGATGTGCTACTTAACAAAGTCTTTCAGATGTGCTGGTTCACGAGTGACCCTTGACGACTTGCGAAGACACAGAGATGGTCCATCATGACGAGATGAATCTAAAGATGAATCAGGATTCAAATCAGAAGGGTTACAGCCAGAGATCAAATCCTTTCTGATGACCACCACTCTGTTGAGATTCCAAATACGATGATCAGCCGTCTTAATTGCATTTTGGAAAACCTTGATGACTTGAATAGGTTTCATGAACATAGCAGACAACATCCTATTCCTATTAGATGAATATTTTATGAGAACCCAATCTCCCACTTTAACACAAGTTTACTCTTCCTCACATCTAAAAGTATTTTCCTATTTTGTATTCTTTGAGCTTCACGTAATTTCCAGTCAACATGATCATTGGTAGAATTCAACCTGGGTTGTAAATCATTAACCCATGCTGGTGTCACCAATGTGTTGGCTCTTTTAGATCTAAAAAGCTCAAAGGGAGACTTATTGGTTGTGGCATGTGGAGACAATCTATACACTTTAACCTTTTTAAAGATATCACACCTCCAGTCGGTACCTGAAGATTTAGCCATCCTAATAGTCTCCTTAAGTACTCGGTTGAACGTCTCAACTATGCCATTGGTTTCTGGGTGGTATAAAGATGACTTCTTGTGTCTTATGCCATGTTTGGAAAGAAATACCTCCATCTCTTTTGAGACAAATTGACAACCATTGTCTGTAAGTATAATGTCAGGAATACCTTCCCTGTCAAAGAATTTTTCAAGAAAGTTAATAACATGTTTTGTTTCAATTCCATGCGTGATTGCTATCTCAGGCCACCTTGAGTAAAAATCAACTAAGACTAAAACATACCAATCAGATCCTGATGATGAAATAGGCCCTAGAATATCTAAACCTACTTCTTTCCAAGGTGAATCTGGACGATCTCTAATGATCATGGGTTGTGTTTTTGGCTTGGCTACTCTGTCACTTGAAGCACATTGAACACAATCCCTAACTGTCCTTTTTACTTCTAAATCCATCCCTGGCCACCAGTAGGAAGATCTTAACGTTTCTTTAGTCTTAGAAATGCCCATGTGACCAATGTGAGCTAAAGAAATGAGTTCATTCCTTATGGACTGTGGTGGAACTAACCTTGTTCCCCTCATCAATAAACCATCATGTTCCGCCAACTGATCTTTGACATGACAGAACTTTTCTAACATTTCATCTCCTTTGTTTCTACACCTCCAACCTGTATTAATACGTTTCAAGACTTCCACAAGAACTGCATCAACTTCTAAGGCTTTGTCCCATTTTTCTCTGTCAATAATACCATCTTGTATGGAACACACCAACTCATCTTCTTCCTCAAAGTCATATGGCTGAGATACCCGCCACCCCCTCTCAACACAATCCCCAAAGGAGGGAAACCGGAAACAGTTCTTGAAGTTTTTGGAAGGGGGAGGGAGTGACCCTCCCGGCCGTATTTATTAAAACAAAATTAAAACATTAAAATCAACATTTTCATATTATGTACAATTTCATTACCACATTGCGATGTTGGCTAACCTTAACAGATTCTCTAATACAGAGGTTCTCCTAGCCGAACTAACATCCTACAAACTTTTACTTGAAATTATGAAATTGTACATCCTAACGTTTAAGGGCCAACGGCAAGGTCGTAACCGGTGTCAAGATCCCTAACCACAAATACCCCCCCCACTTGTGAGGGGCGACAGCACTGAGGCGTACCTCAAGTGCAACTACCAATTTCCCTTTGACTTGACGGGGGCACCAATAAAACTCGACGCCACTTAAAGGTCGTTCGAGGACTCGTGTGAGGTATCTAGAAGGTAGCGTAGACCCCCCCCCAAACCCCACACAACTTACCACATCTGCCGTCGCAGACGTCACTGGCCCCGGGAAATTCCCCAGGAGGGGGCTGTAACCCCTCCTACACAGGAAGGGGCCTTGACCGCCTTTCCTTTTCTTTCGGCGACCCATCCTTAGAAGGGACCGCCTCCCCGTTGAGGGGCCAATGGCCACCTCTCCCGAGCGCTCCCATCCGTGTTGGGTGACGCCCACTCATAGGGATCTTCCAATTAGTGCTCACCGATCATGACCTTACCGCCCGACCAAAATAAATACGACAATGCTAACTAAAAGACTAAACTAAAAACACAGTAGCAACTACATTTTTATTAAAGGCATGCTTACCAATAAACACCAAAGCAGAATTACTTTATTCGCGAAACGTAACACAAATCGACCATTCTTTATTACATACTCCAAATCATCATGATAATACCACAACCTGTAAACGAAAATCAGAGTTATCCATCCACTTTATTCAAAACCACTTGCTGTCCTCAGGGGCTGGTGGGTGGGTCAAAATTGGCTCTTCGTTCCGTCTCGAGCTCACGTGCAGCGAGGAGGTGCAGCTTCAGAGCACAGGAACAAGAGGATGCCTTCGGATCTTGCTTCTCCTTTTATCCGTCTTCAGGGCGGGCGTAAACCCGCCCCTACCTGCCCTGAGGGCGTGGCCAGCTGCGTCAGTGTCTAGGCCAGCCCACGCTAGGGCGGGAAAAGGCGCGCCCCGGCTACGCCGCTTCGGGCATACCAGCCGAGACACGCCTCCCGCCCAAGATGGCTTCCCGGGGGGATCGTGGTACTCTGCCATACGTGCGGGGGGACCGAGTGGTCGCCCCTTTCCATATGGCTGAGATACCCGCCACCCCCTCTCAACACAATCCCCAAAGGAGGGAAACCGGAAACAGTTCTTGAAGTTTTTGGAAGGGGGAGGGAGTGACCCTCCCGGCCGTATTTATTAAAACAAAATTAAAACATTAAAATCAACATTTTCATATTATGTACAATTTCATTACCACATTGCGATGTTGGCTAACCTTAACAGATTCTCTAATACAGAGGTTCTCCTAGCCGAACTAACATCCTACAAACTTTTACTTGAAATTATGAAATTGTACATCCTAACGTTTAAGGGCCAACGGCAAGGTCGTAACCGGTGTCAAGATCCCTAACCACAAATACCCCCCCCACTTGTGAGGGGCGACAGCACTGAGGCGTACCTCAAGTGCAACTACCAATTTCCCTTTGACTTGACAGGGGCACCAATAAAACTCGACGCCACTTAAAGGTCGTTCGAGGACTCGTGTGAGGTATCTAGAAGGTAGCGTAGACCCCCCCCCAAACCCCACACAACTTACCACATCTGCCGTCGCAGACGTCACTGGCCCCGGGAAATTCCCCAGGAGGGGGCTGTAACCCCTCCTACACAGGAAGGGGCCTTGACCGCCTTTCCTTTTCTTTCGGCGACCCATCCTTAGAAGGGACCGCCTCCCCGTTGAGGGGCCAATGGCCACCTCTCCCGAGCGCTCCCATCCGTGTTGGGTGACGCCCACTCATAGGGATCTTCCAATTAGTGCTCACCGATCATGACCTTACCGCCACAGGCCGGATAGTTGACCGGCTATCCGGACCCCCCACAAAGCTCCTACCTAAAGGTCATGTTTTAACGTTTTTAACCATGCTACGAAGTCTCCTATGAGTAACTCATTCCCCACCCGAGACAAGTGCACACCATCCCCCAAATACATACTGTCATCATTAATACAGCCATGCGAAATAGAATGCAATGTCCTGGAACGGAACAACCTACTCACTTTGTTATTAAGCTTTCTCACAGAGTGATTCAAAGCAGGAACAGAAATACCCCCTCGCCACACTTTTCGTGGGACCATATGTGACCACGCAATTGTACACCCCGGAACTCTCCTCGCCAACCAACTTACTGTGGAAAGCATCGCCTCCAGGAGAAGTCGTCTACCGGTGGTGACCAAATCATTGCCCCCTAGATGCACTATGACTATAGACGGTGGTGACCTCGTCCGCCCTAACAAACCCTCGAAAAATTCTCGAAACTGGTCAATACAGAGCCCGCCTCTTCCGTAGAAGGACACCCTGTACCCGTATTCCCCAGCTACGTGAATCATGTCACCTGCTTTGAATACGTCCGCGGCACGCCTCACGTATGAGTGGCCCACGACCCACACCTCCTTCTTCGCAGCCGGTGATGTCTGACCGCTGGCCCGGTGTTGGGTCGACTGCATAGTCCGCCCCGCCTCGTAGGCTTGCGCAACTGAAAACCAAACAAAGACAAGAAGCGTGAGTACATCATTACAGCTTCACAACATGTGCAACCGCACATACCTCTTATAACACTGGGAGGACCAACGCCCCACTCGTTTCACTTGTTCAACATTAAGACCCCTAGCTGTAGCTTCCGTAGCAGCCCCTATCCGAAAGGAATGGGTCCCAAACTCGCCCGGGTTCAAGCCCGCAGCGGCAATTGACATCGCAAGCACCCGCTGAAACTGAAACTTCGTCAGTGGGGTGGCGTCCGCGTGTCTTAACAAGGTCCCCCCCCATGATGCCACCCTTCGTGCTAGGTAGTCTTCTAAACACTTTACCGGACACATGGAGGATCCGGGAATCCTGCGTATGAGTACGCAGTCACCCATCCCATCTTGATCGGTCTTGGACCTGACAAAGGAGACAGTCATTGTCTCTCCTCTGATCTGAACGTGTTCCTGGCACAAACCCCCTGCCACATCCCGTTTGTTCCTTGCCACCAGTTCGCTTACCCGCATCGCTCCATGAAATGCCAGCGTAAAAGCGGCTCGGAACAACACCGTCTCAAACTGAGATGAACATGTGGCAGGGAGTGCGGCCAGCAACTGGGCCAACCTATCCAAACCTATCGGGCGCCTCTCATCTACTCTGCGACCCTCAAGGCGTTGCCACCCACGCAGCGCTTTCTGTACAACGAAAGACGCTGTCGGGTCCTGGATACCATGAGCCCTGGCAACAAAGGAAATGGCAGCACGATGCCTCTGGGCCGTAGCCACCGATTTCCCAGCCCTACGTAAGGACATCAGAAAATTCACTACCCATTCCTCGTGGCCCCAAAGCCCCTCTCTATGAGTCCCCAAAAAGGCTAAATAGGACCGAAACGCCCCTTCATATGCCTTCCTTGTCCTTGGTGCTAGGCTCTCTCCCACGAGGTGACGAAGTTCGGGGCACCGAGAGACCAGAGAGCTTCGGGAAAGGGTGCCGGCTCTGGGTCCGCTGTGGGAAGGAAACCCGAGAAAGCCTGCATATGAAAACGAGACAGTGCATCAGCCGCCTGATTCATCACCCCCGGGACATGTTTTGCTCTGAATAGCACATTCAGTCGCATACACAGTAAAACAATTTCTTTAAGCAGTCGTAAAAGCAGTTTACATCGTGCTGCCTGGCTATTGATGCACTCGACCACGGTCATATTGTCAGACCAAAATATCACTGAGTGATCTTTGAACCCTTCGGGCCAGGTTCTCAGGGCCACCAAAATGGGAAAAAGTTCCAGGAAAGCAATATTACTTGTTAGTCCATTGTCATGCCACCATGCCGGCCATCTTTGTGCCGACCATTTCGTGCCGAAGATGGCACCAAAACCAACGCTACCTGCCGAATCTGTCCATAGCCCCAGCTCTTCAGAGGACACGGCTGGTTTGTTCCAGACGACTCGACCATTAAAATCCGCCAGAAATGCTAACCAAATGCGCATGTCCTGGCGGACCTCAGCCGATAGTCTCGTGCGATGATGACCCTCCTTTAGGCCGACCATAGCTTGGGCAATAGAACGGGAAAAGGGGCGGGCCATCGGTATAACCCTCAGGGCAAAATTCAACTGTCCCACCAACTGCTGTAATTGATGCAGCGTAACTTTAGATCCATTTATGCACATTTGCAGGGCTGCCCTGAACCTCCCCACTTTGTCAGCTGGTAAACGAAAACAACCCTCACTGGAGTCTAACTCGATCCCCAGGAACTCGAGGCAAGTCGCAGGACCCACCGTCTTACCTGGTGCCAATGGCACACCAAACTGCTTCATTAACACACAAAATTCGGCCAAGGCCTGGCCACATTCGAGATCCCCGGCCGCCCCAAGGAACAGAAAATCATCAAGGTAATGCATTACATGTTGGAAACCCGTCCTCTTTGTGAAGACCCATTGTAGAAAACTACTGAATTTCTCGAAATAGGCACAAGATATAGAGCACCCCATCGGCAAACACCTATCCATGTAATAATGACCCTGAAACATGAAACCTAGGAGACGCTGGTCGTCTGGGTGTACCGGGAGCAGTCGGAACGCTGACTCGATATCAGACTTCGCCATCAGCACCCCGGGCCCCAGGCGATTCAAAATGGCTACGGCCTCATCGAAGGATGCGTACCGCACCGAACACACTTCTGGATCTATTGCATCGTTCACAGAAAAACCACGTGGAGCTGATAAATTATGAATCAGTCGGAACTCACCCGGGTCCTTTTTGGGGACCACCCCTAAAGGAGAACAAACAAAATCCTGTACCGGGGGTATACTAAACGGGCCGGCAACCCGACCACGATTAACCTCTTTCCGGATCTTATCCCGTACCACGGTCGTATGCTGCAGGACCGAAAGTTGATTTTTACACTTCTCCACGCCCTGAAAGTCCCCCACTGGGATGCGGAAACCATACGAAAACCCGTTCCGCAGCACCCCAGCAGAAGTACGATCCGGGTATTCACTGAGCCATGGAATCATTGCCAAGGTATCAATCGGGGTAGGTAAAGGCGCCCCTCGGACTATGTTAGACCTGTTTGGCGCCTCCTCTACTGCCGTTATCACCCGTTTTGGCTCTGCACGTGGACTCAGGATGGGACGACCCGCACCCACTACATTCGTGTTTGAATTTACATGATCCCTGGGGTCTAGTACATTTACCTCTGTTGAAATTCCAGCAGAACCCCCTTTTTCCTGTATTGCTGGCAGGTTTTGAGTAATCGTCGGTACCCGTACCTGATCGAAAGGGCGTCCCCGCATACTGGCGGGAGGATTCGCCAACATTACTCCCTACCAATGGCATTTTCAACATACCTGTCTCCTTCATTTTATCCCATGTCAAAGAGTCGTAACAGTCCCAGGTCAAGCTTTTATTGTGCTCTTTAGCCTTTCTAAAAAGATTATCGTAGCAGAACCAATGGTTACCCTGGTGTGACGTCGAGTACCCCATGATTCGCGACTGATAGGTCGGTAACTCGGAAAGCAATTCTGGCCTACGTTCCCCTAAGATCGACGTAAAAATCCCCCATGCTTTGCCCCAATTGCCAATACTCTCATTCACTTTAAAGGCGGCCATTTTTGCGCGCCAAACACTCGGATGCATGAGGTCTTTCTGGCCCTTAACATGCTCCACCTCATAATGATCAACAAGCAACGAGAAGATGTTCACATATTCCCCCGCCCAAATCTTCTCCTTAATCGCCAAAGGCACATGTTGACCCAACTGTTCTCTACGAGAGGGTGCTGACTCATCCCTCGCAATCGGCAATGGCCGCTTACCTGCACCGGACGCTGCCTCTGCGGTCGTACTCGTCCCTTGTGTCTTGTCAACTCCTGCAGCCGGTGCGGACACCTTGGCTGCCTCCCGTTTCTCACGCAATTGCTTCATCAGCGCCTGCGCGTCGACAGCCGTGGCGCCCTCACTACCTTCGCCCAACCACGCTGCAAGTTGTGCTGCCAGCTCGGGCGGCATATCTTCATTGGACACCGGGGTGACCACCACGGGAATCGGATTCCCCTCCACAGGTACCGGGGTTGGCGCTTCGAGCGGAGTCCGGGGAACCGGGACGTCTCCCCCAGCTGGTCCCTTCCTTGGCCTCTTGGCTCTCCCTCCGGGGGCTGCTCCAGCCGAAGGACGTTCCGGCCCCCCCTTCCCCCTCTCTCTCCGCCACCCGCTTCTTCAGCTCGGTCATCTCCTTCATGAGGACCCGAAGCATCTGATCAGTAGTCATTCTCTTTCCGCCTTTCTTGGGCATTTCTCCGACAGAGTATCTGTAAGACAAAAGAAAGATTAAAACGCTCAAAATTGGCTCTTCGTTCCGTCTCGAGCTCACGTGCAGCGAGGAGGTGCAGCTTCAGAGCACAGGAACAAGAGGATGCCTTCGGATCTTGCTTCTCCTTTTATCCGTCTTCAGGGCGGGCGTAAACCCGCCCCTACCTGCCCTGAGGGCGTGGCCAGCTGCGTCAGTGTCTAGGCCAGCCCACGCTAGGGCGGGAAAAGGCGCGCCCCGGCTACGCCGCTTCGGGCATACCAGCCGAGACACGCCTCCCGCCCAAGATGGCTTCCCGGGGGGGATCGTGGTACTCTGCCATATGTGCGGGGGGACCGAGTGGTCGCCCCTTTCCATCCTTCTCGCTAGACTCTCCAGATGGAACAAGGCGAGACAATGCGTTAGCAACCTTATTTTCTACTCCAGGAAGATACTTAACTTCAAAATCATAATCTTGTAACCCTACAACCCACTTGGTGATTCTACTAGATATAGCATCTATACCTTTCTTCATTAGAATTTCACGTAAAGGTTTATGGACTGTCCTTATTTCAAAAGAAGTTCCCCACAATAAATTCTTTTATTTTTTGACAGACCAATACACTGCTAATGCCTCCCTCTCAACAACAGAGTATCGACATTCTGCACCTCTTAGACCCCTTGACAAGAATAAAATAACTACTTCTCCTCTTTCACTCTTTTGGACCAAAACTGCACCCAGACCTTTTAAACTGGCATCGGTGATCAAAATAGGCTTCCGAGCAGGATCAAAACTATTAAGTTTTGGGGCACCGCTCAATTTTTCTTTCAATAACAGAAATTCTTGCTCACACTTGTCACTCCAAACAAAATTACACCCTTTCTTGAGCAAAAGTCTCATATTAACACAAAGAGAAGCAAATCCCTTGATAAACTTGTTATAGTACTCTGCCATTCCTAAAAAACTCATTAACTCTTCCTTGCTGGTTGGTGAAGACATCTTGGAAATGGTGGATACTAAACTCTCTTTCGGCAGAATACCTCCCTCTGAGATAGTGTGACCTAAATATTCAATGGAGTCTTTCCTAAATTTACACTTCTCAATTTTTACAGTAAGTCCAGCAACACATAATGCTCTCAAAACTTCCATAAGTCTAAGATCATGTTCCTCATTGTCCGAGCCAAAAATTAGTATATCATCTTGATATATCTTGACACCATTCAAGCCTTTAAGTACATTCTCCAATGCTCGCTGAAAAACGGAGGCAGCAGAAACTAGCCCAAATGGCAGCCTCACAAAACGGAAAGTACCAAAGGGTGTGATAAATGCTGTTAAGTCTTTTGACTTCTCATCCAGACTAATCTGGTGATAGGCAGATCTCAAATCTACAGTGCTAAAAACTTTAGCACCTTTCAAAAAGGTCAACATATCAGAGATCTTAGGCAAAGGATAATGATCACTAACTGCACTCTTATTTAATTCTCTCAAATCTACACAGAGGCGTAAAGAACCATCCGATTTCTTCGCTGCGACAATGGGGGCGACCCATTCAGTCCCCTCAACAACTTCTATGATGCCTTCCCTAACAAGTTTCTCTAACTCTGCTTCCACCTGATCCCTGACAGCAATGGGTACATTACGCACCTTACAACACACCGGAACAGCATTATCTCTCAATTTAATATGATGTGTATAGTTTCTCAAACATCCTAATTTTTGTGAAAAGACACTAGGGAATTTTTTTTCCAGACCACGACTAAATTCCAGATCATCAACCGTAACAGCTTTGAGATCTTGATTAAAAGGTTCTTTCAAAATGATTGGAGGTGACGAATTCGGGTCTAACATAACTCCAAGATCTCTTTGTGCAAACCAACTTATTTTTTTTTTTTTTTTTTTTTTTTTTTTGAAGACGTTTATTAATGTTCAAAGGTACAGTACACATAGCAAAGCCTACAACCCTGCGGGCCGGCTGCAAATGAACGGTAAATCGTGGGTGTGTGGGCCATCACAAAAAGGGCATGTCATTGCGTCCCTTGTGTCCCCGGTGTGCTAGGACATGGAGAAGATAATCACAATTTCTTAGGTCAAGAAAGGGAAAGTCCATAAATGACGCCTCATTTTTCATTTTTCCTAGAACTGAGCCATAAAATTGGCAAACTAAACAAAACAGTTCGTATCGGTGCGTCCCAATGTTCCTATCGCGGCTTCCCCACTCGAAGTCTGTCCCACAGGCACGGTGTTAGTAGGTGCCACCTCTGTACGGTGTGTTGTTTGCCGATGCTGTTACAGTGCAACTGGAGGTCAGAGGTGTGCGCGCGCAAGTGTGCCTGAACTTGGAGTGGGATAGCCTCTGCGGGCCATGATGTGCCATCGGTCGCCGGCCTTGTTAGTGGAGCATGTGGCATTCAGGTGGAGGAGCCTCGCTGCCGGTGTGGCTATCAGCGTCCACGCCTGCAGTCGCCATCCGTAGTGCCGTCAGCGGCTCCTGCCCACTTCAACACGAGGGGGCAGAGAGGCCACCGTCCGTGAGCAGGGGTCCGATACTACAAACATGTAAACAGATATGTGATAGTGGGTGGGGGGGGGGGTGGAGTGTGCTTGCGGGGGCGATGTCAGCAGTTTTATGCTTGGGGCGCGCTGCTGGGCAATGGCCGCTGACGGGCGCCTGCGTGGGCGTTGGGTCGTATCCGAGGTTTACGCGCTGGCTGTTTCTTGTCTGCGTCAGGGGGGGGGGGTAGGGTGGGGGGGGGGTGGCGCCGCTTGCGATGATTCCTGCGATACAGCATTGGCCCCTGTGACCCACCTCCGGCTTCACCTAGTCTACGTGAGCCCTCTGACAGTGCCCTCCCCCTTCAGGGACCCCAGGATGCCATCCCAGAGCTGAGCTATCGGGAACTGCCGCAGGCCCGCTATTTCTTCCCGGCGGAGCGCCGTGCCTTCCGCCCCGGCCCAGTTGGTAAAGGATGCGAACCAGTGTTTTGGGGTGGGTGGTTCCCGTCGCTTCCAGTGTCGCGTAATCAGCCGTTTGGCCGTAACGAGGCCCAGATCCCAGAACCGTGCCTGCGTTTTGTTTAGCTTGGTTCTTTTATAGAGGCCGAGGATGCACGCCTCCCACGTGTCCGGCAGGCCCGGGCCCGTGCTGTGATTCAGGAGTGAGGTCACCTCCCCCCAGTACGCGGTCAGGGTTGGGCAGTGCCAAAGCATGTGCAGGATGTCTGCGCCTAACAGGTCACATCTGGGACAAGCAGCAGTGTCGACTGCGAAGTATCTGTTTATTCTGTCTGGCGTTAGGTATGCCTGGTGCAGGATGTATAGTTGGATGACACGGAAGCGGGAATTGCGGGGGATGTTCACGGGGCTAGCCAGTACTAGGTTCCACTCCTTGTCCGTCCAGTCCCTCCCACGGTGCACCGCCCATTTAGCCCTAATCTGCTGCGTGGGTTTCTGCGTGTGGATAAGAAGCGCCTGCGCCAACCAATGCGTGACGTGCGAGCCTCTGCCCATTACATGTAGATATTGGACCAGGTGGTGCATTGGCGGTTCATCCTGGATGTCACCCCAGGAGTCAGTGTATGCCCGCAGTACCGATGCATGGAGTAGGAACTGCCCGGCCGGGAGTCCCGTGGTGTCAGATAACTCCGCAAATGAGAGCAGGACTCCGTCAGAATACAGGTCACCCATGGTCTCTACTCCAGCCGTGACCCAGTGGTCCAGTTTGCGCTGCGTAACCATCCCGCTCCTCCTGGGGGTGCCCAGCAGGGGGAGGGCAGGAGCATATGGCCTGGTATTGTGCGTCAGCTTCAGGCTGCGGAGAAAGCATTTGCGGGCCACGGCCACATGCATGGGCAGGGGACGGGGTCCCTTGGTCAATGGGTGAAACAGGGCGCAGGTCTGGGGATGTGTCCACTGGTAGTCCGCAGTGGCCGTATCGTCCAGATGTGCATCGCTGAGCCAGTACGTCACCCATTGGAGCTGCGCGGCCAGGTAATACAGCTCCATGTTGGGGACAGCCAGTCCGCCCTCCGCGGTCGGGGAGTACAGTTTAGCCAGCGCCACTCGAGGTCGCCCCGTGTTCCAGATCAAGCCACGGAGCATTGATTCCAGATCGCGGAATATCCGCGTGGGGACATACGTGGGGATATTCGCGAAGTAGTATAGCAGCCTAGGGAGCGCTATCATTTTAGTAAGAGCGATGCGGCTGGGCACGTTCAGCGGAAGGGTTTTCCAGAAGGACATCTGGGCTCGCAGAGAAGAAATGGCGCGCACCAGGTTGCCCTCTAGTAAATCCTGTGGGTCTCTGTAGATGTGCAGTCCTAGGTATTTAAACGTGGTCGGGTACCAAGCGAGCCTGGCCCCTCCAAGATGCACATCGCATTCCTCCTGATCACGGTTAAACGAGTATGCCCCGGACTTGGCCCAGTTGACCCTGAGGCCCGAGACCTCTGCGAAGTTCTGGAAGACGTCCGATAGCTCGGCTGGCACCGCGGTGAGGTCCCGCACATAAAGCAGCAGGTCGTCTGCGTAGAGTGAGACTATGTGCGTTCCGTCAGCCAATGGGATCCCCCATTCCGCTCCTCTGTCCCGTAGCAGAGCTGCTAGTGGTTCGATGGCTAAGGAGAAGAGGAGGGGTTTGTGCAAACCAACTTATAATGCTGTCACCCTCTTGAGACACATAGACTTTAGTCGTGGCCAACCTTTCTTTGTAATTATTGTGTCCCATAAAATAGCCAAGTAGTTTGATGGGCTTATTACCATATGCTAAAGGTCTGATATCAGGGCGAGACAAACTTGTCCTGTCTTTTAAATTCTTTAAATAAAAATCTCTTGCAACTATAGTTATTTTGGCTCCAGAATCAAACAAGACATTAGTTTGATGCTCATCAACCAAAATGTCATCAGAAGGACTATTTTTGCTATCTTGACTGCTTATAATTAGTACCAAAATCTGACCACAGTCAACTTCCTCAATATTTTCTGCTAATTCATCAAAGTCATAATAAATTTCATTCACTTTACCTTTATAATCTTTCCCTTTGCACATATGAGATACATGGCCCTTTTTTTTACACTCACCACAAGTCATTTTCCAACCTGGACACTGTCTGTCATTGGCGAAATGTCCCATTTTGCCGCATCTAAAGCATTTAATTTGAGAAAAACTTGAATTTACCCTGAGGTTTTCTAGAAGGCACACTACTTGACACATTTTCTTCTCTATTTACCTTCGGAGCAGTATTGACTTTGTGGTTTAACTTAACAGTTTGAATTACATCTTTACCTTTTGTCTCATAATTTTTTTAAATTACTTCTACACATTTAATGGAATGTTCAATTCTTTTCGCTATTGAGATGACATCATCTAAACACGGCTCATCCTTTTGCCACAACTCATCCCTAACCTTTTCACTAATACAACCTAACATAAACTGATCTCTTATACGTTCATCAACTAATGCTCCAAATTTACAACTAGAAGCAAGTTTCCTGAGAGCTGTAATATAATTTTCAACACTCTCTTCCTCTTGTTGAGCCCTGCGACCAAAGTGATATCTTTCTAGAATGGTACTGACTTTCGGCAAATAATGTTTATCTAGTTTAGCCATGCAAATTTCATACTCATTTAGAGAACTGTCATCATGTTCTGGAAGATGGTCAAATACGTCTTGTCCTTCAGAACCAAGACAGTGTAATAATAGAGCTGTTTTCCTCTCAGCACTAAGACTGGAACCACAAACCCTCGCATATCGCTCAAAAACTTTGCGCCATTTTTGCCATCTAATGGGAGGGTCTCCAGAAGAAGATAGAAAGAATGACGGTGATGGGTTACAAATCCCAATCCAGCCAGTCAGCTCCAACTCCAAACTCTTTCTAATCATAACATTCTAATTAGGCTGCTGGCACTGATGTAAGAACATTCTAATCTAAAAGGTGTAGCATCAAGATGCCACACATACGTGTTTGCTGGTTGTATAATTGATATATTGTATGTAATTTCTCTAATATACATTGTTCTCATTTTATCTGTATTGCTTAAATATTTACCCTAATAAACTTCTGAACTTAAAAAAGAAATTTCCACAGCCAGTTCAATGTTGTGTGTTTCAGCCAGCCAAAGAAATATACAGTAAAGTAAAGCACTGCCTCAGGTTGGTGACACATAAGGGCTTCTAGAAACGCAGGGTGCTCAAGTTGTACACTATTTTGAGGCAATGATCACTGCAAAAGTTAATGTAAACTTGTGCAAATTTCCTTTGAGTTGATCCAGGCATGAAAGGTACTTCAAAAAAGTAGAAGAGGGCTCACCCAAGCCAACTAATTGCTGAAATGTGTGTGTGTGTGGGGGGGAAGTGACCTAAAGCCCCTTTATGTTCCTATTTAAGAAATAAGGTTGCACAATCCCTTAAGGACACACATGCATTTGATGAAGATATCTCACCTTGCAATACAGACCTGTTCAAGAAGAGGTGTCATAATATCTGTAGCATCATGACACATCTTAATCTATCTTTTATGTTTAGTATTTTCCAGACAGTTAATCTTACTGCCAAGAAATGCTACAACTCATTTATTTAAAAGTGATAATGATCTCTTTGAAACCAGCTGTGGCTGTATATAGGTTATATCTTCCCACACCCTGCACACAGAACTCTCAGCATTGCTTCACAGTAAAATCTTTATTCGTGCCACTTCTTCACCTAAAGATGACACCAAACTGGAACTTAGTGCCCTTCCTTCTTCACCCGTACTTGAACCCTGCCCCCTCTCGTTCTTTTGCTTTTAATCATTCAAATATTTTAACAATCAAATTTGGGTTGCCTCCAGAGCCTAACATTATTGAACTAGTCCTACTCGTGAATACTCCTACCTACAGATAATAAGGCTAAACTTCTTATAATGGTTGTCTCTGCATTTCTCTGGTCCTATAATTGTTGGCCTCAATCAATTGCAACTGGGTTCATCTTGCTTCCACTGTCACAAAACTTTGAAAAGAGTATACCTCTGATCAATACCAACAGTCTTAAATGTATTATATTAAAGACAGCTGTGCCACCCTGATCCTTTTGGACCACTGCATGGCCTTCAACCTTGTTGAGCCTTTTTGAGGTGGCAGGGCTACACAATAAAACCCTATTCTGGATTTCATCCTTTTTTATGGATTGCCTGAATTATGTTACTTTTTCTCCATTGCACTCTGCGTTTAAATCCCTTCCATGTGGGTTTCTACAGAATTCCTCCCTCTGGCCTACTCTTTTTAATCTGTGTGTCCCTCCTCTAACACTTTTGATTTACTCATTTGTCATATGCTATTGACACCCACATTATTGTCTCCATCAACACTGATGCTGGAAGTACTCAGGCTAGTCTTTGGTCCACAGATGTCATTTAGGGGTCACCTGGGGTTGCCGCTGCGAGCCCTGATTTGCCCTTTGCTACCCCTGGCGCTACCTTTGCAATCCCTGGCCTCAGACATGGCAAATTCAGTGCCAGGGACATAGGGGTAGCTGGAGGTCCACTCTCTTTATTTTCTGTAAAATTTTAATTTCACTAATAATGAATAATTCAAATAAATTATTCACTAATAGTGCAATAAAAATGGAGTACAATAAGCTGGAATATGCCCTTCCAGGGCACCTGAGGTAACTAAAAAATGCTTTTCAATGCATGAGGTGTGCATGCTTGCAGGAGAGAGTGTGTTTATGTGTGAGAGAGGGTATATGTGTCAAATTGTGTGTAAGTGTATGCGTGTGTGAGTGAAAGTGGAAGTCAAAGGGAGTGTGATGTCAATTCCGCTACCACTGGCATTTGGGTGTATTGACGTCCATGATGCTTCAGTTCTGTCTACCTGCCCTTACTATCTGGTTGAAATCCAACTCACTCAAGTTTAATGGGAACAAAATAGGAGTTTTCTTTTCTGAGTGTCAACGCTCTCTCTAGTCTTCATTTTGTGGTGGCTGTCGGAACTTGGCTCTGCACCAGTTCCTAATTCATTTGTAATAACCCTGGACTCATTTTTGACCACTAAGTGAATTTCTCAGAACAAACCTCTAAAACGTCTTCCAACTATTTTTCCTTTCTCATGATGTTGAGAAAATGATAACTCTTCTGCTGGAGATGCATTGCTAGATTGTTGTACATGCTGCAATAATTTCCCGCCAAGAAATTATCTTGGACCCCCGAAACCTGGTCTGATGGCCTCGGGTTATCCACAATGCAGTAGCTCATTATATTCTTGGTCTGACTGCTCACTCATCCATGTCCAAGCGTTTCACCTGTCTGCATCAGCTTTCTGTTTCCAGATACATAATTTTTAAATCTCTCAGCATCTGTCATTGTACTTTACATGCTGCAGTCTACTTGCATATCCAGAACTGATATAATATTTTATGCTGATGCACACTCTATATTCATCTTCAGGCCATCTTCTAATGGTTCTGGTGGTGTGAAAAGTCCTTATTGACGGCTCTTCTGCCACTTTTTCTAGGTGCTAAAACTCTGGAATACTCTTTCTTTTTCCGAAAAATGCCCTTCGATTATCTTGAGTTCTAAAAAAGATCGAAACCTTTATGTACTATTTTGAGCCTGAACTACATATTATTTTTCTATAAGTGCCAGGATGCCCCTTGGGTTAATAGTTCACACTCAACAAATGTATTTTCATTTAGTCAATTTCATTTCGAAGAAGGTTTAATTTGCGCATTTTGGTGTCCAACTTTAAACTTGGTGCTTAAGTCATTGTTAATTAAAGTAGTGGTGTTGTATTTTGGGATTTGTTAATTGAAATAAATAAGGATTAAAACATTTTATAATCTCTAAATATACTAGAAAAGTAAGAGAAATATATAAAACTTTTTCGTGTATGAGGTTATAGATGCCCTATTTTAAAGGAGCAAGGATTGAAGACACTTGGGGCCTGATTTAGCGCTTTACGGATGGCTTAGTGTCCATTGGGAAGGCGAAGGACATTGTAATAGCAAACACAATAAGATGATGGACAGAGTGCTGAAACTTTTCAACCACTCATCCCCAGTCAAGAGATATGGGCTTAATCTATTGCTCTATTGCTCTATTGCTCACTATGCCACCCCAGTATGGACCCAGCCACAGGCAAATCAGTCTTGACCCTGTCCCTCATTGGAACAGTCCAGCCCGAACTGCCAGGCCAGGTCCTCCCTGGACCGGAAACAAGCATCTAGGGACCCGTTTCAGGATTTCACCCCTCTTCAGCCAGGCTAGCTGGAATCCATTGGCACAGCGAGCAAGGGAAACATGTCTGGGCGTACCCGTGGCCACTTAAAGCGAACATAGCAAAGACAACAAGATGAAGGGTGGAGTGCAGAATCTTTTCAACTACACACCCCTGGTCAAGAGACCCGGTTTTAATCCACTGTTCTTTTGCTCGCTATGCCACCCCAGTTTGGACCCAGCCATATGCAAATCAGCTTTGACCCTGTTCCTCATGGAAACAGTCCAGCCTGAACTGCCAGGCCAGGTCCTCCCTGGACCGCAAACAAGCATCCTGGGACCTGTTTTAGGGTTCAACCCCTCATCAGCCAGGCTAGCTTGAATCCAGTGGCACAGCGAGCAAGGATCCCACGTCTGAGCTGGGGGTGATGGCCTCGGGTTATCCAGAATGCAGTAGCTCATTATATTCTTGGTATGACTGCTCACTCATCCATGTCCAAGCATTTCACCTGTCTGCATCAGCTTTCTGTTTCCAGATACGTAATTTTTAAATCTCTCAGCATCTGTAATTGTACTTTACATGCTACAGTTTACTTCCATATCCAGAACTGTTATAATATTTTATGCTGATGCACACTCTATATTTATCTTCAGGCCATCTTCTCATGGTTTTGGTGGTGTGAAAAGTCCTTATTAGCGGCTCTTTTGCCACTTTTTCTCTGAAAAATGCCCTTCGATTATCTTGAGCTCTGAAAAAGATCGAAACCTCTATGTACTATTTCGTACCTGAACTACATATTATTTTTCTATAAGTGCCAGGATGCCCCTTGGGTTAATAGTTCACACTCAACAAATGTATTTTCATTTAGTCAATTTCAGAAGCCACATGCAAATCAGTCTTGACCCTGTCCCTCATTGGAACAGTCCAGCCCGAACTGCCAGGCCAGGTCCTCCCTGGACCGGAAACAAGCATATTGGGACCCGTTTCAGGATTTCACCCCTCTTCAGCCAGGCTAGCTGGAATCCATAGGCACAGCGAGCAAGGGAACCATGTCTGGGCATACCCGTGGCCACTTAAAGCGAACATAGCAAAGACAACAAGATGAAGGGTGGAGTGCGGAATCTTTTCAACTACACACCCCTGGTCAAGAGACCTGGGTTTAATCCACTGTTCTTTTGCTCACTATGCCACCCCCGTTTGGACCCAGCCATATGCAAATCAATTTTGACCCTGTTCCTCATGGGAACAGTCCAGCCTGAACTGCCAGGCCAGGTCCTCCCAGGACTGCAAACAAGCATCCTGGGACCTGTTTTAGGGTTCGACCCCTCATCAGCCAGGTTAGCTTGAATCCAGTGGCACAGCGAGCAAGGAACCCACGTCTGGGCTGGGGGTGAGTGGTTGAAAAGTTTTAACATTCCGTCCATCATCTTTATGCGTTTGATATGTTGGCCCTAAGCGGCCAAGGGTATGCCCAGATGTGGGTCCCTTGATCGCTCTGCCATCATCTTGTAGTGTTTGGACATTGTCAGCCATCCCAAGGTATTCTAGCAGTCAAATTTAGAGATGACCACTAGCCTAGGGGCCATCCAGGTATCTTCAAGCTACAGACATTTTAGTGGCATTTTGGTTGTCAGTCACCATCGGGTTTGACGACTAGTCACCAAACTTTTAACTTCAGAAACAAACTCCCACATCTCTAAAAAAATTATAACTCTGACACATTGGGAGTATTCTCCCAGGGTGTAGGGGGTCATTATTGTTTTTGTTTGAAAAAAGCCCACACACCATCTGCTCTAAATAGAGTGGGTGATGTAATTGCTTTGTTCTGACGGGTTCTATGCCATCAGGCTATCTGAATAAGCTTCATATCTATGAAGCCAATGGGGGTCCGCTGACCGAAAGCCTGCAGCCTGCCCATCTCTAAATTAGGCAGACAGACTGAGAGTTTAGTGAGCAGGGTACTTCATCTCATTTGTTACTGAATACCTTGTCCGCCATACTCTAAATCAATTCCTTAGACAGCTGGCCAATGAAGCTGAAATAAGGTAAAGTGTATGTTCCACTGTGGAGTTTTCATATGTTTTTGCTTTATAAATTGTTACTTTCTTAAAGAATCAGAAACAATTTATTTGATTGATTATTCTAAGACAAAATGTATGTCATGAATACCTTGAATTGAATGGAACGGTAAGCATAAACCATATAAAAGGAAACCTTTTGATGTGTATGATTAAATGACACTGTTGAAGTGTTATTTAAAAATGGTCTCCAGCTTAAGGACCGTGTTAGTACACACAACTTGATGTTAATATCTTCGGAATGCGCATAGATAATGTTGAACTAGGAGACGTATAATGTGCACTAAGGAATGGAACAGACTATTATAATTAGAGCATTATGTTTGTTTAGTAGATTTGAGGGATGTAATACTTATTAAGATGTTGGGCGGATGCAGTTGCGAATTGGAACTGCCTGACCTTAGGTCATAAACATCCATTCTACAATTGAAGCTTGTGCAGTGGGCAGAATCGGCCCGCAGCACAAGCTTCCATGGTAGAATGGAAGTTTGCAAACATTCTGCACCATGCGGTGCCTGCCAGACGGTGCAGGGATGTTGAGGGGGCACCATAGGTCCCCATTGTGAAGGGCAAGGGGGGAAGGGGGCCCTGCTTGGGGCCCCCAAAGACAGTTTCTGACAGCCTTTTCATGTCAGAAAGGCTGACATGGAAAGGCTGTCGGAAACTGCCATCATAATCCTGACGGTGGAGCCGAGTCTGGGCCCGCCGTCATTCGTGGATTATGGTGTGTTCTAACGCACCGACGGAAGCGCTGTGGATGGTCCCTCCACCCGATGTCTCTGCCCACCGCACCATAATGCTGTGGGAGACTGAATGTAAAGATGTTGGTCAGATCGCAACCAATAGGCCATCGCTTGCAATCCAACCGACGTCGCATCAGCGCTTTAATGTTAATCACAATACATATATTGTGATATCAAAATGAATTTTGATATACAGATATACATTTTAATCATGGATTATATTTGATTTTAATTTTTGTATTGTTTGTTTAGAGATGTATATTTTCTTGCTGCACTGAGTACTATTTAATATAGGTGCATATCACCTATCTGTTTAAAGAGCCCTGTAGATGGGAGCCTCTGAACGGCAAAATGCTTAATGGCTTTTTTTTAAGACTGTTGTCCTCATCTTTCCGGACACTTCTACTAGAGTTAATTTATGAACCAACAGCTAATGATGTTTATTAATGGATTTGTCTTGTATTTTCGTTTTGCATAGAAAATGTAAGTCATTTCTTTTTAAGGTGAAAACCCATGTATGAGAGATGTAATAAAAATTTGATGACTCAACTGCTATGGATGGACCTCCTTGGCCTAAGTGAATTATCCAAATGAATGTGGTTGTTGGGATACAAACTAAGTGAGTAGTAGTATTAGCAAGGCCACTGGAGAGGTAGAAAGATTATTCTCCTGACCCATTATTCTCAGTTTACCCCACTGTATGGAAGAAATATGGGCAAATGGCGTAATCACTGTGTTGTAACATGGGACAGTTGTTCAAATGATTGTGTTCACACCTCAAAATGCTGTATCCTTTTGATATATCAACAGGGCAGAATCAACATTTGACAGATACCATTATGTGCATATTTGTTTCAAGCAAAAGCTCCAAATATTTTCAGAAAACTACGTACTTTGCTGCAGTTGAAATATGCCATAAATTCAGACGCGGCCAGCATGACTCGTGGGTGGGTGGGGACCGGGTCACATGGGGGAAGGGGGGTTAATTTAATTTTAAAAAAATGACTTGACTATGGTCCCGCGCCGTGTCTCCTCTCTCTGCTCACAGGAAGCCTCCCTCTCCTCCCCTAAACGAATCAGAAACGCTGCAATGGCAGCGCTGTGATTGGCTAGGAGGCCGACCCCACCGGCGTCTATGGAGAGGCCATTTTCTCTGTGTAGGCTGCATGCAGCCAACATAGAGAAAATGCTGAGTGCGTATGACTGGTTTGGTCGGACCTGGGGCCGACCAAACAGTCAGCACACTCAGAATGGGCAAGCCACTCCTCCCCTGGACTCCTGCAGGGAACCCCCCAACCAGGCATAACCTTCTGCTTTCCCGCAGTGCGAGAAGCAGAAACATTAAATGGTATTTAAAATACCATTTTATGTTTCTGCTTCTGGAACTGCAAGAAAGCAGTGAGGCAACGTACCTCTGCCCATGTGGAGGAGCCGCCCCTGCATAAACTCCAAAATTGTTTGAAAAGTTTTCAGAAACTATATAGTTTACTGCAGTGCATAAATGTCATACGATGGTGCCCTCCACCTTCCACATTTTATTTAGAACCACAGCAGCTGCTGTCACCGTTTACTCATAGTTCTTGACAAAAAGCCTGTCTCTGATAACCTCTATCATGCACCAAAATGCTACCTGACCTTCAGTAATATGGTGCATGATAAGAATGTCTATATTTGTGAACTAAACTAATAAATAAGCATCATCACTTCTGAACATTAATGTAAGATAAACACAACAATAAATGCATCTTAATTCATAGAATGGAAGAGAAACCCCCACCCATGCACAGAGCTGTGATGCTGCTGCAGTAGATACAATCATGGAAACACCTAAATATTGTACTTTTTGGGAAATATAATCTGAGATTGCAGTGGGGGTAAAGACGTGTATTTGATGTGGCTACAAGGCCTAGGAGAGTTTGGTGGCCAACCAGAAAATGAGTGGTGTAACATCTCTCAAAGCAGGCTCAGACTCTGCAAGGTGTCTTAATAAATATTTATTAAGCTAGTATAGATCATGCTGCATGCCTTGTTAGTTCAGATTAGTTAATTTTGCATTTTCCAAGATTGAGGGTTGGGCCAGCTTTCATGAGTTGTTGACATACTTCGTTAAATGCTTGATCATGTTCCTCTTGTGCTTTTCCATAAAGTAAAATATCATCACTGTAATTCTTATCATTCTTCACTGGCCTTATTATGGTCGTCATTTTTTATTGAAAAATTTCAGCAGGTGAACATATCCCAAAGTTTAATCTTTTGTACTGAAACAACCAAAGATGCGTAGAAAACATTGTTATACATTGTGATTGATCATCAATTTCCACTTGGTGATATCCCTTACATAAATCCAACTTCTAAAAAACAGTAGCTCCATTAATATTACTGATCACGTCATTCAAATGCTGCCCTTGATGATTTTCTCTTTCAATTGCTGTGTTAGGTACTCGCATGTGAACACAAATTCTGATTTCTTCCATATTCTTTTTTGGAACCACCATTATAGGAGATACCCATGGTGTTGCACCAGTGGCAGGTTCAATGTTGTCTTATTGAAGTCATGAATTTGTTTATTTTCCTACTTTCGTCAGAAAATGTACTGGACCCTTCTGTGTATTTTCACCACCGGTTTTACTGCTTCATTAATATGCAATGAGATTGTCTTGTCTTTCAATCTTCCTAATCCTTTAAATAATTTTGGATATTTCTTTATAATAGGATGGTCTGTCATGACATTACCAGCCATTGCTAGCAAAAACCCATGACTTGAGCAGTGACATTCCTTAAGAAACATTGACCAGGAACTTCACCTTCTTTGCTGGATACCCCTCTGTATTATAAATTCTCCTCGAATTTTCCTAGACAGGAAATAGGATGTCTGGCTCCCAAGTGAAAAACACTAACTTTGAAGGGCATAAGAACAGTTGTTCTTTCTTTTTCTGGTATTCACTGACACATAACAATAATATGTGTTGCTCCACTATCAAGGACAAAAGGAACTTTCTTAGAGCCAGCCATTATATCCTCTGATGTTTTTAAAAAAAATGTTTTCTCTTCTTATTTTAATGTGTTTAACTTCATTTTCTTCACACATCATATATAATCTTTCAGTTTGTTCAGGTTAATCGCTGTAGTCATGTTCAACACTTTCCATTTGTCTTAAATATTCAGGATTCCCTTTGTTTTGTTAATTCATTTCTTCTTTATGCCAACTTTTGTTTTTAATCCTGGAAATTGCAGTTCACATCTGTAACATAATTTCTTTTCCTTGCTTTGTCTGTCTGAATTTTCTGTTTTATTATCTTTCCTAGGCATTTGTCAAATCTGTTTATTGATTTCTTTCTTCTTTGCTCCATATTATTGGCATGCTTTTCTGCTTGTAGAGATTTATGGAATGGTGCACCAATAAAACAATTTTGTTCACTATTAAATAGATAATGAGTCCGGCAAGACATCCAATTTTGTCATCAGTTTTATTCAATAAGTTCAAAATAGCATAGACTGGATGATGCTATTTTGAAATTATTGAATAAAACTGATGACAAAATTGGATGCCTTGCCGGACTCATTATCTTTTTTAATAGTAAACAAAAAATTGTCATTGGTGCACCATTCAATAAATCTTTTATTGTTGTTCTGCGTCTGCAGTTGCACCTAACAACGGCAGGTGCAAGAATTTTTGTGCACTAACCATTGTAGTAAGGAGGAAATAGGACAGAGAAGTGCGGCTTCTCCAGTCCACCGTTGGTAGTGCCTACTTATTGCTTTTCTGCGTGTGCATCTATTCAAACCATGCGTAAAGTTGTTTTTAAATCGTACATTTTTTCTGATAATTTCTTCCTAAATTTTACAGTCACATCCTTGAATCATCTTTAATCTTAATGTTTCCTCATTGTTAAACTTTTCAAATTCACAAAAAGTCACTCATTTTCATAGTCTTGTTACATATTCATCAATATATTCATTTTCTCTTTGGTAAGCTATATTAAAATTGTATCTCCCAAAAGCCAGGTTTCTTAGCAGATCACATTTTTCACTTAATCATTTCATAAGTCTTTTGTACATGTGTCTCTCTTGTTCTGGAAATGTTACTCTTAAATCTTCCACATCATCAATTGCTAAACCAAGCAATAGATTTTGCTTGTTCATCAGAATGCCTTTTAACTGTGGCTTTTAGTAAATGCTCAAATCTTCGTCTCCATTTTCCCCATCTTTTTGCAATGGTTTGTTGGTGGGATATATCAAATGGTAATGGTCTTCAAAAAATTATGCTCTAAAAACTTTTCCACATTTTCCTCATCATCCATGTTTGTCTCTTCACTTGACATGTTTTCCTATGTTGTTTTTACAATTTACAAGAAGATAGCTATTTTTCAGCAAAGAAAAGGGCTTTGTAACCTTTGCCTGGCTCAAAAATGGGTGCCTCAATGTCATTGACTGAGTAATAAGTAATCTTTATTGTACAGTTAATTAAAACTCACAATTTTTTAAAACTAACAATTTATAAAGAGTAAAAATAACTTTAAAACTTTAAAATACATAGGCCAGCGTTATCTCGCTTTGTCTTTGTCATTGACTGGAGTTTGCCTCATCTTAAAATGGCCACCGAGATTTTGCTATGATCTCGCGATATCTCGCTGTGACTTCATTAATGCTTGCACATTCGCCTTTGTATTCCATTTTTATTTGCCTTGTATTTTGTGTTTATTAGTGGGTATTTTAAAATGTGGCTGCTGTTGAATGTACTTCTGAGTACTGCTGAGTGCGCCTGACTTTAAAATGCTGATTGAACTCTGACAATCATTTACATAGCGTGCATGCGCCTGCAACGCGACATGACTTGCATCTTCTTCTCCAAATAATGAGCACAGAGAATTGAACACAGAGAAATGCTCCTTCCGTAAGGAATTTCTATGCCTCAGCGATGCTTCTGAATGTTTTTGACACTCTTCGTGTCATACAACGGTTCGTTTTTCAATGTGCTCTTACCGCTGTGTGAAGTACATTCTTCCACTCGTTGTCAATCTGTACCATATATCAAAATACATTCAGACTCGGCAAGGTCTCTTAATAAATATTTAGTAAGCTTGTATAGATCACTGCTGCTTGCCTCGTACCATAACTACCAGCAACTGTCAACTATACATTCCAATCTCACATTGTATTCAAGTATGGAATGCTGTTACATCGATGGAATTACATTGCATATTACAAGAGGTGTGTTGGAGAAGTAGCATCATGGTCTAGGTGTTTCTCCACCAAGGATCGTTTATCCATATCACACTGGCACTGCTCCTTCCCTGGTGTGAAGGTTTCCCTTCTTTTGTGCCCTTATTCTACAAATCCTTTAATGAATGTGCTAGAATGCCACCAACTCAGCACTTGTCCACTTCTGCAAAAACACGGACACAGAAATAAATAACTAGCGGCATTTAGTGCACTGGATTTACCATTTGGTGACAACCAGCCCTTTACAAAACACCCACATAAATAAATAAATAAATAAATGGATAAACTAATAAAAAATTATAAAATAAATTCCTCGATGTATACATCAGGAACTGTAACAAATGCTCAGCAGTAATCCACGGTTGTTTTGTTACATTTGGTACACAACTTCTAGTCTTTTTGATTGTAATCTACAAAAGAGTTTGTTTTTATTTACGGGCCACTCCTTGAATTTGTTTAAATCGTTTTAAGGTGAATTTGTAAAGTTGAATTTTCCTAAAGTAGATTTTATGTTTTTTTTTTTTAAGAGGGACTGAACTGTGCATGGATAGTTGGAGGCAGTTAAGTGCCTGCCTCCCGACTCTCTGACTGGCAGCCATTCTGCATTGCTGCTTTTCTGTAGAAATTGACGGCCTAGTGGTTCCACGACCGGCCTTAGGTAATTCTGCCGAGGCGCAGACGTGCAGCTTACTACTAGGTTTGCATGTTGAACTTACAGGGCTACTCCTTGAATTTGTTTAAATAATTTTAAGGTGAATTTGTGAAGTTGAATTTGCCGAAAGTGGATTTTATGGTGTTTTTTTTAAAATGGGGACTGAACTGTGCATGGATAGTTGGAGGCAGTAACACGTTAAGTGCCCGCCTCCCGACTCTCCAACTGGCAACCAATATGCATTGCTGCTTCTCAGTGGGAGTTGACATGCAGCTTACTACTAGGCTTGCGTGTTGAATTTACGGGGCCACTCCTTGAATTTGTTTAAATTGTTTCAAGGTGAATTTGTGAAGTGGATTTTTGCCTAAAGTCGATTTTATGGTGTTGTTTTTTTTAACAGGGACTGCACTGTGCATGGATAGTTGGAGGCAGTAACACGAGTTAAGTGCCCGCCTCCCAACTCTCTGTCTGGTGGCCATTCTGCATTGCCACTTCTCGTGGGAGTTGAAGGTCTAGTGGATTCACGTTGGCCTTATTTAACTTAGCCGTGGCGCAGACATGCAGCTTACTACTAGGCTTGCGTGTTGAATTTAGGAGGCCACTCCTTGAATTTGTTTACATTTTTTAAGGTGAATTTGTGAAGTGGAATTTGCCTAAAGTACATTTTATGGTGTTGTTTTTTTTTAAACGGGGACTGAACTGCGCATGGATAGTTGTAGGCAGTAACACGAGTTAAGTGCCCGCCTCCTGACTCTCTGACTGGTGGCCATTCTGCATTGCCACTTCTCGGTGGGAGTTGACGGTCTAGTGGTTCCACACCCGGCCTTATTTAACTTGCCCGTGGTACGGACGTGGGCCCAGGAACTCTGCCTCTCCACAACAGATGCTTTTAGGTGTGATTCTGATCAATTATGGTCACTTCGGCCGGATATTTTAGAAGACTGTGCAACATATATGGATCATATGGTTGTTCCTTTATGCTTTAGCCAGCGCTTGCTTACGTTTCTATCACAGGATCCTTATGAAATAAATGTTCCTCCCCCGATTAGTTGCACGGTTCAAAGTGCTAAGGAGAATAGCTGGGACTTCTTTCATTTTTACAGCATTAACTGTCGCTCTTTACCTAAACACCAACAGGATCTGTTTGAATTTCTGAAAGAAAAATCTCCAGATGCATTGTTTCATAGGGAGACTTGGTTAAATGAATCTTCCCCACCTGATATTATGACTGTCCTTCCTCCCAGTTATCTGATGGTAAGAAGGTGGCGGCATTGCGATTAGTTTCAGGAACAGCTTTTCCTGTAAAATTGAAGACTTTGAAGCGTGTCTCTTTTCACTCTCTCTGTCATGTAAACTTACGATTTCCGAAGCTTTGATCTACCGTCCGCCTGGATATGTAGGCACCTGGTGTACTAATATTATGGATCTTCTACCCCTTCATATGCTTAGAAGCGCTAATTTTACTCTTCTGAGTGATCAGAATATTCATTTAGATGACCCCACCTGTATGCTTGGCTCTATTCTTATCGAAGACCTGAATGCTCTTTATCCAACTGTTTGCAACCTCACTCCTACCCATGAGTCAAGTCACTTGGTGGATCCTATATTGTCTAACGTTGACGACCTGACTACAGCAGCCCTGATTCCACTTATCTGGTTGGATCATTTGGCTGTCCCATTCTCTATGAAAAAAACCCCAGCAATTGATTACTGGCACTAAATAATCTGGAGCCAAGCTTAGAAACGGGCGTAAACTAGATGCGCAAGCATTAAATAATACACTGCGCAAAGTGAAATCTAATGTAGCACAGTGTACGGAATTAGACCATGGTGTGATAGTTATTGGTCGAAGGAGGTTATAATTGTCTCTCTTCCTTTTATGGCTAAACCATTAATAGAATACATCCTCCAGTAACATGGTTTAATGACACACTCCATATAGAGAGAAAAAAACGCAAAAGCACGGACAGATGCTGGAGTAAAAACTACGAAGTGGAAGCCAAAATTAATTATATGTCAGCTCTCAAGAGAAAATATCAAGGGCCCGGAACTGCTCGAGAAACATTATTTGAAGTCGTTAAGGAGTTGGTAGATCCCAGTAAACGGTCCCCAGTGGCTCGTCTGTCTAAGCCTCAGTGCTCAGAATTATCAATTTTTTTTATTAACAAAGTGACTACCATTCAAACACATTTAGAGGTGAATCTGAAGTTTAGGGCTCTCGAGGAGGATTTCGATACTAATTCTCGATATGCCTCTACTCAAATCCCACCCTTAACCCCGGATATGCTTCAGCCAACCCAGAAAATGGCAGCCTGGCGTCTGATGAACTATGATGGTTTTCTTTCCATTCTATGGGCTAGTAAATCAGGATCTCTCCTGGGACAAATCCCTCCTGCTAGGTTGGAGCTTCTAGACAAGGATCTGTTACAGTAGGTGATGGATCTTCTTAACGGTTCTATCAAAGAGGCTACATGTCACAAACATGGAAACATGCCATTGTTCTTCCGTTATTTAAAAAGCCCAATATTGACTCAATCATTTGACCCATTCCTCTGCTGCCACTCTTTGCTAAGAATTTAGAAAAACATGTAAACACATGTCTGACCACCGATACGGAAACTCATCAACTCCTCCACCCGTCTCAGTCGGGGTTCAGAAGAAGTCATTGTACGGAGAATTTAAAATGTTTGCTGGTTTCCACGAGGGCTAACCGTACCACTTTCCCCTCTCTGATGACCCCAATCTTTTCAAACCCTGACTTCCCACCCGGGATGGATATCAGGGTTGGCTTGCGTTGTCTGGAGGATGGTGTAAACACCTGAGACTTCTATTTTACATACAGGGCCTCATCCCTTTTAAACAGCTTCAAGTGGACTACAGCCTTACTGACTCAGATCTCTTTTTACATACACAAATGATGCACTGGGTATCCAGCGCCACAACACAACCCTTGGCAATTAGATCAATGCTGCTTGAGAAGTGGCTCCTTTGCAAAAAAGATTACAAAAACGTACCTCCGAAATATATGTGTTCCTCTCAATGAGCACCGAGAAGGCTCGACCCGCAAGTCTGAAATGCTGGGAGATAGAGCTGGGACGTACCTTATCAGACAAAGAGTGGGAGGATGTTTTCTATTGGACCCACCACAGCGCACACTCCATGGGCCATGTTGAAACTGCATTTAAAATTGTATCCTACTGGTATCACACCCTGGCCCGCCTAGCCAAGTGGTGCTCTCGATGTGATGGCCTCGGCTGGCGCGGCTGCGGTAGCCCTGGTATCCTCCTTCACCTGCTGTGGAACTTCCCAAAGCTCACAAGATACTGGGAGAGTATACTTGATGACATAGATAGGGTCTTTGGCACCACCATTCCCAGGTTTCCTGCTTACACACTCTTGGGATTACCCAACGCTCTGACCTTCCCCTTGCGCTCTATCAGAAGAAAGCAGATGGTGTTAGCGCTGAACGTCGCACACCGGGTGCTTCTAGAGGGGTGGAAATCAGACAGGATCCCGGAGCATACGCAATGGCTGCATCAATTGTGATACCTTTTAGACATGGAGCCAAGATCTGGGCCCCCTTTATTTCCATTCTATCCATTGAATTCCATGGACTGTCCTGTCCTAACTCTCTCCGGATTCTGAAATTGATCCCCGAGGATGGTGTGGACGCATAGCGCAGTCTATCTCCAAAGGGCTCCCTGACCCTCTATAGCAGTGTGGGTTATCGCATCCAATAGCCTAAAGGCTAGATTATGTTTTCTTTTGATTCTTGCTCACTGAAGAGTGGTGGGGTGGGCGTTGTTTTTTTCCTGATGTTCTTTTATTCTCCTTTTCAAATGCAGACACATTAGCAATTAATTGTTTGTTTCAGGCTTTTGGTAAGCTGCTGCTCGCAAATCCTGCAGCACATTAGACTCTGCTACTACCTACTTATTGTGAACGTTAGGCCTATCAGTTATTTACCGCTACCGGCACTGCCTGGGTTGTAGGTGACATGCTGTGTAACTACCCAATAGGTTGAGTCTTGATCCCACTGCCATCCTGGTCAGAATAGGAGTCTGCCGGCCCGCCGGGTTGTTACAAGTGGAATCTTCTTTTAAACCAAAAGTGTAAACATATTGTGGTGTAAGATGCTCTTCGTAAGAATGTGTAATGGATGATGCAAAGCCTACTGCTGGATGATATCACGCCTGTCTGAATACAAGCAAAATTCCATGTTTCATCTGGGATCTCTTGGCCCAGCCCCTCCTCTTGGCGAGAGCGCGGCAACTGGGTAGATATGGTCTTATCTTCCTGTGAAGCACCGTAAAGTATGGTGATGAGGTATTTAGCGGTGGTGGCATCTAAAAGCTGTTCCAACGGTGTAAATACAATCGACTCTTTTGGGAAGTGAGGCTTTGCAATTGACATAAATACGATAATATTTGAACATGTTCAGTGGGGAGCAAGGTTCATTCCCTTTATAATCTTCCAGTGTAAGAATGAGACCATTTCTGCACGTCACCCCATTTCTGCAAGCCCCATGCGCACATTTGTGTCATAGTGTTGGGTTCATGCCTAATTTGTAGTAGGGAATGATGGTTTGGGAGAACATTGAAGAGTATAGATAGCCTGGTCCTATCTTTTTACTCAATCTATCCAGGCTCAGATTGTGCATTCGGTGGTTGATACATCACACTGTGAATCAATCAATCAATCAGAACATTTGTAAAGCGCACTACTTACCCGTGAGGGTCTCAAGGCGCTGGAGGGGGGGATGCTGCTACTGCTCGAATAGCCAGATCTTGAGGGGTCTTCTGAAGGTTAGGAGGTCCTTGGTCTGCCGTAGGGGGATGGGTGAGTGTTCCAGGTCTTGGCGGCGAGGTGGAGAACGATCTGCCACCGGAGGTTGCTCTTCGGATGCGGGGGACTGTGGTGAGGGCAAGGTTGGCGGAGCAGAGCTGGCGGTTGGGGGTGTAGAAGCTGAGTCATCTGTTGAGATATGCTGGTCCGGTGTTGTTGAGTGCCTTGTGTCCGTGGGTGAGGAGCCTGAAGGTGATCCTCTTATTTACGGGGGCCAGTGCAGGTCTCTCACGTGAGGTGTGATGTGGCTGCGGCTAGGGATGTCCAGGATCAGGCGTGCGGAGGCATTTTGAATGCGTTGGAGTCGTTTCAGGAGTTTGGCCGAGGCTCCTGCGTTGAGGTTGTTTCCCTAGTCCAACCTGCTGCTTACAAGGGCCTGGGTGACCATTCTTCTTGTTTCTGTGGGGATCCACCTGTAGATCTTGCGGAGCATGCAGAGGGTGTTGAAGCAGGAGGACGAGACGCCGTTGACCTGTTTTGTCATGGAGAGAGTAGAGTCGAGGATGAACCCTAGGTTGAGTGCGTGGTCGTGGGTGTTGGAGCTGTTTCCCGTGCGGCCGGCCACCAGGAGTCGCCCCAGGCCGAGGGGGTGGAGCCGAGGATGAGTGCTCCATCTTGTCTGAGTTTAGCTTCAGTCTGCTTTTCTTTATCCTCTCGGCGAATGCTTTCATTCCTTCATGGAGGTTGGTTTTGGCGGTGAGGGGATCCTTGGTGAGGGAGAGGATCAGCCTGGTGTCGTCGGCGTAGGAGATGATGTTGAGGTCATGCAGTCGGGCGACTTGGGCGAGTGGTGCCATGTAGATGTTGAACAATGTTGGGCTGAGGGATGAGCCCTGGGGTACGCTGCAGATGATCTTGGTGGCTTCAAAGCAGAAAGGGGAAGGCAGACGCTCTGGGTTCTGCCAGAGAGGAAGGAGATGGTCATAAACGTTTATGTTGGTCCAGGAGAGCAGGGAGTCGGTGCGGATGGTGGACGTGGGGATGGAGGTCTCAGTGGTTGTCGGAGGCGGTCAGGACGTTGAAGCTGTCGTTGATGTCTGCGATCTTGCGATGGAAGAAGGTGGCAAGGGAGTCGCACAGGTCTTGCAAAGGTCGAATGTTGCTTGTGTTGCTGCTGGGGTTGGAGAGTTCCTTCACAATGTTGAAGAGCTCTTTGCCGTTGTGTGCGTTGTTGTCTAGGCTGTCTTTGAAGGAGGCCCTTTTGATGGATCTGATGAGGTGATGGTGTCTGCGGGTGGCTTTCTTGTGGACTGCGTAGCTGTCCGTTGTCTGTTCACTGTGCCATTTCTTCTCTAGCTTTCGGCAGGTTTGTTCGGAGGCCTGGAGGTCTTCAGTGCTGGCTTTCTTGTTGGCGTGTCTCTTGGAGGGTTACTTGATTGGAGCAAGATTGTTGGCGCAGTCGTCGATCCAATGTCTGAGGTTGCGGGTGACGGTGTCAGGGTCGGTGGGGTCGGCGGGGTCGGTGTGTGGGCTCCGGGCGAGGGTGGTGGTTAGATGGTCTTCAGTGTCTTTGCTCCAGCAGCGGCGTGGGATCTGTTGGGTGCGGTGGTGCGTGGTGGGTTTCCGGAAGGTGAAGTGGATGCAGCGATGGTTGGCCCAGTGGAGTTCGGTGGTGTGGTTGAAGGAGACATGAGCGCTTGCGGAGAAGATGGTGTCAAGCGTGTGGCTGGCGAAGTGGGTGGGTGTTGTGACGAGTTGTCGGAGTCCGAGGTTGGCGATCAGGGTGGTGGAGTTGCTGTTGTTGTTGTTCTAGAGGTGGAAATTCAGGTCCCCGAGAAGGATGTAGTCTGTGGAGGAGAGGGACTGTGGTCGGGGTCTGGGGGGTCTTTAGACGAGGGTTCCTAATAGTGTGGTGTTGAGATCTGTGTGGATCCCAAAGTGCAGGTGTTCGGTGGTGCTGAGGGTGTCGGCGGTGTTGTTCGAGAATCTGAGAGTGTTCCTGTGGATGATGGGGATTCCTCCTCCTGCTCCGTTGGTGCGGTCACTGCAGGTGATCTTGTAGCCGTCCGGGATTGCTATGGTGATGTCGGGTGCTGAGGAGGGGTTCAGCCAGGCCTCATCCAGGAAGGCGATGTCTGGGGAGGTAGAGTCGAGTAGGTCCCAGGGATCAACGGCGTGTTTGCGGGTGGAGCGGGTGTTGAGAAGAATGCATCTGAGGTAGTTGGGTTCTTTCCTGGTGGGTGCATTTGCGAGTCAGATGCTGGTGAAGCTGCAGTTCCGTCAGGAGAAGGGTTCTTGGGTGCGCTTCGGGCGGCTAGGAAGCAGGCGTGGGATCGTCTGATGTTGAGTGTGTGAAGGGGTTCTGGCGTTGGGCTCGGTCCAGTCACGGAGGGGCGCAGACGTGCTTGCCTTCGGCACGGCCGCACAGTGGCCGCCATAAGAAGGGGAGGTGGGAGGGAGGAGCAGCTGGGAGGTGGGAGTGGACAAATGATAGAGCAGGGGAGCAGGGCTGCAGGGGACGCAGTGGCGGGAAACAGGAGTGAGGTACAGAAGGCAAAAAAGGGCACAGGGCACAGAATGGCACAAGAGGGGAAAAGGAGGAATGAAACGAAGACAAAATAAACAGTGACAACAAAAGGCAATACAATTACGCTACGGCAAAAGTGAAGTGAGCGGGGGTGGGGCCGCAGGGGATGCAGCAGCGGGAAAAAATGGGGGAGGAGCGACGAAGGGTACAGAAGGCAAAGAGATGGTACAGGGCACTGAAAATAGCACACGGGGGAAAAGAGGAATAAAAATTAAAAAACAAATCACAATACAACCAGAATCAATACAATACAGTGAGCAAACCTAGGGATGAGGTGCAGTTGGAAGCCTGCGGGTGGAGGGGGGCCTCAAACACACATCAGAGGCAGCAGCAGTGAGCAGGGACACATGGGTAATCAGGTGGTGCTGTTGTGGCATGGGGAGTGACCTGCCAGAAGAGTCAATGGTTGCTCTCCTCACCGCGCAGCGGGCGCCATAAGAAGGGGAGGTGGGAGGGAGGAGCAGCTGGGAGGTGGGAGCAGACAAATGGGAGAGTGGGGGGCAAAGCAGCAGGGGACACTGCGGCAGAAAACGGAAGTGAGGAACAGTCAGGGGTACAGAAGGCAAAAAAGGGCACAGGGCTCAGAATGGCACAAGAAGGGGAAAGGAGGAATGAAAGGAAGACAAAATAATCAGTGACAACAAAAGGCAATGCAAGTACGCTAAGGCAAAAGTGAAGCAAGCAGGGGAATGGGGCCACAGGTGATGCAGCTGCGGGAGAAATCGGGGGAGGAGCGACGAAGGGTACAGAAGGCAAAGAAATGGTACATGGCACAGAAAATAGCACAAGGGGAAAACGAGGAATAAAAATGAAAATACAAATCACAATACAACCAGAATCAATACAATACAGTGAGCAAACCTAGGGATAAGGCACAGGTGGAAGCCTGCGGGTGGAGGGGGCCTCGAACACGTGTCAGAGACATCAGCAGTGAGCAGGTAGACACGGGCAATCAGGTGGTGCTGTTGCAGCGTGGGGAGCAACCTGCTAGAACAAGTGCCTTCCTACAGGAAAGAAGGGTGGTACAAGAGCCATACTATCGACCTCAACTGCTAAATGTGGTACAAAAGGTTGGGGCATGCACCAAAATAGAGCATAGTGCGCTTGTGCACAGAGATACTATAGCTCAAAGTCTGGGGCTTCAAATCCACTAAGGTGGAATGGCTACATGAGTCTCCCATTCAATCCTGAGCTCCTTACCTGCCCATACTCGTCTAATCATGTGGGATCTAAGGATCCTTTAAAAGACAGTATTGAGAGAGAATGTTATTGCCATGAAAAGATGGAGCAGTTTAGGCAGGATCACCAGTTTCATAAGTCTTATCCAACCTGCCATCAAAAGAGGGAGTGAGATCCAGTGAGACTGCAATTTGGTCAACAGTGTAACTATAATTTTCCCAAAGGACCACATCTCTGTCTCTATGCACCCAGATCCCTAGGTATTTGAGAGACTCCATGCACCAGCACAAGGGGAGCTCATGTATAAATTGTGGTGTGTTAGGTGTAAGGGGGAAGATATAGGATTTGTTTCAAAAGATATGAACCCCAGAAAAGTATCCAAACGTAATGTATTCACAAATATTAGCGTTAAAACTTAAATGAGGGTCAACCTCACACTTCTGCTTAAGGGGTTGCGGGAGAAGGGCACCTTTTTTCACATCTTATGGGACTGCCCCAAAATCCGCACGTACTGGGTCCAGCTGCAGGGGATTATGGAAGAAGTAATTGGGGCAGAGGTTCCGCTAGAGGCCCGTTGGCAGGTTCTGGGAGTGTCAGGGGAGGTTACCTGGCCCAAGGGGGACAAGAAAGATATGGCTAGCACTTGCCAGTATGGTGGCAGAAAGGAACATAGCACAACTCCGGGAGAGTTACCTGTCACCAATGGTGGAAGAATGGGAGAGGGACTTGGACTAGTGCCAAACGGCAGAGAAAGTTATTTACAATAGCAGGGGTTGTCCCAAAAAATGGGAGAAGATATGGTTAGCATGGAGACGATACAGGGGGAAGTGGTTGAGTACCCCCGATGGTTCACCACTGGGATGAGTTAGGCCCTATAGGACCTCATCCTCTGACCGACACGCTCAGTGAGCACTTTTGCAAGAGGGAATGGCCATGAAGCGGGGGGAGGAGGGGGGGAGAGGATGTGGAGTGGAGGGGGGGAACTGGGCGGAGAGGGTAGGGGAGCTTAAGCATAGAATGTTGAATTTCGTAAGGGGTGCACCAAGGGGGTAGGCTTACATGGATCTCGTCAACAGATTTATACATTTGTAGGATTGTCACTGTACCAATGCACTTTCACTGCTATCTGATGTGTATTTTAATGGAGCTGTTATGTTCAATAACAAGATTTAAAAAAAACAACAAAAAAAACAACTTAAATGAGGCTCTCGAATATAAAGAGACATATTGTCTGAATAGATGGATATCAGTATGGGTCTACTTGCATACCCTAGCGCATATTGAGTATGTTGTTGCCAAAGTCTAGCCTCTAATGGTTCCATGGCGAGAGCAAAGAGAATGGGCGAGATCGGTCATCCCTGTCTCATGCCCTGGGAAATAGTGAAGGAGGCTAAAAAAGCATTATATTGAACTCATGCAATGTGGGAATTATAAAGCTATTTTACCCAACCTAGCCTTCCCAGGATTGTAAATATTTAGCCCCATTCAAGAGAATCAAGCGCCTTAGAGGTGTCCAGAAATATAACAGTAGCATTAAAGAGCCTGCTCAATGTCCTACAGGAGGGCAAATGGAATACACAGTTTTTGCTAGGTTGAATGACCCAGAACGAATCCGGGCTGATCTGGGCGAACAAGATCAGGGAGCAACAGAGTCAGCCTGTTGACAATTAATTTGGCTAGTATTTTAGTATTGAAGTTCAAGAGCAAAAGGGGTGGTGTTACTATGCTGGTTTATCTGGTTTCAGGAGAGTGATAATCACAGCCTCATATGGAGACGGGGGACGAATGCCCCTAGTCTGCGCTTCCACAAATACTGCCAGTATTTTAGGGACCAGAGTAACAGCAAATATTTTAAAAAATTCAGCAGGCAATCCATCCAAGTCAGGCGCCTTGCTAGCTGGAAGTTCCCCAAACACCTCTCACAGTTCATTAACAGTGAATGGTTCTTCCAGGAAGAGGCAGTGGGTATCGTTTAGAGGTGTATCATCCAGATAAGTATGGATAAGTATGGATATAAAGTGGGTCTTGTAGCCCTGTAGTAGGGTATGGTTCTTTGAAGTAATTTGAGACCACAGAGAGTAACTGAGTAACTGTATGGAATCATGTCAAGTATGCCCTGTAGTGTCTTCATTTCCTACAGTTGAGTTCGCTGCTCAGGGACGTTTAATCATGACTGCTATCGACTTTCAGGGTGCTATCCCTTGGCATGAGTCTGTACCTTGGCATATTTTCCTCTATATTTAAATTATCTGGCCGCCACTTCATTATATTCTGTATTATGAAGACAAAGTTTCTCCAAAGTATTGCATCAACCATTTTTGATAAAGCGTCCTCAGTCTCCCTAATATCTCCCTCAAGACGTTTTAAGTGGTTTTGGATCATGCGGGGTGTTCCATTGCATTTGGCCATACATATGCTTCAAATTTAAATGCTTCCCAGACCATACCTTAGAGACCACGTTCCTTCATTGATCTAACAACAAATACTGTAGCTCGGTGCCCAGCTTGTCTGCCAAAAGGCTGTCTAGTAGTGCCTCAGAGCTTAAGCGCCATAGGAAGCTAGATGATGATGCCCAGGAGACCATCACAGTATAGAGTACTGGAACATGATCCGATAAGGTATTAGCCAAGTATGTGATCTCCCGCACTCAAGGTGCTATATCCATAGACAGTAGCCAGTAGTCCAATGGGGACCACATTTTATAGATGTAGGAATAGTAGGTGCCTTTCCAAGACTGGGGAACCGGTTTCTCCAAATGTTGATCTGGGTGTGATCTTGCCCATAACCCAAGGCTGATTTGCATACGCCTGGGTTTAAACTGGAATGGCATGGGGAGCGAAAAAAGCGATGGATTTAAGCCCAGATCTCTGTCCTAGGGTGAATGTTTGACATTGTTCAGCATTCTGTCTATCAATTGTTCTTTTTGCATTTGTCACCCCAAGTTGGATGGGTATGCCCAGACATGGGTACTGTGCTCTCCATGCCACTGGAGTCAAGCTCGCCTGGCTGATGAGGGGTGATATCCCGAAACCGGTTCTAGGATGCTTGTTTCCAGTCCGGGGAGGACCTGGACTGGAAGATGGGGTTGGACTGTTGCCATGGGGAGCAGGGTCAAGACTGATCTGCATGTGGCTGAGTTTAAACAAGAATGGCCTGGGGAGCACAATATGATTGATTTAGGCTCAGATCTCTATAGTGTGGTGAATGTTTGACCTTGTTCAGCATTCTGTCCATGAGTTGTTCTTTTGCAATTGTCACTCCGACTGGGACGGTTATGCCCAGGCGTGGGTCCTGTGCTCTCCATGCCACTGGAGTAAAGATAGCCTGGCTGATGAGGGGTGATACCCTAAAACTGGTCCTAGGATGCTTGTTTCCAGTCCAGGGAGGACCTGGCTAGGCAGTTCGGGCTGGACTGTTCCCATGGGAGCAGCGTCAAGAGTGATTTGCATATGACTGGGATGAAACTGGAATGGCATGTGGATCAAAGAAACTATGGATTTAGTCCCAGATCTCTGTACTTGGGTGAATGTTTGACATTGTTCAGCAGTCTGTCCATCAGTTGTTCTTCTTGCATTTGTCACCCTGAGTGGGGCAGGCATGCCCAGAAGTGGATCCTGTGCTCTCCATGCCACAGGAGTCAAGCAAGCCTGGCTGATGAGGGGTGATACCCAGAAACGGGTTGTAGGATGCTTGGGTCCATTCCAGGGAGGACCTGGCCTGGCAGATTGGGCTGGACTGTTCCCATAGGGAGCAGGGTCAAGACTGATTTGCATATGGCTGGGTTAAAACTGGAATGGCAGAGGGAGCAAACAAAACAATGGATTTAGGCCCCGATCTCTGTACTGGGGTGAATGTTTGACATTGTTCAGCATTTTGTCCATCAATTGTTCTTTTTGCATTTGTCATCCCGAGGGGTGGGAGAGTATGCCCTGAAGTGGGTCCTGTGCTCTCCATGCCACTGGAGTCAAGCAAGCCTGGCTGATGAGGGGTGATACCCCAAAACCAGTCGTAGGAAGCTTGTGTCCATTCCAGGGAGGAATTGGCCTGACAGATTGGGATGGACTGTTCCCATAGGGAGCAGGGTCAAGACGGGCTTGCATATGGCTGGGTTTAAACTGGAATTGCATATGGAGTAAACACAACAATGGATTTAGGCCCAGATTTGTGTTCTGGGGTGAATGTTTGACATTGTTCAGCATTCTGTCCATCAATTGTTCTTTTTTCATTTGTCACCCCAAGTTGTATGGGTAAGCCTAGACATGGGTCCTGTGCTCTCCATGCAACTGGAGTCAAGGTCGCCTGGCTGATGAGGGGTAATACCCCGAAACTAGATCTAGAATGCTTGTTTGCAGTCTAGGGAGGACCTGGACTGGAAGTTTGGGTTGGACTGTTCCCATAGGGAGCAGGGTCAAGACTGTGGTGCATGTGGCTGAATTTAATCTAGAATGGCACGGGGAGCAAACAACAATGGATTTAGGCTCAGATCTCTATACTGTGGTGAATATTTGACCTTGTTCAGCATTCTGTCCATCAGTTGTTCTTTTTGCATTTGTCACCCCGAGTGGGACGGTTATGCCCAGACATGGGTCCTGTGCTCTCCATGCCACGGGAGTCAAGATAGCCTGGCTGATGAGGGGTGATACCCTGAAACTGGTCCTAGGATGCTTGTTTCCAGTCCAGGGAGGACCTGGACTGGCTGTTTGGGCTGGACTGTTCCCATGGGAGCAGGGTCAAGAGTGATTTGCACTTGGCTGGGTTGAAACTGGAATGGCATGGGGAGCACAGAAACTATGGATTCAGGCCCAGATCTCTGTACTTGGGTGAATGTTTGACATTGTTCAGCATTCTGTCCATCAATTGTTCTTTTTGCATTTTTCACCCTGAGTGGGGTGGGTATGCCCAGAAGTGGGTCCTTTGATCTCCATGCCACTGGAGTCAAGCAAGCCTAGCTGATGAGGAGTGATACCTCTAAACCAGTCGTAGGATGCTTGTGTCCATTCCAGGTAGGATCTGGCCTGGCAGATTGGGCTGGACTGTTCCCACAGGGAGCAGGATGAAGACTGGTTTGTATATTGCTGGGTATAAACTGGAATATCATAAGGAGCAAAAAAACAATGGATTTTTGCTCAGATCTCTGTTCTGGGGTGAATTTTTGACATTGTTCAGTATTCTGTCCATCAATTGTTCTTTTTGCATTTGTCACTCCAGGAGGAGGCCTACTCACCAGCATCCGGTGGACTCTCTCGACAATGAGAACAAGGGAAAAGGCATTTGTTCCAAAAAAAGATAACAGTAAGCACTCCATTTAGTCCTCCAACCTGCCGAAACACCCCAAAAATGAATAATATTGCATCAACATTTTGTTCAAAGTCCTTATTCTTGGCTGCAATAAGCTTAAGAACTTTTCCATTTAAAGCACAGCTGCCCCTTTTGTTGCGGAGTCATCTTCAAGTGTAAAGATTCTACGTTCAGCATCTTTCAGTCTGTCATTGTGATTCTTGAGCTTGTGGGTGAAAGCATCAATTCTAACCATGAGGGCATCAATTGTATTGTCTATCGATGCCAGACTCTCCTGGAGAAGTGTGGCTCACTGGTTAGAGCAGGCAGACCCTGAAGCAGAGGTCAGACCCGGGACCAGGGTTCAATTCCCGACGCGGCAGGGTCTTGAACTCAAATGTCCACGGACTGGATAATTCTCGCTTCGGTGCCTGACCTAATCATGGGTTCACACTCTGCAACTCTGGGCATTAAGCTTGCTTAATCTCCACAACGGCCCTGCGGCGGGATGCCTGGCTTTCACCTTGGGGATGCCCTGTAGGGGCTATCTCACAGGGAAAAGCCAGGACGGGTTCCCAAGGCAAGCGCTAAGAGACCCCTGGGTGATAAGCGCTATATAAATCCAATATACAATACAATACAATACAATCCTGCATGGCCCTAAAGACAAACTTCATATCCACATCTTGGTCACCTGTGTCTAAGACTGATTCTGGGGAGTCCGCTTGTCTGCCTTCAGCAGCAGGTGATTTTGCGCCTTTTGCAATTCAAAATGCAGTTTAGACTGTTTGCTATCTGCTTTGCCCATGGTGCGTCACTGTGGGTCCAAGAGGGTCACAGAGAAGTCACTGGTGAGCGCAGCAGCCAATGTGCAAGAGAGGATCCAAAGGACAAGGCAGGAGAGCCAGGCCAAATCCTTAGCAGTGCGCCACTTAGACATGTATCCCCAAGGCCCGATGTCACCCAGGGGAGGAGTACCCACTCACCCCGGAAAAAATCTCTAGTAACAGGGGCACGTGCTGATCGGGCTATTCCCCACAATGATGGTGTTGTCAGTAGTTAGGGTGCAGCAAGGACATGTTGAAGGCTGCAAGCTAGCCGGATTCCATCAGCAGGCTCTTTTTGCACCGGGCAACTAGACCCATAGGGCCACAAGTTGCCCTCAAGCACTGGAGAGCCCATCCCTGTATGTTTTGTGGGCCCCCAATCACCAAGCGGGGCGCATGGGGAACCTGACCCGAGCAGCCCAGGTGCTCAGCACACAAAGCACCCGCCTCCTCCTGTGGTCCCACTCTTGGGCCGACACAGCTGGTCCTCCGGGCAGACTCTGCACAGCTATGCGCACTCAGGTCCAGCAATGGCAGTTCACACAACTGCAGTGGGGGCACGGAGGACAGCAACCGTCAGACATCTGCATTCCAGACTGGCTCACCGCTCCACCGAGCACCGTGCCGCCACTACAGCATTGGCAATCTCAATATGAACTTGCCCGAGGGGCCACCATCTCTTAGGCCGTAAGCTCGGCCTCTGCAGGGTGTTCATGCCCACAGACTACAGCCTCTCAGCAGTAAGAAAGTAGATCCAGTTCGTTATTGGATTCAGGGCATTATGTGACCTATGAAAATTAGCTTAAGACCATGCTTATCAGCGCAGATGTTGATGGCAAGACCCTCTCAGCAGTTCGGCCATCTTGCGTGCTGGCTCTCTGGTGCCCCGCCTACAACAGAGTTCATATAAGCCCCTAAAACTATAAGTAATATTGTGCCTCTACTCATCTGTCCATATTTTATCTTACCCAGGTGTACCCATTTGACCCACGTGTCATTTTGCCACTAATATTGCAGGCTTTTGAAATGGTAAGCCCCATTGTGGTTCCTACCCACCAATGGAACCGGGACCAAAGGCTGTTAAGCAACCATGTCCTAAAATAATGGTCCTCATGTGCACAGATTCTTTTTAGGAAATTGTAAATTGAGATATTTAACAATTCGCAATTTTCAATTCATTAACAGGCATGTACAAGAATGGATTTGGTAAAAGCACACAAAGTTTTGCAGAGTGAGATTGTATTTTATCAACCGACCTATGTACTAATAGGTCGGCTCTCAAAATACAGACTTGTAGCGGGTCGCAATTTGACCTACCTGATTAATGTGCATGATGTAGGTCATACAATATGACTAAGGGTTCCGGTTTTCCATTTTTACAGATGTTGACAGATAAATACAGACAGAAAACAATATGTTTCCTGTCTGTATTTAGTTTTAAAAGCGGAAAAATGCTGAAAAAGGTGTTTGTTGTGATTTCCTTAAATAGAGTCATATGTTAACATATATTTGTGGTATAACGCTAATATGTACCTGTGAGTGTGGTGTTTTGTTATACGTGACTGCTTAATTTACTAAATCCGGATAGGCATCTTTTTATGTGTGCACGTTCAAAAGTTAAATAAACGTGGAAATATACCATTTTACAGACATCATTTACTCTCATAGCAATAAGATGGGACACAAATAAATATAGATAAATACAGATGGAAATGTCCAAAAAATAAATACCATAAAACCGGGAGCCCTAATTGTGACCCACTATGATTGGCTGCATTCACAAGCATGGTGGCCTGCTAGGGTGAGTGAAATCCATATCTATGATTGCTTTTAAATAAAGCAATTCTTTTTTAAAGCTGCCCATTTTCCTTAAAGAAAATCAGGACGTTTTTTTTTTTTTAAATATACACAAAAGTTTTTTATGAGTAGGCAGTGGTCTCATGGACCCCTACCCATTTGCAAATGTCTTACCACCTCCGTTGAGGAGGTGGTAAAATATTAATGTTTTGTGACCGGATTTCGGTTACAAAACATGAATACTTATCTTAAAGATTTGGTATATAAAAGGGACGCCCTTAAAGTACCCCTTCCAAATACCCAATTGTTATTTATTTCCAAACCCAATTAGTATTTCAGTAACATCGTACCAAATAGCTATTTGGCTTTGGTGAATGTAAAAATGCCATTTTGCAATCCAAAAGGCTCTGAGTTTACGAATCGCCGTCTTATCAACCATAAAATTGCTTAGAACATGAGGGCCTATATCAGTATTTTACTGTCCAGCCTTAAGATAGTGGGAAAGGGGTAATTTACCATCCTGACTTCAGGGCCAATGTTGGCATTGCTATGCCACTGCTCTCTTGGTTTCCCAAACCTAGGCGTGGGCCTGATGTGCACTTTTGCGTCACCCCACCTGTGTCAACTCTTGGTCATGGGTTTTCTTGACCTTTTCTTTAGGTATTGGTGCAGTGGCTATATGAAGAATAATTAAATGGATGGTATGTGAATCATGAGAAGCAGTAGTACTTCACCTCTATTTGAGTTTTATGACACAGTTTAAATTTGAAATTTGGTGTAACCCAACTCATCATTTCCTCCCTCTCAGTTCTACCTCTGTTATCATTGGCCTGCAGTAATAATGTTTCAAGCCTGGGCAAAGGGAGAGAGACATTTGATTCTTCTTTGAAAATGCTAATTTCTTTGCACATTGTGTTTTTTCTAATATTTTATTTTAATGTATATGTTCCCGAATAGCACTTGTTGACTAAAGCAATAAAATATCTTGTTACATGAGTCTTTAAGAAATTTTGGAATATTACACTACCTAAATTGCTTACATTGTGTTAATGACACATTTCTACAAAAGATTTTTAGGGCCCAATTAGAAGTTTGGCATTCCGACCACTGAATTGCCGTTGCAGTGGTCGGGAGAACGCTTGTCAATCTGACAGCATCCCGACAGGTGTATTACGAATTTACTGGCAGGCTGGCGGTGTTGTGGCAGCAGTGCCACGGCAGTGGCATGCTTCGACTCATAGCAAGAGCCTGAATCACATGCTGCCGCAGTGCAGCGAGCGCCACTTGCATGTCGGGTGAACGGTTTACCATACACCATGCACCATGTCGTGCATGACACACAGTGCACACAAGATAGTGAAACTAGAGGGGTGCATAACATGTGCCCCCATGCACAATCCCCAGTGAGCAAAATCACCTTGGGCCCTGTTTGTGGCCCCTTCCCTAGCTTTCTGCCAACCTTTTCATGGCGGGGTACTCTCCGCGAAAAGGTAGGCGGAAAGGCAGGTAGTGATCAGCACGGTAGTGGTAGCATTGGCACCGCCACCATAGAGCGCTGCTTTCCCTACCGCCACCGTCGTGGTAGGTAACATCCTGGCAACTGCAGCAGTCTTGTGGCGGTCCGCTGCCCTCTTCGTAATCGGGGGTTGGACTGCCAAAGAGGTGGAGTCAGACCGCCTCCGACCATAACGCAGTCTTAAGATCACATTACTAGTTATCAGCCCCACAGTTTTAGGTTAGATGCATACTCAGCAAATCAATAAGCTCCATACCTTGAAATACCTTGAAATAACAGCCATCTACGCCGATTTTTGAAAGTCTGACCACTTCAGAAATTTGGAAGCACAAAATGTGATAAGATGATAAACAATTACCCTGTGCCTCACACCATTCTTTTTATGATGTTTTAGGGTATGTCAGCTTGTTGTGATTTCCATAGGTAAAGCTCTGCATCAGTTGGCTTTCAATATTTGTGTACTTGAAGGTCACGTTTGAGCTGCTGCGGAGTCTTGCACAGGGGAGGCAGAGCTCATTCATATTTCAAAAGCTGCAGTTAATCTAACAGCAAAACAGTCAACGCCATATGTTGTGGAACACTTAAAAGAAACAAATAGTCACAAAAATATTTAGTCACATTTTTCTGGTAGCTTCTAACTAACTAACAATATATTTATTTGAAATGTCCATACATATAGTTCATAAAATTGACTTTGGTTAGAATACAAAAAAATTGAGGCATGCAACAGCTCTGCTATACACTATAAAATGACATGAAAATGGTCGGATTTTACTTCCATTTTAAGGGCAGAGAGAAAGACTCCCCAGCCAGAGAGGAATGTCCCTAATAAGCCAGGAAATCAGTACATTGTAGCTAATTTACTGCAAAATTGTCACCCATAAGTGCACCCATTTGCTCAGCAATTGCCACTGAAATTGACTCCCACGAGGAATACATTTGATTCCCTATGCCTTGAATTTTTCCCATTGTTAAGCAGTTATGGCTCTCGACATACACGAAGATGTGCCACTTTGTCTATTAATGACACTTAAATTGCACAGTGTTTTGAGTGACCAGCAATGTGACCCCATTAAAATGTGCCAGAAAAGCATGAGTAGAAGGCACGCAGTAGTTTGATGTATATATGTGTCATACCACCGGGCATTACCAAGTCAGAGATAGTTAAGTATTTTAGACCAGAAATAGGTACATGCTGTAATTTATACCAATTGTTATTTCCAACTGAAACGATTTGGACTTGGGGGACGTTTTTGAAAGTGAAACATTATAAAAACACAGGTAAAATGGACAGTTATAGGTTTTAAAAGAAGGGGTCCCTCTAAAAGCAGAATACTATCAGCAGCGTGTTTCCGCAGGTGTTGCTTCTGAATATCCTGGTGGGACATTCACAACTATTTGCTTAACGTTGTTTGTTTTTCTCTTGACAGTTTTTTTGTTTCCTTTTAGGCCTAGTCGAAAAGTCATGTCGAACGTACATAAAATAGTTAAAATACTTAAAAGCACAAAAATTTGTGACCTAGAACTTATATTAACTAGAATAATAAAATCAATGCAATCACAAAAACGTTAGGCCACTAGGGGCTGAGCACTTAAAAAGCAGTCATCCATTTTCGGGCCTTCTCCGCCATTTTCACAAACAGTCCAACATGAAAGATTCATTCCTCATTATTTAGTTGAAGCAAGGTCTCACAAGCTTCTCGAAAATCTGTAATACAAAGCCTTAAATGTTGGTGTTTTTGAGCATCGAATTGAAAAGTCATGCCATCACACAACTCACCACACAACAGGCAAACACACACAAACACCTTCAAATACGCATCCACACAGATAGAAAGGGTTTTTTTGGAAGCCCCTTTCAGCCATTGGCTTCTGTTGTTCAACAGCCTTTAGGCACTGTTTGATAGCATTGTCTATCAACCTTCGAATCAGCCCATGACATTTTGCGGATGTGAATTACTTAAAAAAGTAGTGCACATGCATTTTATAATTATCGTATTTTTTCTATTTTTGATCGGGAGGCCCCCTGCTCTTTGTGCTCTTGCTGTGCTCATGACACCTCTCTAGCCTGGCTGTTTATCCCAGGTGCTTCCCCACCCACCCCGTTCTGCTCCACTTTGTTTAGTTAATTATTTCACCTTGCTGGAGTAACAACTGCAAAGTGATACCAGCCACTCACTCCACTATTATCTATCTTTTCGCTTCCAACATTGATAATGTTATATGTTACTATAGAGTGCAAACAATTACCCAAAGGTGTCAAGGTGCAAGCTCTGAAAGAGAAAATCTTAGTTCTACTTAGGAAAAAAAACAGGTTTTTAATGCCTTCCTGAACATAAGCAAGTTCAGAATAGTCCTGATACCTGGGGTGGGGGATTGGAGGTGAGGGGGGCAGCGTACGTTCCATTCATTAGCTGCAGTATTCACAAAACGTCTGCTGCCCCAATTGGCTCCCCAATTTCCGGGCCCCCATGGACCATAGAGTTCTTCCTGGATTATACCACCTGAAGGGCTGTTTCAGGTAATGGCCATGTCGGAATGGTAAACTAAAAACAAGCACTGGCAAAGTCAATAGGTCAGCTTATGTCCCCTCCGCCGGTCCCCTCCTCTGGAGTTGATAGTGGATTTCAATTAGCGCTGGGACGCTCTCGGGCAGCCATGCGCTCTATAAATCTCCAAAATAAATTAAAAAAAAATATGTTAGAGCTATTGGTTAATGTGTTTTAGGCATATTGTACACCAGCATGGCTGCTGTTCAGCATGGCTAAAAGTTAGTGGCACAGAGGAGAGTTTCATGGAGTGGGATAGAAGAGAGTGGCGTAGAGAGGAATGGTGTATAGAGTGTCATGGAGTGGAGTAGAGTAGAGTGGAGCGGCATAGAGTGGAGTGGCTTAGAGTGGGGTGAAATGATGTTGAGTGGGCTGGTGTAGAGTGGAGTGTCGTGGAGTGTCATAGGATGGCATAGAGTGTCGTGAAGTAGAGTGGAGTGGCGCGGAGTCGAGTGGAGTAGAGAGGAGTGGTGTTGAGTGGAGTGATGTAGAGAGGTATAGACCGGTGTAGAGCAGAGAGCCGTAGAATGGAAGGATATAGAGTGGAGTAGAGTGTCATTGAGTGTCATGTCATGTCATAGAATAGAGTAGAGTAGAGTGTGGTAGAGTGGTGGGGTGTACAGTGGAGTGAAATTGAGTGAAGTGGCGTAGAGTGGAATAGAGTGGAGTGGCATGGAGAATAGTGGAGTAAATTGTCATAGAGTGGATTGGCCTAGAGTGGAGTGGCGTGGGGTGGCATTGAGCGGAGTAAAGTGGTGTAGAGTGTCGGAGAGTGGAGTGGCACAGAGTGCCATAAAGTGGCATAGAGTGTAGTATACTGGAGTTTCATAGAGTGTTGTAGTGTGGCATAAAGTGCCGTAGAGTGAAGTGTCGTAAAGTGGAGCGGTTTAGAGTGTTGTGAAGTGTCATGGAGTATAGCATTTTAGAATGGATTATCATAGAGTGGAGTAGAGTGGCCTAGGGTGAAGTGGCGTAAAGTGACATAAAGTGGCACAGAGGAGAGTAGACTGTCATAGAGTGGAGTGGTGTAGAGCGTCAAAGAGAGGGGTATAGTGGAATGGAGTAGAGTGTCATAGATTGTAGTATCATGAAGTGGAGTGGAGTGGAGTAGAGTGGAGTGTGGTAGGATGGAGTGGCATAGAGTGAGGTGATATAGAGTGGTGTGGAGTGTCATAGAGTTGAGTGGCATAGAGTGTAGTAGTGTGTTGTAGTGTGGAATGGCGTAGAGTGGAGTAGGGTGTCCTAGAGAGGAGAGTGGAGTGGCATAGAGTGGAGTGGCATAGAGCAGTGGCGACTGGTATTTGAAGGTGGTGGAGGCTGGCCAAGGGGGCATGAGGAGGAGGGAATGAAATAAAAATGAATTTACACACTTACCTGTCTGCTGCTGCCACCCGCCATCACCGCCGCCTCCTCCAAGTCCTCTTCCCTGCTTCCAGGCCAGGAAGCAGGATGCACTCGGCTCCCAGCATCCTGATAGCCAATCACAACACTGCAATGCAGCCTTGTGATTGGTCTGAGCACCGTGGTTCGGCACTCAGCCAGAGAATGGAAGTCTGGGCATGTTCTCCAATTAGGCTGTAATGCAGCCTGTATGGAGAATATGTAAAGTGTGCATGACAGTTTGGCCGGCGAGAGACAGCCAGTCAAAGTGTCCTGCGCACTTGGAGTGGGCAAACCACTCCTCCCCTGCCCTGCTCTATGGACAGAGTAGCCCGCACCTACCCAGCTGAGCAATAAAATAAAAAAATAAAATTATAATGAAAATGAGTTATTACGATTTTATTGTTTCCTTTTTTGACCTGCTCAGTGGGACGATGCTCCTGTGAATTAGCGGAGGAGCCACTGCTGGCATAGATTGTAGTGGAGTGGAGTAGAGTGGTGTAGAGTGGAGTAGGATATAGTGGCATAAAGTGAGTAGAGTGTCATAGAGTGGAGTAGAGTGTTGTGGAGTAGAGGATGTGGTAGCGAAATGCCATTACAACCAACACATTTTCAATTGAGTTGATCATTAGATCAGCAGATACAGTTTTACTGATAAAACTATACAGCGCACAAACAATAATATGTGGAAATGGCAGCACCTAGTGAATTGATTTGTTTTGATTGGATTAGAATATTTATTTTCACCACACTTCAGAATTACACAAATATGCTTCTTTACTGCGTTCCTAATTCTGATACATTTTACAATTGTTGCAGTTTTTTTACAGACATTTAAATGTTGTGTGTGCTAGAAAAAAATAACATCATACATCTTTCTTCCAGGACATCCCCTGTACTCAAGATGATTTTCACATGAATTCTCTCACTTTGAAGTCAGAGAAAGAAAAGTGAACACCAGGCTCCCTCAGAAGAGAAAGCCCAACATCGCACAACAAATGTGGCAAGATAAGAACAACATTTAAAAGTCTGTTTACAGAAAGCGAGCTCTTGTGAAAGGATACAGTAATCAGGCTATGCTCCATGGGAGGGACAAATACATACTAGATAGCCTCAGATAAAGAAAGTCAGCAAATAGAAAGCAAGCAAGTGTGAGTTACAAAACACAAATCCAAAGATAAGCAATGGATGGAATGCAATCCCAGGGAAGTTTCCGAATGTCCCCAAGAAGTATTTTCAAACCAGGCAGCTGCACTGTGTGGTCGGCTTCAACCTAAAAAAGAATTGTGCACGAAGGACCAATGTAAACAAACTTGCAAAACCAATAGGTCCGCACTCTTCTTCTAAAAGTGAGACCTATTTGCTTTGCCAATGCTTGTTACACTTTGGCTTTTAGGGGATAGTGGATTAAGCAGCTGGTGTGGTGATATGAGATCTATAAGTCTGTACATTTATTGCACACAATAAATTGTCCAAACACTGTTATTCTTTAAGAAAAATATATGAGTGTTTATAATCATACAAACATTCCTAGTAATTTTGGAAGTTTATGTAATCAACAATGGTATTTAACTGCATACCTTGGGAACTGAACCTAGACCCTAGACACTGTTAAGAAGTGCATAAGAGGGTTTACGTATTCGATGATAATCCCTTAGAGATAGCTACGTGCAGAGGAAGCTTGCTAGTGTTTGAGTTCCTGTTTAATACCTGACAGTAATAGTTGTCTTTTTGCAATGGCAGTGATGGGCATACAATGGGGATGTGCTGCAGGTGAGCGTCGACGAGAGAATGCGAGAAGGAATCTACAGAAAAGTAGCAGAAACCGTTTCAATGATTGGGAATGGAAGAACTGTTAAGATAAAAGTCCGAGGAATCTATTGTTATTTTATGGGGAATGGAGAAGACATGTTACTTTACATCTTTTGAGAGGAACCAGAGGTGAATTAAGGTGAACAACAGATGCACACAGAAGGATAGGGATTGTAGTATACTCCTTAAATAGTCTTCAGTAATGTTAATGGAGTTCAATCTTTACCAGTGAATAGGTTTAGAAGCTTGATGCGAGAACTGCTCATTGAAGTCTGATACCCCAGTCGGGTTGCCCTGGTGATAATGGTTGTAGAAGAATCAGAAGCTCCAGATAGGAAAATGGTGCCTGGCAAAGTCCAGTGGTGGATGTAAGTTAACCACATATGCTCATAGGCTTCTATTAATTGGTTCTAATTTGTGGCAGTCTAAGACTGCCAGTCGTGGCCACATGCTAAGGCATACCGATTTCCATAGCATCAGCTTGAACTTGTGGGTGTTTACAGTGAGGATCTCTGCAGACATGGAAAACATCTCAAGCAGGGCTATGCTCTGGCAATGGATGAGAAGTTTGATCCTTTCCCAGAATGGTTTTGCCGCTCCCACTTCCAATGGGTCGAAAAAGTTACGATTATATTGATAGTAATTTTTTACCACTGGGAATCATGTTGCACTCAACTCAAGAGCCCTGATCGGTCTTGGGTTGCTTGTGTTCTGGTTCAGGGAGAACCTGACCTGGCAGTTCGGGCTGAACTGTTCCTAATGGATCAAGGTCAAGAGTAATTGGCACATTGCTGGGTCCAAACTGAGGTGGCATGGTGGGCAAACTAATGGTGGATTGGGATATGGTCCAGACTGAGAGTAATTATTAGTGGTAAAGATTAATCTAAGCATTCTACCCATCACTTTTTTGTATATATCAGGGCGATGCCCTAAATATGACAGGCAAAGGCGTAGCTTCAATGGGGGTATTTGGAATGTTACACCTCCTAAATAAATGTATTCACTAATAAATAGTTGGGTACAGGTGCTTTTAGTCAGGTATAGTGAGGTGGTTTACAGATTTCACCTACGATTTGTACATGCACACACAGACAAAATCACAATTACACATAAAACACGCACTCTTTTGCTCTCTCCTCTCTGTTTTGAAGTTCCTAAAACTGTTGGTTATTTGGCAACATATTGTCTTTTAAGCAACCCCAACACTCTACACTGCAATCCCTTCCCACTTCCACTTAAGCCCCGCCTGCTCTATTTCTAAAATAATGTATTTTACTATGATATGCCAGCATGATTGTTGGGAAATTTGAAGCTCACCCCCGGCCCCAATCTCACTGACCAAGCTATGCCCCTGATGATGGGTGTGGCGAGACGTGGGTCCTGTGCTCACTGTGGCACTAGAGCTAAGCTACCCCAAACTGAAGAGCCCACATCAGGGTGAAACTATCTTGGGTTGCTTATATTCTGGTTCAGGGATGACCTGTCCTGGCAGTGCAGGCTGGATTGTTCCTATTGGAGCAGGGTTACGACTGATTTGCATGTAGATGGGACCGAGCTGAGACCGCATGGTGTGCAAAGTATCAATGAACTGGTATGCAGCCCAGAATAATTACCAGTGACTGAGATTTCTTCAAGCCTTCCATTGATCACTTTTTTGTACACTTCAGTGCGACAAGGGTGAGCCTCATCTGTGCTGGTGCAAACAGTTGTTCTTGGTGGGTGGTGAATTGGAAAATAGAAAGGTGACTTTTAATGTGTTTAAGGAGGCAGTGGTAGCCCTGGTCAATGTCCAGAAAGCGTGGGATATTAGATTATTGAAGTTCTTTAAGCGTTTTATGTTGGGGCGCTTCAAGCATAAAATAGTTTTTTGTGTGTCGCAAGTTCCAGGTGTGGAGAATGACACAGCTGATGCTTTGCCATGTTCAGTGTGGCAGAGTTTCTGTAGGCCGTGGCAAGAGTGGATTCCAAGAAGACAGTGGTGCAGCAGGAGGTCTGGTCATTAGGGAGCGAGCATTTTGCAATTAGAATTCATTTGTGCTCTCTTCTAGGACAATGTGAAGGTGAGCAGGGAGAGAATGTGTGCTTATGGGAGTTCTGAGGTGAGCTAGTTCAGTTCTGAGAATTAAATGTTGTACACTTTATCAAGTCTATTATCAACAGAGTATTTCAGTGGTGACTATAGAATGGAAATTGTGGGGGTAAGCCTTTTATGGAAGGTATTTCCAGGGTTATGAACCCTCTGCTGGTGAATTGGGGAGAAGAATATTGGCTGTTTGGGTGATAAAACACAACCAGAAGATTATCCAATCCTGATGTATTCCCAATGGGCTCGTCCCGTATTGCTTCCTTCACTTCTAAGTTGGAGAATTGGTTATTTAGCATTTTCTATTACTCTAGCAGCATCTTGCTCTGCTCAGGTGTGCTTTCACTTCTTCAATATTAGCTGTGTTATGTTCTCTGTACAGTTCAATGTAATAGGTACAGACCATGACACATTTATCTGCATAAACCAAAAGTCCCTTGCCCAGTTATTAATTTGGGTTATGGGAACCCCTCTTTGTTATGTGTTAGTTGGCTAGGCAAGCAGGCACCCAGTTTTGTCACCTTCAGTATAGGTTCCTACCACATATTTGGCAGCCTCTCTACAAGTGAGGCATCATTTTCCCTTGCTGCCTATAGTGTTAGACATCAGGATCTATCCCGGATCTCCTCCTGCTCCATGTCATGTAGTTGCTTGTCTAAATAAGCAGTTCTCTTTTTAGTTTCCTCTTGACCACCACCACTGTCTTGATGCTGTGGTTCCTACCATTCCCATAGTATGTTGGAGACTGCACCCTCACACCCTTCAAAGCATTGCTAAATACCCTTTCTAAGGTGTGCCCTGATGTTTAGATTGGCAAGTGCCAACTCTTTTAATGTCCACGTAGGAATGGTTGTGGCCATTGCCACAGGAAGAGGCTTATAATCGGAGATAGTTGAGCCATGTTATTCTGCATGGCTCATCAAGAGCTGCAGTGCCAAGGTGCCTGATATATGAATTAGCCTGCATGCATGTCATTTAATGAGAAGTAGAAAGAGTACTCATGAGTGTTAGTTTAAATTTGCTACCTGGGATCTTTTTCATTTTAAATAGGATTTTATTTTGACCTGCTAAAACATGGTGCCCAGTCCCCTTACAGTCCATGTTTTAAATATGTAATTATCTAGACCAACCATCTATGTATGCTGGTACTTTTTAATAGGAACTACTGTTCTTCTGTTTGACAGTCCACCTCACCTCCATAGTACCTTCCCCCCACCAATGGTCAACCCACTCTGATGCCAGATATCTGTCCAACTCTTTATAAACATAAGAAACTGATAAACCTCTGTTATGGTTAAGAGAGTAGGAGGGGGATAACTTTGGACACCGTACCCATTGTCTGCCTCCTTACATCTAGGAACACATTTATCTCAGCTTCGTGTCCTCAAGTTAGCAAAACCTATCTTTCTTGTACAAGATATTTTAGTTTTTGAATCCTATTTTTGAGGCCCTCTTCAGTGACTTTGTAGTTCTATTACAGGGATCTACTGGGAACCAGTTTAGGGGGCTTGGAGAACTCTTGTGATTGAGGTTTCAGAGGTTCCCAAAGCTGGTATGGATCAGGATGACATATGGGTGTTGCTATGTGTTTGGATGACTTTAAGTGTGATTACCACTCCAGAAATTTCCACTGTCTTCACTTTTGCCTGGCTCTTCAATGGTCATTTTATGGATGTGTCTGGTGTCTTGGGTGTCTCCTCTATCTCTTCAGGGTTTGGAGGTTGTTGGCAGTGAGCTGTCTCTCCACACTTTGTTGATTTCCAATCTGCTTAGGTTGAGTGAATAAATGTGTTTTATCCCCTACAATTAGCTTTCATCTTGCGGGGGACGAAAGCATGTTACGGATGTAAATCATCAGTAGTAATTTCTTCATGGCTGTACAAGACCGCCTCTGTTGTTGAACTGCCAGTGTGTAGCCTGGGAAGATGAGAACTTAATTGTTTTCTACTTGCCCTAATACCCAGGTCCTCTCCAGGATCACATCTCCATCAAAAAAATGTTCATAAATAGGGCTCCCGGTTTTATGGTATTTCTTTTTTTAATTTCAAATTTCAAATTTCAAATTTATTTATTATGTTTTGGCTCTCAAAGAGGGCCACATAAACAAGTACAAACAAAATGACAAAAATCATCGCAATTGCAAGAGTAATAAAAGCATAGTATTTGAACCGTAACAGCAACACTACAGACCCTCAGTCCCACGAGGCCGGGTCGGCACAATCTTCCAGAAACATTAATAAATAGGTAAAAATCCTTTAAAAAAGTTAAAAACGTAAGCACAGAACATTTCATTCGGAGGGCAATAAAGTGCGTACAAAAAATCTTGTAAGGTGACAATGCTAAGGCGTAGACAAATTACTTTGAGCCATTGATTGCGCAAGCTACGTAACATAGGACAAATCAAAAGTACATGCATACAGTCCTGGTTATTCAATTTACATAGGTTGCACAATGGTGAAGTACCATGCCATTTAGATAGCAGCACATTAAGGGGAAGTAAGTCGTAGCGTAATAAAAACCAAAACCTGCGAATCCCGTGTGGTAAATTCCACAGGGCATACGGTTGAGGCTGTTTCAATCTATAGGAAGAGATGAGTGGCTCCACATTCCTTTTATCTCCGATTGTTTTTTTATCAGATGCAAAACAATACTCCCACGAAGCCTCCTTAAGAACCTGCTTTAACAACATGGGAGAGTAGGAAAAGAGCGCACTTTCATCCAGTCTAAGGATATTCACAGCCTTTCTAAAATTACTAACAAGTTTGGAGAATTCCTTAAAATTGCCCAAAAGTTCATTTTTGAGTAAAACTCGCAGGGTTCCCTCTCTTGCTCTGGCCAAACTGGCTACCCACCTTATTAAGGCACACAGGCCCTGAACCCAGGCACTCCTGAGACCGAAGTCCAACCTGCAGGCGGCCAGAGGACAGGCATTGTTTAAAGTCGAGAGGGATCTTAGGAGTTTTCCCTCGATCTTGTGGCAAAAGTCCCAAAGTTTTATCTCTATTATTTCTATACCATACAGGATGGTTGCGGGGATTTTAGCTCTAAATACTTCAAGAAGGCTAGAGAAATGTCTTTTCCCCGTTGCCAGATAAAGGGACTTTAACCCATTGCCATGGGCAAGAGCTTTGCGAGAGCAATGCTCTATATGGAGATTCTCACTCATGTTAGCCGAGAATATTTTTCCTAAAAATGTATAACACGTTACGACCTCCAGTCTATGTGCTCCAATAGCCCAACCAAAATTTGTCGAGCGGCATTTCTTCCTGCCAGCTATACACATCACCTTGCTTTTATTAATATTAATCTTCATATGATGTTCCCCAGCAAAATCCTGAAGAGCCTGAAGCCGATTTGCCAGACCCACGGGAGTTAAGTCAAGCAATAGCACATCGTCGGCATACATCAGGCAGGCGATTGGCACCCCTCCTATCGACGGTGCGATCCCCTCACTGTGGGACACAGCAGCAGGGAGGTCTGTAGTATATAGGGAAAACAACAGGGGCGCCAATAAGCAGCCCTGTTTAAGGCCATTCTGGGATGGTATTTTGGCCGAAAGTCCCCTCTCACCCCCCATTAAGACCCTGCACCAAGTCTCAGTGTGCAGAGCCCGCACCAATTCCAACAGGGGAGTAGGGACACCCAGTGACGCCATTTTTCTCCACAGCGTTCCCCGATCTACTTTATCGAACGCTGTGGAGAAATCAATAAAGGCGGTGTATACAACACCCCCTCTCACCCGGACATATTTGTCCGTAATAACCTGAAGGGCAGTCAGGTTGTCCAGAGTGCCATGTTCCCTTCGGAAGCCAGTCTGTTCCAACGGCAAGATATTACGCTCCTCGACCCAATCAGAAAGAGAGCTCAGGAGGCATTTCGCAAAGACCTTTCCGATGGAGTCGAGGAGCGCAACCATGCGATAATTGCTGGGACTATCCCGTGCCCCCTTCTTAAAGATAGGGACCAGAATGCTTCCTCTCCACGATGCAGGGACACATTTGGTGAAATGGCATGCCCTAAACAGGGGATATAAGATTTTACTCCAGGTGAATGGGTCCTGTTTTAGGACCGTCATCGGAAGCTCATCCGGCCCCATGGCCCCAGAGGCACGCATATTTTTTATAGCCAACTCGATTTCCTTCTCAGAGGGAAAGAAAACCGAGTCATCAGGGGTAGCATACAAGATATTATCCGCATTAGGGGTCCCATTCCCTGCATATAAATCCCGGATATGAGAGGACCATATATCCTCAGGTATAGCTATGGGAGTAGGGGCGTGGCGTGTGCCACATCCCTTCCCGATTATTGCCCAAAAGTCTTTGATGTTGCCATGTGCAGCAGTTTCCCTTAGTTTAATCCATACTTCATCCTCCCTGTCCCGTTTAATTTTTAGCTTAAGTCTGCTTCTCTTTCTTCTTAACCTAGCAATATTTTTCCCGTGTTCTGGTACCCTTTCAATGTACTGTGCACGGATCAGTTTGTTTAATTCCCTATTTAAATTACGGAGAGTCAGAGGGACTACCTCTCCTTTTTTCCTATGAGGGACAATTTTTTTAACATTCAAAAGAATCTTTAACATGAATTCCTCAAAACAAACTATTTCATTTCCGTTCCACTCTTCTAATTCCTTAAGGGTATCGGTCAGTAACTCCTGCACTCCTTTAATGGCAGCATAGTTCCAGAAGCATCTTCCGGTTGTTGAGTGGAAGGTGGCCTCCTTGCCATTTAGCGACCAGGATGCCGTATTCAAAGAGTTTAGCGAGATTGATATTAGTAATAAACTATGGTCGCTCAGGGTCGTGGGGATGATCTGAAGGTCAAGAATCTGGGGAAACAGGCTATAGCTGGCGATGGCATAGTCCAAAATTGATGACCCAAAGGGGGATTTGTGGGTGTAATTAGCGGGGACGTCAGATGGGAATCTTCCATTTAAGATGATACCATCCCCGATCGCTAGTTCTTTTAGCAAGATCTTCCCCCTTTTATTTGTCTTTAAATCTTCCGGGAAAAGGGTCTGGGGGATGCAATATGCTTCCTCCTTCGCTTTATCCCTGAAGAGTTTTAGACTAGCATTTGATACTTTACAATTCAGATCACCAATAAGTAAAATTACGGGAAAAGGAGGTGAGTTTTTTATCTTATCCATATACTGGAGAACCCGCTGCAAGTTGTCATTAAAACATTCCTCCGGCGGAATATACACATTAAAAATTACCATGGGGTATTTTACATTATCAAAAAATATATTTTCTAAAGTTATTGTGTGGAAAAGTCTACTGGAATCAATGTAATGGGAAAATCTCCATTGAAACTTATTTGACAGTAAACAGGCGAGGCCCCCCCTAGCATGTCCTTTCTTAGAGGGCACAGCCGGTATTTCCAAAACATAGTAATCTTTTGATGGCATTAACCTGTCTATGCACCATGTTTCCTGGATACACAATATATCAGCCTCCAGAGTGGATAAAAGGGTCATTTTCTCCGGGCTGCTATGGAAACCGGCCGCGTTCCAGGAGATTATGTTTAAGGCTGGGTTAAAGATGTTGGAACAATTTGGGGTTATCCTTATTTTTTGTTGATAATGCACTATGAAGCCAGTTCCACCGATTGTTGTCATCGTTGAGTGTAGAATTCTCAACTAGTGGAAGAGGGTTCACGTGCGATACAGAACGTTTTCCCCTGGATACCCAGATTTTCAGGTCTCTCAGAGGAGAGGTAACCCCATTTTGCTCACCGCCCCTCGACCCCTGTTTATCAAAAGCGTTTGGCTTGCCAAGGGTAGAAATAGGGAGAATATCAATACCCAAGCGTTGGAAATTTTCAGCCTGCTCTAGTATCAGATTTGTTATAATGGGGGAATAAAATTTCACCCGAATACTCAAGACCCGACTTCCACCCAGCAAAGTCACCAATTCTATGTCTCTAGACTGAATGTGATAGAGACATTCAACTTCACTGAAACGTTTAAGAAGCCAGGCTCTATTTAACAAGAGGTCAGTGTCAAATAATGGAACAAAATCTAGTACACGCACATCCACGGGGGCCTTTGGCCTACTTACAGGTCGAACCAGAGGACAAGAATTTTCGGAGTCAATTGTTACCACAAAGGGGGGGGCAAGAGGGTTTAAATTCCCGGATGGATAGGAAATAGGGCCTCCCAGTGCACTCCGAGAAGGTGAGCCAGGGAGAGAGCCCCCAATTTGTGGAAAATCTTCCAAAGAAGGCAGGCAGTCTTGTTCATTTTCCTCCTCCACTGAGGTAGAAGTGGTTAAGTTCACATCCATGTCCACTTTTAGGGAGGTAGATAAGGATTCCCCATTCCTTGTTTCATTCTCCCTTGCCTCTGTGCATTTTTGGAAGATGATCCTCCGTTGCTTCTTCTTTCTATATTTTCGGATTGGTTTTCTCTTAGTGGCTTTGGTACTTTTATGTTTACCATGTTTTCTTTTTTCTTCATTGTCCTCAAGATTATTCGCCAGGAGGTCTTTGCCACCATCCGGGACAAAGATAGAAAATAACTCCTGAGCCGTTTTGGGGCCAGGCAGAACCTTATCCTCCTCCTCTATCTCCAGGACTATATTCTTGATGCAGTTTGATGCTGCAGTATGGGGCTTCTCCTTAAGAGGTACCATATCGGGCTCTTCATTTTTCTTAACTAGTTCGCTTCTAATAGCAATACCGTTCCCCTCGGATACAGATAGTCCAGGCTCGAGGGGGGAGAGCTTACTCGAATCCGGCATTCTCTGCAGCAGTAACTTTAGGATTTGAGTAACTGATTCAAGGATACAGTCAGAGCTGCCAACAAATTTCCCCAAAAGCTGCAAAATTGAAGCAAGAAGTTGTTCCAGCGCGATCATAGACTCAGAGATCGGCTTTTCTCGTGCTTCCACAGTGCGGATATTATCTAGGAGATTAAGGTCAGGGCTCTTGGAGGAGTTTAATAAATCCGATAGTTCATGTCTGTTTAGCGACGGGGTGCTACTGTACAGCATTAACCCTGATGGGGTGGCGCCCCCCTGAGCTTTGTTTTGCTCCAGGGATTCCACTTTAGCAGGGCTTACGTAGCGGCCCCATAGTTCCAGGTCAATGGATAATGCAGACAAGTCATCCTCCGGACTGACATTCAGAGGAACCTGAGGGATCGATGGTATGTGCCCATCTATAGGGTCCCGGGTGGGAGACCCTCCTACCAGTGTTTGGGGGGCCCCCTGCTGGACCAAGGGAGATCGAACCTCAGAGGTAGTTGGTGAGCGTACTTCCAGGGCTTTAATATCTGGCTCATGTAAAGTTGCACCTTGAGGTTTTTTTATACCAGACAAATCCCAAAGATCAGATAACTGACATTGACCTTTCAAAGGTGGGTTGTTTACTGACTTGTTTCTTGTCCGAATGATAGTTGGTTTCCGGGCAGGTTTTTCTCCCACTACCTTTCCTGATCGTAAAGTTTTAGACATTTTCCACAATAATCAATAGAGATATAACGATATTAAACGTATCTTTCTTTTTTTAACATTTCCTTCTGTATTTATCCATATTTATTTTTGGACCATTTTACCTGTATCTATCCATATTTATTTTGTGATTTGCTTATAAATGAAGTTGTAAAACTGTATATTTCCATATTTATTTCACTGATAGACATGCACTTTACTTTGACGTCTGTCGTGTTTTAGCTATTTAAGCTGGCAAATATTACATAACAGTACATCCACTGGTAAATACTTGCATTATACCACAAATGTATATTGACACATGCCGTTATTTAAAGAAATTACATCCTGTTTTTCAATTTCCCATGCTGTCCATCTGTTGAGCTGTTGGACTAAAATTCATTAAAGACAGCATGGAGAGTCACTTGAAAGCAGCACAATCGTTTGTATTTATCCCCTTTTAAAAATTAATACAGACAAAAAACACACTGTTTTCTGTCTGTATTTACATGTAAAAATCCGTAAATACGGAAAACAGGAATTCTTATTCTTAAATCATTCCAGCTCTAGTCGGGGTTATGAGTCCGGTGGTGGGTCTTGCGCTGGAACTCTACATACTCGTTCCAATATGTTGAATTTGTAGAAGCTATGAGGGGCTACCTCTGTTGTCAGTTTTCCAGGTTTTGTAACATGCCGTTGGGCAGAACAACGATCTGAATAATATTGTGTTTGCATCACCTTTCCTCTACTTCCACCCTTTATTACAAGAGTTTCACTTGTGAGATCTGTCACTTGCTTTTTTGGTGTTTCTGTGATTCATCATAAATCACCGAGCATGTCTTCAGTTTTCTTGATCTGGTCTGCTCATATTCTCTAACCTTCACATAATGAGTAAGTATCTATTACCATCTTAGCTTCTAACATTGCCCTAGTGGTATAATGTTGTTGAAAATCCTGAAGCATAGCTTTGGGGGAGGGTGGTATTTTGGGTGTGACTCCCCTAACATAAATACATTCTTGGCTTGGTAGTTGGGTCATTGACAAAGGCTGTGCAGGCCGAAACTCGTTTGTCAGAATTGTTTTTTTTTAATAAAGCATCAAAATAATACCTCCCGAGTGCGCCACATCTTCCTGTCGGATGTCATTGTTATTAGTCAGAGGTTTTGAAAGCTGTACTAGTCTCAGGTTTCCAGGCGTACTATTGACAATGAAACACCCAAAAGTTGATGGATGAATAGTTGCAAATTGTCTTTTTACTGCCATTTGCTTGGGGTAGCATTATAAACTATCCTTTTTCACTCACTGTGCCAGTCTAGTCAGAGTACCTGATTTAGGGTTTAGCAGACATTGTGGTGGATGACTTTACATCTGCCACCATGCTTATACTCCGCCTACCAAGTTTAGAGATGTCTGACAGCCTCACTTACCTCTCTATACGTGGCAGGAGCTGCCATCATGTCGCTTCGTGTCAATGTAGGAAAAGTGTGTTGGACTCCTCTCACAAACATCACAACTGGATTTCACACTTTTCCAGAGTGCAAGTTTTTTGTTTGAACAATAAAATAATAATGTACCCCATACCACAGGATGTTTCACCCATGGTGTGGGGGGTAATGTTTTACTGTCCTTCATTGCCAGGATACACCTGGCAGTGACCACCAAACTCTAAATCAGCCACACCTAATTCAATAGTGACCCTGCTCGTCATGGAAATAGTCCATAGCAAACCTTGCTCATTTCACCCGTTCTCCCTGCAGACCACAGTTTTTTAATTGGGAACATTTATGTTCAAACCCCAGGTATCTCACTAACTAATCTATGCCCCTGTCAAAATAATGTCTATTTTATGGAGTTCTGGGATGTTACATCCTCCCTTCAGTTCTCAGGGGGTCTCCTGGTGTTTCTTTAGTGTTTTTTGTGTTTGGGTCTATGAGCCCATTGCGGTTGCTTGTTCTTTTGAGGACCTGGGCTTCCCATTGTGGTGGTCAGTGCCCTCTCTGCTTTGCACTCTAGTGATTCTTTCTGTGTCAAATATAATTAGCTGTATAGAAGTAAACCGCAGCTTTGGATCCAATATATAAATTCAGGGTCAAATGCCTTGATGGCGAGTGGCCAGGGCCCCAACACTTAGAAAGGAGCCATCATTGTAGTGCAGATTCACAAGGAAGGAAATAAGGCTTCCCTGAGTAACTACAGACCCATAGCTTAATTGATAACATCCAGAAAATTGTTTGCTCCCAGCTACTCAACCGGCTATGGGATTGGATTGAACAAGCGATGGCACTTTCTCACCTACAGGCAGGCTTTAGGTGTAAATTATACAAATGATACGCTTTTTAGCAATAAAGTGGATGAGTGTAAATCTGGAAAAGGGGAGGTTATGTGTGGCCTTCGAGGACCTTCGATCCGCTTTTGATCTGGTTCCAAAGACAAAATGATGGGAAACCTTGAGTAGGATAAGGGTACCAATAGGCCTATTGGCCCAAATTCCGGCATTATACACAGGCAATTTCGCCAGGGTTAGGTGGGGGACCGCCGGCGAATTGACAGAAGAGATACCAGTTCGGCGAGGAGTGCACCAAGGGTGCGTATTGGCTTCTACACTCTTACTCCTATACATCAATGAGTGTCTCCCATATCTTTTTGATCGGGAGAACAATTCACCTAGGATTGAAGACATCTTGCTTGTTATTCACCAATGATACTTTGTTACTGTGAAAAAGTCCATGGTGCCTTTCTACGCTGCTTGAGATATTTTCCTTATATTGTAGGGACTATGGGCTAGAAATCAATAACAATACAACCAAGTATATGGTGTTTGGCAATCGTAATAGCAAAATGAGAAGAGCTATATCAGTGGACGGGGTAGCCCTCGAGCGGCTTGATGTTCGCTTGGAAGACTCGCATAGGTGACCTGTTCAATTGAGGGAGTGCCCTGCTTTTAAAGCAATCTGTAGGGTCTATTATAAGGTTGCATATAGTGCACCATCATTTTCCATTTCCCCCCCTTTGGAAATTTACAGGAGCCAAGCGTGTGGGGCAGATATCTGGGGTCAGTGCAATTTGGAGATGTTGGAAATGGCAGAGAATAACTTTTTGAAATCGTTCATAAAAATTCCGCCTAGCACCCCCACATTACCTATCCGAATGGATCTGAACTTGAGATCTATATCGGATATTGCAGCAATGAGACTTCCAGTATTAGCTAAGGGTTTGGCTGACAAGAGAACTGGAGCTCTACAGAGAGTGGCTCCAAGGTTTCTTAGAGGGGTTGTGTGCTGATAGGATCCCTTGGTGTGCCTGTATGAAGTCATTGCTATACAAGCTGGGCTTAGGGGACTTTTGGTCAAACCCCTATGCCATATCGGGTGATGTCATCGGAAAGTTCAAAAAGGCCTATTTGGCTCACGTTTTGGGAGAAAAATTAGCAGGACCACTTCAGGCAGTCTGAAAGATGATTTTCTTTTATTCAAATGTGGTTTTGAGTGTGATCCTTATCTAGATATGGTTACAAACTCATTTGCATGAGCACTTTTTATCAAGCTTAGAGTGGGCACACTAGCAATAATTCCCTTCACTTGTCGCTGGAAGAAAGGGTCAGGTAAAATTAAATAGGTGCCCCATGGAACAGCATCTTTTACCACGCATGCTAACACAACGCGTGACTTAACAACGCAGTTAATACCACGGCTGTGTTTTTAACATGAATTCCATTACAATGCAAGTCAATACCACGACTTGCTCTAGGGATGTGCTGGACTTTGGAATAGTTTAAATTACTATTCCAACTCCAGTTGTTGTATCAGTAGGGAAGGTGTTAGTCTTAAAATCCAACATCAGTCCAACACCGCATTCCCTAAAGCAAGTCATTGTGTTGTAATGGAAATTGTGGTAACATTGCAGTCGTGGTACTGACTGTGTTGTAAGGCACTACGTTGTAATGCCTGAGTTTGGAGTTCTGGACTTTTTGGTTCCGTCCAGAGGTGTCAGGGTACAACACCCAAAGACCCCGGAGTCCCACCTGCCTTGGTGCACAAATGAACAGAAACACGGGCTTCTCGATGGTGGCGTCAAAGACCAAAGGTTTATTACTGCAGGGACACAGAAGTCACAGAATCTACACACGGGCAGAGACTAGGAGCCTGTTTCATTTGTACAAAGTGGGTTGCTCCTTATATACTAAAAATTGTGCTCTAGGCAAATATTTCACATGTCGGTACATTCCCAAACCTTTTGTGTCTCTAAACAATAAATATTTGGCGTTACACAGGAACTGTCGATAATATCTGATACCAAACATCACGAAGAGGGGTTCCCACCAGTCCATCACAATCCCTTGTCAATATTGCATTCAAGACCCGGACCGCCTCATCGTAAAGTTCGTTACCTCCCCCTAATAAAGGCCCAGAAGGAAAGGAGTAGAGCCAGGTGCAGGAGATAGAAAAGCGGGATAAGAGATGTTTGTGGGTTGTAAATGGGCAAGGCTACCGGCTTCGGCCGCCTAATCATGATCAGGTACAATGGACACGAAGACCAGTTTGGCAGGACTGGCCTCGGGCAGAGGAGGCAGCCTTTGTCGAGTCATGCAGCTACAGCGTGATCTGGTTTAAGGTGCACGTGTCACGTAAGAGGTGAATCTCCGGCTAAGGCTACGTGTCTTTAATCAAAGTGAAGTGAATGAAATGATCAGAGGCTATTGCATATGTGAGGGCAAGGAAACACAAAATGGCGGCCACGATCTAAGATGGATGCCGTGGGTATATCAGAAATATGTCAATGGAAGGAGTGCTCTTGCTCGTAGCGTAGCGAAAACACTAGGATATACTAAATGGATCATTTGCGGTTCACTGATACCATTTTTATGTATTTCCGACAAACTTAAAAACACGGGTTCAAGTCGTCACGGAACCGTCACGGAACCTCAGACCCTCCTTTTGCCCTTACATAGGCAATTACTCAATCTATGTCTGAATCTAGTTCTATGTTCATCAGGTCAGTGACATGCTGTTGTATCATCATCCTTTCTCGTGTCTTTTCTCCAAACGCAGGTGGTTTTCTAAAACAGGTTGTAGCACAAAGACTACACAGAGCAGGACCACACTGGATAATCAGACAACATGAGAATAGTAATATTAAGATGATTCCAATGACCATTAGAACCTTCCATCCCCACGCTGAGATCAGAGTCCAAAACCACTCCATGAAGGACCAGTTTCCCTTGTCTACATGTATGGAGTCTGAAATCTTGTGCAACTTAGAGATCGCCTCGTAAACTGTTGGAGCATTATTAGGAATAAAGACACAGCAGCTCGATTGGATCATTCTGCATACCCCACCTCGATCTGCAAGTATAACATCTAGAACCATACGGTTCTGCAATGTCATGAGCCTATCCGCCTGAAGCTCAGCTGTCAGATTGCTAAGGGCACCAGCAGTTTCGGTAATAGTAGATTCAACTACCCGTGTTAGCTGACGTATGTTTCTACTATTGGCCATAGGCCCCCAGAACGGAAGGAAGCCTTTGAAGAAGTCTCCAGCTTCCTGACCAGCGGTATCTTCCTTACTGAAAACACCTCTAGCTACTCTTATTCTGTGGTAATCCGGTGAAGCAGTATATGTCGGAGGCAACAATCGAGCAATATAACATGAACCTGAGAAGTCGGCAGGCAACCATGTATAAGCTCTGTCTCGACAAATGAAGTAGGTACCCCTAGCAGTGAGAAAGGCAGGGGAAGAGTTAGCCGGAAACACATAAGTCTCTACGCACTCACTCCTCCCTAGCTGAGCTCTCGGATTTCTCCCATTACCTTGCAAACAGACCTGACCTCGGTGAGGTACGACCCAGATTGGAGTTGAGCTTTTACGCTTGCTTTCTCCTAAACTAAGGCGATACTCTGAAGTATTCCAACTTAAATATACTCGCAATTCGTCTCTAGGGTAAGATGGAGTATTATTGACGTCTTTGATCATGTCAATAATTCCCTGGACTAAAGCTTTGTTGGCAGAGTTATATTTAGTGGAGCGTGGTGGGCGTGGAGGATAAGTTTCAAGGGCATAAGCAAAGATGGTTTGGAAGGCCTGAAATGATCCATTATAGCTGTAAGGCAAAACCAAATAGGGAATACCTTTATCCATAGTGTGAGGTATCAAGCCACACACCCAACAGTCTGTCGTGTTAACTACCAGTTGGTGTTGGTGCAAGAGCTGTACAAAAGTATTATTAATGAATTCTGAGCGTCGAGCTTGCTCATGTTCCGGAAACGAGTGAAAAGAGTGTATAGAAGAAACAGTAGAAATAGCTGGATCAAGGGGAGGCACTGTAGAAACTGGCACAAAAATCAAATTTATGCTAAAGACAATTCCACCCACCAGTGTTGCTAAAACAATCAAAAATGTAATGGCACATTGCATCAAGAAACATTTGCTATGAAGAATTCTATTTAGTCTGTTTCTGCGAACGTAAATCACATTTTCTCGTTGCAGCGCAGGAAGTTCCATCTTCTACAATCCGCTCGCGACCACTGATGATGTGTACGTAGATGAAAATGCCTCTGTCAGCCCTGGGAGTTCCCAGTACTAACAGAAAGATCGACCTTGTGTCAGACCCCTGCAAATTCAAACTAGGCACACAGCCACGACCCTACGGCTACCCAGACGGCAAGGCAAATTTTAAAAAAAACAATATACAATAGCAAACTTCCTGGCTGAAAAGCAAAAGTTCAATATATATATATATATATATGTCAAAATCACAATATGCAGTTGCCTGCTTTATTAGTTCGTTTTGTGGCTTCTAAGGTTATATCTTTTCCTTGCTGGTACTGTCTGATCGGAAAATAGTGTATCACTAGCAGTTGTTGTAGAGTTTAAGTTCGCAGATGGCAAAGTTTCTTCTGATGCTGGAGACAAATGTTCAATGTTCAAAGCAGTCTTTTCAGGAGGAGAGTCACGTTTCAAAGTGTCAATAATCAAATCGGCATCGCTGAAAGGGACAAATTTCGGAGTTATTTCAGATTCGGAGGCACCAATTCCCTTCTTCACCCAGTCGTCGTAGGGCAGCGGCAGTGGAACACGCTTTACGTGAGAAGCGTGGATCCAGTTCTTCCGGCCAGCAACACGTACAGCTGTCCTCGTTGCCAGCAGGATTTGGAAGGGGCCGATGTAGCGAGGCTGAAGATTCTTTGTCCTCGCGAAGTTCCGGACCACTATGAAGTCACCCGGTTTCAGTTGATGCCCTGGACTCTCCGGAGGCTTTGGCAAAGCATCAAAAACCTGTTGATGAATAAGACTTAATTTAGCAGTCAAGTCATAAAGATAGTCTATCAACATAGGATATTCAATGGAGCAGAATTGTTTAGGCCTTGGCACACCCCAGACATTTGCCGGGCGGCCAAATACAATCTCATATGGAGAAAGCCCTATTCTAGAATGCACTGTTGCTCTCGTTGATAACAAGGCCAAAGGAAGTGCGTCTGGCCAAGCCAAACCTGTGGATGCTTGTATTTTGGCTATTTTAAGCTTGAGGGTGCCATTGTAACCCTCGACTAAACCAGCTGACTGGGGATGGTTCGCACTATGAAATTTTTGTTTCAATCCTAGACCAGCACACACACTCTGCATAACTTTCCCTATAAACTCACTTCCGTTATCTGACCATACAATCCGTGGCATTCCGTACCTAGGGAAAAATTCTTTGAGAAGAATTTTGGCAGTTGATAAAGCAGTGTTGTCCTTTAGTGGGTATGCTTCTATCCACCTGGAAAAAGCACAAACTACCACCAGGACGTATTTTAAATTGTTGCAGCGTTCCATGTGAATGAAGTCTAACTGTATTACTTCAAAGGGACAGGAAGGAGGAGCAAAATGACCAGCTGGAGTTGGAGTTCCCTTGCCAGGATTATGCATCAAGCACACCATACAATTTTTCACCACTCTCTCTGCACACTTACTGATTCCCTCATTCTTCCAAACCGGAGCCAACATCTTACATATCCCTTTAGAACTTATATGCGCTACTCCATGCGCCATCGTCACTACTGCAAGCACATACGCATCAGGCAACATCCAACGCTGCTGTTCTGTCAAATCGATCCAACATCCATTCGAGTCCAATTTGCCCGTACTTTCTCTCCATACGCGTTTCTCTTCCTCAGTCGCTTCTTTCTGAATCTCTTTCACACTTTCCATAGTGTCCTCACACATCCCAGACTCAGCAATCCATCTTGCAGACGTAGCAACGTACATTCTACTCATCGTGTCTCTAGCTGTCTGTTTAGCAGTTTCATCAGCAAAGGCATTCCCACGACCAACATCATCCGTGATTGCTTTATGAGCACTGCACTTCACAATCGCAACTTCAGTCGGTAAGGTTAGAGATTCTAACAAGTCGTTAACTAGCTGACCATGTTGAATCTTAGTCCCATGGGACGTAATGAAACCCCTTTCTCTCCACAACCGGCCAAAACTATGGGCCACGCCAAATGCGTACTGACTATCTGTAAACACATTCACTCTCTTTCCCTCAGCTAAAACACACGCTCTCGTAAGAGCTATTAACTCTGCTGCTTGGGCAGAATTCTGACTCACTCTTGCAGTCTCCACAATCGTCTTCAAAGTCGTTACCGCGTAGGCAGCAGTCACATCACCATTCTCCAATTTAAAACATGACCCGTCCACATACAGCGTACCATCTGGGTCGGACAGGGGAGTATCCCTCAAGTCGATGCGACCTTTTGTCTCTTCCTCCGTTTTGAAATAACAGTCATGTGGCTCAGAATCACTCGACTCTTGATCAGTCGGCAACAATGTTGCTGGATTCAATACATTGCATCTTTTGATCTGAATATGATTTGCTAATAACGTCAGCTCGTAACCAGATAATCTCGCACTAGTAAGGTGTTGTGTCTTCGTTCGGTTCATGAGTGTATCCACTGCATGAGGAACCATGACCACTAGCATATTGTTCATCACCAAACCAGCAGATTGTCGAATGGAAGCTGCAGCTGCCGCTGTAGCCCTCAAACAACTAGGTAACGCTCTGGCTACCGGATCTAATGTTGATGAGAAATACGCACAAGGGCGTTGTTTATCACCAAACTTCTGTGTCAGAACACTCAACGCGCAACCTTCTCTTTCGTGAACGTAGAGCGTGAATGGCTTACTGTAATCAGGTGTGCCCAATACAGGAGCTGAACACAAAGCTTTTCGTAATTCAGTAAAACTCTCTTGACATTCATCAGACCATGGCACCGGACTCGGAACATTTTTCCCAGTCAAAGCTACCAATGGCTTTGCTAAAAGAGAAAAATTTGGGATCCATTGCCTACAGTAAGAGGTAATACCTAGAAAGGCACGTACTTCCCTCTGTGTGCGTGGAACACTCATCTGCGTAATTGCTTTTATTCTTTCTGGGGTCAACTTCCTTCCCTCCTTTGATAAGAGATGACCTAGGTAGGTCACTTCTTGGCAGCAGTATTGCATTTTGGAAGGTGACACCTTATGATTCAAATTAGACAAATGATGCAATAGTGAAATTGTAGCTGCTTTGCAAGTTTCCTTGTCATCGGCAGCCACCAAAAGATCGTCTACGTACTGTACTAGGGCAGAGCCTGGAGGAAGGACAAAAGAATCTAACTGGCTTTTTAAAGCTTGACTGTAAATAGATGGACTTTCACAGTAGCCTTGTGGAGCGCGTTTAAATCTGAAACTGCGACCTCCTAAACAGAAGCCGAAAATATCCCTACTTTCTTCAGCTATCGGAATGCTGAAAAATGCATTCTTGAGATCTATAACTGAGAACCACGTAGCTGTAACAGGAATCAATGTTAATAAGGCAGTAATGTCTGGCACTACAGGAAACTGCGGAATTACAATCTTATTAACTTCTCTAAGGTCTATGACAAACCTATAGACTGGAGGCTTTGTAGGATCTGTTCGTTTCAAAATCGGCAATACAGGACTATTACAAACATTTCCTCGCGTTTCTTCAACCACACCTTTTTTAATCAAATCTTGCACAATCAATAAGAGTGCACGCTCACCTTCATTCGATATTTTATATTGAGGAATTCTTGGAAATTTCACATTCGCTTTCAAAGTTACTACATACGGTGGAATCTCTAGTAGACCTACATCATTGGGACCAGTCGCCCAAAGAGAATCAGGGAGTGAACGTAGCTCCGGCGGGAGTGCGTCCATTGACAAGTACATCGGAGAGGTGAGTCTTTTACCCAAAGTAAGCTGTACTCCTTCCGGAGAACAGTACAATGTCGCATATAGTCGTTTTAACAAATCTAAACCAAGCAGATTTTCATTACAACCTGTAGTCAAAATCAGGGGTGCTTTCAAGTGACACGGTCCAACAGAAATAGACAAAGGACCAGATATCGGGTTGTACACAGGGGCGCCTGAAAAACCTACGGAAACATTTGTTGAGCCAGACAAAGGTGCGCCAGGGAGTTTCGCATGCATGATAGAACTTTTTGCGGCACCAGTATCCAACAGAAACGGTTCGACTACACCTGATGTTGCTACTGCGACATAAGGCCCACTCTGATCCACTGGAACTGATACTACTCCCTCTCTCTGTCCATGGCTGTCCTAGTACCCATTTTGTTGAAATCCCTTTTCAACTTCACAATAATCCTCAACAAGATATTGCTGAGATCTATTTTGCTGAACAGATTGTCCATTTCTCTGATCAAAGTGATTGGAAGGACGATCATTCGTTTGTGGAGGCATAGCACCTCGTCCTCGTCCTCTAGAATTCTGCACAAAACCACCACGACCTCTCTGAGCTGCTGCTGCATTATTTTGCGCTAAGATCGGACATTCATTTTTATAGTGACCCTCTTTCTTGCAGTACGCACACTGATTCCATTGATATTGAGGTCTTGATGTACTATAATCTGTCCTTTGGTATGAGTTTTGCTGCGTATTAGTCTGATTCGCGCGAGGCGGATACGCCTGCTGCAAAAGAACTTTAGTTTTTAAATCTTTCGTTTTCTTCTCTGATTTCTCCTTTTCCTCTTTATCTCTATTTTCGTAGTACTGTGCAGTCGCAAGTATTTGCGCAGTTGTAGATACAGCCCACGCACTTTCTGAGTCTTTCAATTTATTGCATAATTCAGGTAACAAATTATGCACAAATTTATCGACAAACAATCTCTGTCCCCCTTCAGTGCTCATGTCCTGACCACTATGGTCTACAAAAGTCTCTTCGAACCTCGTGAAGAAGTCCGAGACACTTTCGTCTTTCTTCTGCTTGCATGCGGATAATTTATCCCAATTAACACGCAATGCTGGCATCAGAGTCTTCATTAAATCTATTATTCTACCTGGCAGATTAGCGATTAGGGGTTCGGGTTTCGCACCACCTGTTTGTTGATTATCTGCTGCAGTGATAGCTGCCCAATCACCACCTAAAGCAGCCTGATGATCCTCTCTACGAATTTTAGCCCACACTGGTTGTGGAACTACATTACCAAACAACATATCAATGTCGGCTAAGTTCATTATACAAGCCTCAACTGTCTGTGTCAATTCCTTGTAATATCCGGCTGGATTCTTACGTGGATCTGGCAAGGCCTGTTTCACTGCTAACACTTCTGCTCGCTTCCATGGAATGTGTATCCACACTCGTTGGAACTGTGCTGGAGCAGCTACAACACCATTCGGTGCGTCAGCTTGCACAGCTTCGCGCCAAATTGGAGGAACCTCCCTCATAGGATATTGGCGACTTAGCTTCATTTTACCTTTCTCTAAATCTCTCGGTGAACGAAGAGATGGATCATTCCTAAAACTCAAAATAAGTTCCATCGCTTCCTTTATATTATCGCCCACTATCATTCCAGCAGCAAACTCTTTTTGAATTTTAATTAAATCTTCCAAATCTGATTCGACATCGTCTTCTTCTATTTCCTCACGCAACAACGAGCACATCTCGTCGAAGACGTATCGCTGCGTTGGCTCTCCCCATTGCATAAATGTCTCTAACACATCTTTCGTACTATATCTTCTAACTTTCGTAATCCATCTGAGAGCCGTGGAGTCTAAAACTCCCCGTTCCTCAGTACTTGGAAGCTGACTCCGTCTCTGAACAGAGTCAGGAGTAGGAGTCTTAATCAAGGTTTTATATATAGGCGACAGCATATTAGTAACAGAATCAGTAATTCTTCGACGAACAGAAAGTGGAGTTAGTACACTCGCAGACATAGAGAACGCAGTAGAGGTAGGAATAGATGACGAAACAGTAGGAGTATCGAGGAACATAGTTTCTGGAGCAGTAGGTACAGGGGTAGGTATAGGGGTTGGCAGTGTAGGAAGAGGAGGAGCTGTAGGAACATTTACATTCACCACTGGAAGTACAGGAACTTGATTCTGAGGAACAAGGACACCAGGTTGTCCAGCAACCGGCAATTGAACATTCGGTATAAGTTGGGCCGCAGCACCTTGTGCGTACGGTGGAGGTGACCGTAACAGATAAGATAGCAGAGGATCGTTTTCAGAATCCTCCAGTATCTTAGCCATTTTCGATGGCAAGGCAGGATAGCACTTGTCAATCGCTAAGTTACGCTCTCTAATGGCTACATCTATGGCTTTCTCACACTCGTCAGCCTGCAACTGCTTAGTCGCTTGCTCTAGAGTTAACTCTTCTAGTTCTTTTTGCTTTTTTTTCAACCTTTTCATTTCTCTCTGTTTGGATTCTTTCCGCCAATAACGAAAGGAATCAAACATTGCCGGCCGGGCTTTCTTCCTAAACAATTTCGCTTCTAAATTGTCGAGAATCTCTTGTTCAAAACTACCATGCAGTGGCCAGCTAAGGACACCATCCTTCTTACAATAGCGGACCCATATCTCATTATAAGTTATAGGACCCACACCATACTTGCAATATAAATCATATAGGGGAGTCCCAATCGGAGGAACCAGACAAGAGTCCTCTAATTGTGAGTCACTGTTGCAACCAAAACAAGACAACATTTTCCGACTTACCATTTTCAGTCCGGAACACAAAACAAACAAAACACGGAACAAATATGTGCACTCGAACCAAGAACTTAGGCCTACCAAAAACGAACTGATGTATCGATACCCAAAACTAAACCAAATAGATTATCGTAACTAGAACAACCAGTGATAATCTGACAAAACCAAACCAAACCAAGAACCGATCAAGGATTTTTAACAATCCTCACAAAAGTAACCAGCTAGCTATCACTAAATACTTAACTGAGTCACTGAAGACGTCACCAAGGAGAAACCCGTCACGTTTCGCCGTACTAAGGACTGCACCACTTCGGGTCCAAGACAGGGCGACGGTCAAGGCAACGGCCCACTGCAGCCGTCCTGAACGGGAACCCTCGTGGAAGAGAACTTCAGGGCCACTTTTGCGATATGCCGGGATCGATGAAGTGGGGCGCCTCCCTCAGGAATCTTCACACGAAGCTTCTCGAACTCTTCAGGCTTTTGGACCGGTACCGAATGACGTCGCCCCACGTTGGGCGCCAATTGGAGTTCTGGACTTTTTGGTTCCGTCCAGAGGTGTCAGGGTACAACACCCAAAGACCCCGGAGTCCCACCTGCCTTGGTGCACAAATGAACAGAAACACGGGCTTCTCGATGGTGGCGTCAAAGACCAAAGGTTTATTACTGCAGGGACACAGAAGTCACAGAATCTACACACGGGCAGAGACTAGGAGCCTGTTTCATTTGTACAAAGTGGGTTGCTCCTTATATACTAAAAATTGTGCTCTAGGCAAATATTTCACATGTCGGTACATTCCCAAACCTTTTGTGTCTCTAAACAATAAATATTTGGCGTTACACAGGAACTGTCGATAATATCTGATACCAAACATCACGAAGAGGGGTTCCCACCAGTCCATCACAATCCCTTGTCAATATTGCATTCAAGACCCGGACCGCCTCATCGTAAAGTTCGTTACCTCCCCCTAATAAAGGCCCAGAAGGAAAGGAGTAGAGCCAGGTGCAGGAGATAGAAAAGCGGGATAAGAGATGTTTGTGGGTTGTAAATGGGCAAGGCTACCGGCTTCGGCCGCCTAATCATGATCAGGTACAATGGACACGAAGACCAGTTTGGCAGGACTGGCCTCGGGCAGAGGAGGCAGCCTTTGTCGAGTCATGCAGCTACAGCGTGATCTGGTTTAAGGTGCACGTGTCACGTAAGAGGTGAATCTCCGGCTAAGGCTACGTGTCTTTAATCAAAGTGAAGTGAATGAAATGATCAGAGGCTATTGCATATGTGAGGGCAAGGAAACACAAAATGGCGGCCACGATCTAAGATGGATGCCGTGGGTATATCAGAAATATGTCAATGGAAGGAGTGCTCTTGCTCGTAGCGTAGCGAAAACACTAGGATATACTAAATGGATCATTTGCGGTTCACTGATACCATTTTTATGTATTTCCGACAAACTTAAAAACACGGGTTCAAGTCGTCACGGAACCGTCACGGAACCTCAAGTTGTAATAGATGTTTTCCACCCCATGGGATGCGCGACATTGAGTTCATTGAACATGTTTTATTTTTCTGTGTGGCATATAAAAGGAACGGATTTGCTGGATTTACCATTATGCAGAATGTTGGGCCTCAATGACCATATTACTGCACTTAGAATATGTATTACAGACACGAGTGGGCCAGTTGTCTTTTCAATTGGTAAATTTCTGACAACCATATGGTGTTTGAGGACCAAGAAAATCAATGAGGGAGATAGGTTATTATGGAAATTATTTTTTTTTTACTGTTTATATTCTTTGCCAAAAGGATTGTAACCTGTTCTTATTACTTTTTAACTTATAGTATTTGTATATGTGTACATGTGTATTGGTATTTTATATTGTTTCCTTTTATTGTTTTTTTATGAGTCAAAATAAAGGATATATGATGATGATGCTATTGTCTCCCTCCTCCCAGCCAGAGTCATAACTGCTTCCAATTAATAGTCAGGGTATTGTCTGTGGGAGGCCTGAACATTAGATGGGGAGAGGAACAGGCAAGAGATCTCTGCTCTGCTTTTTTAAGGGTTGTTTATGGCCGTGGTAATGTGTCCGCTCAGTCTCTGTGCCCGCTGTTAGCTGCCTCTCCCACTTTTAGCGCGTGGACACGCCGGTGTGCGTAATCGCAGCGCTCTACAAATGTCCCAATAATAATAATAATAATAACAGTAATCCTTGTTGGTTGGTTCTAGGCCCTCACTTTCTGGAGGCTAGTGGTGACGACACCTGCTCTTTATGTCCCCTGGTTTTGCTATTTGCTTGCCTTCTTTGATGTTTTTTGGCCTTGAAACCTTACTCTGGGCACAGGGGTGTATCTGGCTGAAATAATTTTTTTTCCTGCCATCTGTCTCAGTTGTACGCCTCCATCATCAGTTCTGCTCCGCTTGCCTTTTCACTAAGTCTCTTTCAGTCCTGCTATGGTCTGAGGACCCACCCTGCTCTATTTTTGCACAACTCTCCACCCATTTACTCACTTACCTCCTTGATTCATTGCTCCCATGCTGCACCCTCTTTTACTGCCAGATTTATTAACGCTTTGTGCCGAATTTGTGTTACTTTTGCAACACATATACAACACAAAGTGTTATGTGAGGATTTACTATCCAATGCAAATCGGGATTCACCTTCCTGGTCTCTGCTATATCCGGGCTCTGATTTAGAGAATGGGCTAGACACCACCATATGCTGGAGCCACCATCTTGAGGCAGTTCCCTGCAACTTTTAAAAGGTTAGTGGGGCAGTGCTTGTTCTTCTCCTCTGTCACTTCAACAGGGACCACTGCATTCCCGAGGACCTCCCTGATGGCTCCACATAATATTCTGTCGCAAGAGGGCATATTACTTATGTGGATTGCGGACGGCCGGCTCCCTTGACCAATCTTTATGAAAATATCCAGGAATGAATCAGTGTTGAATTCAATGTTAGGGACATTTTGAACAGTTTCCTAAAACGGTGCAATTGTTATTATAGAATTAAAAAATGTAATTCCTATTGTGAAAAATAACTGTAACTATAATATCACTATTGTTGTTTTTAATATATAGTATAGTAAACCCTGGGTGAGGGAAGCCTATTAATATCACCTCAGGTGTCATCATCAACAGTTACCTGTTAAAATACTCTAGGAGGAAAATGCCTGTAACTGATGAAGGCATTCATATCTCGTACACTGAATAGTTCCTTCCACTCTGAACATTGAGAAAAGTGTATATAGTTTTTTTCTGTAACCTCTGGGTCAAGAAGTTTCTCCAGGAAGGGTTGCACTAGCCTCCATCTGATTTTACAGTGGTAAACAGAGTAAAAGATATGCCACAAATGCCTCATGCCCCTGTGAAACTTCCCTCTCTAGTTGGAGGGTGAGGAAGGTCCTGTAGCAGGCAGAGACATTTCCTGCCTGGAGGAAAACATCACAACAGAAAATTCCTCCTGTTTTCCACTGTGGAAGGTTTTTGGGGATTTGTGGGCGCTCAATCACAGCTTGCATAGCAGCTTTGGCCTCTTTCTCACAGTTTACCAATCCCACTCACTACCCACGTTGGCGAGGTTTTAGAAATAGTCCTATCTGGGGCCATATTACAAAAAGTGCCCTGGGGGCCAACAGGCATTAGCGCCCGCTTTGCGCACCCCTGAGGCACTTTGTTATTACAGAAGGGGCCGCAGACGCCTTTGCAGTCCCTTCTGTAATACCAATTGTGCAATAAATCGCCAGCACTATCTTTAGGGGAGGTTCCCTCATTTGCATGGATGTGTTTCCCATTCAAATGAGGGAATCCCTTTGCCTCTGTGCCTGCGCCATATTACAGACACGGGTGCAGAGGCAAAGAAGCTCTCAGAAGGCACGCTGAAGTGCGCCAGCTAAAAGGTGGCGCACTGTCAGTACACCCCCCCCCCAAAGAAGCCCTCTGGAGGGGGAAACTCTCTGACTGCACCCGCCTGCAAGGGGCTCTCTAATCCTCTGTAAAGTGCAGGCAGGTTGCTGCATGCACTGTGAAAACACGGAGTGACTTTAAAGCAGCGGCTCCGTTTTTCACACAAATGTCGCGGCTGCCCTGAGGGCAGCAAATTCCTCATTATACGGTGCATTTTCCTTCATTGAGCTAGGTGCACATTTTAAATAAGATCTTTTTAGGGGGTGATGAGGAAGAAAAGAATGTGTTGAATTACTCGAATTCTAAAATACAACACAAGACTAATTATTGCTCACCGTGTTCTTCAACCTGAGCAGTTTGGTTTAGGCAGATGTTCGTTAGGAGGAAATATAAAAGAGAGGGGCACTGTGTGCTCCCTGTGAGTTCTGCAAAAGGTATTAAAATACCTTGTCATTATTAAGTATTGTGTAGGTCAATTCATGGAATTACTAAAGGAGTTATGAAGACTCATCAAAGAGCGTCAGTGTCCAAGAGGCACCAATCACTCAGGTGTGCCAAACTATAACAAGCGCCTAACAAAACTGCTCAGTTTGAAGAACACAGTGAGCAATAATTAGTCTTGTGTTGTATTTTAGAATTCGAGTAATTCAACACAATCTTTTCTTCCTCATCATCTCCTAAAAAGATCTTATCTTTTTGTATGCAGGCATCACACATTTGGGTTCTTAGTCCTGATGAAGACACTGTAGCGATGATTTTCATTCTTTCACTTCTTTAAGGGGTTGGAAATGTGTTTGAAAGACAAACGTCATAGTCCAGCCAAACTTGAAATTAATTGATTATGTTCTTACGTTTAGCTAGGAAAGACTCACAAGATGAAGACGTTATTGTAACTAATCGTGTCATATGTAAATCAATTTATATATCCTTTTTTTGTTGATTTACATGTATTGTGGTTCATGTATATAATTGTATGTACCCTTGTATTTCAGTTTCATTTTTTCTGTTTGTATGTATATAAACCTATGAATAGTCTCTTTTGTGTCTAAATATCATGCCTTACCCAATTTAATATATATGAATTTTTCACATTTCACTAAGTTGCAGTGATTTTTTGTTTGTGATGATCTTGAAGAAATTAGTTGATTTCTATTTCATTAAATGCAAATCGTCCATTGGTGGGTATTGAAAAAGAAAAAAGCTTTTTGTGAAAGTAGCAGCAGAATCACTGTTCGTTTACTGTAATTATCCCCAGGCAGCCACGGCCGGTAGTAGATGTAACTGCAGGGCGGTGACATGGGAGGGGGAGGGGCAGGGTGAGGGGTTGTAATGTATGGATTACGGACTTTACAGGTAAGTAAACATATAGATAAATAAAACGAATTTCGTTGTGTGCACTGCATCACCAAATGCGATGCAGTGCGCGCAACGAAATTTGTTTTATTTATTTATATGTTTACTTACCTGTTAAAGTCCGTAATCCATACATTACAACCCCCCACCCTGCCCCTCCCTCTCCCGACGTCACCGCCCTGCAGTTACACCTACTACCGGCCGTGGCTGTCCCCAGGTTCTGTGTGTAACTGGGTAACCCCATTGATATTTATTGGCATGTATAATGGGGCACCTGGTAGATTAAGTCCAATGCCTTTTAAAAGTTGACAAAAAATGCCACATGCCTATTCACAAATGTAAATTTGTATGTGTAAATCTACAACTGCGCCAATGTTTAAAGTTACCATTAGTCATTTTTCATATGTAGGTGGAGAGTTTATTTATTTATTTAAAGACTTTTATATAGCGCTGGCTAGACCCGAAGGTATCAGAACGCTTTACGTGAGAATCAACAATGTAACAGAAAAAGATCAACAATTACACAATATATCAAAAAATAGGCAATACATTAGGAGAGTAGAAAAAGGAGAGAGAAAAGTAGTGGAGGGGCAGGGGAGGTGAGAAAGGGAGGTTAAGGGAAGAGATAACAAGGAGAGACGAAAGGAAGTCTGTCTAAAAACCGACCGGGTAGGTGATGACCTAGGAGGGAATCCACGGCCCATCTCCTCTATAGCTAAACCAGGTAGCTCCATTGGGCATCAAACAAAATAGTTCAGTCTCAATAAATTGAGAGCGGAGAGACATAAATAGAGGGAGGATGCGGGAAGAGACAACAGGAGAGACGAAAGGAAGTCTGTCTAAAGACCGACTGGGTAGGTGATGTCCAAGGAGAGAATCCCCGACCTGTCTCCTCTATAGCTAAACCAGGTAGCTCCATCGGGTATCAGACAAAATAGCTAGATCTCAATTGACGAGGGAAAGTTCACAGATAAACAGGGTGGGGACTAAGGCCAGGACAGGTGAGGGCAAAGGTCAGTAGCAGGAAAGTGGAGAAGAGTAGAGTGGGGAGGGGTAGGGGGAGGAGGGAGATAAGGTCAGGAGAGACGCAGGAGGGTTTGTTGCAGCCGTCATTTTAGGCAGGCACAGGCAGTATATATGAAAACACATTTAAGGAGTATGGAGGAAGGATGAATAGGGAGGATAGGGGTAAGGGGCAAGGAGGGAGATAACGGCAGGAGAGATGAAGGAAGGTCTGCTCAATGTCCGGCTGGGTAGGTGACGGCAGAGGAGGGAATCCACAGGCCATCTCCCCTATAGCTATCGGGGTAGCTCCACCGGTCATCGGTCAGGTAGCAGGGTCTCCGCGGTCGAGGGAAAGTTCACAGGGTAAATGTCCTGAAGGGTGTGCAGGTTCCAGGTCGGATAGGGGTAAGAGGGTAGGGAGTAGGGGGAAGGAGGGAGATGACGGCAGGAGAGACAAAGGAAGGTCTGCCCAATGTCCGGCTGGGTAGGTGATGGCTGAGGAGGGAAACCACAGCCCATCTCCCCTAAAGCTATCGGGGTAGCTCCACCGGGCATCGGTCAGGTAGCAAGGTCTCAGCAGTTGAGGGACAGATTACAGGGTAAATGTCATGAAGGGTGTGCAGGATCCAGGTTGCATGAGGGCTAAGATCAAGGTCTGGTCGATGACCAAATGTTTGATAGTCCAGGAGTAGAAGTACATCGTGGTGAGGTCAACAGTGGCAGCCATCTTGTGGTCAGGCAAAGTTCTTCTTGCTTAATCCTCAGGCTGATCGGGTTCATCCCAGTAGGTCTGGAACCCATGATTACTGTTACAGTTTATTATTGCAGCCTTTAAGCCGAGGAAACAGACACAGGGCATCCCTTGTGGTGTAACTTAGCTCCCTGGTGACGATCGGCGGCAGGCGCCATTTTGAAGTCAGGCGCGTTTCAGTAGGGACACTCTAGGAATATAAATTGCTGGCTATGACCAGAGCGTCACCAACGGGCCCCCGTGAAGCTGGTGTTTCAGACTAGCGTCAATATTTAAGCCCATCTGCCGCAGCGTGAAACTCCAAACGCAATCCCTCGCCCAGAGCTCCGATAGCAAGCGCCCTTTGGGAGCGTGATCTGCCGTGATTCTGCCTCATCCAAGATGGCGGCCTCCGCGTCCGGTCTGTATTCAGTTTTGCTTTTGTTTTCCCGGGATTAGCCTCGTCGTCTGATTGCGCGGGCAAGTAATTTTTCAGCCTCCCCCCCTTCTTGCCTCATTTGCACCTCCACCTCTGCCCCCTCCTGTGGTGCCGGTTATAGCTTTGCGGTTCAAACTGCGCTGTAGTTGTGACCCCCCCAGTGATTGCGGGTGGTCACGTTGAATCGCTGTGGTGGTGGTGGTGATTTTGTTTCCCTCCTGACCTGTGTGTTGGGCGCTTCCCGGGGCTAGGCAGCTTCGATGGGTTCCATGGGCATTTGTATCCTTGCTCGCTTCGCTTGCTTCGCATTACGATCAGTTTCGGGTTCACATCGCCATCTTGGGTCTCGTGTCTGCGCCCGGCAAAAGTCTGGAAATCAAACTTTATCCTCTTCACTGGTTTCTCTTTTCGCTTGGCTCTTCTGCTCCAGTCATTTAGATGCACGGAGGTGTCATTCCTATGTCCTTTGATTCTGTTCCAGCACCATGTCTAAGATTTCCTCATGGGAAAGTGTAGGAAGTAATCTGAAAGTTTATAAGAGATCATCATCATGCCTGCCTCCTGGCTTAATTATTTTTCATCACCATATGGTTCTGACAGCTATGGAAACTCTACCACTGAGCGAAGCACGATAGGGAGCGGAAGACCAACAGAAGAGGAGTACTTATTGCAGGAGATTTGAAGCACTACCATTTATAGAACACCAGAACGCAACTTATTGGACAAGGAATTCTCTGAAAGTGAAGTGTGTTTAGAAATCCTTAGCCACAAACAAAACAGACACAGGGCTTTTGTCACGTACAGATTTAGCCATTCATAAGCTCTTGCAGGCATGAGAAAGCTATTGCGACATAAAAAAATTACGAATTAACACTGCAAAAACAAAATATATGATCCTAAAGGACAGTCCTAAACTGAGTAGTACTTATAGAATTCATGGAATCACTTTAGATCGCATGGATTGTTATGATTGCCTAGGAGCAAGGTTTGACTCCAAGTTGTCTTGGTAAGCTCAACTGCTAAAAGGAGAGGCGGCTCTAAGTCAAAATACAGGCATGTCCTTAACTTTGGCAAGAGTCAAGGGATCAGATTGTTTGGCCCCACCCTCGAGTCTTATCGTGCGCCAACACTTGTGGCAGGGCTATACGGAGCTGAATTGGGGGCGCTATAAAAAGGCACAGAATCATTTTCTATTTGCTTATTTGGCCCAGGGACCCCGATGTAGGCATTGAGGTATGAGCTGGCTATAGAATCTGTTGTTTCCTCCAGTACTGGGTAAGAATATGGACAACAGTAGAGTTGAGATCCTATTTATATACTATGCAAGAGGTCTGGCTGCAAGCTAAGTGAGTGAAATGACCCTGGTCAACCATGTGGCCATCACCTTGCAAGCCATAGGATGTGTTAAGTGTTGGTTTGAACCAGAATGGATCACTGCACATAGTGGAAATGTCGTAAAGGAAAGGTTCTGGCAATATATATCCATCATTCAGTCAGGGAAGAAGTTAAATCAGCTCCTCATTTTTAAGCCTATCCTCACTGTAGAACCACACCTAGACATACTCAGTCCACCCCTCAAAAGATCTCTGTACATTAACTTCAGACTAAACACCCTGCCGGTGAAACAGTACACTAGTCCCTAGAAAAAGTGCAGAAGTTGCTCACCTATCTGTGGATGTGAGTGTGAGGGGGGATATAGTCTATGATGCATTTTATGTTGCTTTGTACTTTTATCCTGACCGGTCTTTATTGTTCATGTGATAAGACACTACACTGAAGCCTTGACTTTGTTTATGTGTATCGATTCTGAATTGTTTTTCATCCAGGCCATCTATTATATTCATTTGGCCTGGAGAGCAACTAAAACATCAGGGTCATTAATTAATTTTTTATCTACCCATTCTTAGCTGTATAGACTGCAATATAGTTGCTGACATTTGACTACGGCAAGCCATGGGGTCTCTCCAAGAAGCATTTAGTAGTGATTTAACTTGTTGCAGAGGATTTCTTATTTGTATCAACAGCCTTTTCATTAGATGTCATTCATCATTCATACTTCAACAAGAAGAGAGGTAGGGAGAGTAGTATGACACTCTTATTCCCCGGTTATTCATCAATAAACAAAAAAGAGTGTCTTAAGGAGTTAGCTTGACCACAGTAGGAAGCAACAAACTTAAGGTACAGGAACAACCTCACTGGGACGTTAAAGAAAGCCCTCACTCACCACCTAGTGATGACATGCTTCATCATCAGGCTCCACCAAAGAGACACAGTGTCTCTTTGGTGTGCTACAAGGCCAGATCTACTGCGGAGCGGGATAGTGAGTTCAGGACGTGTTGTGCAAAAATAAACTAACGAGTGGTGAGGGTATTAAAATAGTAAGTAGTGTATCAAAAGTTAATTTTTATTCTATGATCACTAAAGACAGTATTTAAAATTGTATGTGTATGGAAGCAGGCCACATTAAGTTGAGTGGTAGATTCCTATGTATCAGTTGACATGTTTCTTGCCATAGAAACGGTGTAATTTTACCCGGCAATTCTTCAGGACTATAAGTGTTCTATACCCTGGCGGTATGGATGCGCTAAGGCTCACCCTTACCTAGGGGCGTGAAAGTGAAAATGAACAAAAAAGTGAAAAAGTGCAAAAAATTAGAAAGAATAAATGTCTTCCTAATAACTCCTGGTTTAGTGGGCTTCAACTTTGTGGTTTCTGCACTTTTCTGGTATTTAAATAAATCACCATGGGTCTCAGGAGGGGGTGGGAGCGTATTCGGCACACCGCCCTTGACGCTCGGCACCCTCAGTCTACCTGCATCGCCCTCGGACTGGACCCTGAAGAAGGCATAACCATTGTTATCTGTTATGGGTATTAGCACTTTTGAGCTTGCCGATGACTAAGCAATAGCACTTTACTAAGGGCTGTTTCTCTCTCTGAGTGGTCTTGTGTTTTAACAAATTATGGATGACTTGTTTTATGTGTTTTCGGTCTTTTACTCAGATGTTCTTTTTTGCCAGCTGTAACCATCACATTTATTATGAGTGCTACCACCCCTTTTGCTGGCCGATGACTAGGCACTATCACTTTCATTAACAGTTGTTTATCTCCCTGAGCTGTCAAGTCAACAGCATAGATGGATTTTAGTTTCATTAGGAATAATTTTAATCTGTATCTTATCAGGGTATATTATTAATTACTAAATTGAGTATTTTTGTATTCCATATTGTATGACCTGTCTTTGGCAGGCTGTCACAATAAATATAAAAAAAGTAAAGTTTAATATTCTAAAAATGTTAAATATTTTAAAATATTTAATATAATCCCAGAACCAAGAAAATAAAATGCTACGCCACATCAACTCATTAAAATAAAATGTGTATTAATATTTAATTAATTCAAATATATTTATGGAAATTATAAATCATGGTTTTTAAAGAATAATTGTAAAAACTCCCAGTCACAGTAATATGATTATACTTATTTAATATGCGTAATGTTTTGCTAAAGGCTATGTGTAAAATTTGTTTAAATTATTTTAAATTCTTTAGCAAAAATTGAAATGTTTAGTTTTATTTTAGTCTTAAATTAAATGTATTATTACATTTTAAAATGATAATATATAATTCTATAAATACATACTGTGACACTAAACAAAATGTATATGTATAAAGGCAGTACCTTGGCTCTAATGTTTGTCTGGTTTCTCACACCTTATGCAAATCTCTCTTGAATCACTAGGGTGCATGTTTGGAAGGCTATACAGCTTTATGGAAGCTTTATATAGCTCTCAGTCAATCAATGCAATAGTGAATTCTTCATAAATTAATGTTTTTCTGCCATTCTGTCTCTACACCTAGCCCTATCTTTCTCTCCCTCCTCTGTCTTCTACTTTCTCTATTTACATCTTTTTTTCTTTCAACACTTTCTACCCATTTGCTATACCCTGATTGCTCCCGTTCTTGCCTTTTCTGTTAATTCATCTCTACAGTTTACATTTAATTTTCTTACTTATTTTTCTCTTGATATCTTCCAAATGTTGTTTAGGTACCTGGACATCCCTGTACCTTTTAGAAACATGCTGCTCTTCCCCAGAATTCTTCTCCTGTGCATAAAAGAACAGAAAGCATGATCATATCACACCTGACTTAATTCAACTTAACTCGCTTTCCATTGATGCAAGGCTTCGAATCAAAATAGCCTGTCTGATGCATGAAGCTATTCACTACAACACCCCCGTTTATCTGGCAAAAAAACTTGAGCTCTCTGGCTCTAGTTGGAACTTAAGAAGCTCTAATACTCTACTACTGAAACCTTCTAAATTCAACAAAAAAAGAACTTACAACCGTGCATTTTCTGGGCTTGCTCCTGGAATTTGGAATGCCTTTCCTCCGGAGATCCGATCCAGCCCCTCGACTGCTTCTTTTAAAAAACATGTCAAATGGCTACTCTAGAATGAACTTCATCAGCAATAGCCTCGATGACATTTGCAAGTCACTTCCTTCTCTTGTTTGACAATCGTTTTACATTGTGTTTCAAAATGGATTTTGTTGTCCTTTTGACATAGTGCTTTGCTAAAACTTCGCTGCGCCTACTAGTAGGGCTGTTACCTGTTGATCACTTGCTACTTCATCTTCCCCGTGCTCCCACATGTACTTTTGATGTTTCAGGTACTTCTTATGTCTCCTTACTGTATTGTACTCATGCTGTTTCCTCATGCCAACGTTCGTTACTTTGTACAGCGCTCTGATACCCTTTTGGGTCTTGTTCTTGCTTTATAAAACTTTTCAAATAAAATAAATTAAATAAAAGTAATTTTATTCATTCTAAACGGTCTGAAAATATTGTCCTTGCGTGAAATACTTGGAAAATGCAATATTCGTCGAAACTGAATACTGCCTAACTGTAACGCTGCGTACACATTATAAAATGTGCTATTTCTATGGTGAAAATGTTCTATAAAATGTACTAACATACATGGTGTTCTAGTTGTAGTAACTGTTGTGGCCTGAGTGCTGTTTGACGAGTATGCAGTCACGTGATTGATGGTGCACGTCTTCTCTTTTGTACCCAATGTGCACAATGCCACTTAAAATAAATGATTGCGCTACAACTGCGCCAGAATGCCAGGCCTAAAGCTGCAGTGAAAGCATAATTGCACATTGATCATTTTCACCGAACACACCATTAAAAACGGTAACACATAACGACATTTTAAAAGTTAGCCATGGAGCCGAGTGATGCATTTGGTATGTATGAGCTATTCTTTGCCTTCGAGATTATGTACAAAGTATGCAATTGTATGGAATATCTGCATATTTATCCCCTTTGAAAATGACATACTCCGTTTTACCATGAACCACTTGTGCATGCGAAATGACTGCTGCATCTTTCATCATTACAGTGATGGAAGTGTGCATTAAATATGCATTCGCAAAGGGCTTCTGCACCTGCTCACAAAGTGTGGCCAAAATATGTATTTTTTTTATTTTAAATGAATGTTTTATACCCTTTGGCGTGATGATAAAAGAAGCTTAGGATGCTCTGTGGCGCTTCATCTTTTGAATATTTTACCTTTTGAAATTTCATCCTGAAGACTACTGGTGAAAACAACTTCAGTATGTTTCAGAAAGCGTCCTCAATGTTGAAAGGAAGAGTCGGTATGAAGTGTTGCTACCAATCGTTGTGACTTTTTTTGTTGATTTACAATTATTGATCCAGAACACTGAATGACTATCAATAAACAGGCTACATTGTACTTAGTAAAGCAAAGTGCACGTGGCTTTAATTACCACGTTGTAGCATTTCTAGGTCTGGGACCGCTTTACCTGTCTTACCATCCTCATTTAATCAAAACAATTCATAAATAAAAATACATATGCTTGTAGATACATACAGGGTCTTTTGGCCAGCCATCTTGATCCAGGGGTCTGTGCAACTATGATTCCCATTTTGCTTCTGTCCACCTCAGCATACAGAGTGGGGAAATGGGTGTCTCCACCTCTTGCACTGTGGGTGATGGAATCTTATCTGATCACATGTCCAACTGCCTTAAACAATGAGCACTTCAGTGCTGGGGCTGGTAGGCCAATACTTAACGTTGCCAATTCTTTTTCCTTTCCTTCCTTTTTACGGTCGAGCCTGGGCTAGCGCATGCGCTTTTGCTTTGCAAACACTATGGTTTACAAAAGGGAATGGAGCCCGCCCATTGCTTACCATTTTATGGCTTCAGTTTCACTTGTTCTTTTCTTCCTCCTAATTGGACACCGTAGACCAGGCGCCACTTCCTGTAGATTTTCTTGTGCATGGACCATGAACAGATGGATTCTTTTTAACTAGTGTCTCTCCACTTCTCGTGCTGTGATGAAGGTACTTTTTTATTATTTTTCTGCCCACCCACAACTTCTTCATAGTGCTGCCCCGGCATCATCTCTCCGCTGCTTGCGCTGTGATTGAGGATTTTTTTGTTGTTGTTGCTTATGTCAGAGCGAGTTGCAGTTTTAGGTCATCATCCACGAGGTCCAAGACCAACCGTTGTGGGAGCAGCATGCACCGTCTCTCCCCTGCATCCAATACACCAACATCAGTAGAAGAATAACGCAAAGGGCATCAGAATGAACACAAGGGAAAGGGGTTGGGGAACAAACAGCAAACTAAAACAACAAACTAAAATGAAACACTGAAACAATTTATCAAAATAAAAAAGGTGATCATCCAGTATTCTCCAGAGGTCCGACTTTGGACCTACAGAACATGTAATCATGAGGAAAATGTTAGTATAGATAGCTGGACAGATATATATCACAAACTGAAACTGACAGATGCTACCTAAAGGTTACTTAGCAATTGCTAGAGGGGGAAACAAGACACATCGCCTACTAATCATGCTCACTGGAGGAGAGGCAACGCAATAGGACCGCATGATAATGTACATAAACACGAATATCACAGGTGTACATACATTACTTATCGTGGACCAGGGTCAGTGGACTCGATAATTCTCGCCTCAGTGCCTACTCTAACCAAGGATCACACTCGGCAACTCTGGGCATTAGCTTGCCTCATCTCTACAACGGCCCCCCACATTCGCCGGGGATGCCTGGTTTCACCTTGGAGATACCCAGTAGGGACCATCTCACAGGGATAGCCAGGACGGGTTCCCCAGCGGTCTACAGCGCCACGACGCCTCAGGGCAGCAGTGCGCTTTGCAAGACCAAATACATTACATACATTACATTACAGCTCAATATTATATATCATGACACATAACTCGTGCAGAGTATCAACCTTCGGTTATATGTCGTTACTACGAATTCCGTTGCAACGCATGCCTTTTCCACGCATGCGTTACCACAGAATTTGTTTTCCCCGCATCACCTTTATCACGTCGCTCTTACTTCGTAAAGGGAAAGCAGAAGTTTATTCCGCTTCCTCTCTAATGACGCTGATTTCTTCGGCACAGCGGGTTCTTTTTTTTATGGGGGGGAGACCCCTTCAACCCCCCTTTTTAATCCTACTTTTTTTTTTATGCTTGGTAAAGACAATCGTTGAAGGCATACGCGTTGAAAAGACGTTTACGTGGTAAGTGCCCTGTTGTAAACGTTACGCGTGGTAATGCCTTCGTTGTTAATGATGTTTCCCTCAACCTTCATACCTTAGATGTGTGATCTCCACTAGTACGCTGACAAAGTGCACACTGATGTGTAATGTTTCTCCTCACACAAGAGCACACCAGATTGCACAAAAATAAAGAGTTCCTAGGGATGTTGAAAGAGAACACAATATACACAATAAACAAACTTAGCTGCGCACCTAAATAACCCTACCGTAGCGGTTTTTAGAATTTTTGATAGCTTGAATGCACCGAGTTTTCACTGGCGGTGAGAGGTACCAAGCTTTCCTTTATTCAGGTTGATGGCCAGAGGCCCAAGCAAGGCAATAAAGCACCTACCAATCAGTGCGGCAGCCACAGGACTAATGTCAAAGATGGCGAGCTCTAAAATAGAGTACTTATCGCATCCAGATAGAGACTTGTGATTCGAATTCGGAGGCTGGGCCAGAGAAGTGCCAAGTCTGGATTCCTTGATGCGAAGCATCACTGTTCAGGAGCCAGACTACTTATTGACCAAAGCTAATGGCTCCAGAGACTTTGAGGTCTCCAAAGATCTTGGCCGGCTGTCTCCTGTTGTTGTTGTGGATGACTCAGCAGCTGAGGATGACTCATTGTTGTGGATAACTTGTCAGCTGAGGATGACTCACTAGTATTCATCCCCATCTCATGTTGTTGTCATGACTTGCCAGGTGAGGTTGACTCATTGTGGATGACTTGGCAGCTGAGGATGACTCATCAGTATTCAGTCCCCTGTCACATGTTGTTGTGATTGACTCCCCCAATGAGGATGACTCACCAGTATTCAGACCCCATTTGAAGTCACAGAGCAAAATCTGAGATAGAGGTCAATTAAAGCATAAATCACCATGCATATAGGTAGAGAGATCCCCTAATGTTCTGCCCAGAAGGAGATCTAAGGCGTGAAGCTCTTTACCCTTCATACCCAAGACCGGGATGAACTGAAAGTGTGAACAGAAAGCCATGTGAGTGCAAGCGCTTAAGGTATGAATGAGAGTGCAGAATGCCCAAGAAGGTGTCAAGCGAACCGCAGGCTAGTAGGCAAAGACCACCAGCAGGGTTCCCCAGCGGCAACGATTGTGGCTACCCGCGAATCCCTGACAGTACCCCCTTCCCTAGGGCCCTCTCCAGGTTCAGGGCTGGGTTTATTGGGGTGTTGGGAATGAAAATGTCAGACCAGTCTGGAGGCATGGATGCATGCACCTGGTCAGTGAGTTTCCATGATCTCTCCTAAGGCCCATACCCCTTGCAGTCAATGAAATAGAACAGAAATCCATGTTGACGTTTGGAATCCAAAATGGCTCGTGTTTCATTTTCCTTGAGGCCATCTATGACCATGGGTGGAGTATAAAAATATAACTGGGTACCTGGGGTGATCGGTTTAAGGAAGGAGATGACTGGTTTACTTTCACTGCTGCCGCTCTTGCCTGGGAACTCAGGGAGTTGTAGTCCCAGAAAGCTGTGCTGTGCCGACAATTGGAGGAGGAGTCAGCATTCATCTTTATTTCCCTGTGTCGACTGTTTCTTTAGATATTGGGCACCTATTTGTAGTGGTAAATGCTTTTCTTTTTGCCGTAAGAAGCTGTGTTAGCAGTGGTCTTTGTGCCTTTGTTCCCTGCTAATGATCTTCTTGTTTGTTTTGCTCACCCCAGATATATTGTTATTTTAGTGACTTATTATTTTAGAGTACTGCTTTTGAATAGCTCTGTAGGATATATTCTAGGCCCCCTTGGTGAGCTACAATGGGGAAGCGTAGGACAGCGGACCTTCATCCGAGGTCCCTGCAAGTACTGTATCTACTACAGACGCTTTCCTACAATGAGCTGCAGGTGTTCTGGACAAGGAGATGGAGTTGGCTATTTGCCACCTTTCTCGATCTTCTGTACTTCACTCACCTCTCGCCCCTCAGAGTGTCCCTGTATCACCATGTCCAGATCTACCCAAAGCAGTTTCCGATCTTGACTCCATGCTTACTGATCAGAAGAAGGACTGGCATGTTTGTCCATCTCTGCCTGCTCCCCGTCAGCAGGGCGTTGTGCAGATACTGGACACCCATATAGCATCAGTAACCCCCCGTAGAGGGTCGTGGAGTGGGGAAGGGATCATGGGAGCGAGAGTGAAAAGTTAGTGTCACCCGATTAGGAGCAATGCCAAGTGTTGGAAGAGCAATGGCTCACATCCCAGTCATCTTGATCCTACAGTTGTGCCTAGACTGGACTTGGTAACCTTGCTGAATGCTTTTAATGTATCCATGTTAGCCGCTCTGGATTCAAAATTGGACCCTATCCTTCATCGCCTAACAGCAATAGAAAAATACCTTATTATTCTGATCTTGCTTCTCTGAAGTGATTGGGCCCTGTGCCTACCTTACCCCCGGGCCCAACTGATCCATCCACCAGCGAGCGTCACAGTGCGCAGGAGACTGGCACAGTCTGTACTGTACCTCAGACTTCATTAAAGTTGGTGCCAGAGAGGGCAATCCAGTGTCCCTGTCATCATGTGTGTCCCGCTCGCCCACTGACATCGACCTGGACATTGAACGTGACATCGATATCAGCACTGAACTCTAATGTGGGGGTTTCTTCACACTTTAAGCGTGACTCAGGCCCTGGAGCTGCTGTGAGCACATCTAATTCGATGATGGGAGGAGGGATATGCGGCATTGGACCGGCGCACCCAGCAACTCTACCCAGAGACCATGTACTCTACACCTACCACCAGACTTAACTCCTTTTGTAGTGGTTCTAGCAAATGTACCCCGACTTGCTCAGGTGCGAGCAAAGATTTTGGCCAACTCAAGAATAAAGTTGCATGCTGGTTGAACTTTAATATTGCCAAAGGCTCACAGTGAGAAAGCTACATTATAAGGTTGCCAGAACCTCCTAGGTGGGTAGAGCTAAGACGAATTGGGATGGAGATTGTGTTACTATTAATTTTAACAGCCCTATGTGGTGGACAGCATTCTAAAAAGGGCCTTCCAACTTAACCCTATAGATCTAACTCGGACATTGTGGGTCTTCCTTTAGTTTATTTTTATAGGTCTTTCTTAATCAGAAGGGGGAAAGGATCACTTGTCCTGCTTAAACCTTGGGTTCACAAGTCGAGGAACTGGTATCTCCCAACAAATATGACCCTCATACACGTGTATGTTGGTAATTTCTCTTCAGCGGTATATACTGTGTCCCCGCTTTTCTACACGTGCGTGCGTAATCATTGAGTCATTTTTTGTCTTGTGCACCCTCCACCAGGAGGTTTTGCCTTAGGTTTAAGGCAGTAGTGATCGTGAAAAGTGGGGGGTCTAGTGGTGGTGTCGTTATTAAAAATCCGGACAGCCAGACAGAGGCAATTTAATAAGTCTGGATTCGGACTATGAATAAAATTTCTGGTGCACTCTTCGAATTGGTAAGGGATTCAAGTGCACTATATATATAAAGTTTAAAAAGAGGTCAACATGTTTCAGCCTTTGGTAGTCAGAGGATCCATAGGCTTTCGTCAGGACCAATGGGAGTGAGTAAGTAGTGAAAAAATTGTGAGAAGAATAAAGGGTTATTGACCTGAATCTTCGTGAGTTAAGGTTTTATTGTACCTGCAAAATAGAGAACATACACACAAACAGCAACAAACAGGGAGATGGGGTATAGGAAAACACATAATTATGTACAATAGTACCTTTATATTTGTAAGGAACTAGAAAATGGCAATACTTTTCATCATACTCATTTCAAGCGTCAACTCTTCCATTATCATACTTCGGTGGGCAGAGGAGAATCGACTAGTACTGTAGTGAGGTGCCCATAGTTCTACCATTATGCTATCACTGTGCGTGGTCTATGGTGAAAGACGTTATGCAATGTGGCCGTCTTGTGATTGCGTCTAAGTACGCTACAGACATTCCATTCTGACTTGACAAATATTCCGAGCGTGTGGTGTTTTGTGTACTAAAAAAGAATTTTAGCATGCTTATTGTGACCAAAAGTTGTCCACGAGTCATTATCTCGAGATTTGGTGATGCGTGACTAAGTTCATATTAAGTACGCTATGTGCGCTTTCATTAATGGTGCGTACCTTATTATTTCGGGAAATTGCTTCCTCGGGGATTTAGGCTGATCGAGAGAGGCCTTACTAAAGGGGTATTAAAAGAAAGGTATTATAGGGCGCGGTCTCATACTTGCGGTTTTTCGTGTACTCAGCGCGCATGGGTTTTCGGGTTACCTTAGTGCCTTCTTACTCGGTCCTGGCAGCATGTGCTGACTCTGCCTATCGTCTCCCGGAACTACAGTGTGATGCAGTTCCGGGTGGATTTGTACTCTGTGGCGCTAGAAGAAATACTTCAACTTGCAGAACGATCTACAAGAGGAGTTGACCTTGTTGCCAGATGTATTAATTTATGTTATTAGTGATAAATATGCCACTGTACAAATTAAAATAACGTGCATAAATTAAGTGTTGTTATTTAATTCGTTGGGGGAAAATTAAATAATGATATCTTGTAAACTTAATAATTTTAAGGTAGGCTAAGGTGGGCACGGAAATTACTACGCATTGAGGAGAGCACAATGGTTTAGTTGTTGTTCTCGTGGGTCACTGGGTCTGCAATGATGGGTAGGGTTATAAGGCCGCTAGAATAACGCACTTATGGTAATCTGCAATGATGGGCAGGGTTATAAGGCCACTAGAATAACGCACTTGTGGTAAAATGTTAAAAATTGGACTTTGAGTATTAGATCATCTGTTGAGGGACAACCAGGGAACGGAATCGTTAAGGCCTTGGGTATCTGTTTTGAGCCTATGGACCCAACGTTGTTCCTTCTCGAACAGTATATTTTCTGCGTTTCTGTCTACTGTCTCTAGGCTTTCTAGGATTACCCAGTGAAGGTCATTGGATGTGTGTTGTTTTTCGATAGGCGATAGACGATAGGCAGAGTCAGCACATGCTGCCAGGACCGAGTAAGAAGGCACTAAGGTAACCCGAAAACCCATGCGCGCTGAGTACACGAAAAACCGCAAGTATGAGACCGTGCCCTATAATACCTTTCTTTTAATACCCCTTTAGTAAGGCCTCTCTCGATCAGCCTAAATCCCCGAGGAAGCAATTTCCCGAAATAATAAGGTACGCACCATAAATGAAAGCGCACATAGCGTACTTAATATGAACTTAGTCACGCATCACCAAATCTTGAGATAATGACTCGTGGACAACTTTTGGTCACAATAAGCATGCTAAAATTCTTTTTTAGTACACAAAACACCACACGCTCGGAATATTTGTCAAGTCAGAATGGAATGTCTGTAGCGTACTTAGACGCAATCACAAGACGGCCACATTGCATAACGTCTTTCACCATAGACCACGCACAGTGATAGCATAATGGTAGAACTATGGGCACCTCACTACAGTACTAGTCGATTCTCCTCTGCCCACCGAAGTATGATAATGGAAGAGTTGACGCTTGAAATGTGTATGATGAAAAGTATTGCCATTTTCTAGTTCCTTACAAATATAAAGGTACTATTGTACATAGTTATGTGTTTTCCTATACCCCATCTCCCTGTTTGTTGCTGTTTGTGTGTATGTTCTCTATTTTGCAGGTACAATGAAACCTTAACTCACGAAGATTCAGGTCAATAACCCTTTATTCTTCTCACAATTTTTTCACTACTTACTCACTCCCATTGGTCCTGACGAAAGCCTATAGATCCTCTGACTACCAAAGGCTGAAACATGTTGACCTCTTTTTAAACTTTATATATATAGTGCACTTGAATCCCTTACCAATTCGAAGAGTGCACCAGAAATTTTATTCATAGTCCGAATCCAGACTTATTAAATTGCCTCTGTCTGGCTGTCCGGATTTTTAATAACGACACCACCACTAGACCCCCCACTTTTCACGATCACTACTGCCTTAAACCTAAGGCAAAACCTCCTGGTGGAGGGTGCACAAGACAAAAAATGACTCAATGATTACGCACGCACGTGTAGAA